>NC_053165.1:27311269-27948352 GCF_016835505.1 Polypterus senegalus
ATGGTAGATCTACTCCTGAACCTACTGTATATTAGCACATAACCTGAGCACCAAATATGATAAAATGGTCATTAATTGAGTCATTTGCAGTTACCAATTAACCTAACCTGCAAGTCTTTGAGAGTGCCCAAGGAGAAAGATGCAGAAAGAATAGGCAATCTCCAGAGCCATGACTTCAGCACAGGGCAGCCACACTGACTTCTCAAATCTCTACAAGAAGCATTTTCAAATAAAGCCAGGTTTAAGAAGATGAATTATGTTGAAACAACAAGTGACCAGCTTGTAAAGGTTCAACCAAGGTGGCAGTCGAGAGACCCCCAGCCTGAGGTATGAGCTTCAGTGAAGAAAGACCGCATAATAAAATGTCGGTCTAGCCAGCTCACAGAGCAACGTGAAAGTAATACAAAACTTTATTTATCCAATTATAAGCTGAGAGAATCCAATAAATAATTACGCGCGTGGAGCGGAACTTATCGATGCAAGAGATGATTATTATTATTTCTGTTTTTAACTCTCACTCAAAGCAGGGAGCACCTGACTCGACTTAATATTCTACAGAAATCAATAAAAAAGAAAATACAGAAAACTACCAGGGAACAAGGACCAGAACATAATAAGGTTTAAGTTCCTTTGACAAAACTATAAAATAGAATTTCAGAAGCATTAAAGTTTAATGTAATGGTTTAATACAAATTAATACCGGAGGAAGTCAGAAGGCACGACTGATTCAGAGATGTCTGATTCATATTCATCCGTTTTCAAACCCCAGATGATGGAAGGATGGGCGGTTTCTCCATCGTGGGGCAAATTTAAAGTTTCAGTTGACCTCTTGGCATGCAAATGCCCCTGTCAGTTCAGTTAGTCAAATAGAAATTTTCCAAATTAAAATTCTCTTCTTATGAAATAAATATGTACATCTGCAGAAGGGGTGCATGGCTAGTTGAGGGTTGCCAGGGCAAGGACACTAGAATGGTTAAGAGCTGGACTGAGCATCATTGAGGGCCTCTAGGAAAAATAAGGGGCACTGTGGTTCCTACGTGCCCACAACCATGGTCATCTTCTTCAGTCCTAGGACATCGATCGTCATAACTGGACCAAGGCAAGCAAGATGTACTTTGCAAATGTGAAGCCGTCTAGTGTCAACATGGCATAGACAGATTTAATAAGTAGTTCTACTTTAAGGTCTCAGAGCATTCTGATTGGTCAGTTTGGCTTTGGTGTTGTAGCGGGGCTACATAGTAATAGTGTCAAATGTTAGTACTGAGTGTGTCTTGTTTCCATCGTCCCGTTTGCTGTTTGTGTGCGTCAGTAAATGTCGTCCCCGTAAATGCAAAGGGGGGCGGATGATGGAAGGAAACCACAGCCCTAAACCTGGAAAACACCTGTTAATTATCATTCAATTACATCCAGCACAGGACTATTTAAGCAATCAGGAGGAAACAAGGAGGGGAGAGGAGAGGAGAAAGAAGGAGACCATTTTTTCAGAACCACAAAGCAACTTACCTGCTGTTTTTTCACATCGCTCTTTTACCCTAGTTTGTTTTTCATTCCACCAGACTGTCTTCCATTCCTCATCTGCAGAGACCCCGGGGTCGGAATATCATCCACCACGCGCCGAGGAATCACAGTGAGGTTGCTCCATTTGCCAGGAAATTCAAACAACTCACTTATCTCTCGTAGTCATCCGTCTGCAGGACAGTTTTTATAACCGGATTATAATTCACGATCATTCATTCCGTTTATCATTCATTGTTGTCATTCGTCATTTGTTATATGTTACAGTGGCAAGGGAGGTTTTGTTGTATTTATATATGGTGGTGTCACGTTGTTGCTGTGGTGGAGGGTTACATATATTTATTTTGCATATTTCTTGTTTCATTTAATACAATTAATCAGTTTAATTTTACATATCTGCTTTTCTGTTGTGCTTATATTTACACCGTCGAATTTGGGGAAAAGTTTCATTTGTTAGAGGTACGGCTTGATATTTAGATTCAACCTCAGTAAATTATCCAGGCCACAGGTCTTGGAGGTGTAGCTGCCGGCTGGGAAAGGGGTCGGCCATTACAATGTGATTGGTCAGTTTGGCTCTTGTGATGCGATCAAAAGATAAATTGCAAGTGTTAGACACATAAGGAGGAAAGGCTGCATAGGAGACAATCTGGGTATTGCCTTCAAAGATGGGAAGTGTAAAAACGAACAGGAGGTGAGAAAGGAACTTCGAAAATAATTACAGAGTCTGAGAAGTGGACTTTACGGGAACATGCTCGAGAAAAGGGATCGCCAGTGAAGAGAAAACACATGAGGATACGGAAGAAAGGTACTGAAAGTGCACATAGGACAAGAGATATTAAATATTTTTAAATTATTCCATTACCTTCCCATGACTAGCATGGGTAGAAAAATAAATAAATACATCAACATTGCAGTGCCATCCATTATGAACTCCAGATTTTCTCCCTTCGTGACTCAGGAAAGAATTTTCCAGATTTTCTTGTACAACACGTCACAACTGTCTGTCACCCCAGTCGGTCACTGCAGATCCAAATTGACACCTCAGTTGGTCATCATAGGTCTTGAGCTGCCACCTCAGCTGGTCATCCCAGAGCATCGCAGCTCATCGTCGCCCTCTTGCCTTTTAATTGATGCTGGATACCTCCACAACAGCCATCTGTTCTGCTCCTTTATAAGGCTCAGCAGAGCCGATGCTGTTCATCCTTCCCTTGCTAACTGGAATACATTCCTAGGTTGATCTTTTCGCTCTCATTTTCAGTCTGCTGTAAATTTTCTCCCTTCCGCCTTCATCTCGCACTAGCCCCCCTTTTATGTTAATGGCCACCCCAGCTGATTCCTTAGTAATTAACTAAGTTACCACAAGCTTTAACATGTAGGCCGCTTATCGTGGTTAATTCTCCAGGCAGAAATATGTTGGGTTCAAGGGCATGGTGCATCACAACTGACAGAAGCCCTCATTCTGAAGACCACAGAATGACTTTTTCAGTTTCACCCTTTCTCTTTCTGTTTAACCTTATGTGACATTGTTGCTATAAAATGGGTGTCACTGGGAGATCCCAACACTTTGTCTTCTCTTGTCTCTGATATCTCAATGGTGTATATACATAACTTCTTCATTTAGAAAGATTTCTGGTTGCCTTTGCCTTCTCAAGCCAGGGATTTATAGTCATCCTCTCCCAAAACTGCATACTGTATTTTGGACATTTAAATGTATTTTGAACTTTTTTTTTAAGCTGAGTCCCATTTTGGGCCCGTGCAGGCCTTGCGGCCTGACTTTTGAGTTAACGACCAGGCTGCCTGGGGAGAGACCAGTTTCTAGGCACTGTCTGCATTTTATTTCATTTTTGAGGCCTATAACCCTTTTCACCATTTTGTATGTAGCAACTCATAACGAAAGAGCATCACCAAACCACAGTGCTGTTGCATTATAACCTTAATTTGTATGTATTGTGAACTTGAACCCGGACACACACAGACGGACATCGTTGGATCCACCACACACTATTTATAATATTTACAAGTATTGTCACGTGCACTCCCCAGTGCCTCTTGCACCATTCCCCGAAAGTCCAGGCCACACAGTCCTACTGCCTTTCTCCTGGCCGCCTCTAGTCCTCCCTCCAGTTCTGTCCTCTTCCACCCGACGTCTGCCGATGACTGGAGGGAGACGGCCCCTTAAATGGGAACCCGGATGGGCTCCAGCTGCTTCTCAGCATTCCTCCGAAGCCACGCCCCAGTGTGGCGGAAGTGCCGGCTGCGCACCCGGAAGCCGTCCGGGTGTCCCCCGTCGTCTTCCCCCCAGCACTTCCTGGTGTGGCGGAAGTGTTGGGCTCCCGGGATATTCAGACACTGGGGCACCACCTGGCGGTGGCCACGGGTCCCTACAGGGCTGGGCTTCCAAGCCCTTTACCCGAGGCCCCCAACATAACCAGGGCGGACGCCCCCTCGCGGTCTGGAGGAGGCACAAGCCCTCCTCCGGTCCTCCTGGGCGTCCCGGCCGGGCTCCAGGGGGACCACAGTATTTAATGATTTATTGTTGCCTTTGTTAGTTTTGAATTATGATTGTTCAAATTTTGTCATTTTCATCACTTTTGATTGTAATTGGTTAATTATCTCTTATGTGTTTAGGTTTTTCTATGTTCTTTGAGGATGGTTCCATGGGAAATGGGGCCATCCTGACGTCACCACTCCTGAGCTCCATCTCTGGCTATTCAATGTGCTCGAGCAGCTGTTCATTGCAGTTGCTGATAGGTGTTAACGCAATTGTTTTTTCTGTATCTGAGCTTAGTGGTTTTCTGATGATTTTGCTCTGTTTTTTGGATTCTGCTCTTTAATAAAATATTACCTATTTACAACTAATCCTTATTGCCTTCTTGCCACAGGTCAGAGTTTTGATGGTTTCTCCTCCCTGTGAGGTATTTTGGTACTAAAATCCAGTTTTCCCTCCTGGTAAAGCCTCCTGGTGGTATTGGGGAGCAGTCTGTTCAGGGTAAGTCTCTTCTGGGCTGGCTGGCCTGCTTTATGCTCTATTGTGGAGGCCTCACACCCATGTTTGCCATGTCCATGTCCCCTGTGGTGATCCCTTCAAGCAATGCACCTCTGAGCTCTTCCAAGAATGGCCCAACAATGTAAAACAGCTTGCAAGTTCCTGGAAGGGGACACCAGAAAAGGAATGGCATTAGTGCCCTACCAGACTTCTGGGACATCTATCTCTACTGTACCTCTAATTAGATTCAAACAGAGGCAGTGCCCCATTTTTTTGTTTCCCATGCCCAATCCGTCACATAAATGCTGAATAATCGGAGAAAGAGAAGATGGAGGTGGCTATGGCAAACTGCTTAGAAAGGACGAATTGTGGTGGAGCCCATGCCTTGTAGCTGCCGCTGAGATTCACACTGCTGCAAGGACGGTGATTTATTTATTTTTTCAGTGGGGACCCCAGAAACGTACCCAGCCGTGGCCTGACTCGCACCACTCACATACAGACACAGTAACAAACGTATTCAACACGAATGTATTTAACAAAAATAGAAGGATAAAATCAACAGATGGAGGTGGTAGAGTTAAAGATGCTAAGATTTGCACTGGGTGTGACGAGGATGAACAGGATTAGAAATGAGTACATTAGAGGGTCAGCTCAAGTTGGACGGTTGGGAGACAAAGTCAGAGAGGCGAGATTGCACTGGTTTGGACATGTGCAGTGAAGAGATGCTGGGTATACTGGGAGAAGGATGCTAAGGATAGAGCTGCCAGGCAAGAGGAAAAGAGGAAGACCTAAGAGAAGGTTTATGGATGTAGTGAGAGGGGACATGCAGGTGATGGGTCTAACAGAACAAGATGCAGAGGACAGGAAGATATGGAGGAAGATGATCTGCTGTGGCAACCCCTAATGGGAGCAGCTGAAAGAAGAAGAAGAAGGATGATAAAATTACTAGACAATAAATAAAACAATCCATTTCTCAGTCCACTGCTGATGATTACACATATAACAAAACCTGTAAACAACAACACACACGATAAACACACTGTTTGTATGAAATGGCAACTGATGATGTGAAAATGACGGAGAAGAGATAATCAAGAACACAGCTTGCTGTAAGTAAAGTAAAATGGTCCTACTGATATTCCTGATGTGTTGAGGGGTGAGGAGATAAGGAGAGCTCCCACCAACGAAGAACGAAAACCAATCCAACACAGTATCACACGACAGGCAGGCACACAGCAGTTTAGACATCCATATGGGGGGGTTGACCCAAGACAAAGCGACAATCTAAATGCAGATAATACTGACGGCAAAACAGGCAGGTGAACACACAGACACAAACTCCACACTTCCGACCCTCCTCACTGACTTTTCTTCTCTAAGCTCCCGTTGGCCGATCTTGTCCCCAGCAGCCCCTGCACTCTCCTTAGATGTCCAATCAAGGCCACAGCAGGGTCTGCTGGGAGTTCTTAAGCCAGGTAGCGCTGCTACAGTCTCATCCTGGTAAACACCCTCTGGCAGTTCCCTTTTCTCCTCACTGATGTATAGAGAGAGCCACGCTACTTGAACTAGTGACCTGATGCTCGTAAATAATTCACAGACCTAATTCAAGGGAGTGATTAGGGAAGATCTTTCAGGTAAAGTGTCATGATCTTAGTATTTGTTTTTAATTTTTTTTAAGCTTGTGCTTAGAGTCAGAAAATATGTCAAACACTGTTTTAGGGGTTTTGGATCTGGAGGAATTACAGTAGGTTAAAAACAACACAATAAAAAGTCAGATTCTTCCACAACACCGTTTGGTTTTCTACCACCATTTTGAGCCAGTTGTTTTAATGGTTCTTCTAGGTTTTGTAGGACCGGGAGTGTGTGATGTCGTTACCACCACAGTATAAAGTGCAGCTTTGTGCATACAACATAAATAAATGTGTTGCGTTAGTTCTTGAGGGTGTGCTTATTTTTTAACTAAAAGTTCTTTTCCGTTTCACGACTGCGTTTTTGGCTCTTGAGTTTTTTCAGTACATTTTCATCCTCCTGGCTTCAGCCTTTTTTTTATTACAGTCCATCTCCTGATTCCCTTTTCTCTTAAAACTGCTCTCACCCAGTGTAGTTATTACACAGAGCTCTTGTTCTTCTTGTATTTTCTGAGACCATGTGTCAAAATGAATAACTGTTAAAAACAAATAAGACAGGAGGGCAGTTTTTACACTGTGTAGGCTCATCCACTAATGTGAAGTTAGTGTTGCTAAAAGTTATTTATGTTATGTTTCTCAGAGGTAAATTGAGAGTTCCACTTGACATGATTTCTTCGATTTTTTTTCAACATGTTTACTAAATGGGGCTGTAATCTGAACTTACTTCGGGACACAATCAGGTCTGTTGCTATTAAGCCAGAAAACTGAGCAGATGTTCTTGTGCGTAATGCGATGGAGGCAGGGTACTCCTTAGCTCTTGTTGCTTCCAGGACAGGCTGTGACTGCCCGCAGCTTAGCAGGGGCAAAAATAGGCAGAGAAAATGAATGGATGGAAAGACGTGTTGGGTGACAGATCAGCGAGCAGATGAATGGATTATTGTGTGAATGTCATTCAGTGTTGTCATCTGGGAAGAATACACTTTGTGACAATTGAAGGCAAAATGTAACAGGACCAGATGATTGACCATGACGTTAAAGATATTGTATGCAAGCTCTTAAGGAGCATCAAAGTGACCTGACCAAAGACAAAATACATGAAAGGGGTGAAAGAGATCACTGATAACCTCTTCTCCTTTCCTCAATGAACAGTGGTCAAGTCTGGTGCACTTCCAGAGGAACTGACCCATCCTCCCCGGGAACTACAGAAAGTTGCAATGGTGCTCAAAATCGCTGCCCACTTTCAATCCCACTCATGTCAGGGGTTGAGGCCCACAGACTAGAAACTGTTAGGCTATGAGTTTACAAGGACCCAACATATCCTACCTTTTAGAAAATTTGTTTCACTTGCTTTCACTTAACGGCCCCCCAATCCTTTACAGCGGGCTTTCTGAAACTTTGCTTTGCCAGCGTTGGGTCACAAGTTATGGTTGTAGTTAAAGATAATGGGTTGCTGATGGTTTACAAAGTGGGTTGCTACAAGTTGAGTAATCAGGCGTCCTTGCTCTAATAATTGTCCTCAATTACCCCGCTGATAATTGTCCACAAACTCCAAGTGGGGCCTTCATCTGCTCGGTCGACCGTCCACGATTTTCCAAGGGGGAACGCACTGATTAATGTTTGGGCATTCGACAAGGAATGGATCTCAAAGATACTAAAGTGGGTATAGATGAGGTTTGACAGAAAAACCCAGCTTTACAGTTCTTGTCTTCTTTTGTGTACAGGATTACAGTGAATGATGGATCAAGTGGTTGGCAGACCCCTATACACTATAACTGGATAGATGAATTCACTAATGAATGGTTAGATGTTGTCTTGCATGTGTATCTGTGGATCACCCTCTGGGCTCATCTAAAGTATGTACCACCTCCTCGGGTCAAGAGGGGGTGCTAGCGCTAACCTTGTCCTCTTCTATTCCTTCCACAGTACTGAGAAGACACCTGGAGGAGGCAATTGACTCTGCCCCTTCTGGTTCCACAGCTATAAATCCCACAACCACCAGAAGAAGGCATAGCATTCTGAATTGAATGTGCTCCAGGACGGAGCTCCTAGCTGGTAAATAAACTAATGGAATTACAAAGTCTGTTGGATCTTGTGTTGATTTTGGTGTTTTGTTTTATTTTACAGCAATTTTTTTAAACTTGGTTTAGCTTGATTAAAATGGGACAACCAGGTTTGGTGCCCCAGCATTTTCTTGTGGAACTTCCAGTCCTTTCCTTTGACCACAATGGGAAGAGAAACAGATGAATGGAAGGAGCCATTTGATGGGTGGATCAATGGCTGGATATACAGTAGTTGGGTAGATGAAAGGACAAATCAGTTAATGGGTAAATTGATCAAAAGGACTGATTAATCAATTACTTAAATAGTCAAAAGATATATTGAGTGATGCAGAGATGACTCTCTGTGAGGGCAGCCTACAGTTTTCTCCTTCAAATATTACATTTGAACATTATAAAAATGTATGACAAGAACAGGCCATTCAGCCCAAAAAGCTTGTCCATCCTTTTCACCTCGATTGTCCACAATAACAACAAGTTGAGATTTGAAGGTCCTTAAAGTCCTCTCCACCACACAATTTGGTCATTTACTCCAAGTGCCTAAGGTTCTTTGCCTAAAGAAAACATGGTAGAGAATCACAATAAATTTCTGTTCAGTCTTTTTCCATTTGGTGATCATCCTGGCTCAATGAAAACAGAGAGCTATCAAACATGCAAGGATGTTGGAGGAAAGCTGGAGTACCTGGAGGAAAGACTACTCAGACACTATCACCCTGTATCCTCCTTCCCAAAATGGTACCTGTAGGAGACTGAGTCGGAGCAGAAGTGACTCCAGTCCTTTTCTTTGAGGTTGTTCCTACATTCCAAAGAGGCAAACAGAAACTTTGAATACTAACTATTCCAATCTTTAATATCACCCCAACACCCCCTTGTGAGAGACTCACCAGGAGTGACAGCAACTTCTATAGGCTAATTTGATGAACAAGCCTGTTCTTTGCTAAATTGCTTGTAGGGGCTGTTGGCTTCTGTTGCCCTTATTTTGTACTAGCACAGATAACCTGGTGCAGCCTAATTTCAGAACAATAAACAGAATATGGTCCTACCCTGTAGAAATGAATACTCAACAATTTGGTGGAAATGTGAGGTTTGCGTAACAGACGAATACAAGCAGGGTACCTGGTGCTGCCAGGGGTGAGGACAACAACAACATTTTGGAACAAAGCATACATTATGGTCTTTTCCCTCTGTACAAATGGGCAATCTTTGTCTGCATACTAGACAAACACACAGTTTTTTATATTAGATTGATGTTTTACTTGGAATAACATCATCAAAGCAAGTTAAAGACTAAAATGATGAATGCAAATATACATTTCTGACACATAAACATGTTTAATTAAAGAAAAAAATGTTGGATGATCCAGATGTTGCAGGTTTTAGCATTTATGTGAGCTTAGTTTCACTGCTATAACCACAAGATGAAGGGACTGGAGGAGCTGCTGATGGCTTCACTCCACTTGGACCCAATGATCCTGATTGCTCGCTCTGGTGTTCTGGGAGGTGGTGCGGCAATTTATTTTCCTCAGAGTCTGTAGATGCATCACCCTTCTGACGCATTATTAGATGAGAGTGAGCAGTGGGGCCGGTGATTAAGTGTAGAACAATACCAAGCACTAACTAATGTAACATGACCACAATAGGTCATTTATTCTGTGGAGCTTAAATAGAGATAGATTCAGTGACAAAAAAGGAAGAGTCAAATAAATTACACTCATGTCATCTTGATTATACTGCTTTAGGAGTTATATATTCTAATTAAAGGAAGTGATGTTTCCATTCATCTCAGTCTTCCATGTTGCACGACAGGGGAGAAAAGAGAAACAAGTAAGAGTAAGAATTCAGCAGAAGGGAATGGGAGAGATGTCTAGAGTGGGGACAAAGAAAAGGGGAGAGGAGTAAGAGGAGTAGAAATCATAAGAGCAAAGATTTAAGGGAGAGGGCAAGAGAAGAAAAGGAAAAAACAGTCAGGGCAAAAGGGTGACCAGCAGAAAAGAATGGGGGATGATGACAAAGACTGAAAATGAAAGGACATGGGGAATAGCGGTAAAATGTGTGGGAGAAGAAATGAAAGAAGAGAGAGTGCAGAGAAGGAAAGAAGAATAAAACAATAAGAATGGAAGAAAAAGACATTAGGGAGGACTAGAGGAGTAGAGTGTCTCAATGGCAAAGTGAGGGTGGAAAATGACAAAATAAAGCTAACTGTAGATTCTACTGGTTGAGTAACCCAGATTTCCAGTGGCACGGTGTAATGATACAGAAAATATACCAAACACAAAAAATAAGATAAAAAAGTAAAATCTTGGGGCCTCCACAGTACCCCATTTAACGCCCAACAAAGAAAAAGCCACCAACAACAAAATTAAATGTTCAGGACCATTAGAGTCCAGGGTAAGTAGAAGATGCTTCTGGAGTATGAGCTCTGCTTTTCCTCGGTCTTGAATATGACAATAAATGCCGATGTTTGGTTCCTCGATCTCTTAAATATGTGGTGGAATAGAAGAGACAGGACTTCCAATCCTGGAACAGAACGAATATCACAATTGTTCTGGGGAATTCTACAGGTAAAAAGGGAGAAAGAGACAATAACTGTGCTTGCCCACTCTCCGACCTTGTTATCATTATGTCATTAGAGCCTTGAAGATGCCCCTCAAGTGTGTATATCTGACAATGGCTTCTTATTCTTTCTGGGTGGAAGAGGCTAAGTCGGAGCAAAAGTGAGTTCAATCCTTTTCTAAATAGTGTTCTAGGTAGCATGGTGTAAGAGACTGACCACACTCCCATGTGCGACTATATATCATTTTGTGTTGGTTTTTGAATTGCAGTTGATTCATAACATGAAATGTCTCAGTTCAGAGCTGTGAATCTTTGTTCTCTGGCTTAGAGGTGAGCACTTTATGTCTTGAGCTAAATGGAGAGCTCCATGCATCAGCCCCACAGAGCCTGTCTCGGACCACTGAGAGCAGTTCTGTTCACAAGTGATGTCAGCTGATCTCTCTCTGTCTTAGCTCCCACCTTTGTCTGTGCAGTGTCTTTATAACACTCTACCTGTCCACAGTGTAAATCCCATCCTCATCGCCAACTGATTTGCAGTGGACTCACACAGCTAAGCGCTTTGGTGAACTGAGGGTGGTGAGCTGCGAACCTGCATTCTCTGGATCAGAGTCAAGAATTTTACACTGAGAGCTAAATGGAGAGCTCCATTCGTCAATCATATGGAGCCTGTATAGACAGAACTTTATTGGACTCCTGAGGGAAATTTGTTTTTTTACAGACGCTCTTTAAAATAAATACATACATAAATAGACACATAAGTAAGCAAGTAAATAAATACATAAATACACACACACTTTGGTCTAAACACACACCACAATAACTCTATAGCAAGAAAATTAAAAAGAAAGAACAGTCTGACTTGGCTGTCCCAGTCACAGTGAGGCAATATTTTGACGTATTGCTTTTGGAATAAAGGAGCCCCCGTAGCACTTCATGATGCACGTCTGCATCTCTTATCACTCTAAATGGTGTGCTTCCTTGGTGATGTCAGCTGATTTCGCTTTGTGTCAGCCCCTGCCTTTGCCTGCATGGCATTGCCACTACTGTACACTCCACCCATCCACAATGTGAATCCCATCCTCAACGCCAATTGATTTGCCATGCACTCACAACACTAAGCATCTCAGTTCAAAGATCTGCAATGTGGTGAAATGCCAGTGGTGAGCTGCGAACCTGTCTCAGAGGCAAGAACTTTGTGGTGTTAGAGTTCCATCCGTGAGCCATGCAGAGGCCGTCTCTTACCCCTGTGAGCGGTGTGCTGCCCTGGTGACGTCAGCTGGTCTTTCTGTCTCGTTTTTCTGTGCTGTGTCCCCACTACAGTTTTAGCTAGCAGTAAGTGAGTCAGACATAACAGAGTAATGGGACATCTTATTTAAATCAAACACAATCCATCTAGATAGCAATAACTCTGAGGATTTAATACGAAGTAATCACTTAGGCATTTTAAATGTTACTAGAGATTCAGTATTATTAATTAATTAAAGTTAGCATTAATAAATATTTGTGAAATGCTTTGGCTAAGTTCCCTTGAAAGTGAATTTTACATTGTCTATTTATCTAATTTTAAGTGAAATAGATACCCTTTTCCACTGACATTCTAATAAAGTATATAGAATTTTAAAATGATAGTCTGCTATGTCTAATTGCAGGTAAAATTTAATAATTGATGAATCATTTGTAAAATTTAGAAGCTGCCACTGCTTTTTTGAGCACAAATGGAGTCAAGAAATGCCTTGACAGCTCTCTTTACAATAAACAATTTGGAATGAATACAGTGGTCTCTACTAGCAGAGAGAGGAACAACAAACTTGTGCTAGTAACATTTTAGTGGTCCTCCAACCCCCAGTTATAGGGTCGTCATAGGCACGTGTGCAGTTAAATTCTTTCTGCACCATATAAATATGCACCATATTTAGTGAGTAGAACTTACATGACCTTGGAAATTAAATTCTGTCTTCCTTACCTTAAATATCTACTTTAACTCAAACCATCTGTCTGAAAAATCTCAGAACACATTTGTCATAACCTGGCAGCACAACATTACAGCATACATTCATTATCTGTGCCAAAGTGAGTTCTGTATCTAAAATCTGATATATGTAGTAAGTTTATGTATTTTTATATGTCATTTTTCAAATACAATAGATAGCACTGTATTTTTTTTTTTTTGCTGAATTCAAATAGCTACTCTTTAAAGACACCAAATAAAATAATAAAAAAAGAAAGGAGAAAAATGGAGAACCCATTATGGAAGCAAAATAGAACCAATACATGCACAGGCCCCTAATGAGCTTCTCACTCAGCTTGCAGTAGAAGTTCACCATCACACACTTGGCTTTGGTCCAGGGTGTGGGCGATCAGGTTTATATCTGGAAGCGTTAACACAACACGGTCCAATCTCTTTAGTTATCAAAGGCCAAGTAAGGCCAAGCAGAAGTCTGGTGGTTAAAGTCTTGTGTTGAAAAGTATGAAGTTTAGGTTATTTGTTATTGAACTAAACTGTTATGACTGGTGTTTGGGCATACCTGAAATCTTTTTGACAAAGCATATATATCTGTTATGGGGTTTTTAACCCAAAGAATTCAATTCTGGCCTCGTTTTTTACGTATGAAATATCCTGAGAAAGTTGTGCCGTGCCAAAGTTTCATTTTTGTTATGGGAGACACCATGTTCATATGTTCATGTTGGTTGTGACCATAGGAATATTAGTCAAAATTTGCATGACACAGGATGTCCTCATCATGACCATTTAATGTCAGGTCTGACACTTCCGCATCATCCAAGGTTATGATTACTCTGTGTAATATGTCACGCACGCGCGAGTAGGAGACCGCGGAAGGATCTTGACACACCTGGAAAGACATTCGCCGGCAGGGAATGGCGGGGTACTAACTTTCTCCCTATGCTTTCTTGCAGGAAAAAAGAAAAAACAGCCTTTAGCACCCCTAGCAGGCACTGGCAATACAAGGTCCTCCCATTTGGGCTGCATGGGGCCCCAGCGACCTTTCAACGTCTGGTGGATAGAGTGCTGAAGCCCCACCAGTCCTATAGTGCCGCCTACCTGGATGACATCGTCATCTATTCCGGCACCTGGGAGGAGCATCTATTGCAGGTCTCGGCTGTCCTCACAACACTAGCTAAAGCCGGTCTCCACATAAACCCTCGAAAATGTTTTTTTGGCTTAAAGGAGGCCAAGTATTTAGGCTACCTCGTGGGGCGGGGACAAGTGAGACCACAGTGTACAAAATCAAAGACATCTTGGAATGGCCCCGTCCGAATACCAAGAGGCAGGTGCAGGCTTTCTTGGGGTTAGCGGGGTACTACTGCCGGTTTGTGCCCCTTTTCTCCGAAAGAGCAGCACCCTTGACCAATTTGACAAAGAAGGGCGCTCCCTTATATGTGGTGTGGAACGATAAGGCGGAACACACATTAAGTGACTTGAAGAAGGCCCTAACGTTGGCACCTGTATTGAGGACGCCCGATTTTGGGCTCCCTTTTATTATCCAGACCGATGCTTCGGACACAGGCCTGGGCGACGTGTTGAGCCAAAGCGTCGGCGGTGTCGAGCACCACGTAATGTACCTGAGCCAGAAATTGATGGACCGGGAGACCCGGTATGCGGCGGTGGAGAGGGAGAGGGAGGCCTTGGCCATTAAGTGGGCGGTGACCCATCTCCGTTATTACCTGCTGGGTCGCGAATTCACTCTGGTGACTGATCATGCTGCACTTCAGTGGATGTCCCTACATAAAGATTTGAATCCGCGGGTCACCAGGTGGTTTCTGGATTTACAATCCTATAAATTCACCGTCACTTGTCGTCGGGGCACCCTTCAGGCCAACGCCGATGCCCTCTCTCGTATCCACGACCTCTCGGTTAGGACCGCCCGACCTGACGGTCTTGGGCTAAGGGGGGGATCGCGAGTAGGAGACCGCGGAAGGATCTTGACACACCTGGAAAGACATTCGCCGGCAGGGAATGGCGGGGTACTAACTTTCTCCCTATGCTTTCTTGCAGGAAAAAAGACGCTCCGCCACCATAAGCCAGGTTTGCCCTCACTGCACTTACTTCCGCCCTTCCTCCTCCATCTTTTCCTGACGTCATCGATCCCATCCTCCCTCACGGTTCCTTCCCAACATTCCTCTACTTCCAGCTCCTCCTCCATAAAATGGCCGCCGACGCCATGATTCGGCGTCGCGCATATGAACAACTGTTTTGTTTATATTTTTTACCTTATTTTCATATTGTGGAGTGTCGACAATATACGGGGCCGGAAAACCCCAAACCTTTTTGTTGTCTCCTGCTGTATCTTTTACAAATAGCAAACAAATCTTTGGGTGTTTTCTGGTGTAAACAACGTTAACTTCTGACATTTAGACTATGATTCTTGGTTAGTGTATCGGGCTGAACAAAGATAGGCTGGAATTCTGGTTAACAAAAGTCCAGGTCCTGTCACTTAAAGATCATGTCTAGGGACATGACAGAGAGAGGAACAAGTATTTCCAAAAATTAAAATGTCTGATTTATTAAACCAAAACTGAACCACATACAGTACAGAAGAAAAATAATTAACCTGTGTCTTTTTGTGGAATTACACAATGAACCACACGCATTTGTACTATGGTAACTTCCAGTGGACCTCAGCGGGAGCTAAAGGAGAATACCTTGTCTCGGGCGCATAGATTCAACTTCTAAGTACTGTAAGCAAAGCACATCCTGGTGACATCAGCTGAGATGTCCACACAGTCCGCACCTTTTCTTAATAGTACCAAAGCACAACAAGTTAAAGTAAGAATTGAAAACCATATAAGAGCAATTCAAATATCTAAAGAGTTTGTGTGCCTGCTTATCTCTATCCAGATGAGATGACAAGTGAATTGTCGAGAATGTTCTAGACTTCCTGAAGCAACGACATGCAGCCATTGCATGGAATGAAGAACAGTTCTGGTATCCAGTGGGCTGAGGTAAGAAAAAACAATTTGTATCAAATTTATACAATCCGTATTTTTTTAGCAGTTTATTTTGAAGCAGTATACATCGGTATGAATGTCTTTTTATTGTCAATATACACATGTACAATGAGATTAAAAGCAGATCCTCCAGTGCAGACCTATATGTAGAACACAACAAATAAATAAACAAATGGTGCAAAAAAAGTTGCAAAAAAAGTTCTGCGATGCTATATACATGTGGAAAGAATAAATAACTATTGCGCAATTGGGTTATTGCACATAATTTAAATATTGCACAATAATGGTGAGTGTAGTGAGTAGTGGATGTTGGACCCTGAGAGTAATGATATTGTATAGTATACAGTGTGGCAAATTGCCGGGGTCATTACCTGGTCGGGATGCCTAAAAGGACCGAAGGTAGCAGGAATAGCTTCCGGGCCATGAGGGGGCAACCGTCCTGGAGCAGGAGGGGACCACAGGAGAAGAACAAAAAGCTTCTGGCCTGTTGGGACCCGTGGCCACCATCAGGGGACGCCTCAAGCCTCGTAGGACTCGAAAATAGTTACTTCCACCACACTTGGCAAGATGGCGGAGGAACCTGCCAGGGACGCCCGGAGTGCTTCCGGTGCAAAGGGCAGCACTTCCTCCACACCAGGAAGTGCTGCCAGATGGACGTCATCAGCCACCTGGAGCACATCCAGGTGGGAATAAAAGGGGCCGCCTCCTTACAGTCAGGGAGCCAGAGTCGAGAGAGGGAGTTGGACAAAGCTCCCAGGAGGAGAGTAAAGGTGGCTAAGGACTGAATTGGGGTGATTATTGCTGTGTGCATTGTTTGGTGTTTTGGGACTGCGTTTATTAATGAATAATAAACGTGTGAATTGTATAAAGATGTGGTTTCCGACTGGTGGTGTCCGGGCAAATATCACAACAGATATTGCACAGTTATTATCAGTACCATTTAGATATTGGATATTGCACAGTTGATGGACAGAAGGAAGTCCAGGGGTTGGGGGGTTAGACTGTGTAGTCAGTGCATGTGTGAGTTTAGAATGGTTATGGCTTTTGGGAAAAAACTGTTCTTGAGTCTGTTTGTCCTTGTTGTGATGAACCTGTGGCGCCTCCCTGAAGGCAACAGGTCAAACAGATCAGAGCCAAGGTGAGAGCTGTCCTTGAAGATGTTTTTTGCTCTGCTGAGGCAGCGGGAGGTGTAAATGTCCATCTGGGAGAGGAGAGGACAGCCGATGATCTTCTGTGCTGCCTTTACTACTCTCTGAAGCCTCTCCCTGTCTGCCATGGTGCAGCTGCTGTACCATACTGTGATACAGTACATCAGCAGGCTCTCGAAGGACGAGTGTTAGAAGGTCAGTAGCAGGTTGGAGTCCTTGTTGTGCTTTCTGAGGTCCCTCAGGAAGTGTAACTGCTGATGAGCCTTCTTGATGACTGCTGTGATGTTGTCTGTCCGTGACATGTCAGTAGAGATAAGAATGCAGAGAAACTGGAAGGTATGGACCTTCTCCACACACTCGCCATTGATGTAAAGGGAGGCTAAGTCGGTGCTGTACCTCCTGAAGTCGACAATGATCTCCTTGGTTTTCCTGGTGTTCAGAGCCAGATTGTTCTTTGAACACCAGGCTGCCAACTTCAGGATCTCCTCTCTGTAAGCTGCCTCGTCTCCGTTAGAGATGAGTCCGACCACTGTGGTGTCGTCAGCAAACTTGACGATGAGGTTGTTGTTGTAAGCTGGACTGCAGTCTTGAGTGTAGAGTGGGTATATATGCAAAACGATAAGATGACCTTATCCGGGTGTAATGTCATCTAGCTTTCACAAGAGGGCCGGAATACATAGTCCAAAACAGGGTGGAAGAACGTCAACAAGAAGCATAAAGACTGAGGTCAATAGATGTTTGTAAATGCACAATTCGATCGAAACTAACCTATCATTAACGAGGGTTTCGCTATGCTAGTGTAATGTACAAAGTGATACACACGTAACAATTATTTTAAATGGTTTTCTTGCCACTAATTGTGACTAAATCCATTACCATGCATAACTGACATGAAATCCCAAAATATGCAAACATTTCCTAACCATATCAAGTACTAAACGCATTCATGCCAAATGTAATACCGCTTATCTCTGGCAAACAAGATTATCAGAATCAATTAATTCAATTATTATTCAGCATTCTGTCTAGTTTGGAGAATATATTATAAAATGTTGTACACCAATAAATGATTTTTTAGAACTACAATAATACATTTACATAACAAACTACACATATTACACTAAAGTACGAACACTAGGGGGTCACGTGACGTGTTTTATTCTTAGTTCTCGGAAAAATCGCAGTAATCAGAAATTTAACTCTTGTTCAACCATTTTAACATACGAAGTAATGTAACATAATATAGTTCAAGATATTTAACTATCTTTCAAATTCTCATATTAAATTCTAACTGCTAACTAATTCTACTGGGCATCCCAGTGTGGGAGCTTCTAATCAGGAGTTTGTGAGTTGTTTCTTCTTTTTGAATAAGGAACGAATAGATTCAGCAGAGCTCAAAAGGAGTTCTGTAGCACATGTGTGATGTCATCAGCGTCTTTTGTTTCACAGGTCAATATTTAAAGAGTATGTAAGAGTACTGCCAGAATGACTTGTGATTTATCGCTCACTTATAATATTTTTGAGCTCAATCTGAATTATTACAAGAACTTTGTTTGCTGATGATTCTCTCATTCATCGTACAAGTACAATACAGTAACAACACGTTTATATTAGAATGTATTACTTGGCTGTATTGTACAAATTGTTATTACAAAGTGAATATAAACATTACATTAAACTAAAACAATTCCATCTCTTTTTACAGTCAACAAAGTAGACATACAAAATTAAAATCTTATTCTACTTTCTAAACATTATTTGTTCACAGCTTTACTTTAACACACACTTTTTTACAGCTCATTGACTACATCAGGCATGAGTCACTCACAAATTCCTTTGAGTTCAAACTGAGTCATTACGGGCAGATGAGTCACATGATTCTCTTTCATTTGATTCATGAACTGAATCATTACCCGAAAACAAGTCGCATGAATCACATCCGTTTGTTTTGCACACTGAATCATTCCCCAGCGAATATCTTGCACAATTCTCATTTACTTATGATTCTTTAACGTTTTTTCTTGTCTTAACTGTGCATTTCATGTGTGTATTCAAACAGAACAATGTCATGTGAACTATTAGAATGTTTATGGTCGACGCGACCGTATGTACAGTAGGTCACTGCAGGCATTCCTGGCTTATCTGAGTGTATTATTGTAGGATTTGTGAAACTTATCAGGTTTATTATTTGGTTTGGAAATCACCCACACCTCAAGATTACCACACACACAGATACACAGAGATCCTATTCAGGCATAATCTCAGGTGGTGCCAGTTGCCAGTCACTCCACAATATTCTGTATAGGACTCTCTACACTGGGACTTGCTTTTACCAGTATTAACAAACATGCGAGTGTCCTCGTGACATGCATAAAAGCCCAGATCTTTTGGCTATGTGTCGCTTACCATCCAAACAATGTCTTACTTCTACCACAGTTGTTCTAATTATTGACGAGCGACATTACAGCCTTGATTAACCCTGTGGGCAAGAAAGCAGCAATCGTCCCCACACTAGATGCCCTTTTGCTATTTGAATCAAAGTAAAAATCCAATTAACTAAAGGAAATTTAACATTGCTGTCTATTTGGAAAGGCAAACATAAGAGAGAGAGAGAGAGAGGAAGAGAGAGGCTGGGAGTATGCACTGATTACAGCACGCACCACACAGTGAACCACCCGGATTGAGATCCGAGTGCAGCCATGCAACGGGTGACACTCAGCACCACACTGGGACAGTGTGAGGTTTTGTACAGTGGCTGGAGTGCTAATCCTGGTACCAACTTTCGAGTTTTCCCGGCAAGTTGGAGGACCTGCTTGCAGGGCTGGATGCAGATTAACGTCATACCCAAGACGGAGTAATTGCAATTGTTAAGAGCCTTGCTCAAAGGCCCAATGGAGTCGAGTCAATTCTGGCGTTTATGGGATTCAAACCAGCAACCTGATTGCAGCCGCAGAACCCTAGTCTCAGAGCCACCACTCTGACCGAAAGGCAAATATGCCGTGACAAAATATCCACTGTATTTTAACACGTTGAATATCCATAGACCACAACGCTTATGTAAACTCCATTTAAAGAAATAGGAAACATAGACAGGAGTGAATAGGACTTGAAATTCAAGCCTGCTGGACGGCTCTGGTTTGGATAATCCTTAAAGAGTCACAGCCTGGCAACCTCCAGTGCTACTCCGACTAGAGTGCACAATATAATATTTTATTCAAATCATTGATTAAATATGATTCTTTCTTTGGCAGTCTCCCTCACCTGACCAAATTATACTGAAAATGGGAAGACGCTGCCTGCTTCAGTCCAGCACTCTATACTTCACAGGGCTAGAAGGCAGCCCTACATGTGCCCACACAGCCATGTCATTTTCAGCAAATTAGCTCAACATACACCTGTCCTGCTTTTAGAGATGCAGAACTTCTTTTTTCTTTTTTTTTTTTTTCTAAATTCTAATCAGCTCATCATGTGAATATTTAACAGTTCTCATGACTGAAAAAAGCTCCATCTGTATTCTTTGGCCACTGAAGGAGACGTGAGGACGCCCCCACAGCTCAATTCAAATGAACACAAACCCCAGCGGATGTGTGCCCACATTGTAAGAGAAAATTAAAATAGCCCTTAAACTACTTCTGCTTGCTGGCTAAGACATGAATTTTACTGACCAGTGCAGTGGTTTTATACAGTATATTTAAAAAGCCAAAAAAGAGTTAGTCCTTCTCCTAAAACTGCAATTCCGGCAGTTTGTCCTCAACAAAAGCCACATTACATCCCAATAAAGCACTTAAAGAAAAATATTGTGTCGCCACAGGCTGCCTCCTGGTCTTGCCTGATCTGCAGCAGGATCTCTGGCCATAATCCAAAATCCTGATCACTTTTGGATTGATTGTATTGCCTTCTTTTGATTTGACTGGCCTCCTTCTTGACCAGAAACGCTGAGAGCTCTGCGAAATTTTGCTCTTGACGACGGGGTATTCAAATAGTCACAGAAAGGAAGCTTAAGAGAGGAATCACACAGAGAAGGGTGGGAACGTAAAGCAGAAGTGCTCCTGTAGGATAATCGCATCGTCACTAGAGATGCAGCAGCAGGATAAGTACAGCGTCACAGGGTGATCCTGTAAGATTTGGATTTTTGTCACAAAGGCCACTTAATTATACTGTAAATTATAAAACAGGGGAGTCAAATTCAGTTTTATCGAGTGCCAAAAATACCCCTTCAAATACCCAACATGGGTCAAAAAATATTTCATCAAACAACTACCACCACATTTTCTTTACCAACAAGACACACGGCTAACTCTTTGCTCATCACTGTTATGATATGTTCACTTTGAGAATTTATCTCTCATAGAAATTATTTTGTTATGCATAAGTACATGTAGGTATCTTTATTTCTGGGCTGTTAACTTTATAATATTCCCAATAATAGTGATAATTTAATCCATGGCCCCACAACATTAATTTGTTTTGCATGTTTTCGCTGCTATGTTATACCGTTACCAGTACACCGCTTCCACTTGCCAAGAAATGTGCTTTAGGAAGTGCAGCATCTACATTATCATCACGACCCCTTAAATGCTGGCGGGACAATTTATACATATCCACAGTTTAGATGGAAAACCTGAACGATCGCAGTGTGAATTTCTTTCTCCAATTTCTAGTTTCTGAACGTTTGGTTTTTCCAATGACTTTGAATTCTGATTAGCAATTGGGCTTTAGTACAAAAGCATCTTCATGGTTTCTACTTGTTCCTGGTTTTGAAGTCAGCAGTAAGTGGGAAAAAAATGGCGTAACTGCCAAGGTCGCCTCTAGCATTGGTGTAAATAAGGCCCCCGTTCAACCCTTTCATGAAGTTATTATCCTACAATGTAGGATTATTGCCACCTTTTGATATTCCTGTTCCTATTTAATATTTTGTGTCACGAGATGCTTCAATGTGCGCACAGGAAACTTTCCAAATATCCCATACACATGAGAAAAAATTTTGAGCACACAGGAAAATATATAATAGAGCGCCGTAAAAATGGTGTGACAACGAACAACATGGAGTCTGCCTGATGACTGGAATTCGTTCTGTATAAACGCAACCACTTTGCTTTAACCTTTCCTGTGAAAGAAGCCACAAAAGCTCAGAATTCATTTCAAATGAGGTTTGGAAAAGATGCACCAATATCAAGTTTCAAGTGAACAAACGATGTCTTTATAGGAAAGATCCACCTTTAAATATAGGTCTATGAATTCCATATCCATGTCATCTCTTTGACAGGTTACACAATAAAACAGTTAAACTTGCAGAAGCAGAATAGGTCTATCAAAAATATGTACATGTATCCCTGAAACACTATGGTGTGTGTGCAAAACAATATCTCATGAGCACTCAGAACGTTCTCATTTAAATGTAAAAATATCTTGTCAGCACAGAATAACGAGAAGTAATATTTTTTTGGCTTGTCCTTTCAGAAGCTATGATATATTCAGACCTGTTAGGAGGCAGGTCTGTCTTTTGCTTGTTTTGATGCCTCCATCCATCCCAGTGGTAGGAATCAAAACATTGTAACTTTTAGTTTTGTACCCCCGGCTTAATTACTACCATCACTATGTACACGTGTTTGCTTTTCATGTGTATTGATATTGTTATTTTGCATGAAATCACTGTACGTTTTATATTAGGTTTTGGATCACAGTCACCCCCAATTTTGAGTTTCCCCAAATTACTACAGGTCTTTTGAGATTGGTAACAAGATAGATAGATAGATAGATAGATAGATAGATAGATAGATAGATAGATAGATAGATACTTTATTAATCCCAAGGGGAAATTCACATAATCCAGCAGCAGCATACTGATACAAAAACCAATATTAAATTAAAGAGTAATAGAAATGCATGTAAAAACAGACAATAACTTTGAATAATGTTAACGTTTACCCCCCCGGGTGGAATTGAAGAGTTCCCATAGTGTGGGGGAGAAACGATCGCCTCAGTCTGTCAGTGGAGCAGGACGGTGACAGCAGTCTGTCGCTGAAGCTGCTCCACTGTCTAGAGATGTTCCTGTTCAGTGGATTCAGTGGATTCTTCATTATTGACAGGAGCCTGCTCGGCGCCTGTCACTCTGCCACGGATGTCAAACTGTCCAGCTCCATGCTTACAATAGAACCAGCCTTCCTCACCAGTTTGTCCAGGCATGAGGCGTCCTTCTTTATGCTGACTTCCCAGCACACCACCGCGTAAAAGAGGGCACTCGCCACAACCGTCAGGTTCCTACTTGATCGCCAGGCCTCCAACATGCAATGTCATCACAGACCTCCCACCCTTGCAGAACTGATTTCAGAGAGGTTTGGGGGAGGGGAATGCATACAGTAAAGGGACTGGGGGAAGGGGCGCATGCACAGGAACATTTGTACTGGTATCAGGGTCACGATGCCCCTTAGGTCTTCCAATCCACTGGGCACTCATGGTAGGAACCCCCTTTGAGTTTTCAGTCCAGTGGAATAAGAGGTACTTCTAGGAGACCGTCATCATCAAGTTCTTCCATGAGAACCCTGAATACAATGAGGACTGATCATTGATGTTAGGTAGAATGCCTAGAGGGGGCTGGGTGGTCTTGTGGCCTGGAACCCTTGCAAATTTTATTTTTTTCTCCAGCCGTCTGGAGTTTTTTTGTTTTTTCTGTCCTCCCTGGCCATTGGACCTTACTTTTATTCTATGTTTATTAATGTTCCCTTATTTTAATTATTTATTTTATTTTTTCTCTTTCTTCATCATGTAAAGCACTTTGAGCTGTATTATTTGTATGAAAATGTGCTATATAAATAAATGTTGTTGTTATTGTGTCTGGAAATTGCTTGCAACAATCTGGGAGGAGAGCTTGATTTCTGGGAGACTCCTGGATCTTCTGGAAGACTTGGGAACATGGGGAGGAAGTAACATGCATATAAAAGATTGTACATACTTTGCTAAACAATACCATTGTGCTCTATTAGTGTAAATCTTTTTAATAATCAGATCTTTCACCTGCTCTGCTAGTTTAGCTAGTGTTTTGATCTTCACCCTCAGACTCTTGGTAGTTTATTGGCTTCAGCTCTCATTTTCTCTCCCCTGGGGACTCATGGATAAGGCCGTGCATAGAATTCACACTATAACATGGCGTATGAACAAAAAAATCAGATACACAAAACCGTGTGTAAGCCATCTTCCACACACTTCAACTCCATAAATCCTGGTCAGCGTGAAATGTAACACAAGTGCATGTGCCTGACGCCCCACCTCGACTCTTCCTAGAATTACGGCCCTTTGAATGTGGAAATCAATATAAATAGCCTGTTACATTCAGTGTTTTGTGAAAAGACAATGGCAAAAGCACAGGGGAAAAAACCTTCAGCGAATGCGAAGTGGAGGTCCTACTCAGTCAAGTGGATACTTTTTGGTGGCTTAGGCAGTGGTATGGAGTGACACTCAAAGGTTCAAATTCAGAAAGTCTCACAGTGCCCAAAATGAAAAAGAAGTGGTCAGATATCAAAGTCAAGGTGAAAAGGTGAGTCACAGCACACCATCTGAGTGTCATACAGAAGCATATTAGGGTACAAAGAAAAGAAAAAAAAATAAGGGACACAGTGAAGATAAAAAAAAAGGTTGAAATGTTCTTTATTTTGTCATTAAAGCAGAATGTCATAAACTTCATCTTAAAATTGATGTTTAATTTACTGGAGTAACTAAAGTAGCATGTTTTCCCCGACTCATTAAAGCATGTATTAAACATGTGGGAGCCCGGTGGTGCAGTGGTATCAATGTGCTGGTGCCCCGTCCAAGGATTATTCCTGCCTCCCGCAAGATGCTTGCTGTGACACACGTGATGCTGAATGGAATAATTAAATGCAACAGTACTATCTCTGTCAAATGTACCAACCCCCAATTTTTGTCCTTCTGTTTTCTTTCTCCACGTAACCAATCGCCGCAAAATGAACTCTATAATCAATGCAAAATCAGCTGTAAGCTTAGAATGCCAATTCTCCAAAACTTGTATGGAACACTGAAAAATATTTGTTATAAATGTGTAATTATTCCATCCATCCAGGATTGTGCCAGTCCCAGCCAGCATACAGAGCGAGGCAGGAATAATCCCTGGATGGGGCGCTAGCTCATCGCTACTGCTGTGCCACTGTGCCCCCACAGTGCTCTGAAGGCTCTGAAGTGTTTGCCTTATCAGAGCAGTTCAAATAGACAACATGGCTAAGGCAGCATGTGCTTGATGCTGTATACCGATAATTCTGTTTCTCATCAGCTGCTGTACAGCTGTGATTCACACTCAGATACAGTGATATTAATACTCTGAGTGGTGCAGTGAGAGTAATATGGAAAAAGATGATCCGCTGTGGCAACCCCTAACGGGAGCAGCTAAAAGGAGAAGAAGAAGAAGGTGCAGTGAGAGTAACAACGCTAAAGCAGTTATGGTATTTAGAATAGTTTGACAATTCTGTGGACCATTATATTGTTAAAGGTTAATTACAATCAGATTCCTTAAACTAATAAACAATATGCGGTTAATTTCAGTGTATTTATAAAGTTGCGTCAGGGATGTGGATCTAAAAAAGAAAGGAAAACCACACTGGAACAGTAGCATTGCTTTGACGCTGGGTGCTGCCAGTCTGCATAACTGAGCGCAGAACTTGCGTACGACAGGGTATGAGGTACCGTGGAAATGTGCGTGGCTTTACGCCAAGTTTAGGTTTTATACATCACGATTTGAACGTGGAAACGTTCTTACGCAACATTTTTGTGCTCACGCAACATTTATACATGAGGCCCCTGGTCTTTAAACGTTTTCGGACTATTATTCTCCAAGTTTAGAACAAATGAGTCCAAATTCTTAGTTGGAAAGACAGTAGTTGATGCCTAGTGTAGTGCTTCTGGTGAAATGTTATCTTCTGTAGCTGCCATTAAACAGATCTACATTAACAGATCCCTTTTTAGGAAACTTGACTGCTTAGTTGTTTAGACTTACACTTTTCTCAGATTATAAAGTATGCATCTTGCCTATTATAAAGACTAGAGTTTGCCTTGCTCTCACATACTGAAGAATATATTGCCATAAGCCTACCCTTTATTTACTCTACTGTGTATCAAGACTAATGTGGGGGGTATTTTCGTACGTGGATTACTCGTTTAGCTGGATGTAATAGTTGGCGATTTGGCCTGATCTTGGATCTGTCGGTTTTTCGAAACTCTTGCTGGATGTGTTGTCATAGCAGCACATCCAAATCCTCAATGCTTGGAGCAGGTTTGATTTATATAAACAAGGATTAGCTCACACACTTAATCAGTGTTCGTGCATGGAATTCATTCAGTTATGGCTTCGCTGTTCATGAATTAGCGACCAACTGCTATCGGTACGCAAATTATAAGAAGAGAATTTCATATAGAGAGGGTTTTGCGCGATCGACAAGATCATTTATTGTTCCCGGATGAAATTATTTTCGAAAGATACTGCTTTAGCCAGGTGGAAATATTGTACCTTAAAGAGTTATTAGCACCTTATATTCAAAGTCAAACTCGGCGAAGTCGGGCTCTCACAACCACACAGACAATATGCATTGCTTTGAGGTTTTTTGCAAGCAGCAATTTTTTATATAATGTAGGCGATGCAGAAAATCTGTCTAAAAGTGCAGTTTGCCAGGCAATTCGTTAAGTCTGTTTGGCTCTGAAATATTTCCTTCGGGTTTTCATAGTGTTTCCTGGACACATGCGTGTGCAGACAATAAAAGAGGCATTTCATGCCATTGCAGGTACAAAGGCAAAACACCCAGAGTTCCGTAAAGAATCTCACAATCTGCCTAACATTCTCATTACCCAGGATTTCCAAATGTGATTGGGGCACATGGGACTGATCAGAGTGGGGTTTGATTAAACATTATTTGGAAAATGTACCTCTCCTCCTGATGAATAATCGGGCAGTGTCTTCATCAAATATTTGACCTCCGTCAATATCTCGTTGGTCAGACACAAGTTCTAGGGATATGACATTCACTGCAACTGACAGAACAAAAAAGAATTCTATATGGAACATACCTATGGCACACATCGAGGACAAATATATGCAATGACCATCCTTTACCTGAAATGAAGTGACCACTGCATCCTGCCACTGGTTTGAGGAGGAGCTTCCCACTGGAATGCCCTCAGAAACAGGGCAATGGGCATTTTGCTGGAGAGCCAACTCTTCTGCAGGGGTTAGGTCTGGACCGCGTGGACCTCCACCTGTTTTTTGCTTGTCTGCCTTCTTATTAGCTTTAAAATTAATGTTTTTTTATATTATATATGATTCTTTATGTCAACAATTCTTTAAATAGTTATACATCAATATTTACCAGTTTGAAGTATATTCTTGTACTTCACTTTAACCTGTCCCCATGTTCTCCTTGTGTCCACGTTTGATCTGGAATTATGACATATTAAATAATAATTCATCTGACACATAGGAAATGAAACGCTGCACTCAGTAAGTACAATGCACACTACTTAGAGTTTAATTTGTCTGCTGTCTTTTCTGGTTTGGGCTGCTTTTGCAGTGTTAACCCCTTGTGCATATTAAATCTTGAAATCCTTTGAGTAACACACAAACATGCATGCACGCACAGCTTGTGTGAAAAAAATGCGCCTGTTCTTTTTTCATTTTGCTGCAGCCTATCAAAGACTTTTTTTCTAGACTCTCTCTATATAAAGGCTTTTCACTCAACGTGGGTGCGCGTATTCATCTCAGATGATTAGATCCAGCTAGACTAATCTACTACACCAATGCATTTGAAAAACCGACTTATCCCGGATGAGTTTCACTGGGATTAACTCATCCAAGATGAGGCATTCGATCTCGGATGATTTAAGCGACGTACGGAAAATACCCCCTCGTTAGAATATAATCATGTTTTGAATTTTGTTTTGATTTACTTTATTAATCCCTGAGGAGAAATTGACTTTTCACATACCTTTGGGGATCAGAGCACAGCGTCAACCATTACTCCCCCTGGAGCAATTTTCAGGTTAAGGGTCTTGCTCAGGGCCCAGTGGAGTCAGATCCCTTCTGGCTGTGCCTTAAATTAGTTGCTGTATTGCTCTGGTGAACAAAAATCAAATTCAAATATAATGAAAGTCTGATATTGTAAAGTCAATGACTGGGTGGTCTTTTACATTCCAAGAGCTTTCTTTGGAGTCGTGTTTGTCTATCTGAAAATATCAATTTGTGTAGAAATTAATTTAATAAAATCTTCCTCCAATAATGGTGAGTTGTATTACTAGAGGATAATGAGCTGAATTCCAAATATGTGGAGCCATGGTTAGAGACAGGATGAGGATTATACTTGCAATATTAATTGTAATGCACTAATGAGAAAAGGAATATTGTCTTGAATATGGGTAGACAAACCTCCACAGGTTATAATTTTGATAAACACAGAAATTAATGTGGATATTTTAGATATTGTAGTAAGTTGTTGATGGCCTCTCTAAATTAGGGTTTGGCCCAATTGAAGTCTCTTGTCATTATATGAACATGAGAGATAATTTTGGGAATTAATTCAAAAACTTTATTTGAATTCTTCATTATCCACATACGGCCCATATGTATAGCCCAGAATTGTTTTCTTTTCCTGAATTTTCCTACCACCATAATATAGCTGTTATGGTTATTCTTCCTTTAAAAATGTATTTCTCTTTAAATAAATTTCTATGCAGACTTGTGTAGGTAGTTCTATTCTGGTTAACTATAGTAAATCAAGTGCTAATGTTAAAAACTTTCTTATATAGCTAAAAAGAAATTAAAAACTACGTAAAAATTGTTGTTTGTATTATTATTGTTATAGCAATGTTATCTTGTTTTGCACAGACAACACCATTTTATACTACCATTGTCATGATGCATCGCTAGGGGAGTAGCTTAGTGCCCACGTCACCACCACAACAGTACTAAAGCCTGTGTTTAAATACCTGCATCATCTTGGATTGTTGGATAACCGTGAAAACATTGTTGTTTTTTAACTTGAATAGAATTCTTGGTAGCTTCTGAATTACAGAGTTGACTTTTGCCTTACATTTGGTTTTGGTTGGCTGAGTGAAAGAATTCACGGTTTTGACACATACTCACTTTCCCACATTTCTCTCCTTGTCCTCCATTCTCCTTTTGCTTTTGGAATAACAGTTACACCCTTCGGGCCCTGAGAGTGGCTGCAATGTGGCTTATACTGAACATCAAACACTTCCTTCCCTCTGGTCTTCTTATAGTCAGAATAAAAAAACTTAGCCAATGCAATCTTTTTTTTTCAAGTGAGATTTATACTTACTATTTAAGTACATCTCCTGCCAAAACACCATATCTGACCTCAGGGAGCTGAAATGTTAAAGCACATTTATTTTCCTCTTGAGTTCATGATTGAGACCTTTAATGCTCCAGCTTAGAAAATGTAATGGATGATCGATATTATACGGTTTTTGTATTCTGCAGTTCATCTTTCAGGGTAGGAGAAGAATAATAACATCTGTTTCAATTTGATGTTTTCAGCAAAAACTTCACATTTCCTACTGCTGAGCCCAGTAATACGATCAGCATAGTCTCAGAATGAAAGTGCGGGCGCAGAATAAGATGAATAAGACTTGCTCTCCTTCTCTCTCCACTTGTCTTCCCACTCAAAGTCCGTTTGCTTTTTCTCAAATCAAAAGATGATTACTTTGTTTCAAACTCCAGTTAGTTTTGTTGTGTTTCACACAGCAGACTTTTAAGCACACCACAAGTAACAATAAACACCCCATGGGCCACTTCTCAAAATAGGCAGAAGTGATTTCTTTCTTCGACAAAGCATTGTGAAAGGTCAACAAGAGTTACGCTTGTGCATTACCACATTTGCAATAACTACAGTATGTGTTTAGTTTACCAAATAAACCTCTGTAAGCCAAATGCAGATTACCAGACAATTAGAAGAGGACATGAAAATGATGCATTACTTTTGTGACGGGCAGCCGGGTCCCATGCCCGGCCGGGATGCCCCTTCAACACTGGATCTGGGGGAGCGCCATGGGATGCACTCTACGTCCCCCGGAATGCTTGGTGGCAGCCCTCCTGGATTACATCGGGGCCACAGGTGTGGGACTTCAGGACTCAGAACTGTTGGGCTACGTGGCCACAACCCGGAGAAGCTGCATGGCTTCATGAGCCTCTGTGGGCTGGAATGCAGTCACACCCGGAAATGCAGCCTAATTAGGCCAATTATCACCCGGAGCACTTCCGGGAGGGCTACAAAAAAAACCTGCAGCCACTACTCAGGAGCCAGAATCAGGAGGAAGAGAAGGAGGTTGCCTGAGAGGAGTGGTGGTGGTGCCATCAGAGGAAGAATTGGGTTGGGTTGGGTTGGGTTGGATTGAGCTGAAGCGGTTTGGGACTGTGTCCCACGGCTGAAGAGAAAAATAAAACTTTGTTTATTGAACACGTGCCTCGGTGTGAATCTGTGTCGGGTTGGGTGTCTATATAGAGCCTTATTCACACTTTGTACACCAGAACGGACACATTTCATCCAGAAGAGTGCAAGCGCATACAGTGAAGTGCTTCCAATTTGTTCAGACAGTGAACATATCAGGCACATGTAATTTCACTGTATTATGTTGGTGACTATTCAACTATGCAAAACATGTTTATTACATCTTAAAAAAATTGAAAGATTAAGACTTTTTCTAAATATGCAAGATACTGAGCAATTAATTTGCACATTTGTTTGTAGTAGGATTGACTACTATAATATGTTATTCACTGGCTGCTCAAATTGTTCTTTATGCAGCTTTCACTTAGTTCAAAATGCATGAACCACAAAATACAAATACCCAACTCCAGTTCTCAAGTCCTTACACTGGCTCCCGGTTAAGTTTAGGGCAGAATTCAATAATCTTCCATTTAACATATAAAATCTTAAATGGCCAAGATCAGGCTTACTTATTTGAACTCATCATTACTTATAAACCAGAATGCATATTGGGATTGCAAGATGCCGGCCTACTTAACATTTCAAGGATTAACAAAATAACAGCGGAAGGCTACGTTTTTAGTTACAGGACCCTGAATCTGTGGAATGGTCTGGCTGCTAATATAAGAGATTCCCATTCAGTCTCACGTTTTGAATTCCATCTGAAGACTCACTAGTTCAGTTTAGCATACCCTGACTAGAGCTGCTGATTGGACGTGCATACTGAATCTCTGTGGTTGGTAATCTATATATATAAAAGTCAATGTGTGCATGTATGTTCCAGCATCACGTCCGAACAGCTGGAGCGATTTTCAAGAAACTTGGTACACATGTTTCTCATTGGTCGACTAAAAATACTGTAGGATGAAATCAGCCATAACCCCCTTCTGGGTAAGGTGGGGGTGATCTTGTGAACTGGAGGCGACTGCCAGCATTCTTTATGTTTGAGACCACTGCACCCCTGTTGCTTTTCAAATTAAATACAGTTGGCCAGTTCCGAGCGTCAACTGGATGATAACATACATACAACACTGCAAGACAAGCACATTAGTGAGTCTTTATCTATCCATCCATTATCCAACCCATTATATCCTAACTACAGGGTCACGGGGGTCTGCTGGGGCCAATCCCAGCCAACATAGGGCACAAGGCAGGAAACAAACCCCGGGCAGGGCACCAGCCCACCGCAGAAAACCCGCGCAGACACGGGGAGAACATGCAAACTCCATGCAGGGAGGACCCGGGAAGCGAACCCAGGTTTATTGTTTGTTAATTTATTTTTATTTTTAAAGTTGTGTTTTTTTTAATTATATTTTTCTCAAACAATTAAAAAAAAGTTTTTTTTCCTCCTGAGCAGCGCTGAATATTTCAGCTAGTTTGTAAAAAAATGTGATATTTTGACTAACACGCCTCTATTCCGTTTGTCTTCTTGGTATCTGGACGTGGAACTTGGTGCCACTGCTCTTCTGCAAATGGAAAAGCCATCTCGGAGAAAGGGACATTCAAATCATCTGGTAGAAAGATCCTGTCAGCAAACTGGATGGCCAGCACAGACTCCACTATTGAAAACCCAGGAAAGGGTAGGCGGCCAGTTGATCGAGGTCTCCAGGACTGTAACTTTGTTTCTGACTTTCTCTTTCTACCATTTTAACCTCCATGATTGTCAACTGGCTATAAATTATCAATTAATTAATGGACAGATATTGCTGCTTTCCATTTATGTTTCTACCATATTCTGTCTGTGTCTTACCAAATCTGCAAATTTATGTGTATTAATTCTATGTTTAATAAGTAGTATATTGTAATCTATATTTGTATTTTAACAGAGAATTGTTCACAGTGCCTGGCACCAGCACTCATTGAAGAGTGCTGAACAAAATAATAATGTGTATTGCATTGTATTGTGAATTTACTCTCCAGTCATCTACTATATTTATTGATTTATAAAGCACTTTAAACACAACATCAAGGCTGACCAAAGTGCTGTACAATAAAAAAATGAAAACCCAACATATCAGACACACAAAACCAAAGGGTAAATGAAACAGAAACACATAAACACATAAGAACTGAAGAGATTCTTAATAAAAAGTATACAGATAGCTAACATATCATACTGGGTTAAAAGCCAGGGAGTAAAAGTGTGTTTTTAAATAAGATTTAAAGACAGCTAGCGAAGGAGCCTGCCTAACCTGTAACGGCAAATCATTCCAGAGTTTTGGGGCTGCAACTGAAAAAACCCGATCACTGCGGAGTTTGCATTGTGCCTTAGGAACATATAAAACCATCTGGTCTGCTGACCTGAGAGCACGGGACTGTAAATAAGGGTGCAGGAGTTCCGACAAATAAAGTGGCCCACAACCATTAAAAAATTTAAAAACAAATTGGAAAACAAATTGGAAGCCAGTGAAGGGAAGCCAATATGGGGGTAACGTGCTCCTGCTTTCTTGTGCCAGTGAAAAATCGAGCAGCAGAGTTTTGCACCAGCTGTAATTCCAAAAAGAAGCACATTGCACAGTAGCCCTAGTTTATCCTAAATTCCAATTTACTAAATATATGTTAATAATGTTCACGTGGGAATGTTGCATCAATATTTACTGCATAGTATCCAAGTTAATGTCATGTGTCTCCAGTGTCCGCATTGCGCCCAACGTATGACTGCATTGAGAGGACGCCCACACATGTACATCACTCTTTTGGTGTAAGATTATTGGTGTCCATCAATTAGTTATGGAGGGCATTCATTTCTCACCAGCTGTCTGTAGTTTGACCTACCCAATCACAAGTGAATTTAAACCTCTTTTTAATTTTGCTATCCAATTGTGAGAGAGTTAAAGAAGCTCTGATGCTGAATCAGGTTGTGAGGTTGTGCTGATTAATTGTTTTTTATGCAAGCTGTTCTTCCAAGCTTGTATGTATGGGTGTATTTATTTTTATATTGAGACTACCAGCTGAGACCTCATTATGCACAGTATTTCCAGTAGTTAGATCAGTCTTGTGTTGGATCACATTGATACCTCATGTGGGTTTGCTTGGTACCACGACAAGACCAGCATTTCTAAAGAGCCTTGGTCCAGTTGCTTTGGTCCATACCAGAGCGTGATTGATGTGTTCAAACCGACCTAAATGAACTGGACTACCGGGAAAATCCCTCCAGAGTTTGAAAAAATATGATCCATATGAACTAGGTGTGAAAACATCTTAAGATCAAGCACTTCAAAGTCCCAGTCCTGTATCATGCCACATATGGAGAAAAAAAGGTCAAAATGTCAACTCTCGAAATTTACACTTTAATCACATAGTTTATTTTGTCATTAAAGTAGAACATCATAAACTTCATCTTAAAATCGTTTAATTTACTACTTTCTAAAATCCCATTGTAACTAAAGTAGTATGTTAAATGCTTTGTTTTGTATTTAATCTTCTGAGTACTCTATGTGTTAGAATCACTATGTGCTTCTTAAACGGGCTTTATCTTACACCAACAGGACACAGAATACATTATATTCATGATGTTACAGCTCTCTGAACAACTTAAATACTAAGATGTATACTTAAAATCATTTTCATTGATGATAGTATCTATTAAACAAGCGGGCAATGTTGGCGCAGTGGTAGTGACGAGCTGGTCCCCCTGTCCAGAGATTGTTCCTGCCTCCTGCAAGATGCTTGCTGTGCCGTGCAAAACCCTCGATGAAATAATTTATTGAAGCAGTACTGTCTGTCTGTAAGTATGCACTCTCTTCTATTGAATTGAATTCCTGTATTGTTATTGTATGGTACAATGAGATTCAACACCCATAAACTTATTTTACTATAAAATTATAAAATAACCATAATAATAATAATAATAATAATAATAGGATAAAAAACAATTAAACATTTACAATATGAAAGAATAAGTACAATATATATGTAATTATAGTGAAGATAGTGCAAATGGTTCATAAAGTGGCTCAGGTTGTACGATATTTTACGAAGTTTACAGTGAGGTAATTGTACTTAAAAGTACAAGCAGTTCTACAAGGAGCACTGAGTGCGTTTAGAGCTCTTGGGTTAAAACTGTTTCTGAACCACGAGTTCCTGGAAAAGCTCTGAAGCATTTGCCATATGAGAACAGTTCAAATAGACTGTGTGCATGGCTGAGACAGCGTGTGCTAACTGCTATATACCGATAATTCTCTTTCCGATCAGCTGCTGTAGAGCTGCGATTCCACACTCAGCTGCAGTAGGTTACTCTGAATGGTGCACTGAGAGTAACAATGCTAAAGTAGCTATTTTATTTAGAATAGTTTGGCCATTCTAAATAATAGTGATTAGTGAATAATGAATAGTGTAATAGTTTGGCCATTATATTGTTACAGGTTAATTACAATCAGATGCCTTAAGCTAATAAACGGTATGCGGTTAATTTCAGTGTATTTGATAAAGCTGCATCAGGGATGTGTACCTAAAAAATAAAGGGAAACCACACAGCAGCAGTAGCACTGCTTTGATGCTGCGTGCCACCAGTTTGCATAAATGAGCGGAAACTTGTGTATGCAATGGATTGAGCTGGCGTCAGAATGTGCGTGGCTTTACGCCAAGTTTAGTTTTTATACATGGATATGTGAGCGTGGAAAGAGGAGTATGCAATATTTTTGTGCATATGCACCGTTTATTCATTAAGGCCCCAGATTATTTTAGAAACTCCTATTAGACAGCTAAAGGATGAACATAAAAAATTACAAAAGAACTTAAAGTGAATAAATAGTGTTCTATTACTTTAAATTGTGCTAAAATGCTTTATGTTTTTAAAACTGAGAGAAGAAAGAGAAAAGGAAAAGAAAAAATAAAGACATTTTTAAGATCATTAAGTAATGATGTTAAACAGGAGCAAGACAGAATAGTATGAGAGGTGCAACTTAGACTAAGGGAAGAGCGACATAAAGAAATTCCACCAAAAGTAATAACGTTAAAATACACTGCTGCAATGTAAAAAGGTACAAGAGATGAGGATAAGTAAAAGAAATATAAGATTGGTCTATTATTATATTATACTAGCTGCGCTACCTGTCTAAGATCCGGCTGAAATCTACTGTAAATAATCAACATAGACCTCTGTGTTAAGGATTGGAGTACACCAAGAAATGTATATGTCTTTGGTAAATGCCATTTCATATGGGGTTTGTAAAAGAAGTGTTAATATTTGTGATGCACCATCTCTTAGAATGATAAATGCAAAGAATATGTCTTCATTATATGCCATTTTTATGAGATTTGTAAAAGCAGTGTTGATATGTTCACGAGGCTCCATTTGTTAGAATGGAAAATTCAGTACATTTTACTATTAAAAATATTTGCGATGCACCATCTTTTGGGATGACAAAGACATGGACACACACTCAGACACTATTATTGATATTCTTTTATGTTATTTTTCTTGACATCACTGCCCATTTTGTATGATGTTTTGGATCATGGTCACTACCATTTTGAGTTTACAAGCATTACTATAGGTCTTTTGATATTGGTATTGCACCTTCTGTTGGAATGAAAAATACAATACATTTGTCTCTGATATATGCTGTTTTGTATGGGATTGGTAAAAGCAGTGTTAATGTTTGTGATGCATCATCTTTTGGAATGACAGAGTCATAGCAACCAGATGGACACATGCACAGACACTTACCCTCTTATTAAGGTGGACTAGCTGTGCTACCAATTCAAGGGTGATTTGAAATTACAGTAATCAGCGTAGACCTCCGCATTATCATTTGAAGTGCACCTAGAGGAATGATAACTTATATATTGATATTCTTTGTTGTTGTTTTTTCTGACATCCCTGTCCATTTCGTATGATGTTTTGGATTATGGTCACCCACATTTTGAGTTTCCCCACGTTATGTTTGGTCTTTTTATGTTGCTAACAATGTCCGGTTGCTACTACTTAATCATCAACTTCCATCTATTTAAGGTGGTGATGCAATAACTTCTATGTAAGCATTTTTTAATGCATGTACTAATAAAATGCATTGCTATAAATGTTTGATTTGCCATCTGTTGAAATGAGAAATGCAATACATATCCCTTTGTTATGTGCCATTGAGTATGGGATTCAAAGAAGTAGTGCTATTGTTGGTAATGCATCATCTGTTGGAATGACAAATGTAGTGCATTTTATTACTACAGTTATTTGCGATGCACCATCTGTTGGAATGAGAAATGCAAAGCATTTTATAACTACAAATGTTTGTAATACACCGTCTGTTAGAATGACAGAGACATTGCCAACTGGGTGGACATGAAGATGCACAGATATGGAGACACTTATCCTTTATTAATGTCGATTTAGTATGGGATTTATGGAATCAATGCTATTGTTGGTGATGTGTCATCTGTTGGAACGACAAATACAATGCACTTTTATTACTACAAATGCTTGTGAGGTGTCATCTGTTGGAACATTAAAAACAATGCATTTTAATACTACAAATGTCTACAATGCACCATCTGTTGGAATAACAGAGACATTGCAACGAATGGACACACAGATACAGAGATAAGGAGACAACCTTTTATTAAGGTGGATGTGGTATGGGATTTGCTAATGTTTGTGAGGCGTCATCTGTTGGAAATACAGAGATCTAGCACAAATGGACACACAGACACATATCTTTTTATTAAAATGATACATTTAATTTAATTGTAACATCCAGTGCATAGTATTTGCATTAATCATAACACCGTTTAAAGCTCTATTAAACCTGCTTCTTACGTTAGTGACCAGTGCGTACTTTAGCCTGATCTATTTCCTTATTCTAGTTCTTGATCACACCCAATTAATTTTTTTTTTTAAGAATCAGAACATAATAACAAAACCCAACCCAATCAATTGAAAAAAAATAAGTAAGTACAATAACGAGTTTCACAACAATCCATAGAACATGGCACTCATTCCCTTCTCAACTATACGACAGATACAATGCTCCTTTATAAAGGCTCCTCACAGTCATGCTTACTTTACAATTACATTAATAAGTACTTGCCAAGTTCTGAAATTTTTCCAGTTTCAGTTAATATGGAACATTCAGGTGGTCGGTGTGACAGAGCAAGATGTAGAGGACAGGAAGATATGTAAGAAGATGATCCTCTGTGGCAACCACTAACAGGAGCAGCCGAAAGAAGAAGAAGAAGAAGATGGAACATTGTTCTCCAATAGAGTTTCAGAAGGTGCATCGGGATTTCCAGTTGAATGAATTCAATCTTTATGCAGGTAGTGTGGTGTAGGATATCACAACCAACTTTTCATAGTACGTGTTTTTCCCATCTGGCATTACGCAAAATATTGCTGTTAAGGTATTAGGAGTGATTTTAAAATGAAGGGTACCCGAGAGATATGCAAAAACTTTGTACACTTAGATACACAGATCACACTTCATTTGTCCTTAGGGGGAAATTTTTTTTTATTTTTTATTTTTTTAACAGAAGCTCAATAAATGTATATATATTATTATATTATGACAAACAACAACTACTCAACAGAATACTGTCACAGTCAATTTGTATATAAACATATTTCCATTGCTGGAAAAGAAATTGTGACCTAGCAATGCAGTCACTTGATGACATCGCTCACAAGCTGGATCTTTTAGGCAGGACACGAGTGAGCAGCAAACAATTTCTAGTTGAAATTGAACTAGAGTGTATTTTATGAATGGCACATGCACATGAGAAGGGACAATGTCAGTGCCTGGTCTGCATGATGGATTGTAGGCTACCACAGCACAAGGCTTAGTGGCTTCCACGTTTCTCCTGACACACGAACATGGACATTTGCTGCATGTGAACAGTGCTTAGGGCGCTAATGTTCTTTCTTTTCCTTCCACCTGATCAGAGTCATTTTGCCTTTTCTGCCACACAACTACTTGCAATACAGGCAACTGAATTCACCAGGCATATTGCAATGACTTAGTCGTACAGTATTGTATGCATCAGTTTCACTGTTCTGATGACCAATTCCCATTGTCATTACAATAGCTTAATTCAACTAAAGGTTCAGTTATAGTTTGGTCTAAGACTTTGGAACTGTTTGTTTGCGTGCCGTTGTGTGTGTTGATTGAAGGTTCCACTCCACTCATGAATATTGTGGCAGAACACATGGGAAATTCGTAATTTTGTGCAGTATGATGGCAGTAGAATACTCTCCTGAGCATTATTTGAGCTTAACGTTGTACTAGCAAATCGTGTTTGCGAAAAATTTGCAAGAATAAAAGTGTTAATGGAATGATGATGATGGAGAGAAGAACATCACACGTTGTAGTTAGAAAGGAGATTATGTTAATAAGTAGTGACTTATGAGAGGACTCAATATTAGAATAGTCTTATGATTAGTATTGGATGTTATTATAGTGACTTACAACATCATAAATATTTACAATACAAAGTGCAACATGAACAGGTTAACAGAACATACTGGATAAGAAGGGTGTAAAAGATAGCCCGGCCACAGACAGACACGACACCAAATGTCCAAAATACATGCGTTTATTTCTGCTATTATTTTACAGCTATTTTCCACACTCACTCTTTCTCTGTCCTTATTCTCTGTCTTTCTCTTCAGCTGCCTCCACTCTTCCTTCGCAAGCTCCGTCTATCTCCTCCCGACTCCGGCTCGTCCACTGGAGTGAGGCGGCTCCTTTTATTTTGCCCCAGATGTGCTCCAGGTGCTGATGATGGTCTTCCGGCAGCACTTCCTGGTTTGGCGGAAGTGCTGTCCTCCAGGGATCAGGAACCATCCAGGCAGCCCCTTGGTTGGACCACGGACCCCCACGGGGGCTGCATTTCCCAGCTCCATAGTCGTGGTCCTGGATGGAAATCAGGGGCTGCCCTCTTGCGTCCAGGGAAAATATTGCCCCCTTCTCGGTTATTCCCTGATCCAGGCATCCCGGTGGGGTAAGGTCCCTGGCCACCTGCCACAAGGGAAATGCAGGGCACATGTAAGTCAGTATGCGTGAAGTGTGGCCATCAGGTAATGTAGGATACCGACGACTATAATGCTTGTCGGAAAACGCAATTTGTTGCATAAACATTATTGTCAGAGAAAATATTCCACTGTGTGTAACCTGCAAGTACCTGTACGTTTCTGTTTCTGTGCATTGGTGTGAGTATGTAGGCTGGCGAGACTGTTTCTGTTGGTCACAGCTAGGTGGTATGTGCCTTTTTGTTTTATTGGGGGTCTTACATTGAAGTGAAGGAAAGAGGAGGCATAAAATGGTAATGTCATAATGCAGTTTCGGCCAGTAACAAAGTATGCACTGAATAAACAGTCAAATACCACAGTCGATGATTTGTGAAGAATAATTGAAGACTTGAAGATAAGCCTAAGACCTAAATTCTGCCAGGAACATGGATTCCTTGCTATTGTTGTGGAGGGACATAGTAGTTGTGGCAAACGTTGTTTATATCAAGCACAGACAGACACAAGTGAAATAATTTAAGGATATGTCATCACAACAGTTTAACGAGAGAGACACTCGGGTTTAACCATTTTTAGATGGGATTATAAGCCCAAGGTGCGCTCAGGGTTAATTCCGAAAAGTTTGAGTAGGCCCCACTGCTAGGTTTGTGCTTTGACTACTGGTTAACGTCTCATCATTTGACTCCTGGTCGCTCAATTCTATTTTTAATTTCCCTGTTTTGAACTTTTGCCTTGCCTGACTACGTCTCCTGGTTATCCTATAATTATCACAATAATCCTCAGACACATACCGTGTCTCAGTATATCACCAAGGGGTAATTTCTCTGGGATATTCTGACATTCCCTAAAGATGCGTTCAGAGACTTTATCCACACTACCCAGTATCACCTCAGACATTTGGAATATAACCCTGCAGACACGAGGAGAACATGCAAAATAGCCTCTTTGATTACTCAATATGATGCATCTTCACTTGCAGTCTCACTTTCCATCTTGGCCTCAACCACTTGGTCTTGGCACCTGCTTGCTACAAGATGTGGTGGGCACAGGCTGGTTTGCTTCCCCAGCTGCAGCTCTTGGTTCTTCATCTGCAGTAGACTATATCAAGACTTACTGCATTACTTTATTTGACTTGGGTGGCACTTCCGGAGGTTGCTGTTTTAGAGTTTATACTGTGCTTTGTTAAAAGAAACCTTACAGCAAAGATAATGCAGGATATCCCCAATATTTTAAAGATAACAAAAATAAAGCTCTCTGCTGGAAGAGACGTTATCTCAAGAATCCATGCCATCTCCTTTTTTCTTAATATTGTCCTAATTGTGATGGTAAATTTTATATTCACAAAAATAATGGAAAAGCTGCTGAAGCAGAAGGTTCCTTTGGCCTTTATAACAGCCACTCCTTTTTAAGTTGCCCCATTTTGCAAAAGATCTTACCTTTTCTACATCTAGATTCAGGGTAGAAGAGCATCCTCCATTCAGAACAGAGATAGTGCTGTCCCAATGGTAAAACTAGAGTGCTGTGGTTCAAATTAAAATTTGGAGTCAGAAGGGACTCCTATCATGAGGACATTTATTTTTCTATTGCTTTTAGGAGGAGAATATCTCATCTTCTCAAACTGCTTTTCTTGGTGAGGCCAAGAAGACCAGTCCAGACTTCCCTATCTGCAGCTATTGCTTCTAGCTCTTGAACAATTCCCTGCTGTAACCAAACCAGCCAGAAGATAAAATCTTTACAGCTTTTCCAGGGTCTGCTCCAGGGTCTCCACAAGCAGGACATCCCCAAATCACATCAATTGGCTCCTCTTGATCTGACGGAGCAGCAACTCTACTCTGAGAGTGGTCTTAATTTCTGAGCTTCTGACGCAATTGCAAAGTGTCAGCCCAGCTGCCCTGTTAAGGAACCTCATTTCCACTGCTGGTACTCATGACCTGATTCTTTTGCTCATTTCCCCCACTTTCACGAACATAGGTGAAGACAAAGATTTAGAATGATCACCAAACTAAAAGCTTAATTTTAAGATGCTACTTCTGCTTCTCCCACACAGACCAGTACAGCTCCCTCAGAACAGTTCCCACCACTCTGGTCCCCTCATCTATCTCACATTTTCTGCTTTCATGACTCACGTACAAGATCCAGAGATACCTGAACTTGTCCACTAATGACAGTTGCCTTATCTGGAGAGAGCAACCATGACCTCAGACTTGGTGGTCGTGATCCAGCCAGTTCACACTCCACAGCAAAATTCTTGATTGTGTGCTGAAGGTTACAGTCAGATGAGACACAGAGGACAACTTCATCTACATAAAGTGACGATGCAACCCTTTGCCCCCTCAACTAGACACCCTTGCCTGTGACTTGATAACCCATCCATGAAAATCAGTGACAAGACGCAGCCTTGAAGAGGATACCCATGGTACTAATTCAGAATTGATAACATTTCATCAACTATTAACAGCTTAATGTATGCATATCTTTCAGAACTGAAGTGATAATTTATTTATAGAACTTTTGCATGGATTGTGTTAACCACATTTTGTTAAATATGTTTTGCATTGTTTAAACTGATGTGGGAGGTGAATTTGTTTTATTATAAACACTATGTATATAATTTTTATAGTTGTAAGCATCTCACGTCTTTTCCTTTGCCCTTGTTACTGCGTATATTTCTGACAGTGTGGTTATGTTTGTATCCAGCAGCTCTCAGAAAATGTATCATCTTTATTGCCAAAGTCGAGGCTCACTACTCTAGCCAGTATAACTCTTTATACCCTATTAATGGTGTTACTGAAGAGGACATGGACTTCTTTCTCCTGGCAGAACTTATTCTCATTTACCTTAGTTATCCTGGTCATTCTTAAGGGGTAATTATTCATGGCACTCTATCTATTCATTACAAATGCAGGATGGGATAAGTCTAGCAGTTGCACAGAATGGCAAAGAATCAATGAGATAACCAAGATGACAGGTGCCAATCACGATGTTAGAGTCAGATGTCCATGACTCCATCAGGTTTCCCTCATAGTTTCAGACTTACCTTCCCTTTGAGTCAATGAGGTCACAAAAAAGCCTGGCCATCTTTATTATCACCATATGCTGTAATCCCACAAAGGTGGCTTACTGTAGCTGCTACTGGCCTGGTGTGGTGAGACTCAGTTGGTCACTGTTCAATCAGTACAGAGTGCTGACTGTATTCAATAGAAGTGCACTGCCATGTTAGTGTGCATAGGTTCAGTTGTGGTTAGGTGCTTTGCTCCTGGTCTTCATGCAGGTGGTACTAAGTTCACCAAGTAGAAGGCTACTTTGTAGGGTGACACTGTGATAAGCATATGTTAGGGCCACACACTCAGTGGATTTAAATACACTCCTGTGTATTATGAACAATGGCAGTATGGTCATTAAGGCTCTGCTCAGAAGATGTTTTAAGTTCAAATCAATTCCTAGATATTAACACTGGGTGAACAAGAATATCCACTATTTCAGATACTCCATACACAACTGTTCAGAGAGATCTAGCATGTGACAAATAATGGTCTGTCTGTCTATCTATCTATCTATCTATCTATCTATCTATCTATCTATCTATCTATCTATCTATCTATCTATCTATCTATGAAATGTAGCTCAAGAAACAACAACCTTCCAGTTGAAAGACTAGAAGACTCAACCTGAAAGTTTGCAGAAAGCGCTTGTCACGTCACTCTGGACAAGGTCTGGGAGCAATGGGTGGGTCAAAGAAATATCAGCAGTTGAGCCAAAGAGTTCTGGCATGTGAATGCTCACATATGGTTAGGTTCAATCAGCCATCTGGTCTTACTTCATCGAAAGAAGATCATGGACAACTGGAGCATTGAGTACAAGACAAAGTGCTACTCCATCACAAGCCACATTCACACCTGTACCCTCACTGACTGGCATGGGGCCAAATTAGAGTCTGCAGCCATCCTAATCAGGGACATGACTGAAGTGACTAAACTCCAGAATTACAAAACGGTTCCTGTTCTCATGGTGGCTAACCCTCTTACCCACCTCATAACATTTCCACTTCCTTTCTGTCACAATTAGTTTTTGCTTGCTCTGTGCTTCAAAAGCAAATACACCTGTAAACAGGAAAGAAGCCATCTTTCATATATTAATGTTTAGCTAGCTGCCTCTGAGCTCCAGGGGTTGGGCCTGTTGTATTGGCATTCTTAATAAAACAAGACACTAAGGTAATAAAATGATTAAAAATGTTAAATAAAGTGTGATAAAACGTAGCAAGGTTGGAAGCACCTTGAGCATGGGAAGGGCGCTCTAGAAATAAAATGTATTATTATTATTAGAAGAGAAAGGGTTCTTGGATTTTGTTTATTTACTGCTTTGTTTTGTTCCTTAATTATTTTGCTTTGTTAGATTGTGTTCATGATTTAACTTGTCTGTTATATGTTGAGCTCAAAGGGGATGGGTCCTCAGCCTTCATAAACCCCAGTGCTGAGGTATTAACTCATGCTGGTGTTGTTTGGCTCCATTTCCATTTCATTCCTTTCTCTTCAGTCAACTTTATTATTATTCCTATAATATGATATGTTTTGTTCAATGGGCCAAATGTAGTCTTTTTTTGAATGTGTGAACTTGGCCTTGTTTGTATGCAGGCTGTAGGCCTGCTTAGGAGTTTTAGGGCCAGGCCTACTTTATGATGTGAAGTTATTCTTGAGTTTCAGAGCCAAAGGGTACCACAGTTACTCTTGGTGCATAAAGGCACTACTGAAGGAAGTAAACCATTTTTCCCTTACAGGGTGGAAGGACATTCAAGCAGGAGGCCTAGAAGTGCCTGACTCTCTTTAAAGAGATAGAAAGAATGGGGCCATGGAGTGCTGAGTAAAGCCATTAGAAGAGAACCCACAGTTCCAAGGCTAGAAGATTACAGACAAGTTGGCCCCTTTAAGAGGTTGGTGATCTGTAGAGATGCCCTGTAGAGATTTTGATTTTCTAAACCTACTGGAGGCTCAGTCATGCAGGAACACAAGAGACAGCTAGAGGGCTCTCTCGCTTGGTACCACAGTTGTAAAAGTAGCCTAAAGGTGACTCCAGGGCTTGGTCATTTCAGGATGAGATTTGATGAGCCCAAGGGCTCACTGAATTTCGAGTGGGGTGGTGAGTTGGACCAAGGGCTGACCTGTGAGAGGAAGAGCTTAGAGTGGGAGAGGTGGCAGGTGATCTTCTTGGTGGGAATTAGAGGTGGGGATTTGGGCAAATCACCATATGTGTTAGTCTGATTGTTTTTACTTCTGTTTATTAGATTACAGAAAAGGCACTATATAACAGATAAGTAGATAGATAATAAAGGCACTAGATAGATAGATAGATAGATAGATAGATAGATAGATAGATAGATAGATAGATAGATAGATAGATAGATAGATAGATAGATACTTTATTAATTCCCAAGGAGAAATTCACATACTCCAGCAGCAGCATACTGATAAAAAAACAATATTAAATTAAAGATTGATAAAAATGCATGTAAAAAACAGACAATAACTTTGTATAATGTTACCGTTTACCCCCCCAGGGTGGAATTGAAGAGTCACATAGTGTATGGGAGGAACGATCTCCTCAGTCTGTCAGTGGAGCAGGACGGTGACAGCAGTCTGTCGCTGAAGCTACTCCTCTGTCTGGAGATGATCCTGTTCAGTGGATGCAGTGGATTCTCCATGATTGACAGGAGCCTGCTCAGTGCCCGTCGCTCTGCTACAGATGTTAAACTGTCCAGCTTCATTCCTACAATAGAGCCTGCCTTCCTCACAAGTTTGTCCAGGTGTGAGGTGTCCCTCTTCTTTATGCTGCCACCCCAGCACACCACCGCGTAGAAGCGAGCGCTCGCCACAACCGTCTGATAGAAAATCTGCAGCATCTTATTGCAGATGTTTAAGGACGCCAGACTTCTAAGGAAGTATAGTCGGCTCTGTCCTCTCTTGCACAGAGCATCAGTATTGGCAGTCCAGTCCAATTTATCATCCAGCTGCACTCCCAGGTATTTATAGGTCTGCACCATCTGCACAGTCTCCTCTGATGATCACGGGGTCCAGGAGGGGCCTGGGTCTCCTAAAATCCACCACCAGCTCCTTGGTTTTGCTGGTGTTCAGGTGTAAGTGTTTTGAGTCGCACCATTTACCAAAGTCCTTGATTAGGTTCCTATACTCCTCCTCCTTCCCACTCCTGATGCAGCCCACAATAGCAGTGTCATCTGGAAACTTTTGCACGTGGCAGGACTCCGAGTCGTATTGGAGGTCTGATGTATATAGATTGAACAGGACCGGAGAAAGTACAGTCCCCTGTGGCGCTCCTGTGTTGCTGACCACAATGTCAGACCTGCAGTTTCTGAGACGCCCATACTGAGGTCTGTCTGTAAGATAGTCCACGATCCATGCCACCAGATATGAATCTACTCCCATCTCTGTCAACTTGTCCCTAAGGAGCAGAGGTTGGATGGTGTTGAAGGCGCTAGAGAAGTTCAGAAACATAATTCTTACAGCACCACTGCCTCTGTCCAAGTGGGAGAGGGATCGGTGTAGCATATAGATGATGGCATCCTCCGCTCCCACCTTCTCCTGGTATGCGAACTGCAGAGGGTCGAGGGCGTGGTGGACCTGTGGCATCATGTGGTGAAGCAGCAGCTGCTCCACTGTCTTCATCACATGTGACGTCAGAGTGACAGGCCAGAAGTCATTCAGCTCACTAGGACGTGATACCTTTGGGACTGGGGTGATAGAAGATGTTTTCCAAAGTCTCGGGACTCTCCCCTGTTCCAGGCTCAGGTGGAAGATGTGCTGTAGAGGACTCCCAAGCTCCAACGCACAGGCCTTCAGCAGTCGTGGCGATACTCCATCTGGACCCACTGCTTTGCTGGCACAAAGTCTCCTCAGCTCTTCTGCTTACCTGGGCTGCTGTAACTGTGGGTTGGGGGAAACTCTCTCATATGCTGGTATCAGATACTTCCTATATTTATCCATCCATCCATCCATTATCCAATCCGCTATATACTAACTACAGGGTCACGAGGGTCTGCTGGAGCCAATCCCAGCCAATACAGGGCGTAAGGCAGGAAACAAACCCCAGGCAGGGCATCAGCCCACCGCAAGGCCTATATTTATCCTTTTTTGGTATTTCATTTATTTAATAAATCTTATAGGTGGCACAGTGGGTAGCGCTGCTGCCACGCAGTTAGGAGACCCGGGTTCACTTCCCGGTCCTCCCTGCGTGGAGTCTGCATGTTCTCCCCGTGTCTGCTTGGGTTTCCTCCGGATACTCCAGTTTCCTCCCACAGTCCAAAGACATGCAGGTTAGGTGCATTGGTGATTCTAAATTGTCCCTAGTTGTGTTCTTGATGTGTGTATGTGTGCATGCCCTGTGGTGGGCTGGCACCCTGCCTGGGGTTTTTTCCTTCCTTGTGCCGTGTGTTGGCTGGAATTGGCTCCAGCAGAGCCCTGTGACCCTGTAGTTAGGATATAGTGGGTTGGATAATGGATGGATGGAATAAATCTTGTTTATATATAACTAGCCAACCCGCGGCTTACCATATGCCGCATAATCAGGCCAGTTTTTTAATGACTTTTAAGCACAGGGAGAAAATTAACATTTGAAAAATCGGTAATGTAATAAATCAGCAAGAAAAGCAACATTGTAACAATGCACGGAACGAACCAACACACAATTGTCCGTGACTGAAAACTGGCGGATCGCAATTGCACCTTCTCTTGCCAGACGGAGGGATGGGGTTGCACGACGCGGAGTGTGGAACGGGAGGAGAGGAGAAGGACGTCCATTCAGCTCCCTCCGTCATGCTAGTCTGCTGAATTCTCGTTCAGTATGTACTGCCCGCTCATGTGCCCACCTCCAACTCATCACTTGAGTCGTTGTCGTCTTTACACAGTCCAGATGCACCTGTGACTCACGTAAACGTTTCATTGCTCTGTGTGGTTTTGGCTGCTTTTCTATATATAATCCACCAAGACACCCGACCACGGTAGTAGCGAGGTGGGAGGGGGGTGTGCACAAAGGGTAGTGACGCAACCAGTGGGAGCGTATGAGTCGCACTTAGTGGGAATTCCACGTTTTGCAGCCTGAATGGGGTTCAACGGCTTACCCATGCCTCTCTGCGCCGGGTAGACACACGCTCAATCTCATGAATAATTATTTATTGAATGATAAACACTTCTGGAAAAACACGGTTGTCTAAAACGGGTTGGTGTGAGAATACAACAGTAAGTGAATGAAAAGATGGAACTCTGGAAAGAGCAAAATACAACACAATAGTGAACCCGTGGCATAAAAACGCCGCATAATTATTTATTGATGGTTGAACACTTCTGGAAAGACACGGTTGTCTAAAAAGGGAGGGTTTGAGGATACAACAGAAAGAGAATGAAATGAACTCTGGGAAGAGCAACATATAATTGTCCATGAGTGAAGAAGACGCATGTTTGTCGCGGATGCGAATTGCTGTATGTAGCATGAAAAACAGTTTGCTATGGTGCACGAGGTCGTGCGTCGTAACCGAAAACTCAGTTTTTAAAGACTGTTTCCTTCATTGTGTTTAACCTCAGTTGTAAAGGATTGTTTTAAGGATCCCATGGGATACCCCTCGCAAACCGTTTTACACGCTGCATATGGCGACTCACCTCCGCGAGAAACATGCCTGTTTTAACTCTAGTTTGGTGACAAGTGCTCATTAGATGGCATCCATCTTCTAGCCATCTTCAGACACACCAGTTTTTAATTGATTTTTAGTAATATATATTGTAACCAGAAGGGGGTGAACTGAACCCTGAACAACAGACTCAATACCACCTAGCACAATTCCAAAAGGAGCCAATTAAGGTTCAGGCATGTGATACGGATACCTCCTGGCTACCTCCCTGTGGAGGTTTTACAGGCACAACCAGCTGGGAGGAGACCCCAGGGAATACCCAGGGCTCACTGGCAGGATTATATCTCCTAGCTGGCCTGAAAAATTCCTTGGGATCCTACAGTATGAGTTGGCAAGTGTGGCTGCTGAAAAGGAGGTATGGGCCTCACTGCTAAGACTATTGCCCCTATGACACAGTTTTGGATAAGAAAATGAATGAATGAATGAATCTCAAATAAAGGATTTTTTTTTGTCACCAGTAGCCTTTGTTAGATGAGCACCAGCCAAATCAACACAAGAGGATAAACAAATAACAAATTCTTCTTTCCTTCTTTCCTCTAAATATGTTTTGCCCTCGTCCTCCTGACTCTGACTCCACGAGGGGTCAGTGGGCTTCTTTAAATACTGCCCAGGAGTGCTTCCAATATCACAGCAGTGCTCATCCAGAACACTTCGAGTTTGTACAGTAGCCAGGACTGTCCTCCTCCTGCACCCAAGGAGCCTGACAGGGCCATTCTTCTGCATTGCATCTCCCATGCCATCCTATAGGAGTCCAAACCGGAACCAGCCTGGGGGAACAGAGCCGCCTGTTGTGTTTACCCAGTCCATCCATTGTCCTTCTACCCTGGCCAGTATATGGATCACTAACCATTACAGCCAGGTTGCAGCTCCTTCCATTATGCCCTCCTGGCTGGGTAAGGCATCACTCTCCATCCCAGTTGGCATGTCAGCCCCTTCATCCAGACATTTGCAATGTATTCATTCCCTACTACACTGTTCTAAATATGCATGTTGTTAATTATGTTAGGGTTGATTGTAAATATGCTTTTCAGTGTCTTATAACTTTGCTGAGTCAAGGGGCCACCAGGTATTGTGTGCACTGTACAGTACGCTGCTCCCTCTGCTCCTCCCCCAAATTGCTGAGACATCTTTAAACCGCATGCTGGTCTCAGTTTACCAGTCAACTTCCTTGAGCTGCACGCCACTGATTGCTTAGGCCCTGTGGTTTGTGCTCCTTTGAGGCAAGGAGTGTTTTGTTTTACACCAACACCGTAAAATATTTAAGGGATACTAGAAGAAGGAAGCACTGTTGTAAAGGCAAAGGAGTCTATCCTTAACAGTCCTAAGAATACTCCATCAGCAAGGGACATGAGGTCAATGGTTGCCCCAAAGTGGTGGATTCAGAACAATTGTTTTGCTTCACATACTTAATTATTGACATGGTGGCCATCTCAAGTGCTTTCCCAAAATTGTTTTGCTCTGATCTCCAAAATTCAGAAACGCAGGGAAACCTATAAGGAATGAGATCATTCCGGCATTTAAGTATTTGACTGGAGTTCTGCATCGTGTCACACCCTCTGAGGAGATTTGCTCAGGGTGCTATGGTCTTCCTCCCACTTTCCAAAGAAATGACTATTAAGTTAATAGGAGACATCAGATGTGTGTATGTCCGCTGAACCTGTCCGCGTTCAGTTTCTTCATTGCACTCAAGGCTGCTGGGATAGGCTGTGGCCCCACTCCCCTACATGAGTTTCAGAACTTTATGCTACCTTATATGTATATAAACTAAGATAACATAAGGAAATGTCAATCATCTGCTTGGAACTGTAGTGATCACACAAAGTAACTAAACAACAGGTGAATTAGCTAAGATTGTTTAGTAGGACTGATGGATCTGCACTGCAACTGAGTGAAATGCCAGTTGATCTTCTGAGCTGGCCTCTGTGTAATGTTGTTACTGTTGTGACACTTTTTCAGTTGTGTGCCTCAAAGTCCTAGGGGGTTTCAGCCTTTTATCACAAGGCCCACCCCAGGCTGATCTGACCTGGATGTGTGTCCTATGGTGACACTGACTGGTCACTTGCTGGCCCAAACAGTGTGTTCTCTTCAGCCAAATCCCATGACTGCTCCCTCAGCCCTTCCTCGCGGCCTGCCCTATGAGTCCTGCTTCTCTCAGGAGCCTTACATTGAAACTGGCTACAAAGTCCCTGCAACCCACCTTTCATTCCAGACTGGCTCCCCTGGTTCAGATGCTAAGCTGCCATTGAGCAAACACTTCCATTCCTATGCCTACTCCATGGAATCTTCCCATGGGACTGTTAACTCGATGATGAAGACATGCCAGCAGTGTTATGTTTCAGCCAGAGTTCCTGTCTTGGCTGGGGTTCAAATTCTTGTTTAACGTCTGCGTAGTTCAATTTTGATTATTTTGTTAAGAATGTTATTTTACTTAGTTTCTCTGTATCAGGGTATCTTATGTTCTGTTCCATGTGTTTTTTGGGTGGTTCCCCAAGAGACATCACTGCCATTGACTGCCCTCATCGCTGTAAAGGCGAGGGTTTCCCGCAGTTCCTGGTGGTTTATTTGAATGTGCTAGGTAGTCAGTGAGGATTTATCATGTCTTTACTCTGCTTACTGTTATCACTGGAATTTTGACCTTCGGCTCTGGTTGTTTTTTTTTTACCATGTTCTGGATTACTGTACTGAGAATCTGTTTGCCTGGGATTCCTGGCAGTTGGGTGTAATGGGAGGGGGTTTCAGATTGGATAGAACAACACCCTCTGAACCACACCTTATTATCCCCCCTCCCTTCCTCATTCACTATATATTGCCTTTGATCTTCCTCTGATGATGACTTCTGATAGGGGATGAAAGCTTAGGAAGAAAAATCTATTTTACGCTACATGACTCCCTTCGTGGATTTCTATGTACAGATATACAAACTGTATCATGGACCTTCACTTATATATAGAAGGACCAGGAGAGGGACTATACCTCCCCTGGACCAAAAGAGGGCAGCCGACCTGGTCTGTATGGGGGCCACGGGAACAGAACATGGAAGCTCAACCCTATTGGGGCCCATGGTCACCACAAGGGGGCGTCTAGAGGATTGGCTGCCGGAATGAATTCCAGGGACACCTGGAGTGCTTCCGGGTGCTCATGCGGTACTTCCGCCATACCAGGAAGTGCCGTCGGAAGACTGTCACAGGGCACCTGGAGCACATCCAGCTAGCTGTAAAAGAGGCTGCCTCCCTAGAGTAAGAGAGCTGGAGTCGGGAGGAAGAACGCAACGCTTGGGAAGAGAGGTGGAAAGGTGGCAGGAGAAGTCCGGAAGGGTGAGAACCAAACTGGAAAAGGGTGTTTGATGCATGGGCACTGTGTTGTATACTGGACTTTATAATTAAACTGTGTGTATTTTGAAACATTCTGTGTCTGCCTGTTTGTGTCGGGGCTGAACATACCCCAATAGGGTTGAGTTTCCATGTTCTGTTCCTGTGGCCGCTATACAGACCAGGTAGGCCGCCCTGGTTTGCGCCGGTCTGGTATTCTGACCTTGTAATTTACCGGACTCAAATGCTCCTCAATAATGGCGGGGCCCTGCCATTTAGCTAAGAATTTGTGTGAATCTGAGGGAACCAGTACCAAAACACGATCGCCAGGTTTGAACTCATGGAGCTTACTGCGCCTATCGTAAAGACGCTTCTGAGTTTCCTGTTCTCGTTGTTGGTGTTCCACAGCAATAGAGGAAAGCATAGAAATTCTGTCTTGCAACGAAATTAGTCGATCTGCAAAGCTTGGACCTTTAGCTGCTCTCTCGTTCCCTATCCATTCCTCACGTACCACGTCCAGGACGCCTCGTGGCCGCCTGCCGAATAACAACTCGAAGGGACTCAAGCCAGTGGACGCCTGTGGTGATTCTCGCACCGCATACAAAACAAAAGGTAGGACAGTGTTCCATGTTGTGGGATCATTATGAGCAACTCGCCTGATCATCTGTTTCAATGTTTTGTTAAATCGCTCGGTTAAACCATTCGTTTGAGGATGGTAAACAGTAGTACTCAATTTCTTAATAGCAAAGCTGTCACACAATTGTTTCATCACGCGAGAAGTGAAAGGTGTGCCTTGAGCAGTTAAGATTTCTCTAGGGATACCAATACGAGTAAAAGTTTCACATAGTGCTTTGGCTACAGTCGAAGAGTTGGCCTTTTCTGGATATCGTGTCGCATAATCAACCAACACCAGCAAATATTGGTACCCATCCTTAGTCTTAGGTAAAGGTCCCACAATATCTAATCCCACTCGCTGAAAGGGAACTTCCAATATGGGCATAGGACAAAGGGGAGCCCAAGGAGGCTTATAAGCAGAGACGATCTGGCAGTCTCGACATGAAGTACAAAACCGTTCAACATCTTTTCCCATATTAAGCCAATAAAATCGTTTTGATAACGGTCTCTAGTTTTGTCGGCACCGAGGTGCCTCCCCAAGATGTGTGAATGTGCCAGATGCAAAACAGTTTCCCTATGTGCTTCAGGTACCACCAGTTGTTCAATAAATTCCACCTCCAAATGATCTGAGATCACTCTAAAAAGGCAACCGTCCTTTTCTATAAAGTGTGGGGTTTTCACACCCCTGGAATTACGCTCTTGGTAATAAGAGTTATTAGCAGGGCGAGCCTCTTTAAATGCATATTCTAATGAGCTATCAGTATGCTGCAAACGCACAAAATCTGATTGTTCGTTAACGCTCGGTTTGTGTTCGGAGGTGTTTGCAATCTGGGAAGATGTAGAAGGACCAGCCCATTCTGGAAGATTGTCGGGGGTGACCTCCTCCGTCTCGCTGGAGAGATCGGGTTCAATATCTAAGTTGGGCTCTAGATTTTCCCTGGCCGCTACCAGTTCTTCGTCTTGGTTTTCTTCTTCTTCTCCCCCTCCACTACGTTCATTAGTGGACTGGACTACTGGTCCCTTACATTTATTAATCAGTTTCGGAAAAAGGACCTATGAGTAATGGCCAAGGGCACGAGTCTGAAATGGCAGACCAAACCTTAAAGTGGCGACCCCTATAAGTTAAAGGTAGAAGTAAAGTCTGATAATCTTTAACATCACCATGTACACAGCGTATTTTTACAGTCTCACAGTCTCTAAGGCATTGTTCATTAAGACAGTCTCGTCTCACAATACAAAGGTCACTTCCCGAGTCTAACAATGCTGAGTTCTGAGTCTCTGCCCCCCAATTTCACCGAGATCAACAAGCCATCTTTTCCATCCGAAGGATATGTAATAGTTGAGCAACAAACCTCGGCCAATCCAATCTCCATTGAATGAGCTGGAGACAAACGACATTCCCTTGCCAAATGGCCAAGTTGATCACACCGGAAACATCTACGGTCTGCTCCGCTTCCGAAATATCTCCACGTCGACGTGCTCTGTAGTGTCCACAGTTTCCTCGGCCCACTGTTGCCACTGTCTCCCCAGAAACAGGCGTCTCATCTACGACTGGATTTCCCGGGGTCCTACCTGACCCCATTTGATTTCCAGGTCCTGCAGGTTGTTGATCGAAGTGACGAGAATGTCCTGGACATTCGTTCACAGGTTGCGAAGCAGCACGAAATCCACCGCTCTTTCTCCAAGCGAACTCTGAACCCTCTAATCACCTGGACATAATCATTAATGATTTAATATCATGACGTAGAAATTCATCTCGAAGAACTGCAGGTATGCCGGCCAGTAATATATTCATGACAACTGTTTCCATCACGTATCCTTCAAACCAGCAGTGCACTTTATGTATCAAATCTTGAATTTGCGCACGGATTGAGTCATCCATGTTTAGTTTCCAGTCTTTAAGTGCATAAGTTTTAGACCTCTGAAATAAGTCTTCGGCGGCATCCATCTGTGCAACCACTTCTGGTACCACTTGTGACGCTTGGGTCACAGATTTGCACAGTGACACAGGAGGTCGTAGAAACAAGAAGGATTTTTATTCAAACACTGCAAACACATGAGCTTAAACGTGCTCCATGACAAGTCAGAGATGACAGTTCCGCTAGGAGCAGAGAGAGATAAAAGCAAACAATCAATTCCAAAACTGACAGGCGCTGCAAGGCTTATAAGTCGGAGTGCAGCGCAGGCTTGTATTACTCGTTATAGTGCAAGGATAAGGAGCAATGTGAGGGTGGTAGTCAGTGTTTCAGGGTTTGTGGTTTTCCCGGGGGCGTCTGTCTCTATTTGAGGGGCGATCAGCCCTCCAGCTCCCAATAAATATATATATATTGTCACAAAACGAGACAAAGACAGAAAAAGGTTTGGGGCAGCCACCCATGTAATTAGGTATCCTGGCTGCAAAGTCGTTTTCTTTTCAAATACCAGCACTGAAGTGCTTACAACAGAGTCCAAAACAAGACTGACACAGAAGGGAAAAGGGAAGGCTTTTAAAGGGGAGACAGGAAGTGAGGTCATAAGGATGGGCACGTGTTCATTTTCATTGGATTAGTCCCGGATGTGACATCAGGGGGGCGGGAGCTGGCAAGGTCTGTCTCCATTGGCTCGGTCCCAGAAGTGACGTCCAGAGAGACAGGTGGAACCTCCCGGGTTAGGTCTACAGGGAAGTGAGAAGAGAGTTAGTGCACTCTGCCACATCCCGGCATGGCTCAGAACTGCCTTCACTCGAGCCCTTTAGCTGCCTCCCATGCGCGTGTGTGACAAGGCCCCCTCAGCCCAGACCCGTCGGGTCGGGCGACCCTAACCGAGAGGTCGTGAACCCGAGAGAGAGCATCAGCGTTGGCATGGAGAGCACCCCGGCGATGAGCGGCGAAAACTTGCGGCTGCAGGTCAAGAAACCACCGGGTGACCCGCGGATTCGACTCCTTGTGCAGGGCCATCCACTGTAGAGGTGCATGGTCCGTGACAAGGGTGAACTCACGGCCCAACAGGTAGTACCTCAGCTGAGTGATCGCCCATTTAATCGCCAGAGCCTCCCTCTCCACCGCTCATACCTGGTCTCCCGGTCCAACAGTTTCCGGCTCAGGAACATGGCGGGTGTTCACACCATCGACACTTTGGCTCAGCACGGCTCCCAGGCCTGTGTCCGAAGCGTCCGTCTGGAGGATGAAAGGCAAAGAAAAGTTAGGTGCCATCAAAATAGGTGCGGACGTAAGGGCCTTCTTCAAGTCACCAAATGCAGTCTGTTTTGCAGTCCATACCACAATGTTGGGGCCCTCTTCTTTGTTAAATCAGTCAAGGCGCGCTTTCTCCAAAACCGGGTACAAACCGGCGGTAGTACCCGGCTAACCCGAGAAAGGCTTGGACCTGCCGCTTGGTTCGTGGACGGGGCCATTTCAGAATGGCATCAATTTTGGAGCACTGTGGCCTTACGGTACCCGACCCACCAGGTAGCCTAAATATTTGGCCTCGCTTAATCCAAAGAAACATTTCTTGGGATTAATCCGAACCCGCCTCACCAAGTGTCCGTAATACCGCTTGGACATGCTGTAGGTGTTCCTTCCATGTGCTGGAATAGATGACCACGTCATCTAGGTAGGCAGCACTGTATGAGTTATGAGGCGAAGCACTTTGTCCACCAGGCTGAAAGGTTGCTGGAGCCCGTGTAACCCAAATGGAAGGACACGATACTGCCAGTGTCCGCTAGGGGTACTAAACGCGGTTTTCCTTCAGGGAGTCCGTTAAAGGAACCTGCCAGTACCCTTTGTCATGTCAAGTGTGGTCAGGTATTGAGCCTGTCCAAGCCTCTCGAGGAGGTCGTCCGCAGCGTGGCATTGGATAGGCATCAAATTGGGAGACTTGGTTAAGCCGGCGGAAGTCATTGCAGAACCTCCAACTCCGTCAGGCTTACCGGCGAGCACAATGGGGCTGGACCAGGGACTATAACTTTCCTCAATTACACCTAGTTCCAGCATGCGCTTGATCTCAAGCTCCACTTCAGCCTTTTTGCCTCGGGAAGGCGTGCAGGCGTTCTCGGACAACAACCCGGGCTCTGTCACAATGTTGTGCTCAATCAGAGAGGTCCTTCCGGGTGTTCACTGACTACCTCTCGAGCGGTCCGGATAACTGTTTCCAGCTCCTGCCGTTGCCTGGGTCTCAAGTCTGTGCCAAAGTTAAGGTCGTGTGTGTGGCGAAGAGTGGCGGGGCTGGCGGAGGAGGGATCGGGGTCCCTGTCCTTCCACGGTTTCAGCAGGTTCACATGATAAACCCGCTCCTTTGGCCGGCGATTGGGTTGACTCACCAAATAGTCGACCAGTCCCTTCCTCTCCTTAACCGTAGGGGCCCTGCCAGTGGGCAAGCAACTTAGAGTGGGAGGTAGGCACTAGGACCATGACCCGATCTCCGGGTGGAACTCCCGAAGAGGCGTGCGCGGTTGTAGTACGAACCTGTGCTGCTTGAGCCTCCTCCATGTGACTTTTAAGGACAGGCGAATCTTTCCAAATCTATCGCGTAACTGCGCGATATACTCCAGTATGTTAGTGGTGGGAAGAGCCTCTTCTTCCCAGCCTTCTTTCAAAATATCCAATATGCCCGAGGTTGTCGCCCATACAGTAGTTCAAAGGGGAGAACCCGTGGAGGCTTGTGGGACTTCCGATAGGCAAAAGGACGAGGGGAGGAGCTGATCCCAGTTCCTTCCATCCTCGCTGACCACCTTACGCAGCATTTGCTTGAGAGTTTGATTAAACCTCTCTACTAATCCGTCGGTTTGAGGATGATACACGAGGTTTTAAATGCTTTATTTTCAGTAATCTGGCAGTCTCCTTGAACGTCTCCGAGGTGAAGGGGTCCCCTGGTCTGTCAAGACTTCTTTGGGGATCCCCAGCGCGAATACCCTAGTAATTCCCGTGCGATGGCTTTAGAGGTAGCTGGCGCAACGGAACAGCTTCGGGTATCGTGTAGCATAATCCACGAGGACTAAAATGTACTTGTGTCCTCGGGCTGAGGGCTCTAGAGGTCCCACCAGGTCGACCCGATTCTGTGGAAGGGAACGTCAATCAAGGGAATAGGAACAAGAGGAGCGGTCCCTCCTAGGAATCTGTCGCAGTTGACACTCCGGGCAGGAAGCGCCAAAGCGGCGAACCTCCTCATTAATTCCTGGCCAGTAAAACCGGAGCTTGATCCGCTCCAGAGTTTTTCGGTGCCCAGGTGGCCACCTAGGAGGTGGGCGTGTGCTAGCTCGCAGACCTGCCGCGGAAGGTACGCGGCACTAGCAGCAGCCTCGTCTCCTGCCCGTCATGCATTGCTACACGGTAAAGGAGGTCATTATCTAGCACAAAGTAGGGGCCCTGTGGCATCGACTGACTAGTCGCTGGCCATTGACAAGGACCACTGCATTTTTACAAACTTCAGGGAGTCGTCATTCCATTGCTCCCTTTGAAAGAAGCCGGCGTCTTTTAAATTGAAACCGCAACACGGAGAGAGGGTCAGCGCCGACCTCAATGGGCGTGGTTTCCTCCCGCTCCGCCGCGGCGTTGGTGGATGGCGTGTCAGCCTGCGGCGGCCGGGAGTTGCCACGTCAGCCAGGGCGGCTGCTTCTCTCTCTGCCGGCTGATTACGGCGTGGAGGCAGCTTGAGACGGTTCATCTCCGTCCATAACGAGGCCCAACTTAACCCGGGAGTGGTATGTGTCTCACGCTTTTAATTCAGACCAGTCCCGCCTAGTATCACCGGGTGTGGAGGATCAGGAAGGATTGCCACGGTTACTTTCTGGACTGATCCTCCGTAGCTAATGACACAGCGGCGGTGCTGTACCAGCGGGTTTCCCGTGGACACAGGTTATACTGGTCTTGAATTTTAGCCATTGTCGCGGTAGCACAAAGCGGCGGGCAACAATGGAAATGTTGCTGCGGAATCGAGCAGCGGAAGTTTTAAACCGTTAACGATCACCACGTCTGTATGCGGGACCGTCAGCGGGTTTGTCAGAGCACACCAAGCCCTCCTCCCCTCCACCTGCATTCCTCCTCGCCTCCAAGCGGTTTTGCGTGCCAGCGCCGCGGACGCCGATGCAAGCTCCGGGTTATACAGGGAGGGGCTAGGTCTTGGGACATACCCGGCTGAGTTTGACAGAAGGGCGGTTCTGCTCTCCCAGAGTGTGAGGCCGCCCTCTGTGTTTCCAGAAGCTCTATGAGCCCTGACATGTTCTAAACTGCGCCCCAGACCGGCTGGGTGAAGCCCTGGGGAAGTGCTTTCAGGAGCAGATAGCAAGCTACCTGCTCAATGACCTGGTAGGGCTTGTTTTCCAAGGGCCGTAGCCACTGCCATACTTTTGCCCATAAGGACCAGGCTTGTTTACTGGTCGGCCTCTCAGGGTCCAACCTCCACTTGTTATTTTACTCACCTGCCAGTCTGGGGCACCCCAAGGTGGTAAATGGGGCTGTGGTTTCACTGGGGGCAGGCACTCTCCCCAAGAGAGCATACTGAGTCCCTCTTGTCTCCCCCTCCAGGGCAGCCCAATTCGGTGAGCCCCACCCGCACACTCCCTGGCCTCTCTAGATGGCCTAGTTCTGCGTGCTGGGAGCGGAGCCCGCACCGGGTCTCGCCGAACCACGGGGCACCCTCCCCGCCTGAATACTCGGCCCCGGTACGCTCCCACCTGGGTGTTTTGCAGGTCCTGTCCCCTTCTCTTCTGGGACTTCTCCATCCTGCCGACTACGCCACTGTCACAAACCGAGACAAAGACAGAAAAGGTTTGGGGCAGCCACCCATGTAATTTGGTATCCTGGCTGCAAAGTCGTTTTCTTTTCAAATACCAGCACTGAAGTGCTTACAACAGAGTCCAAAACAAGACTGACAGAGAAGGGAAAAGGGAAGGCTTTTAAAGGGGAGGCAGGAAGTGAGGTCATAAGGTTGGGCACGTGTTCATCTTTCATTGGATTAGTCCCGGATGTGACATCAGGGGGGCGGGAGCTGGCAAGGTCTGTCTCCATTGGCTCGGTCCCAGAAGTGACGTCCAGAGAGACAGGTGGAACCTCCCGGGTTAGGTCTACAGGGAAGTGAGAAAGAGAGTTAGTGCGCTCTGCCACATCCCGGCATGGCTCAGAACTGCCTTCACTCGAGCCCTTTAGCTGCCTCCCATGCGCGCGTGTGTGACAATATATATATATATATATATATATACATATACTGTATATATATGGGGTTGAATAGTTTACTGTCAAATAATGACATATAGTCAAAATATAATAAAGAATACGCAACACGTGTTTCGCCCTAATTCTGGGCTCATCAGGCGTACACACTCAGTGCATCCCCTATCCCAACCCTGTAGTTGGGATATAGCGGGTTGGATAATGGATGGATGGATAAACACTACATGGGCAAAAGTATTGGGACGCCTGACCATTACACCAGCAGGTGTACACATTGTTATTAACTGAGTGACGTAAAGGAATAAAGAGCAAGAGGCATATTTCCTGACCCATTTAATTATTTATACTTGCATTTCATGTTGTTATTATTTATTTAGTTTCACATTTGACAATACTTTTATTTACTTTCATTTTTTTATTTATTTGTGTATTTATCCATGCATCCATCCAATTTCTAAACCCACTTTCTCCCGAGCAGAGGCAGTCGCAGGGAAGCTAGAGCCTATCCCAGGAAGCATAATATTTATTTATTTTTCCTTTTCTTTTGTCTGTGCCAATTAAATATCACATACATCTCAGTCATCAGATTACAGTGTGCCAACTTTGCCAGTCAGTATGACCCATGTAACCATATTGGGACAAGAAAAACTCAAGTGAAATTTTAAAAAGGCATTCATCTTGTCACAAAGTTATTAAAATTAAAGCGTTCCAGTGCCATGTAACCCTTTACAATGGCAATTGAGCATCACAGTGAAACCTATTCATTGGATATGGCATTTTTGCCAGCCAATTTGACCCATGAACTCACGTTGGGTCAGGCAAATCTCAAATGCAACATAAAAACGGAATCTTGTCACAAAGCTATGAAAATAAGGTTGGCAAAATGCTGCACAGCTCTCTATGGCGCCCGTTAAACATCAATGTTAATCCTAAGATAAGTAAAAATGGGGAATGTGACAAATTTGCCTGTCAGTTTGAGCCAGGTATTCACTTTGGTCTTCGCAAAACTCAAATGCAATTTAAAAAAGGCATTGTTTTGCATTTTCTCAAAACTGTGACAGCTAGGGTGGTCCAACACTATTTATCATTTCACAGTGCCCATTAAATAGTCCATTCCTTCATTGCCAAGTTTCCCAGTCAGTCTGACCCTCGTTACCACAGCAAAACTCAACTGCACTTTTACAAAGATATGCACTTTTCTCTGAAAATTAGAGTGGGTCAATGGCATACAACCCTGTATAATGCCAGTCGAGCATCATGTTGAAATCTGTTCATTAGATATATGGGAATATGATCAATTTGCCAGTCCACTTGACACATGTACCCAAATTTCAATTGCAGTTTAACAAAGGCATCTTTGTTTTCTCAAAAGTAGTGTAGCCCAATGCCATCTAATCCTCTGCAGTGCCCATTAAACATCTAATTCCATTCACTAGATATGGGAGGGTGCCAACTTTGCCTGTCAATTTGACCCATGTACCCAACTCAGATATAACAAAGGTATCTGTGAAAATAAGGGGTGCCTCAACATCACCTAACGTTTACTGTGCCCATTTAACATCAGAGTACGTCTTACTCATTAGATGCCATTTAACAAAGGCACCTGTCTTGTTGCAAAACTTTAAAAAATAATTTGGTCCAACTTTATGTAACTCCTTTGTATCTGATCAGGTACAAATTGTAAAGAACTGATTTCTTTTTCTTTTTTTCAAATAATTACCCATTTTAGTGACGCACGTTAATATTTTTTTATGATGCAGAATATTTTGACTGGCTCTTAATGTTGAATAAGTAATTGCTTTGCACTAATTATGTAAATAAGAACCTGGCTGGAAGCGAATAACTTCAGGCTCATGTGAAACGGTCCCGTTCTCCCCATATCTGCGTAGGCTTTACGCCAGACCTCCCGAAGACTCGCAGGTGAAGTAAATAGAGGGTCCAATGGTGCATCCCTATGATGGATTAGCATCACAGCCAGCGCTGATTCCCCACAGATGTTCACTAAATGCTTCTGGGAAGACTTCAGTCCCCGAGACCTGCAGTTAGATCACAAACACGCAACACCGAGGTGGCGATTGAATTGACAACCAAAGCTTTAGCCTGTATACATGGAGTAGGATCGCTGTCAAAAATAACTCCATCGCTCCACCTTTGAGAAACGTGCGTAGTAACAAAAATCGATTGTTTATTCTTCGATAAAAAATACCTTGTGCATCTAATGAAGTATTTAGGGCAGTTTATTCAAACTTGAGAACTGTAGTCGTATCTTTCAGAAGCAAGCGTAATTTTCAGACTCAAAAGTTTAATTTTGAGAAGCATGCGTAAATATCAGAAGTGCAAGAAAAATTAACACGTGTGAAATGTAAATTTGACTTAAATTATTACGAGTAATTTTTGACAGCAATCTTAGGGCTCATTTATACTTCACGCTCAGAACGCGTACGCGCCCGCATCATGGCTGTCACGCGTTCCCAGCGTTCATTTCACGCATCCTCTGAGCAGGTCCACAGAAATTAGCACGTCTGGGGCGCAGTGTGTTAAAGTCGGAACGTGACATCAGTGTCTCTGTTTACTATCTACATGTGACAGAAAGCCTCCATGCAGATCCTACGGGATGAATGCTTCGATGTGGTGAAGCAAAATGCTGACATACAGATGCATTCGTGGTGCTTTTATATTCAAGCGTCGCATATTCCCCATCGTAATGACACGATACATTTTAAAAGTTTCACATACCATCTTTTGTGCCGTCTTTTTTTGTAATTTAACAGCAGCAACATAATGTATAGCGCTGTATTTGAGCCACTGAGAAAAAAATAAAGGACACGGTGAAAACGTGTATTTTGTGATTAAAGTGGAAATTTCGGCTTTAATCTCAAAATGTCCATTTTAAGCTCATAGTTTACTGTATCATTAATGCAGACCATCGTAAACGTCATCCCAGTTTTTAATCGCTACGAACTTCTTGGGCCTGACAGCAGCAGCAAGCAGCAATAGATCGCCAAACAGAACAAATTAAATGTCTGATATTCCAACTCTCTGCACATTTAGAATCTTTAGATTTATACTTGATATCACTTTCATGATGAAATGCATTAAAATGTGTATGTTACATTTTACATATAATTTCGTTTAAATAATGAATACTGTTAATAAATACACACATGGGGGAATAATTACACACATGGGGGTGTCACGGTGGCGGAGCGATAGCACTTCTGTCTCGCAGGGAGTTATGTTGCTGGTATTCCACACTGTGCTCCGGTTTCCTTCCAAAGATATGCAGATTTGGGGATTTGGTGCCGCTAAAATGACGCTAGTGTATGTGTGTGCTTGTATTCACCTTGCGATGAGCTGAGGCCTCGTCAAGGGACTGTTTCTCACTCGTGCCCAATGCTTCCTGGAATGGACACACACATCCCTGGATTTATGGATTTAATCAATAAACATCCTTTTCAGAGATATTGCGGTTAGGTGTTATCAGAATTTAATAGGTGTTTTAGGCAATTCACAAAACAGAGAAGCCGAACATGTTCTCACCGCGATAATATTCCTCCAGATTTATGTAAAGTACGAGCGCAAGTATAAACACTACAACGCTTGTGCAGCAGGAGCGTCCGCTGCAGCATGTGTCGTGTCGCGTGAAGTATAACTCCGGCCTTACTCCGTATATTCTTACTTGCATGTCTTGGAATAGTGACGCAATACCAACAAAAGATACACTTACACACTGTCCAAAACAAAGGCATACACACACTGCCTCTTCAGTTATATACTACTAACTACATTACAGGTAATAGAATACATTCAAAAATGATTTGATATCTGATATCTCTTGTCCTACAAGTATCTTCAGCATTCCTCCAAAGCCCTTCCACGTGTGTCTGAACCACTTCTTCACTCGATCGCGTTACCATAAATCCATCTTCTCAGACTCTGTCATGTTGAGGTGTAGTGCTCCTTATCCGGTCTGCTTTTTGACTGCCATCAATGATAGACGGGCCCCCATTACCCACTGTGAAAACATCATCCATATTCTTGTGATTATTTGTCTTTAAAGGTGATTCTCAGCATTCCTCCTACATCTTCTCTCAGTATCCTCGTGTGTGTATGTGTGTGTGTATGTCCTCTGTCAAATATGTCACCAACACCAAACTTTCCAACTAGACCAAAGCCAAAATTGACTAATGAGATTGCTCAAAGGGACAACACACACACACACACACACACAGAGTAGTGTTTTCTTATATAGTATAATGGATATAAAGAGTACTCTGCAAAGAACTGATGGAGGGCGGAGGACTGAGGGTGTTACTCGACCATTAACTATTTCCTTACCTAGAATGGAGAAGAAGCCACAGAAGATGTCCAAGGTTACCTCCGCCCATTAGCTTCAAGTTTGGTTTGAATGTTGTGGCTGATGATTGTGTGTCCACGCATATGTATGAACATGGCTGCGCAGTGACCCTACAGTCTGTGGCTGGACTCCAACTGCTGACATTTGTAACACGGTGAAGTGTAACTGGGTAGCACTGGTACTGCTGCTGTCTCCCAGTAAGGGTTCACATTCCCTTTGTCCACGTGAGGTTCCTCCAGGTGCTCTTGTTTTCTCCCACTGTAAAAGCAAATTGATGGCCGATGTTATATTGACCCGTGTATGTGTATTCACCTTGCGATGGACTGGCACTCTGTCCAAGGATTGTTCCTGCCTTGCGCCCTTTTCTTCCCCGCGACTCTGCTAAAGGTAAAGCACGTTGGGAAGATGGATGAAGTGTAACAGATTAATATGAACTTTAGCAAATTCTGTCTTTTCTAACAAATCTGAAGTTGCAATGCAAAAAATGTTGGTATGCGCTACAAACATTTCTGAGTGTTCAAATGCAACTCTTTTCTTTCCTTTCACGAAAAATTAGACTATTAAAGACATGTTGGTGAAACTAATAAGGTCTAATATGCAGGTGGCACCTTTAATGCAATTTTGCTCCATTTCTTCTAATAAATGAGGACATTTTCCTTTTTCAAAGTGCTCATTTAGTCAGAGGTGCACAAGGGTGACATGCTTTTCTTGAAACGGTCAGTGATTATATGATCACCTAGACCCAATTATGATGCTAACGGGTTGTCTGTCTATTAATGAGCCTCTACCTCAAGATATTTAGGCAAAAACGTTCACATAAAGATCAACGCAAATCAAAGCACAGGATCCCTGGCACATCCCATGGCCAGATATGTTACACTAATGGTACACAGCTTGTCACCATTAAAATATTCTGTTTTGGAGACTGTGAAGCATCACCCACTGGGCGGGGAGGATAATATGTGCTTGATGCAGCAAGCGGCTTCTTGGGTTTTCAGATTAAACACATTTGCTCCCAGTGGCCTTAATGAGGTCAATATTTAATGCTGTTTTCTGAATGTAGTCTTCAAAACTTGCGAGAGTTTAATGTTCAAATTATTTTATTTTGAATTCATTTACATTTAATATATGTATGTGTATGTATACAGTATAAATATATATGTCAGTCAGTCTGTCATGGGGGTCTGCTGGAGCCAATCCCAGCCAGCACAGGCCGCAAGGCAGGAACAAATCCCGGGCAGGGCACCAGTCCACCGCAAGGGCACTCACACACCCACACACCAAGCAGACACTAGGGACAATTTCGGATCTGGCTGCAAATGGGTAATTTTTTGAGAATTGTTCACAAGTCAGAGTCCAAAACAGAACTGATTCAAAGCTGTTAAAGATGGCCGAGACAGGAAGTGACGTCTTCAGATCCAGAACAGGAAGTAATGTTGTCTGGACAGGAACTGACATCATCAAGGGAGCCAGAACTGGACGTCATGTCATAATTAGCACCGGAACCGGAAGTGACATCATCATAGGTACCAGAACCGTGTGGGATTTCCCGTGGATGGTCAGCAGAAGATTGAGAGAGAATATCAGGGCACCTTGCCTCCCCCTGGTCTGGCATGGAACTACTATAATTCAGGCCATTTAGCTGCCTACCAATCCATGTGCGTGACAGTGTATATATGGGGTGGAGTGGTGGCTCTGAGGCTAAGGGTCTGCACTGGTATCTGGTAGTTTACTGTCGGAAGGAATCCTTGAGCAAGGCCTTCAGCCTGAAAATTGCTCCGGGGGTACTGTATAGTGGCTGACCCTGCACTCTGACCCCTTTACAGTTGACCAGGGAAGATCTAGCAGAGCAGAAATGTTCACATACTGACTTGTAATAACAGTGGCACATTTAAAGTCCCTGAGCTAGCTCTTCAGCGAGACCCCAATAAACTCTGGAATGTGGAGGGGTGTCCACACACGTTTGGCCGTGTAGAATATCTATTCTTAGTTTATTCACCTTTTGCTTTGTAACTTTAGAAGAAAACAGCAGACTTTGGTCACAATGATTGGAATTCCTCACAGGTATCAACGACCTGGAGAAGTAATTGCTATGTACTGTATGTATTGTACTTACAGTATATGCATGTATGTGTGTAAATAAGCATTTATATTTTGTAATGGGCAACATGGGTTGGCTGGCTTCCCAGCTGGGATGGATGGTTCCTTACTTGGCCGGGATTCCCTTTTAATGGAAGGATGTGGAAGAATGGATATCCTAACCAGGTTGGTTAGTTGAGCAATTCCTGGTTGGGACACTGTTATAATGGATGGACTTAAGTGCAGCATTTGACACCATTGACCATTCTACAGTATTTTACTGCACAGCCTAGAAATTGGCATTGGGCTCACTGTCACAGTGCTCACTTGGTTCAGTTCTTATTTATCAAATCAATTCCAATATATACAGAAATGTGCTGACAGTACTCCATCATTATACACAGAAGTTCAATATGGTGTCCCACAGGGCTCAGTACTGGGACCTTTACTGTTTTCACTTTGCATGCTTCCACTGGGATCTCTCATTAGGAAACATAATGTTAATTTTCACTCGTATGCAGATGACACCCAGTTATACCTTTCATTTAGATCAAATAAAGTTTCTCCGATGTTGTCTTTAGTTAGTTGTGTTAGTGAATTAAAGGAATGGATGGATGAGAACTACTTGTCTTTAAACACAGATGTTAATTGTTGGAGGGAATGACGCTGATCACAACAATATTCTGTCATCATTTAACTCAGTTGGAATCACCATTAATTTTACTTAATTAGCCCGCAGTCTAGGAGTTCTCTTTGACTCTAGCATGTCATTTAAAGCGCATATTACAAAGTTGTCCAAGTCATGTTTCTTCCATCTCAAAAATGTTGGGAAATTAAGGCACTTTCTAAATAAACAGGATTCTGAGAAATTAATTATGTATTTATCTCTAGTAGGATTGACTACTGCAATGCGGTGTTCACTGGATGTTCAAACTGTTCTCTATACAGCCTCCATTTAATCCAAAATGCTGCTGCAAGAATTATTACAAGAACAAGAAAATACAAACACATAACTCCAGTTCTTAAATCCTTTCACTGACTCCCAGTTAAGTTTAGGGCAGATTTCAAAATCCTCCTTTTAACATATAAAGCATTAAATGGCCGAGGTCCGGCTTACTTGTCTGAACATATCATGACTTACAAACCAGAGCGCACATTAAGATCTCAAGATGCCGGTCTGCTTATGATTCTAAGGATTAATAAAAATAACAGTGGGAGGTCGAGCTTTTAGTTACAGGGCCCCTAAACTGTGGACTGGTCTGCCTGTTACAATAAGAGACGTCTCTTCGGTCTCAACTTTTAAATCCCAGCTGAAGACTCACTACTTCAGTTTAGCATATCCTGACTAGAGCTGCTGATTAACCCTCACTTATTCTGTTTCTCTTATCGGGACTCAAATGTGGCACTCGGAATCCTGGGGTAGAGGCGTCCTTTCATCAGATTGGCTGGCCCAGAACTGTTTCAGCTGTGGAATGGCCAAATGGGGGAGGCAGCTTGATGGATGAGGTCTCCAGGACTCTAAACAAATCCAAATCCTATTATGTGATATCATCTACTGTTAAATTTTTTGCTATCAAAGTCAAGGCCTGCTAAAGCCCATTGTGGCACTTCTTGTGTAATTTTGGGCTATACAAAAATAAATTGTATTGTATTGTAAATAAACCTCTCAACAAGATAGACACACTGCTGATGGCTGTGTCCAAGAGGTCATTAAAGGCCTGGATCTTGGATTTAATCAGGACACTCGCAAGCCCAGACACTCAGACTTCTCGCTCAAGTCTCTTGAGTGCCCCGATCAGAGCCTCCATTGACTCTGCAGAGATCACAGTATCATTGGCAAAGTCACGATCGGTGAATCTTTCTTCACTAACAGATGCCCCACAGCCGCTGGACCCTACGACCCTGCCCAACACCCAGTCGATACAAGCATTGAACAGAGTAGGAGCAAAAACAGACCCCTGACGAACCCCAGAATCAACTGGGAAAAACACAGAGGTCCTGCCTCCACCATGCACAGCGCTCACATTACCAGTGTACAGGATATCCAGCAACCTCGCAGGGCTCCCGGAAAGTCTCAGGATGTGACACAGGGCAGTCTTTATATCAATGTAAAAATTATATCAGACATCCAAAAACCTTTAACAAGGTTAGCATATGAGTTGCAGTAGAGAAAATTCTGAGAAGCCCAGAGCGCCTGACAGCCAAACTCCACACGTAAAAAACCATTGACGGTAGTGAATATCGGTGGAATGAAGTTTGCTGTCGTCCTAAGTGGCTTTACTAGAAGAAACGCAATCTCAGCCTATTAAAATCAGTAACCCCCCACACTGACATACTTCCATTTGCAAAAGCTCAGTCTATCCAGAATAGAATTTCAAGATAAATGTGGAAGATTTCAGCCATGGGTAAAGTCCTTTTTTCTTCATTATCCAAAAGAAATTGCTTTAAAAGTATAGACTATTTCCTAATGTTTAACTCAAAAGGGTGCAAGAGATGAAGGAACGGATGCAATATTTGCTGAAAATCATCAGGTCTGTGAAGAAGCCCTCATTGATGGCCTGACCCTCTCAGGCAGGAGCAACTCTTACGGCAAATGGCATTCGCAAAAATTGCACTTAGGTAACAACCTGGGCTACTGCGTGACTACCTTAAACTAAATCCTCTGGACAAACAACAATTTAACATGCTGCCTTTATGACAGTCTGCTAGCTGAGTTACCAATCCATGTTGGGAAGAACACAACTTCAAAACCGTAGAAGAATAAGCAGCATTTGACTTAATTTCTTGACTAAATAAATGTGCATTTGTTTTGCTCTCCTTGTGCTTAAAAAATCCCACATCAGACATTTTCATCTGGCATTAGCAGATCTTGGATTTAAACTGGTTCTCATCCTATATTTGAAAATAAATAGAAAATGGAAAAATAAGTAGAAAAACATTGCAACTTTATTCCCCAGAAACATGTCTGACTTGATCAACGTAAAACTATTTAAGTGGCGAAGTCTGTGAGTTTGCTCCCAGGGGCAGCAGGTCTTTATCTCTAAACTTTCACAGCTTTTTGTTTGTACGTGTCCTTGATTTTGGAATTAAAATGTAGAAAAATAATGTGTCATATAGCAAGATTTCCCAAAGATGTCACCTCTGAGCCAGGTAGAAAAACAAGTAGCCCATACTATGAGACCAAAATGAATATACAGCCAGGTACATACATGTAAGTAGTTGGACAGTAAGGCAATTTTCATAATTCTAGCTCCGTACATCACCACAATAGATTTGAAATGAAGCAATCCTTATGTGATTGAACTGTAGACTTTCATGTTTAATTGAAGGGGTTTAACAAAATTATTGTGTGAGCCATTTAGGAATGAAAGCCATTTTTATATATGGTCCTCCTATTTCAGAAGTATTTGGATAAACTAACATAATCATAAATATAATGATCATTTTCAGTATTTGGTTGAAAATCCTTTACAGTCAATGACTGTCTGAAGTCTGGAACCCATGGTCGTCACCAAGTGCTGGGTTTCCACCCTAGTGATACTTGGCCAGGCTTTTACTGCAGCTGTTTTTGGTTGCTGCTTGTTCGTTGGACTTTTTGCCATCAGTTTTGTCTTCAGCAAGTGAAATGCACATCCAGTTGGGTTGAGGTCAGTTGACTGACTTGGCCTTTGAAGAATATTCCAGCAGTATGGTTTGGCTCATTGTCCGTCTGCACTGTGAAGCGTTGACCTTTCAGTTCTGCAGTATTCGGCTGAATCTGAGCAGATTGTATGGCCCTGTGCAGTTCATAGTTCATCCTGCTACTTCTATCAGCAGTCATATCATCAATAAGCTCTAGTGACTGACGTCCGCTGGCACCCATACATGCCCATGTCATAACACTGCCTCCACCATGTTTCACAGATGATGTGGTATTCATTGGATCATAAGCCGCTTCTTTTCTTCTCAATACTCGTCACTTTCCAACATTCTGTTTCATATTAGCCTTTGTTCCACTTGTCCAAAGGAAGTTGTTCCAGAACTGGACAGGATTTTAAAAAATGTTTTCTGGCAAAGTCTAATCTGCCATTCATAATGCTTGAGGTTTACCATTGACTTGCACCTTGTGATAAACTTGCCAATGATAGGTCTGTCTCCTGGAGAGTGGTCTTGATTTGGCTAAATGTTGTTAATTGTTCTTCATCACCAATTCTTCAGTCATCTAGTGCAGTTGTCTTCTGATGTTTAACAGACCTTATGGTGTTGCTGATTTCACCAGTGTGTTCCTTCTTTTGAAGAATGTACCAAATGGTTGTATTTTGTAAGACATGTAGTAAAAATGCACTGAATGTGTCATTCCAACAGATGGCACCATTACAAATGTTTCTGATGCCCTTTGTGTTGGAATGACAAATGCAATTCATATATCTCATCTATGCACCTTTTGGTGAGAGATTTGTAAAAGCAGTGTTAATGTTTTGTGATGTTCCGTATTTTCAAATGACCAAATGGCAAGCAATTTATTACTACAAATGCTGGTGATGCGCCATCTGTTGGAATGACAGAAACATAGCAACTGGACAGATACTCAGACAAGGAGAAACATCCTATTAAGGTGAATTTGGAATGGTATTTGTAAAAGCAGAGCTAATGTTTCTGATGCCCCATCTGTTGGAATCACAAATGTAATACATTTTATTACTACAAATGTTGGTGATACACCATCTATTAAAATGACGAATGCATTGCATTTATTACTACAACGGTCTGTGATGTACCATCAGTTGGAATGACAGAGACATAGAAACTGAATAGGCATACAGATGCACAGACAAGGAGAAACATATCCTTTTATTAAGGTGGATTTGGTATGGGATTTGTAAAAGCAGTGTTGATGTTTGTGATGCACCATCTGTTGAAATGACAAATGTGATGTATTTTATCACTGCATATGTTTTGTGATGTGCCATCTGTTGGAATAACAGTTGTGTTGAATTTTACTACTGTAAAGATTTGTAATGTACCATCTGTTGGAATGTCAATGTCAATTTATTTATATCGCACATTTAAAACAACATGGGAATGCTGTGGCCAAAGTGCTTTACAATAATAGAATAAAAGAAAACACAAATAACGAATAATGAATAATGAATAGCATAAATAGAAATAAAATATATGAACATGAACAAAACAAATAGAAGTAATGTTACAAACTCACAATGAGGAAACCATCAGTATTACTGAAGGTCACAGAATGCAAGTGAATAGAAATGAGCCTTTAATCTCGTTTGAACAGTTCAATTGTAGACGACTCCTTTATGTGATGAGGTGAAGAGTTCCACAGGCGAGGAGCAGCAGTTGTCCCCCTTAGTTTGACACTCGGTACGAGGGACAACAAGAGACAACTGACCAGAAGATATAAGCACTCTGGATGGCTGGTGTAAAACACACAATTCAGATAAATAGGCAGGAGCAAGCCCTCGTAAAGATTTAAAAACTAGCAACAAGATTTTAAAATCAATTTGAAAACTGACAGGCAGCCAGTGTAAAGAAGCTAATATTGGAGAAACAGAGTCAGACTTTCTTGCCCCAACCAGGCAGCGAGTGACAGCATTCTGGACCAACTGTAACCTGCGTATCATTGATTTGCGAATCCCAGAATACAGCGAGTTGCAGCAATCGAGGCAAAAGAAGATAAAAGCAGGAGTAGCTTTATCAAGATTCCTAGAAGATTAAAAAGGCTTGATCTTACCTAATAGACAAAGCTGGAAAAAGAAACATTTAACTACAGAATTAACTTGTTTCTCAAAAGAGAGGTTACTGTCAAAGATAACACCAAGATTGCGGACTAGAGGTTTGCAAAAGACAGAGAAAGAGCCGAGAAGTCCAAGACCAATTTGGGCTTTAGCTGATGGACCTACTATAAGCACCTCTGTTTTATTTTGATTCAGATCAAGAAAAGTATTAGCCATCCAGGATCTTAGTTCAGAAAGACAGTTGTGCAGTTGATCTATTGCAGAGTTGCAGACGAGAATATAAACCTGAGTATCATCAGCACAGCAGTGAAAAGAAATGTTAAACTTCCTAAAAAGAGCTCCAATAGGGTGAAAAATGGATCTCTGAGGAACACCACATTTAAGAGGAGCAGTAGACAAGAAAGAGGAATTTAAAGTCACTGAAAAGTGTCTACCAGTTAGATATGACCTGAACCAGTTAAGGGCAGCCCCTTTAAGCCCAACAAGATGTTCAAGGCACATCAGCAATTACTCATGATCAGTAGTGTCAAAGGTAGCGGACAGGTCAAGGAGGACAAGGACTGCAGCGCCACCTGAGTCAGTAATAATAGAGATGTCGTTGAATACTTTAAGGAGGGCCATCTCAACACCATGATAACACCTAAAGCCAGATTGGTAGATCTCAAACAGATTATTGGAGTTAAGATGATCAACCAATCGATTATAAATAATTCTTTCTAATATTTTAGCCAGAAATGGCAATTGAGAAATCGGGCGAAACTTGGCTAAATGTCCAGGATCTAATTCTGCCTTTCTTAGACAGGGACTTACAGTACCACAGCCTGTTTAAAAAATGAGGGCACAAAACCTTCAGTAATTGAATCATTGATAATGGCTAGTAAAGATGGACCCAAAACATCAAAGGCTTCCACTACGAGGTGTGGTGGTACAATATCGAGAGGGCTGGGAGCTGGTTTAAGGGTGTCAATAGTTCTTTTTAACTGTGAAAGTGAGACAAGATCAAAAGATTCTAAGACAATGCCCTGTTTAACAGTAGGAAGTTCATAGCCAGTTTGAACAATGCCACAGTGAATGTTATCAATTTTGCTGACAAAGAATGAAAGAAACTGCTCACATGAATGAACAGTGCTATTTAATTGCGTCACAAAATGAGGGTGAATGGCCGCATTAATTGAATTACATAAGACCCTAGACTCCTTAGAATGACGGGATACTAAATCAGCAAAGAAATCATGTTTAGCTTTCTTAATTGCAGCCTGGAAGCTGAATAGAGAAGTCCTAAAAATCTGTTTAGAAACAATCAGTCCATCTTTTCTCCAATGCTGTTCCACATGGCGCAGCGATCGCGTAGTTTCATTTAGCCAGGGAGCAGGTCTTACCTTATTATTGCGTATTTTGAGCGGAGCAATTGAGTCTAAAACCGTTTTACAAGAAGAATTAAATTTTAAGACAGAGTCATCGATACCCTCATATTGGACATGCACATCAAGACTAGAGAATATGGTTTTAAAATTGGATATAATAGAAGAATTTAAAATGTGCAAGAAGGGGGACAGCTAGTAGTCGGGACATCAACAGTAATATTCAAATCCATCATTATAGAAAAGTGATCAGTGAAAGAAACATCGCATAAATCAATATTATTAACTGAAATATCATGAGTAAGAACGAGAACAAGGGTGTGTGACCGAGAGAGTGAGTTGGTGTATTAATATGATGGATAAAATCAAACGAGTCCAATAGTGATAAAAAGTCATTAACCAAAGGTTTCGATTGACAACAAACAGGAATGTTAAAATCACTGACAATGAATACTTTGTCATGGGAGAGGGTGATATCAGTCAGGAGATCAGAGAATTCAGAAATGAAAGTATCATTAATTACAGGAGGTCTATAAACCACGGCAAACAGCAGAGAAGGGGAGCTGCACACTTCGGAAAGTTGCAGTTGAAAGCTGCTAAACAGACCCCTTGTAAGGCTCTGACACAAGAACATACTTTTAAAAACAGTGGCAATGCCCCCACCACCACGAGTCAGCCGCGGAGTGTTTAAAAATTAATAACCTGATGGTACCAAGTCAGTAAAACATGAAGAGTCACCATTTAAAATCCAGGTCTCAGTGATGAAAAAGAAATCCAGATTATTTGAGGTAATAAAGTCTTGCAGAATAAAAGTTTTATTAGACACTGATCTCATGTTCAAGGGAGAAGCCTTGATAGAGGTAGAAGAGCTCGTTGCGGGATGAGCACGGGTGCAGCATGCGAAGATTAGCAGCGTTTACTGCCCGAGAGCTCACAGAGAAGGAGTGATGCCGCCTTGAAATGGAGAACTTAAATCCGGTGTCCAGCGCCCATGAACCAGGGAAGCAGTACTGTGCAGGAGAAGATGGGTCATAGACGACTCGCAGACATCAGGAATCCAAGCTCTGGGACTTGTGTCGGCGTTGTTTAACAGCAATTCTGGCTCTTTTTCCATGACGGTGGCGGGTGCGTTTGCATATCCGAGAGGCATTCAGCTCACTGATGAACACTGGCATCTAGGTGAAGAAGTCAGGAGATGAATAAAACAAAGGTGGAGGTTCACATAATATCCCATCAGGAGATGAAAATTGAGAGGAAAGCAAGCCAGAATATATGTTGAGTAAAGAATCACGATCGTAGGACAGTGGCCATTGAGGTAAACTAATACATAAAAACAAAGTTAAAACATAGATTAGCGGGACGAGCAGAGGGCCAGCCACACCAGTCGGCGCCATCTTCCTTGAATTAATGACAGAGACATACTAACTGGACAAACACACAGATACACAGGCAAGGAGAAACCCATCCTTTATTAAACTGGTTTTGGTATAGGATTTGTAAAAGCAGAGCTAATGTTTGTGATGCACCTTCTGTTAGAATGACCAATGCATTGCATTTTATTACTTACAAATGTTGGTGATGTACCATCTGTTGGAATGACAGAGGCATAGCAACCAAACAGACACTAACCATTTTATTTAGATGGATAACACATCTTATAATATCATGGTACAGATTTGTTTGTTGAAAACTATAGACAGGTTTGTGATTTCCACCCCTGTGTCCAACCCATTCTTGTCACCGAACTAACCTCTCCAAGGTATATTGTTAGTAGGTAGCAGCGGCATCATTAGGATGCCATATTGGGGTGGCCATTTCAATATGTAGGGTGAGCAACCATATGCCAAAACAGTCTAAATCTTTATGTCTCCTTTTTATGAGCAGGAAGATGACCCTTTTGTGTTGGCACTACATAGCAAGGCCCCTGCATATGGTCTACAGATAGCAGCTGTGACATGCGTATACTATATGGCCCTCAAACTGTAACCTTAGAGTCTTTTGTATGAATTTAATCAGTACCTTTGCGTTACAGGTGGCACAGTGGCATACACAGTGGGTTTCCTCTGGGTATTCTGAGTCTTCTTCCATTTCCTCAAAGACATGCCGGTAAGGTAGGTTTAGCTTGTGTAAGTGATCAATGTGTGCCTGAAGTGGGTTTTGGATGGAATGACCCCCACATTAGATGTTAGGCTGCCATGCCCCTCTTCTACCTTCAGTTGGATTGAGCCGGCTTGAGAATGTGAAGTCACGTTATGCGTCTGTTTCAGACCTGATTCCTACTTGTATATGAGTTTTACCAAATCTGAATCCTCACAACCATACTTTCATAGCAATGTGGTAAAGTGATGTCCTTCACAGTGAGCACTTTCACTTCCAGCAGCATGTTAAATTATGACATTGTTGGGTATGACATTACCTAATGCTAGCAAACACTTTGTGACGGCTTAATACGACTTTGCTATGCAATGTATGAGATAGCTCAGTGTCGCGTGACCATTATGAAATGAAGTGAGCTTTTCTGATGTTCCAGGTCAATAAAGTGAAGACAGGACTTCTGGGAGACTTTGGCAGTTTAACCAACCTTAAAGCAGGTTTTTTTTAAATCGGGTCACACTAACCTGAATGGCTATTGTTACAGGCCTTTGTGTTTTAAGATTCTCATTATTTTTCACAATGATTCATGATTTATGGTCTCCCGCAATCATATATCTTCTCTCCATTGTAGTCGTTTGGGTCGTTCGTTTTTTTTTTTGCTGATACCTTTTTTCCATCAATTTAGAGTCGCAATTAACCTAACCTGCATGTCTCTGAGAGAAGAACTGGAGCAATCTTTAGAAAAACCTGTAAAAAAAAAATATCACAAGACTGGGATTTTAACACCAGCAGCAATCATTAAACTTTTATTGACTCTCAATCACAAACAGAGTTCAAGATCTTAGCCTGCCTCCATGGGCCAACAGGCACAAGGTGATGAAAGCGTGGAAGGACACCATTCTTATTAAGCCCACCTCCATGAATGAGATCAGGGTGCTGTACCCAACTTACAAACACAGGCTCCTCCGCTTTACAGAATTTCTAATCTCAAACCCCTTTGACAATCTGTGGCACTCTTTCAACCAACCAACATGAATGATCTGCAGAAAATCTGCCTGGAGGAATGCGACAAAGTCACAGATGAGGGTTCATAACTACAGCAAAAAAAAAAAAATGGTATTGTGGCAAAAGGGGGCCCTACTAAATATTGATGTGCGGGGGTTTGAATATTTACGCACGCAGTGTCTTTCCAGTGTGATACCCCGTACTTCTTGAACACTTGCACCACCTTAATCCCTGGGCATCGTGACTGGTGTGTGTGCTACTGAGCCCCAAACCCCAAACACAAGGGCACCAAGACAGTCCTGGGCTCAGAACACATATTGTTTAATTCAAGGAAATACCTTTGACAGGCTTACAATAATATACAATCACATTCCTGCTCCTCACTCTCACGCCACCTCTCCCATTCGGCCTTGTCCACTCCATCCTGACTCTGACCGACTACCTCGATGGAGGACCCAGGAGGACTTCGGTATTGGATAATGGAAGCACTTCCGGATCAGGTAGAAGCTAGAAGGTGACGAAAGAGTGGAAGGACACCGTTCACATGGAAAGAAAGAGCAAAATGAAAATTTAGTTCAATTCATTCTTCTTAAGCACATTTCCGCGTCTGAGATCAGGTGGGAGTCCAGCAAAGCAGCCATGGACCCCAACAGGGCTGTTTCTCCAAACTACAGTTCCCAACATGCCCCGTGGCATACTGGGATCCTGTTAGAGGAACACTTCTATCTACTGCCATCACCATGACAAGTGTTGCCAACCAAATCGCTTGTGGATTGCTCCAGGGAGTCTCCTCGAAGTACCTGTGATGTGCATCTCCCCTGTGCCATCCCTGTCTCTTACGTCAAGTTCCACTTTAAATATTTAGGTAGTGCGGTGTAGTGGTTAAGGCTATGGACTTCCAACTTTAAGGGTGTGGGTTCAAATCCCACCTCTGACACCATGTGTCTGTGATCAAGTCACATGACCTGCCTGCACTCCTATTAGAAAACTAAAAGAAATATAACCAATGGTATCATAAATGGTGCAAGTCACGTTGGGTAAAGGTGTCAGCCAAATAAGTAAATGCATTTCTAAAAGCGCTTTGGCTCTAAATGACTAAATAGCCGGAGACAACATTGAAAACCGCTAATCCTGTGATGCTGTTAGTCACATCCACTTTTAATTTTTTGAAAATGAATTACTTTGGTTTTAAAAAATAACTGCAGGTGGTCAAAAAAAGGTAATTGTTGCATGCATTCTTTAAAATCTGAGATTTCAGAACAGTGGCGCAGTGGTTAGCGCTGCTGCCTCGCAGTTAGGAGACCCGGGTTCGCTTCCCAGGTCCTCTCTGCGTGAAGTTTGCTTGTTCTTCCCATGTCTGTGTGGGTTTCCTCCCACAGTCCAAAGACATGCTGGTTAGGTGCTTTGGCAATTCTAAATTGCCCTAGTGTGTGTGTCCTGCGGTGGGCTGGTGCCCTGCCTGGGGTTTGTTTCCTGCCTTGCGCCCTGTGTTAGCTGGGATTTGCTCCAGCAGACCCCCATGACCCTGTAGTTAGGATATAGCGGGTTGGATGATGGATGGATGAATACTTACGCAAGTTGTTATATATACGTAAATAATGTGTTTTCCAGTATTTTTCCACACCAAACCATCTTTTCACAAATATAACATGATAAAACATGTGAATTGAAGAAGAATTAGAGTCCCCGTCTGCTTGTTTTCATCAGACACGTCCTTTCTGCCTCTCTTTCTTCCCTGATTGCGATGCCTTATTTTCCTGTGTAAGACAAACTTCAGGATCACACCGGCTGTCTGTGTAGGTGTGATGTTTGTAGTCGATTGTGAAATGAATTACAAGTTGGACAGTATAAGGTGTTGCAATGAAAGAATAGACCCCTGTGGTGATTTCCTCCATACATTCATTATGGGTAAGCAGTGACAAATGTAACTGTCCAAATCAAATTAAAACACCCCCAACTCTCACCCCACTCATTAAAGTTAAGGCCTGACATCCACTCTGTTGTTTTACAATCATCAATCTGCTCTTCCTGTCCAATCAATGTCCATTATTATTGGGTGGCAAACTGAAGGTAAAAACCACTGCTGAATGGAATGCCAGCCCATCACAAGACATCTACAAAAACATCAATTGATAGGCGCCAGTCAGCCTGACATGCATGACCTTAGGATAGTGGAGGATCGTGGAATCCTGGAATGCCACTGTACGGACAATGGGGACACATCAAGGGAAACACTGATTGTCCTTCAGTTGAGTCCACCTTAATAGGTCAGCAAGGCAGGTCAACCGCAGTGAAGTAGGGGCAGGAATCGAACCAGCAACCTGCCTAAATTGTGCTCTCTGGACCCGAGTTTGACACTAAACCTCCATTCTGCATTTATTAATTTCTTAAACATGCACTGCACATTTCTGAGGCAATTTCTCACATGCAGAATATTCCAAGGCCATGTTGAACAAAAGCCTCTTTGACCTTTGCAGGTGTTTCAATTGTTCTTCCCAAACGGAAAAGCTCCTGGTTTGAGTTCAGTCACATTAGGTACTCGAATACATTTATATGGGGTTCAGAGGGTGGGCTGTCGTCCTGGTGGTATAATTGAAGCTAGCAATGAATAATAAGTACATTTTTCAGCTAGGCTTTGGATTGTGTGTTCATGGCATCCCACGAATATTGGCAGAGTTTCTTTGCAGCCTTTGTCAATTTTCATTAAGAGTTCAACTCAGTTGATCAAGCTGCCCTGTGCGACACCCTGAGACTTTCTAGCAGCCCCCTTGAAGTTGCTGGATATCACATCTGGTACTGTGAGTGCTGTGCAGAGTGGAGGCAGAACTTCTGTGTTTTTCCCAGTTGATTCTGGGGTTCGTCAGGGGTGTGTTCTGCTCTTACTCTGTTCAATGCTTGTATGGACTGGGTGTTGGGCAAAGTTGTGGAGTCCAGCGGCTGTGGGACATCTGTTGGTGAAGAAAGATTCACAAATCTTGACTTTGCTGACGATGCTGTGATCTTTGCTGAGTCAATGGAGGATCTGATTGGAGCTCTCGAGAGACTGAGTGAGGAGTCTGAGTGTCTTGGCTTGCGAGTATCCTGATAAGATCAGGCCTTTAATGACCTCGTGGGCACAGCCATCAGCAGTGTGTCTGTCTGTGGAGAGACTGTCAAACTTGAGAGGTTTACTTACCTTGGCACTGACATTCATGTCCATGATGACTCTTCCTATGAAGTCTGCAGACAGATTGGGAGAGCATGGGGGGTCATGAGGTCGCTGGAAAGGGGTGTGTGGCGCTCCCAATATCTCTGGAAAAGGACAAAGGTCCAAGTCTTTACAGTCCTGGTGCTTCCTGTCTTACTATATGATTGTGACACATGGACGCTATCTAGTGCCCTGAGATGAAGACCGGACTCCTTCAGTACTGTGTCTTCTCGGAGAATCCTTGGGTAGCGCTGATTTGACTTTGTGGTCACAGAGTTCCGAATGAGGCACATTACTTGCACTGTCAGGGAGCGTCAGTTACGGCACTACGGCCATGTGGTGCGATTCCCTGAGGTTGATCCGACTTGCAGGACCTTCATTGTTGAGGACCTGAGCGGCTGGACCTGGCCAAGGGGATGCCCAAGTAACACCTGGCAGCTGCAGAATGGGAGTGGACCGCGTGTCTGCCTGGGGAGTTACTAACCAGAATCCCGAGCTGTTTCGTTGTGTGGTGGGTGCAGCAACGAGCTGTATCAGTGCATGCTCCCGAACCTGCCCTGACCTGGCAGCCCACTATCCCTGCTGTTGCTGCCCTAGACAGAACTTACATATGACTTGCTGTTTTTCTAGTCTCCCCTGCTGCTGGCTCTGAAGCTGTTCATTTACATGATAGAATGCCGAACTCATGGTGGTGGTGACTTATCTCAAGGCTGAAGAAACTTCTCAGCGCCTATGTAATACTTCTGTAAAATAAGTAATAAAGTGTTATACATTTTTGCCAATACTTCCATTTTCATTGTAATTTCCACCTTACTTAAAAATCAGGTTGTGGACATTGGCAGCAGTGGAACTCATTTCTAACTCGAGGGCCACTTGTATATATAAATAGATAACAAGTGGTATACTTTAGATAGATAGTTTCATCTGTCTTAAAAGATGTTACCAAGGACGAAGGCACAAAGCATAAAATAGCTCCTCACACAGCCTCCAAGGAAACGAACAGCACAGGAGTTCCTGGCATATGCCAATTTGTGAGAGTAGGGGCTGCTAGAAGTGGGTAGGCTCTGAGTGTGCGCTAGAAGGACAATAGGAAGGACCACTGGCATAGGAGAGAGAGAGAGAGAGAGAGATGCAGGGATTGCCAACCACAGGTCGTTAGACTGCAGACAACCCAGCAATTGACATGGATGTATGACCCAGTATCAGAAAATGTGAGTCCAAGAAGGGAATGTCAGCGGAGTTAAGGGTTCCATAAAGAAATTGAGCAGGTCACTATAGAATTTCACAGTGTATGGGCATTAGGAACTGCTAGAGGCATTCCTGGAGCAGATATAGAACCACCTTAACCTTTAGCATGATTCTGGGATTAGGCCAGACATGACCCCAACATAGGATGAAAAGCCACCAGATATCTAGAAGTGAATGGAGTGCACAGTCTGGAGAAGAGTGGTGGAACATTCAATAAAGCAGGAGGAGGAGGAGAGGTCAGGGTCAGGAGATACAGCGAGAGATAATGAGAGTGGTTCGGTGCAGCACTGTGGTAGGCAGATGTTTAAGATCTCTTAGTTAGATCTATGGGGACAGCAGATCTTATCGCTGTGTTTGTGATCTATCTTTATCTATTCCTCCTTGTCGGATTTGTCTTAAAATGAAGGTACCATTTTAAGTCATTTGTGTTACCTCTGTGTGAATCTCCTTCTCCCCTTATTACAATAAGCAGATAGACATGAAAGGCACTACAGCAAATATATATACCCTGTGGCTGTGTACTAAGTGAAAGTCAAGGACACCGTTATTTCTAACCGAGAAAGTGCAGACGACTTATCCAGTATGGTCTTCTCAGCATTTTGCGGCTCTGATAAAAACTGCCAGCCAGGAAATCCCAGACAGCCTGAATTCACAGAGCGGGGGCGTGCAGTCTTTCTAAGTCCCATATAATTTATTAATTACAGCTATTCTGCCTTCATTAGCCCTCAGACATAATAAGCACGTTGAAAGATTTCTCACGGGCCTTTGTTCCCTGCTTTATCACTTTCTGCCCCCGGCCATCGTTCTTGCTGTCTTTGAAACCAGGTGGCTGCCTTCGCTGTCTGGAGAGCTGTCTTTTGTTGCAAAAAATAAAAAGCCAGACATGCATTTTATAATTTCTCCTCTATAAAGCATCACGACAGCTACAGTACTAAGTAATCAATCAGGGAGTATTGGAGCTGGAGAGTCAAGATGAGTTTGCAGCATTGGGTCTGATGACTTTAGTATTTCCACAGTATGATGAGTTAATGGCCTGCAGACATAAAAAAAAAGGTGTTGGTCCAAGATAAGCCATCTTCTGAATCTGGAAACACCCTGGAGAGAGACAGACATGTTAGTGGCTCAAATTTTCACTCCCCCGTAAATAAAGGGAAAATTGTATCTTTTATGATTCATTGGCAAATTTAAAAAGATATGGTGCTAGAATTCTTGGTTCCTAATACACTTTCAAAAAATAATCGACCATCGCATCCATTTTTTAGGCATATAAGAGTAGGACAGCAGTCCAAACTGGCCAAAACTCTTAAAGTGACAGATTTGGTCCTACTCATAGAGTAATAGCCTTTTGTGAATTTTCCTCATTTAAGAATCTACACCTAACTTCTTCAAGGTTTAGGAGAGCCTATGAGCTGTTCTAAGACACAAGGGGCTGGCAGAAATCTGCAGGAAATGGATGACAGTTTTGGAAAAGAATGAACTAGGAAAAAGATAATGGTTTGACAGGGATGGAATAATATTAGCAACAAATCTTGATCACTTCCTCTATGAGAAGACGCCATGTGCTGCTCTTGAACGTGAAAGTTACATTTTATTGGCTACTGGGAAAATGCAGCTTTGGCAATAATGCTGATTTGGGAATGTCGCAACCAACACCAAATGGAGGGGAGGCAGTGCGCACATTTATACACTTCCCTACCACTCCACGTAAAGTAATGTTAAAGCAAGCAGCATTCATGCAGATTGCTGGTTTTCCTGGAGTTGTAGGTGTTATTGATGTCACACACAGAAAGATTGTTGCCCCCAAGTGTAGATGAGTATGCATACTGCATGTATGCACAATATCAAAACACAGGTGATCGTGGGTGTAAACTGTATTTCAGCCGGTTATTACCCTGAAGATAACTGGGGCACAATGGGGGACTGAAAGCGAAATGTCACATAGGGATGGAAAGCTCTGAATTCCATGGACAACTGGGGCCTCATGTATAATGCCGTGCGTAGAACTCGCACTATAACATGGCGTAAGCACAAAAGCCGAAATGTGCTTACGCACAGAAAAATCCAGATGCAGGAATCTGTGCGTACTCCAACTTCCACGTTCTTCCGTTACATAAATCCCGATCAGCGTGAAAACTAACGCTCGTGCACGCGCATTATGTAACGCCCCAAATCCTCCCAGAATTACGCCTATTTGAATATGCAAATCAATATAAATCGCCCTTAAGCGCAGCCTTCTGTGAAAAGACAATGGGAAAAGCACGGGGAAAATATAAGAATTTCAGCAAATACCAAGTGGAGGCAAAGGAAAAACATACTATTTGTTCAAATAAACCGTGGTATAATCAACAAAATGAAGTTGATCGAGTGACATAGCGTGTTGGAGAAACTTGAAAGCTCACATTCACAAAATCGCACAGTGCCGGAAATAAAAAAGAAGTCACATATCAAAGTTGCCGTGAAAAGAAGAGTTGTAAGCCCACTGTCTGAGTGTCATATGAAAGCTTATTAGGGTACAGAGAAAAAAGGCACACGGTGGGGAAAAAGCACGAAATGTCAACTTCAATCTCGACATTTCCACTTTAATCACGTAGTTTATTTTGTCATTTAGTAGAACATTATAAACTTCATCTTAAAATCGTTTAATTAACCAGTTTCTCAAATCACATCGTAATTAAAGTACAACGTTAAATGCTTTGTTTTGTATTTGATCTTCTACTCATATGTGATCTATGTGTGTGAATCACTACTTGCTTCTTAAACTGGCTCTCTTCCTCCAACTGGACACAGAGTCCATTACATTTGTGATATTACAGCTCTCTGAATAACTAAAATACTGAGATGTATCGTGATGTCATTTTCATGATGATAGGAGCTAAAGCACGTTATTAAACATGTGTTTCATGAGCCTCGTGCTCATGACAAGCATTATCTTTTGTTGAAATTTGTCGCTGCGTTTTTAGCTGTGTTGTTATTTTCTCTTTCTGTTTTATATTCAATATATATTGGCGTGCGCCCAAGAGTCCTTGCTTTTCTTTCCCCAAGTAACCGATCGCCATACAATCAGCTCTGTAATAGGCGTTAAGCCATCTGTAAGCTTAGCACCGATTCTTCAAAGCGTTTAAAGAACATTGAAATATCTTAGTAGTACATGTTTAATTATTCTATCCTTCACGACACTCCCAGTGAAGAATATAGATTATTTAAATGAAGTTAAAGTTTTATGTGTATAATTTAACAAACATATTTTGCTGCATTTCACCTTAAAAATGATATCGTCATCATATGTAAATCGCGCTTTATAAAGTGGCCCAGGTTGTGAGATATTATAACTGTAGTGCAAGTTTACAGTGGGGTGATTGTACTTATAAGTACAAACCGTTCTACAAGGAGCAATTGATTGAGTGCATTTAAAGTTCTTGGGATTAAACTGTTTCTGAACCGCGAGGTCCGTACAGGAAAGGCTTTAAAACATTTTGCAGTGGCTGAGACAGCGTGTCCTTAAAGCTGTATACCAATAATTCTCTTCTCTGCTGCTGTGATTCACACTCAGATACAGTGATATAAATACTCCGAGTCGTGCAGTGAGAGTAATATGGAAAAAGATGATCCGCTGTGGCAACTCCTAACGGGAGGAGCTGAAAGAAGAAGAAGAAGAAGAAGAAGAAGAAGAAGGAGACGTGAGAGCAGTTATGGTATTTGGAATACTATGGCTGTTCCCTGAACCATTATATTGTTACGAGTTAATTACAATCAGATGCATTACACTAATAAACAATATGCGGTTAGTTTCTGTGTATTTATAAAGCCGCGTCATGAAAATAATGAGTAATCACACAAGAACAGTACCATTGCTTTGGCGCTGGGTGCCGCCAGTTTGCAAAACCGAGCGGAGAACTTGCGTACGACAAGGCATGAGGTACCGTGGAAAAGTGCGTGGCTTTACGCCAAGTGTAGGTTTTATACATCGCGATTTGAACGTGGAAAAGTTCTTACGCAACATTTCTGTGCGTACGCACCGTTTATACATGAGGCCCCTGGAGTTTTTGAGTTACACTTTGGAGTTTGGGAAGGTTCAAGAATGCTGATGGAGGCTCCTGGAGTATTGGATAAATAGAGCCTCACAGAAAATAAGTGGGGGATCACAGAAAGGGACCATTCACAACACCATTGAAGATGTTCGGGAATACAGTAGTAAAAGAGTGAACACGACTTCAGAAACAGCCATAACTATAGTTCCTGTAACTGGTACCTTACAAGAGGTTTCCCAAAACTGCAGGAAAGTATGGCTGTGGATCATTCATTGCTAAATAAACTGCCTGTTATTGGGCTTTACTCTCATTCAGTGTGTGTGTGCTTTGGTCTTCCCATCTTGATGATTATTACTGTATTTTTCTTGAATTTTTTGCGATATGGCAACAATAACGTGTATCATACCACAATTTTCAGGTCTCGCAAGAGACCACTAAAAGGCATTTGCAGAGCTGTCCCAAAGCCTCCTCTGTGTTACCTTTTCTTGTGTCTTGTTGAGAGGTGAACCTTCTGCCCAGCCTGAGGTCCAGAGTGCTCTGGAATCGGTTTTCATTAAGGATATCTCTATACTTTGCTCTGTTTGGTGTTGCCTTGACCCTAACTAGTCTCCTAGTCTCCCTACCTTGATACTTCCATCCACCATGCTTGACTATTGGAATGATATTATGCAGGTGATGAGCGGTGCCTGGTTTCCTCCAGACGTGATGCTTAGAATCAGGTCTTCATCAGACCAGAGAGGCTTGTTTCTCACAGTCCCTTAGGTGCCTTTTTGCAAACTCCAAGCAGCCTTTCACATGTCTTCAATTGAAGAGATGCCTCCATCAAGCCATTCTGCAATAAAGTCCAGATCGGTTGGAGTGTTACAGTCATGGATGTCTTTCTGGAAGCTTATCCTGTTGCCTCACAGGTTCTCTGGAACCTTCTCTCTTGGCCAAAGTGACTTTTAGGTTCTTGGTCACCTGTCTTATCAATGCCCTTCTCATCCAATTGCTCAATTTGGTTGGGAGGTCATACTTAAAATGAGTTGTAGTTGCTCCAAGCTTCTTCCATTAAAAAATGATGGAAGTCATCGTGTTCTTGAGCATCTTCAATTCAGAAGGAAACATTTTGCAGGTTTGCCATAATCCTGTTTTTAAGATCTGCAAGCAGTTCCTTTGACATCATGGCTTCACTGGAGGACCTTCTATAGACTGGTGTGGACAAGGTGTAGAAACATTTCAGCAATGAACAAAAGAATGGGATGCACCTGAGCCCAAGCAAAGGGTATGAAAATGAATGTCATATTTCAGTTTTCTATATTTATTCAATTTGAAAAATTGCCAAAATCTTGTTTTCACTTGTTCATTCAAGTCTATTGAGCATTACTTGATGAGCTAAAAAAAAAAAGGATTTATTTTAGCGTAAGACTGCAACATAACAAAATGTGAAAAATGAAAAGAGGTCTGAATACCTTCTGAAGGCACATTATTCCTACTTCTTGCCTTACCTTGTAGTATTTATCTGTTACAAATAATTTCAGTGCCAAAGTTTGCCCTTGACATCCCATACAGCATTGTGTACCAACTTAGTGGAAGAGGGAGTGAGATAAAAATAAATTAAAATGAGTCAAATTGAATTGTATTGGACTCGAGTCAGGCCTGATGGGAGTGAGAGTGGGAGTATGTGCATATCCTGCACAACACTTGTACCCTGGTGCCTTCTGTGGGAGGTTTTCATATTCTGTTCACGTCTTCCATGTGTGTTTCCTCCTGGGACTTTGATTTCCACCCACAGATAAAGAACTCATAGGATATATTAAATGTGATTGTAAGAGTTGCATGCAGGAGTATGTCCTGGGATTGAATGATAACACATCCATGGCTGGCACCTTCTTTGTCTGTCATGTTCTAGCATAGGCTGTTTCATCCTGGTGGGTTTTAGGGGGACCATTTCCTCACTTTGTTATGCAGGTATGTCCTGCATCCCAAGTCTTGAACTTTTACATTTGTGTTCACCTGGCTGGGATAGAAATAACTTATTTCTGAGACCCTACTATGATTCCATGTCCCCTTCCATCCTAATGTCTAGATCCCAGGCAGCAAGATAAGGCAATAAGGTAGGCAGGTTATTCAGTCATTATTGTCTCTAATATTGTTAATGTACCAAAAGCAGAAGCAAAGCACATAATGTAACACCATACAACCTGGATGTTTGAACAGCTGTCAAAGACGTTGCTACCTATGGCTCTCTTCAGGTTCTTGCCTGCTGTCCAAGTTGTATTCTGTATATGGCAACCTCTGTTTTTGGTATTTATCTCTTTCTGCCATGTCTAAATAAAATATGTTCTTAGATGAACTATTGAATAATTAACAGGTCTGCAGTCAGATGAGGACAAAACAGAGGAACACCTCTGAGTAATGTCTTTATAGTGCCATCCTGGGTAATGTTTCAGCAATGCGTAATAGGGAAGTGGTATTTTTAATACAATATCCATTACTTGAGGCTATGGTCCTCACCTGCTCTTTTTGCTCAATATTGAGTTTGGTAATGACAAATATGTTCAGAGCTATTATTTAGATAAGGAAGACAGAGGTTTTGAAGTAAGGAAGAAAAAAGAAAACAAATGATTCAAGGTAGGAAAGAAAGACGTTTTGAAATAAGGAACAGAGAAGTTTCGAAGTTAGGAAGAGAAGAGTTTTAAGGTAAGGAAGACAAAAGTTTTGAAGTAAGAAAGACAGAAATATCGAGGTAAGTTAGCTGAACTCACTAATCATGGTTTCAAAGGGTGACAATGTATTGCACATTAATTAGCAAATGCAAGTAAAAATTATATTGTACTCCGTAGAAGGGACAATAATGACCCTATAAACTTATCATTTCTCTGATGACTTAAGTGTCCTCTTCAAGATTGGCACTTATTTATGATTTTTTCAAATTTCCTATACCCATTTTGGGTGGCACGGTGGTAGCACTGCTGACTCACAGGAAGGAGGCCAGGGTTCACGTCCTGCGTCCTCTCTGTGTGGGGTTTGCATGTTCTCCCCGTGTCTGTGTGGGTTTCCTCCAGGTGCTCTGGTTTCCTCCCACAGTCTATAAACATGCAGGTTAGGTCGATTGGCGACATTAAAGTGGCCCTAGTGTGTAGTTGGTGTGTGTGTTCACCTTGAAATCGACTGCCTCCTCATTCAGGGTTTGTTCCTGCCTTAAGCGCTATGCTAGGTGGGATATGCTTTGGCACCACCCCAACCCTGTTCAAGGCTAAGCAGGTTAGAAAATGACAGACTATACCCATTTTCAAAGGTCGCTAAATATATTCTTGCCATTTATTTTTATGCACTCATCTATATTGTATATTATTTTTGCATCTTACTGTGGTGCCATGTCAGCGTTCATGGGCATCGCCATTTGTATTGCTGTGGACACATTCCACAAGCCAACTCAGTTTGCAAAATATCATTGCAATAACCACTCACATCAAGCTGTGAATCCACAATGTGTGTACTGCAATGGCTCTCAAAGCTAATAAGAGACTCCCGGATCTGGCCAAGCAGACAGTACTTTCGAACACTAAGAATGGAGAGCTTCCTGGTGATGTCAGCTGAGTTGTCGACTTAGCCCATACTGCCTTGTGCAACACTGCATTACACTTCACCCCTCCTCCGTGCAAATCCTGCTGACTACGCCAAGTGTATTGTGATTGATTCACACCACGAGCCATCTCAGTTCACAGACTAGCAATGTGGTAACTGCCAGTGGCCAAACTCAAACCTGCAATGTCTGGATTAAAACTGCACTCAGAAACCAAGCCAGAGCTAATCGTAGATTCCTTGGCTGAACCAATTGTCCTTCTGAACACTGTGAGCAGAGCACATCCTGGTGACATTAGATGAGCTGTCACCCAGGCCCTTGACTTCCTGCACAGCACCACACCACACCATTTCCTTCAGGTGTGTATATTGTTTGCTACAAAATGATGTCCAGAGCTGTGTGCTGCATGACGGTGACATTGACCTTTGTATTGTTCAAGTTTGCAGTTAACCTAACAAAAAAACTCAGTTTTTCTCTTGCAAATCTTCTCTTGTATCTCCTTCTTCAGGTATGACTATGCTCTGTTTTTGACTTCGTTCTTCAGTTGTGTTTTAGATTTTTTGACTTCCTGTTAATGACCTTATTGCTACGGTTGACTCCCACTATTCTTCCAAACGTGTTTGCTATGACTTTGTGATGCGCCTTTCCTTTCTCGGCGCAACATGTATGGTGGGACTATTGTGCATAGCCTGAACTGGTGTGGACACAGTAATTGACTGTGAATGACTGGCATTAATAGGAGGGTCCAAAAAATGCATTGTCATCTGAAAAAAAGAGCATCTCTGACCCACGCTGAGATGATCATGCCAGGTAAGAAAGACAACCAAGGGCATTGTTATGCCATATAAAAGAAAGAGACCTAGAGTGTTTTGTGACATTTCTATTCAGTTTTGGTTATGAAAATACTCACCTTAAAATTAAGGCACTGTACAAAATGGATGCAGATATTGCACTGAAGTACATCCTTTGTTGACGAACCTGCATGTGTGTTGCTAGGATACTTCGACAGAGATGTCCATTTCATTGTTGGTGCGTCTGGTGGTCTGTATGTAGACTTACACCTTCCTGCTCTCTCTCTCTTTCTCCGTGCCAAAGAGACTCCTCAAATATTCACATACAGCAAAGAAAAATGCACAGGAACCCAGAATTCCTTCTGACTGGTTGCTTTTCTCAAATAAAAAAAAAAAAAAGGATTCAAATTTCTTTGCAGCTACAGGCAACTCAGAGGTGGGTCACCTCGCCTCCCCCTCTCCCTCTCCCTCTTCGGTGGACCGCCTAGCTTTGCCCTCCATTGTGCTTTGTGCACCAAAAGGGCTCTCGCTGCCGAGCTGCGTCCTGTGGGAGAAATTTCCAGCCACCTTTAAGAGAGCAAGCTGGTATTCGGAGAAAGCCGTGCAGATGCATGGAGATGAGCTCAAGTTAAATTAGCAGCAGTAATGAAGGCTGCAGACGTGGGCTGACAGAGCCAGCTCTCTCCATAATGTTTTGGCCTGAGGCGAAGCTGGTAGCGAGACCTATTTCTAGTCAGTCTCTGTGTAATCAGCGCCTACCTGAATGTGACTGGCAGAGGAGCAGCCGAACCCTTTCTGTGACTCAGTTCTCTGCAGTTTTCACAGCCGACAGTCTCACTGACAGGGACGTGGAGGAGAAGTCACAATCGAGACGGCAAAAGATGCAGCTGTCTGCAGTTGACCTACCAGCCAGTGTGCCTGTCAGGCAGTGACAAGTGAATATAATTGGTCAAAATGTAGAAAGAAAAAAATATATACACACCCCTCACACACACACATCCCAAAAATGATTAATATTTTAAGATTGCTGCTTTAAATGCTTTAAATACAGCGATCTTCTTCAAGGTCACAGCCATAAAGTCGTCCCAGCCAAACTGGATGGAAGGCCGAAATCAGCTTTGGATAAGGTGGAAGTCCATTGAGGAGCTGCCGTCATGCCCTCCAGATTGGCTGCTGTGGATGGATGTATGGATCTCCTAGTTCACAGGTCACTAATAGGTGGACCGCAGTCCGGGTCCGGACCCAGACCTGGAACAGATACATCATTCAGTTGTATTTAGTTTTGGCAGAGATTCCATTTTTAGCGGTGACTTTTTTATGACTGTTACTACACTGCTACTCAGTGAAAGGCAGTGGCGTAGCTAGGGGCGGGCGAAGGGGGCGGTCCGCCCCAGGCGGCACATTTTTGGGCGTGGCATTATTGGCCAAAAGGCTCAGTACAATTCGCGTGTAAGCAGCAGGGTTTGGAAAAATATCACTCATGTATGAAGAATGTCAAATTCTCTGATTTTTAACCACAAATGCTTGAAAAATAATGTTCAGAATGTCCTTCTGCATCAGACACAGCAGTTGAAATTTATGAGGCAATGACAAAAATAAACATAAATATTACACCGATAATAATTTCTAGGAAGATAAACAACTAATTTACAATTTATAATTTCATTTCATTATTAATCCAAATGCATTCTTGCTCTGCGCAAAAAACACCCCCTCCTATCACTTGTACCCTACTTTGGTTCTGGTTTTAGTAGCGTAATTATATTAAACTAATAATTAGAACACAGATTATCAGTGTGTCTATACTTTATTCTTGACTATGTGATGCTTATAAATGTATATAAAAAATTATTGCTGTTTCTTTATATATGAATAAATCTATGCAAAATGTATCTTAATTTTTCTCTATACGCCATTTTAATTTTCTATTTAAATAGTTTAACATATTCAGATATGTTAAGCGGCACAAACTCGAATTACGCCACTAGTGAAAGGGACATCCTACGTATCTCTGATTGGCCAATACTTGTTGCCTTCGTGGGTTGGAGTTGGTTGGTTGGTTGATTAGTTAAAGTAAAGGCAAGAATGTCAGCCCATCACAGGCAGAGTAGGGCAGGCCTTCACTGAATACAGGCCCGGAAAACCTGCATTCTGCATGAAAACAGCTGGCACTCTAATGGCAGCGGCAGTGTAAGGGAGAGAAAAATATAAAGGAGTGAGAAGACAAGAGAGAGAAAAGCAGTGAAATTGTGAGTCAATGTGCCGTGGCTTTTGCTAAAGAAGGTTGACACTGAAAACCGGGCTTTTAATTCAGAATGGACCAAGGCGTTTATGTTCATACTTCCCATAAAAAGCTCAAAACCGCTGTGTCTCATCTGCTCTGAGACAGTGGCAGTGGTTAAAAGCAGGAATGTGAAACGCCACTATGAAACTAAGCACAAAATGACATTTGAGAAAAGGTTACCCACTAAGTTTGCCAGTTAGGCTACAGAAAATAAGCAATGTTAAAGCCAACTACGATTGGTCAATGAGGATTTTAACACATTCATTTACTGGCCAACAACTCGCTAACGAGTGCTCCCTCAGAGATGTGTGGATTTTGGGACGTCACAGAAGACCATTCAGTGATGACAATCTTCACACATGCAGGAGGATGGCACTGACACCATTCCAGCTGAGATTTCAAATCCTGGCAGACCAAGCAAGAGCTCACTTCTCTCACTGAACAAGGAGGGAAAGAAAGAGGAGAAGATACGTTCAGTTATTTAAAGAAGTTCAGATTTACTGTGAAACTGCTTAAGCCTGTTCAGTTGTGCACATATTAAAAACTCTTAAATATTTTATTTGTATATGAGGCCGAGTCTTTTTTTTGTTGAAATGTTAAAACTTATTATTATTATGAAAGTACTCATTATTTATAATTCTCAGTTGAATGTCAAATCGACCTTGCTTTTCCATCCATCCATCCATTATCCAAACCGCTATGTCCTAACTACAGGGTCACAGGGGTCTGCTGGAGCCGATCCCAGCCAACACAGGGCGCAAGGCAGGAAACAAACCCCGGGCAGGGTGCCAGCCCACCGCAGTACCTTGCTTTTACTTTTGTTATTTATTTTTTATTATTTATTTTATTTATTAGTTATTATTGTATACAGCCCTCCAGAGTCCAGAGTTGCACTGAAAATAAAATGGCATTGAATTATAGCTTTCTTCATTTGAGTTATTGACTTCACACAGTGCAGATGTTGATACAATGGCAATGCTACTTCAGTATATATACAGCAATTGTAATGTATAACTAAATTATAATGCAGCTTAAACATGATGATGCTGCGGACCTGGACATGAGAAAAACTATCCGGACCTCCTTAAATCATAATTGACTACCCCGTCCTAGTTTATTTCTATAGAGGCAGGCTCTGCTGCTTTTAGCTGATCACTGGACAATCTGCACTCTGGGATGTAGTGATCTGCCAAACTAGAGATGTCCTATATGTAGTGGTAACCAGGCTTGTAGGTGGTAACACACAGGATAGGGCACATTACAAAAGAATACCCACACTGAGTGAATGCCAATGTTGGTATTTAGGACAATGCTCTGAGTGGATGGCCATGAAGTAACACAGTTTGGGGCATCAGAGGAGGGCAGAGAGGGGATGGTGCCTCCAGTAAATATTCACATTTTGCTGTGCTGCGGCCTTACCCTAAAATCATTTAAATTCATTCCCAACATCAAGCAACACTCAATACCCCAGAATGACAAAGCAAAAACAGAATTTTTGAAATTGCATTAAAAATTTAAAAAAAAATAAACAATGAAATATCACAGTGAGACAAGTGCTGAGACCCTTTGCAGTAGCTCAGGTGCATCCATTTCTATTGATCATCACTGAGATGTTTCTACGCCTTATTTTGGAGTCCCCTGGTGGCCAATTCAATTAACTGAACACGATTAGAAAAGGCACACGCCAGTCTATAGAAGGTCCCACAGCTGAGCAGAAACCAAGCCATGAGGTTGAAGAAATTGCCTGCAGGACTTATGGAGAGGACAACGGTGAGTCACAGATCTCAAGAAGTCTACCAAAAAAACTCCTTCGGCATGGAAGGTTCCCACAAGCACTTCAGAATTCTTAAACAGAAGAATCTGTAGTGGACTAATAACCCAGCTAATATTCGCACTGTCGATAGTACAATGATTTACTTTATTTTTTCAGTGGGGATCCTAGGAATGCACCCAGTCTTGGCCCAACTCACACACACTCCCTCAGAGAGACAAAAAAGTAACCGGTAATAAAACAGAAATTAAAGAATACATTAAACGATAATAAATGAAATATAGGCAAACTACAACGATCCCTCCCCAGTTCCCTTCCGGCAATCTTATATATAAACGTCTACGTGTGGAAGTGGGTATGTCTGTCTGTCCGGCCCAGAAGAGAGAGGTGGAATCGGGATAAGGGTTCAACCCCTGAGGTAACAGAAACTCGCTTAGCCGCTAATACACAGGCGAGGTGAGCACATTTCGGAAAAACAAAACCTCTGAAGAAAGAGTCACTCACTTAGCCGCTAATACACAAGCGAGGACAGCATGTCGGCAAAACGAAACCTCTGAACAAAGACAAAGTCACTTAGCCTCTAATGCACAAGCGAGGCGAGCACGTCTGCAAAATGAAATCTCCTAGAACAGAGATGCCCAGAGTAGTTCCTTTCAATTACCTGACATCTGTATATTTACATTTTTTTTTCTGAAGATTTCAATAGTTTCTAGGACCCAAGGTTTTTTACAGCATGGGCTTACACAGTTAGTATACAATACACACTAATTCAACAATAACAACCCACGGACTAAAACCACACATGATGAAGTCTATCTATGAAGAAACAGCAACTGATGGAATGAAATGATGGAGGTAGATAGTCCAGAGATCAGCATGCTGTATACGAATGTAAAGATCAGTCCTACCGGTATTTCCTGATGAGATGATGACATCTGAATGGGATCAGGAGTGCTCCTTTCATCGCACGACGACAATAAATCCTCAGACAGTCCTTATGTGCAGGAAGACACCAGATAGTCCATACACCCAAATCAGGAGATGATCGAGGACAAAACAAGAATCCATAGGTAACAAAACAGGAAGGCAAACAGACAGGCACCTCCAGACATGAAACACAAAAGACTTCTCCTCTCTGTCGAACTGGCCTCTTATTAGTTCTTGCGCTGCCTGCTTGTTCCCAGCAGCCCCTGCACCATCAGTATACGACCAATCAGAGCCACTGCAGGGACTGCTGGGAGTTGAAGTTTCATTCCCCAGTAGTATCACTACAAAGTCTTCCAAGAGATTGCCACCTGGTCAAACTCATTGATTGTAAAAGAAACGCCATGGAAAGAGAGGTGACCAAGAACCCAATTGCAACTCTGGGCAAACTCCAAAGATCCTGTGTGGAGATGGGAGGAACTTCGATAACACCAGTTTAGGCACTGCAAGCATGTATTTGCTCTTAGCGTATGTAACAAGACCTTAACGAAGGCTTCATTTGGTCTTGATAGCACTTATAAAATATTAGTAGGTTATTATCTCAGACCTGACGGTAAAACGACTTGTTAATATGAAGGATTCACAGATCTTATACTAAATTCTAAATAATACCAAGAGAAATGTGCCTCAGGTAAGCCACCTCAGACCACTTCAAAGTGAATTTTTGTTAGCAGGTCACATTGCAGAGAAGAATGAACACTTTAGTGATGCTTTGTAAGTGCTATGAAGACCCAAGGAAGTGTATGTTAAGGTGTTGTTACAGAATAGTAAACGAGTAGTAGAGGAATTTTTACAGTACCTAAGCTGAAACGTGACTAAAACCTCTACAAGAACAGCCATCACTGCAACACACTACTGATCTGAGCTTCATGAAGAGGGGAAAGAAAGAAGCTAAGAAGACTCCAGGCTGGAATCGCTACCAAAGAGGCTTCAAAGGGGTTATGCACAGACTACAGGGTCTGAATTCTTCTTTTTTTATAAAATAATTATTTTAATAAATTTACAAAAAAACGCTGTTTTTGCTTTGTCATCCTGGGGTATTTAGTTCCGCTTGATGAAGGAAAAAATGAATGTTAATAATTTCAGTGCAAGGCTGCCACGTAACAAAATCTGAAAAGGTAAAGAGGTCCAAATGCTTTCTTAGTCCATTGTATGTAGGATTGAGATTAGATCCCACCGGAACACTAGAGGGCAGGTGTCCAGGAGCAGGTCATAGGTTCCACCTGCTTTACTATGGGATATTTGAATGACCACGTTACCTCTGTAGAGACAGGGGCCATGAGATGGCACAAGTTGGTCGAAGTACAGTAGGAATACCAGAATGCCATTTACAGCCCTCCGGCATATCAGCTGGCAGTAAACGTTCCTGCCTGGGAAGAATGGGACAGCACTGCCCTCTTAAGATGGATGGTCATAAATGTTTGGAGAAACTTTGACCACTTAAAAACCTCAGGGGTGCATGGACACCAGGGTTTGATAAAAGGAGGCCTAGTACCCTTGTAGCCAATGAAAGACCATGGCTCTTTGTTATATTCAAAGCAGGATTTCTTCCCTGGCTTATGTGTATTTTTGAATTGTTATTTCTTACGTATTTTATGTAATGTTTGTTTATTATTTAGTATTTGTGTGTGTGTCTTTAAGTTTATATGTGTGCCTCGTGTTCTGTGGGTGGGGCCTAAACAGGCTGGGTCATCATAACATCACACCAGAGGGACCACCATTTACCTTTATATTCTGCTGGATCAGATGACTTCCCTCAGGTTTTCATTGAGTGTTTTTGTGATTTCTGGATGGTGTACTGGGACCTTCTGGATCAGCATTACCTTTTAGGCAAATCCTTTTTGCCTTGTTTTTCTATTGTGTGCATCTTTTTGTTTCTAAGTAAATTCTAAGTATATTTGGTATGGGTCATCTAAACATGTCAGAGGTTTAGGGTTATCCTTCCTCTCCCTTGTTTGGTATATTTGTGAACATTTAAAGCCTTTTTGATCTTCCCATTTTGGATTTGGGCAGGCTGAAGCCTGTAGGTGGTAGTTGGGGGTTGGCCATTTCTGGGTAGGTCTATGAAGGTCTGGGCCAGCTTGTAGATCTTTCTGGAGGCCTCACACCCTTTCATCATGTGCATGTATCCTTTGTAACCAAAAGTTAGATTGTTATGAGGTTTAAGACTATTAGAGGTTTGAAATATTAGGTTCAAGTTCAGTGTCGCAATCGAGCTGACCAAAAAAAGAGATGTTTTATTTAAAAAAAAAAAAAACTTAAGTAGAAATTGAGTTGCAAACATAAAGTGTCAGGTTCTGCTTAAGGGGAACTCCAAACCTGATAAAATCTTCCCAAAAATAAGACCTTTATTGCACTTAATTATTATTTTTCCCTAAATAACAAAAAACTAATTAACAAGACTTCTAAATAAAACCAGGTCTCTAAAGGAAAACCTTAATTTACTGAAATTAAGGTGAAAAGCATTACAAAAGTATTAAAGCCTAAAAGAGCTTCTATTCAGAATCCAAGGGTGAAAAAGAAAGGCAAAATTGGAATTTTTTCAAAGATCCAAGTGAAAAGAGAAGCTCTTGAATAAACGGAAAGGAGCTGCGAAACAAAAGCAAACATAACCACAAAGTTAGACTAAGCCTGGAATGTCTCGTATTTCTCATATTAAGAACAAAGAATGAGGACACCAAAGACAAGAATGAAGAAATAATGAAGAAAATGTCATGTACAGTGTAAGGTTGAAATGCCACTGCGTATGATTTTAGCTGAGTCTTGCTTTCAATTTTTCAATAGAATTCCTGGGCCTTTAAAAATAATTTATTTATTGTTTTGGGGGTTTTAGAGACCAAGAAACCCAATGGTTGCACTTATTTTTTATTTCAGTACATTTTACATCTCATCCCATTCCATCTCATTTCATTTTGATTTATTTGAAGAAAATAACATTCCATACAATAAGAAGAACTTAATTTCCCACCATCTGATCTTCTGAACCCACTTTACATGGTGTGGGAAGGTCAGCTACAGATTCCAGCTCTTCCTGGGGAATTCCTAGGCACTCCCAAACCATTGGAGAGATAAGACCCCCCCAGCATGTCATGGGTCTGCTGCTATGTGGGATGTGCCTGGAATAGCTCTAGGGTTAGCCGCCCAGGGGACATCCTTACTGCAAGCCCATCCCACCTCAGATGGTTCATTTCAGTGCAGAAGACCCTCCTGAGTCACTGAGCTTCTCACCCTATCAAGAAGTGTCAGCCTAGCAACCCTGTGAAGAAGCCTTGTTTCTGTCTCTTGTACTTATAGTCTCATTTCCTATGGCTCATGACCACAGGCGAGGACAGGGCTGTAGATTGACGAGTGTCTTTAGACTCAGCTCCTACTTCACCACCACAGACTCGTACAGCACCTTCAGAACACCTGCTGCTGCTCCAATCTGCTTGTCAACCTCATGTTATCCTTTTACCATTACTTGTGATGATCACCAAATACTTGAACTCCTCCACTACGGTCAGTTGTTACTTCCTCACCTGGAGAGAGCAATCTACTCTTTTCCAAGACACGACTATGACCTCAGACTTGGATCCTAACTTTGTAGTTCACATTGATGATGAGCAGTAGAATGCCTTTCAGCCCCCTGGATTCAAACTGATCGGAGTGCTTTCAAGCACTGCCCACCACACTTTCTTGATGGCGAGTTTGTATGTGGCCTTTTAATGAGTAAAGATCCATGGTAATCAGAGCAACTCGACTACCTTCCTTCAGATTCAATGTTGACTGTGCGGCTCATCATTAAGAGAATGCCACTTGCTACCTTTCTTCAAGCCAGGTTTTTTTTTCTTTACGCAAAGAATTGTGGGACTGTGGAACAAACTACTAAGACATGGAGTTGAAGCAGAAACCTAGACAACCTTTACGAAGAATCTGTATGAGATCTTGGGACAGCTTAGTTATTAGCTAAACAAACAGGCTTGATGGACTAAATGGTCTCCTCTCACTTGTCAGATTTCTTACATTCTTATGATGGGACTTCTAAACCCACTGGCTGTGCCAGTTGGAGTTCTGTGACTACTGAGAGATGGAGTTAGAGCAGAGGCCTTGATGACATTTAAGAAGGATCGAGATGAGATGCAGAGACAGCTTTGCTAGAAGCTGGACAAAATGAGTTTGGTGAACTGAATGGTTTCCTCTTGTTTGTCAGATTTCTTGCTGTAAGTTCGTATGATGGGACTTCTAAACCCACTGGTTACACTACTTGAGTTGTGAGAACCTGGAACAAACTACCAAGAAGTTGAAACAGAAACCTTAATGACCTTTAAGAAGGATCTGGATGAGCTGTTGGGACATCTTTGCTAGTAGCTAAACAACTTGATGGACTGAATGGTCTCCTCTCGCTTGTTAGATTTCTTATGTTCTTATGATGGGACTTCTAAACACACTGGCTACACCAACTGGAGTTCTGGGACTGTGGAACAAACTACCGAGTCATGGAGTTGAAGCAGAAACCTTAACAACCTTTACAAAGAATCAGGAGGAAGTTTTGGGACAGCTTAGCTATTGGCTAAACAAACAGGCTTGATGAACTGAATGGTCTCCTCTCCTTTGTCATATTTTCTTAGTTAGGGTTCAGTTCTCCACATAGCCCGTGAATCATGCAATTCACCACGTATTGTAGCAGTAGGGGGCGCTAGCGCTCCCTTGAACCCTTAGGTACCATGCTAAACACCAGGTAAAAGTGCAATAATAATTATTTTTATTATTATAATAAAGTGCACCAAGCACCCTCACCTCCACTATATTCATAAATCAACAATAAACACAATCAATAATCCAATCCTCCAGCTCCCAGACGTGTTGCCCTACTACCACCCAACTCAGCTCGCCGTCTGGGAGCTCCCACAGTCCTTTATACTCCCTGACCCGGTAGTGTTCCTGCCCAATAGTCCACAAGTCCTTATTCCTTCCGGGTCAGGGTAAATAGTCCTTATCTTCACCCCGGAAGCACGTGGTTTCTTCCTGTCCCGGGATTTTGACGCACTTCCGGGTTATAGGTCATAAATGAGTCCATTGGCCTCCCAACAGCGACTCCCAGTGGTCCCCAAGGTATCCACAGGGCTGTGCATAAAAACTACATAGTCCATGAGGCCCTGCTGGAATTCGGGGCCCGTCTATGCTGTCGGGAGACCTCCTCCTGGCGGCCTGGGGGTGAGGGCCAGAATATGAAGCTGGCCATCCATCACAGTATGTAAAACCAATGCTTGCATATGGTCAGAAGTTTCAAGTATTTGAAGTGCAGTAAACTCTCCACCAGGTGTTTACTCTTTGTCTTACTCACACTTGGTTATGAATTCTGGACACTATCACACTTGTGGGCATGGGTGATGGTTTTCAGGCTCAAATAGTGTTACTTCTCAATTAAACCAGGGGATGGAGCTATCATCTGATCCTTTCTCCTCTTGTCCCTCTGCAGATCAGCTGAAGACCGTGCTTCTCAGTGACATCACCACTGGTCCACCCACTGATGATGTCACTTCCGGCACCTTTTGATGAGGTCACTTCCAATTTCCAGAACCTGCCACATCAGTTCCTGTTCCAGCCTCCCTGACTCCACCTTTTCCTCTAATCCACCATATTTATAGCCCAGACTCATTCTGTTAGTTAATTCGGTTTTGAACTCTGCCTTTTAAAGACTTGTTTTCTTTATTTTTCTGATTTTTCAGTATACGGGGTTGCCATCCCCAAACCATTTTCTGTCTACTACTTATTTTTTACCACCGCACATATTTGACGATCTTCTTGATTGTCTGTATGCATTTTACTTGAACTTCTTCACTAAGGGCAGTTGTTCCCTACTCAGCTGATAAAAGCAATCCACTCGTTTCTGAGACATAACCATGAAGAAACCTAACTTTGTAGTCCAAACTAACTAATGATGAGGAGGAGATCGCCTTTCAGCCCAGTGTATTCAAAGTAATAAGGATGCTTTCAAGCCTACACTCAGCAGCCACACTTTCTTTATGGTGAATGAGTACGCATGTGGCCTTTAAATTTGTTAAGATCCATGGTAATTAGAGCACCTCCGCTATCTTCTGATTCCCTGTTGACCATGCGGATCATCATGAAGACAATGTGCCACTTGTTCATTTTCTTTAGTCCAGTTTTTTTTTTTTACATTTCTTTCATATTAAAATGAGAGCCCTGCAATAAAGAAAAGGCACCGGTGCACTTCATGTGATTGACACTTAGTGTGAAGTTCCGGGCCTGATGGGGCCGGGAGATCTTCAGTGTATTCTTGACATTTTATATAATGGATGAGCGAAAAGAGATATTCTTGGATAACAATAATGGATTTCCATAAGAGAAGGTTGATTTTTTTTTCCACAAAATGTGAGTCAGCAGAAATAAAAAAAAAAAATCCTAACAGCTTGCCAGCTGATGGCATTATTGATACAGCGATCAGTCAATAACCTGGCACAGTTTCATGCCACTTGTCTTTTTCAAGGCTGAAGTGTGCTTATACAAAAAAAGGGAAAAGATTAAAATATGAAAGCTTTTAAAAAGACCAACATGTCATTCAGGATGGAGAACAGTTAAATATTTGGGTCTGTGGGGTATTGGTTATGAAAAGAGCAGACATTGAAGTAGTCTGACAGCAGGTGGCGAATGCATGTGGTTGGTATAGTGGGCATATGACTTGAAGAATGGAACAGAACTGTATAAAATAATTGAAATAGAATTTGTTTGGATAATCTTTGAAACACTTCCCATCAACCATTCCTATACAAGTAGGGTTCTGTTCTCCACAGTCTTCATGAATCATTCAATTCGTGACAGATGTTGTGAATATGAGCAGAAGTTTCGAGTATTTTAAGAGCAGTAAACTCTCTGTTATTTGTTTACACACGTGAGAACTCATACTTGATTGTGAATTCTGAACATGTGTTTGACAATCTTCTCAATTTTTGCTGTGCCCTTCTCTGCCTTTGTTGTTGTTGCATTCTGTATCCCGCACTTGATGCTCAGAGGATGCTGATGCTTTTCTTCTTCTTCTTTCTATAATGGTGTTCTTTTTCATGTAATCAGCCACTGCAATTTGTTTGGCACTCAGCAGATGCCACCGCTCTTCTTTTGCTTTCTGCCATGTCATTTGGCTTTGCCATCACTGCTTCATAATAAACCCACAGCCCCAGGACACTTTTCCTAAGCTTTCGATCAAGACCAAGGTCAAGGTTCTAGTGCCAGGATTGTGTGACAGATGAACAGACCTTACCATTATAAATTGTCACACACACGTGATTAGTGGGTAGCCAAAAGGTGAAAATGCTCCGGACGGGGATATAAGTATACTAACGCTTCTTTTTTCATCAGAAAGACCGAAGAGCAGACGAATTCCAATATGTGAAGTCTCTGCTAAAAAACGAACACGAACAAGGAAGACCTTCCACATTCCAGCTTTTCCCATGTGATAACTTCAACCCGATCGCCCTCTGATGATATCATCTCCATCCCATCCAGTCCACATCATTTCACCGCTACTCCAATTTCCAGTCCATCCACCATAAAAATCAGATGCCTTTCCAATTTTTTGACGAATGTGTATGCTAATTCTTACACTGGAAATGTTTAGGATCAACAGCACCTCAGCCAAGAAAGCGGAAGACCACGTAAAGTCACAGAGTGGGGTCAATGACTGCAAAGGTGCATAAAAGTCACCAAGGCTCTTCTGATTCCATAACTGAAGAGTTCCAAACTTCCACTGGCATAAATGTAAGCACAAAACCTTCATGGAAGGGACTTCCATGGCCAAGCAGCTCCATGTAAGCCTCACATGATCAAGTCCAATGCGAAAGCATCAGATAGAGTGGTGTAAAGCACACCACCACTGGACTGTGGAGCAGTAGAAACGCATCACTGGACTGTGGAGCAGTAGAAACATGTTCTATGGAGTGACAAATCACGCTTCTCTGTTTGTCAGTCAGATGGGTGAGTCAGGGCAAAGAGCCCTGACCTCATCCCCATCGACCATCTTTGGGATGAACTGTAACAGAGACCGTGAGCCAGACCTTCCCATCCAACATCAGTGCTTGACATCATAAATACTCTGCAGAATGACTGGGCACAAATTCCCCCAGAAACACTCCATAATGTTGTGGAAAGCCTTCCAAGAAGAGTGGAAGCTGTTATAGCTACAAAGGGGGACCAACTCCATAGTAAAGTCTATGTATTTGATTGCAATGTTATTAAAGTCCCTGCTGGTGTAATGGTCAGGCGTCCCAATACTTTTGCCCATGTAGTGTTTATCCATCCATCCATTATCCAACCCGCTATATCCCAACTACAGGTTCACGGGGGTCTACTGGAGCCAATCCCAGCCAACACAGGGCACAAGGCAGGAAACAGACCTCAGGCAGGGCGCCAGCCCACCGCAGCCATATAGTGTATATATATATATATTTTATGATTATGCATATGATGATATAATTATTATTATTATTGAATAGACAATTGAATAGAACAGAATTGAAGAACAGGGTGTGGAATGTGAGTGGAGTGAACCATCACTTCAGTCGTAAAGAGACCAGGTACTAGAAACAGAAACAAGAAACACAGGATAAAATAACAAACCTCCATGCCTGTCTGGTTCTACCTAAACGATATGGTATGGTAGGATTGGCTCACCCACCTGTCTGCCTCAATTGTTCTTCCTTCTACGTGCTTCCACTCTTTGTCCTTTTCTGGCCACTCTTCTTCCCACGACTTGTCATCTTGAACTCCATGCTCACCTATGTTGTGGTTTTAGCCCCACCAGTAATGACTTCCCAGGTAGGCCTAAGAATTATTTCCAGAAGCCCAAGTAGTAAGAAATCAGATATAAGATAATGGGCTTCAACTATCTCAGGGCACAACGTGAGCTACCACAGCTATGCTGATGACACACAGCTGTACTTATCAATAGCACCTGATGACCCCGATTCTCTTGATTCACTAGCACAATGTCTGACTTGTATCACAGAATGGATGAATAGTAACTTTCTCAAGTTAAATAAAGAGAAAACTGAAATCTTAGTGATTGGTAATAATGGATACAATGAGGCTATTAGAAATAAACTGGATACATTAGAAATAAAAGACAAGACGGAGGTAAAAAGCTTAGGGGTAATTGTTGACTGTAATCTGAATTTTAAATCGCATATTAATCAGATCACAAGGACAGCATTTTTTCACTTAAGAAACATAAGTAAAGTTAGACCTCTTATATCACTGAAAGATGCTGAGAAATTAGTTCACGTATTTGTTTTCAGTTGACTAGATTACTGTAACGCACTCCTCTCAGGACTACCCAAAAAAGACATAAATCGTTTGCAATTAGTGCAGAATGCAGCTGCTAGAATCCTAACTAGGAAAAGAAAATCCGAACACATTTCTTCAGTTTTGATGTCACTACACTGGTTACCTGTGCCATTCAGGATTGACTTTAAAATACTGCTTATGGTTTATAAAGCCTTAAATAATCTCGCCCCATCTTATATATCGGAGTGTCTGACACCTTATATTCCAAATCGTAACCTCAGGTCCTCAAATGAGTGTCTCCTAACAAAACTTAAAAGAAGTGGTGAGGCGGCCTTCTGCTGCTATGCACCTAAAATCTGGAATAGCCTGCCAACAGGAATTTGCCATGCTAATACAGTGGAGCAGTTTAAAACACTGCTGAAAACACATTACTTTAACGTGGCCTTCTCATAACTTCACTGTAATCAAAATCCTGATACACTGTATATCCAACTCATTATAATAACTATTCATGGTGGCTCTAAAATCTGTACTAACCCCTACTCTCTCTTCTGTTTCCTTTTCCGGTATCCTTTTGGTGGTGGCAAGCACCGTAATCTTCCAACAATGATGGGTGGATTAAAATCCAGAAGTCTACGTGACCATCATCATCAAGAGAGTCTGTGAGAACCCTAAATACGAAGAGGACTATTTCATTGATGTTAGGTAGAATGCCCAGAGGGGACTGGGTGGTCCTGTGGCCTGGAACCTCTGCAAACTTTTTTTCTTTTCTCCAGCTGTCTGGAGTTTTTTTTTCTGTTTTTTCTGTCCACCCTGGCCATTGGACCTTACTCCTTTTCTATGTTAACTAATGTTGTCTTATTTTTAATTTCTTATTTTGTCTTTTATTTTTCTTTTCTTCATTATGTAAAGCACTTTGAGCTACTTTTTATATGAAAATATGCTGTTTAAATAAATGTTGTTGTTGTTATCTGTTTAGAGGGCTCTTAGGATTCCCCCACTGTTTCCTGAATATGTTTGTGCTTGAGGAGTTCAACTGGTTCAAAGATTATCTGAAAAAAACCTAAAAGTCATGTAACCTTCCATCACAAGAACTGGAGAAACTCATGGCAGATCTTAAAATCTGGAAACCTGTCTGCGAAGATAGCTAAAAGGTATTCTGAAACCACAAGGACACAACTCTGTGAGGAGCATCGCTGAGAAATTAAGCAGCAACAGCTGAACTCTCTAATAAACCCAACTTCTCAGTGCCCCTGTTGCCCAATAATGTGTGGCAGCACTAGCGGCCTGTTCAATCACATTCACATATGTCACGAAAGAATGAGTGTAGAAGGGGACAATTTTTTATATTAAAATAAATAGCAAATTAACATAAATAGTCATAAAAAGTAATTAGAGGCTTCTAAAACATTATATTAAGCATAAATTAGAATGTTAAGCAAATAAGATAGGTCAAGCAAATAGTTAACTAAAAAATCAGTCATATTGCATTATTTTTAAGCTTAAAGCAGAATTGCTAGTGTGGGAAAAGGAACAGATCAAGAACAAGAAATGACGTGCAGAAACCGGCTTAGGATAGGAAAAGGAGAAGGAGAACACCTGCGTTCAAGGCTGGGAAGCTAAGGAACGATACCACAGAGAGGAAATGGCTCTGGTAGGCATGTAAGAAACCAGCTAGAATAGTGAATCAGCAGAAACAATAATGGAAAATAACAAAATTAGTATATTCAGGCACTAGCAATAAATATAGAAGAATATATTAGAAATTAACTTTAGCATAGAAATTAAGGCAAGTCAGGACTGTTACACAATGATTATAAATCATAAAAGAAATAAAAGCACATACCATATTTCTTTTTAGTTAAAAGCTTAGCTTTGGGCATCAGACAAACCAGCTTAAAAGTCCGAGAAAGAGGAAGTGATGAGAGGAAAGCCCATACAAGGAAGATGAATGTCTGTACCGGCCTTGGCCAGTGAAAGAAATAATCAAAAACAGAAACTAGAAATGAACAATAGACAGTGAAATAGCAGGGGCCCAGCTGCAGGGAGATGAGAAATTGGCCGGACAGGAGTAGAAGGGACTCAGAGAAAAACAGCAAATGAGCTAATTGAACGAGGTCGGAGTGATAAGAAATTGTTATATAAACTTCGATTGCTGAACTGTTCGGTGCTCAGCTCAATTTGGCCATATTGGGTTGACTCCTTGTTGTTATTATTGTTGTTTTATTGCAATAAAGCTTTAAAACTCTGTCTGTCTATCTTGAGTCCTAATAGCCTTCATTTTCAGGTAAAAAGCCTTCTGGTGACAAATTTTTCGCCACGATATGAGTAGACATCTTTGTGGCCACATTGTCAATGGACCGCCATAAGCTGCGTATATTTGTGCCTGAGGATCAGTTATCTCCAGGGCTCCTAATATTTCTGCCAGTGTCAGTAGTCTCATAGAGCAAGACGTGTTTCTTGAAGGACAACTCGTTAAAGAGTTTGCAAAGAGTTGCAATAAAATCAAGGCTTCTTCATAAATAACCCTCCCTCAATTTTACTAGCCCACGCACTTGATACATCCAGGGTTGCATTGTCCTAGTTCTACTAATATATTAGAAAAACACGTAAAATAACTATGGAAAGAGAGGGAGAGAGAAAAAGAAACGGAACCAAAGACTTGACGCTGAGAGAAAATAGAAAGGAAGATTAATGTTATCAATTAAGGAGCACCAGGTAACTGAAGTTAATGATGAATTAGTATATTGTAATAAGCGCGGCAACACTGGAGACAGACACACATATACACACAAAAAGCACTGCAGGTACTTGGCCCCGTGCGTTTGAGGAAATCTTCTCTCTGCTTCGATATCTTTCTGCTATTTTGACTATTACATTATTATTTGGTGTAACATCAGCAAACTTAGTTTAGATAAGCATTGTGGTCAATGGATGTAAGACGTGTTAAAACGTTGCCATCTATTTCGCCATGGCATGTTTGACAGTAAAGTTACATTTCTTTAGTTATTCGTTTAGATGTGCAGTCAGAAGGTGGATGTTGTGCAGCCTCATCTGTGCATCTACTCCTGTTGTCAGGCGGATTTGACGATTCTGGTGTTTTGAGTACTGAAATCTGCGTCTCCTTTTTATCACCTCTCTTAATGCACCGTTCACTTCAAATGCACGTTTTGCAATTCATATTTTCACATAGCTGCCAATTCTTCCTACCTTACATCTGACAATCCATAATAATAAATCATTATTGATATCATATTCAATCATAAAATGTATGAAAAAATTTCAGTTAAAAAAAAAGGTGGCGGGGCCTCTTAAGAAGAAGCCAGACTGGAAGGGGCAGGGCCAGGAGGCTGTGACCCAGAAGTGACATCACTGGGACTGCCGGTCATGTGATCTGCAGAATTAGGCAACAGCGCCATCCCTCGACTGGAATTACCATCAGATAAGCCTTTAAGTTGTCTTCCAAGCACACGTGTCTGATGACATATACACATAAGTGTTAAATCCAACGCTAATTCAATCCATAACTGTGAACAACAGAGAAAAGGCGATCGTTTATGTTTAATACTAGTCAGCTAATTGTCTTCATATTCCAATATATAAGCTGATATTACAGAAAAGGTTTTACAGTCCAAGAAGTTACATTTAATTTGAACACATGCATTATACCCTCCACAAATGTATACATTTAATCGAGGTCTTATTAAAAGACTTTTCGGCTGTAGACAGTTTATCATGGCTCTCTATCAGATCATGTTAACACGAGCACCTCTGATCTTTGCAGTTCAAAGACTCCGCCCCTACTTTAAGCACCGACTTCATGAGACATTGGATTGGTTTAGAAATGTGGCACTCACTGAGCCATCTAATTGTCCCCACCCAGTGTTGAATACAATTCTCTTAGGGTTGGCTGCAGACATATGGCTCTGTGACACTAGCGGTTCTGTAATCCCATCTTACATCTTACAGCCCATCTCCCATCCTATAGCACTTCACTGGAGCGGCAGTTCCTATTCCCTATGGTCCCTGTGATTCCCTACATAACTGCATTGCAAGCCTGTTAAAGTTCAGTATCATGGGGTTGAGGCACATCCCAGCAGCCCTCTCTGCAAGGCAGGAGTCAATCCTAGACTTGATGCCAGTGCATTGTAGAGCAAACACTCTCTCTCTCTCTCACACACACACACACCTCACACTCATCTAACCAATTCACCTAACGTGCACATTGCTTCTGTCAAATTAACTCGGTCTTTATGTGCGCCATTACATACTTTCTGACCAGCAGTTGTCACAGCCATCCCCGGCCTGCAATTGATGCTCTGTAGCTCAGATTCTGTGTTTGTTCAATCGCAATAAAGGTCACTGGTGGAAAACGGCCATTAAATGCCACAACTGTTCCTTTTATGGCCCTTTTATGATTCATGGTGGCCTGCTGCCCTTTTAATGGCACAGTGTAAGTGATTATGGCTTCCACATCTACATCTTGTGAGGCACTCATAAATAACAGGAAAGCAGACACTGCCACTGCAGAATTGAAGAAGATGGTAGCCGTCTCTCCTATTGCAGCCACAGTACATTCACATTGGGTGGTCATGAGTGAATGTTAGATATGTCTTGGCAACGATAAAGAGAGTCACTCTACTGTTGTTATTAGTGTACATGCTTTTTCTGGGTTGCATCCTTAGAAAGCAGCTGGGCAGGGCCAGAGCCAGCCTTGGTTGAGATGGTGGTCTGGCATATACTGTTTGCCTACTCACAATCAAGCCCACATTGTTCATTTTGGACAAAACACAGGGGAGACATGAATATTGGAAATGACAACAGGATCAAAACTGTGGCACCAGCCTGATATGCCAACCCACTTAATTGATGGCATTAAACTTCATTTAAGTATAAGCCAGTGAAGACTGTGCTCCACGGCCATCCTCACTCAGTTTAAATTAGCAAACTCTAAAGAAGGAAAACACACAGTGCAAACTGTCAATCACTTGGCACATTCACTGTGTGACTAATAGAGCGTTTGCTTTTTTAATACACTTTGTTTTTTGTTCTGATTGTCTTTTTTTATTCTCCTTGGGCTCTTAGCAATGCCATTCTCAAAAGTGGTATTTCATACTTGTTTATGCAAGAATATGTCTTATATCTGCTTTGTTTTATTTCTCTTTGTTCTTCCCCCATGGCTGTCTTTGCCCTTGTCATATCGCCAGTAGATCGAGCCTTTTACTTTGTACTGACTTCATCATTTTACTTTGCTGTTTTATACACTGACATCTTACGTGCTGTCTGTTTTTGTATGATAGATTGCGTTTTCAGAAAGAGCACTGAGAAAGTGTGGGCTAAAAATGATCTATCTATCTATCTATCTATAGTGCCTTTCACATCTATCTATCTATCTATTATATAGTGACTTTCACATCTATCTATCTTTCTATCTACAGTATGTATCTATTATATAGTGCCTTTCACATCTATCTATCTACAGTATCTATCTATTTATTATATTGTGCCTTTCCTATCTATCTATCTATCTATCATATAGTGCCTTTCACATCTATCTATCTATCTATTATATTGTGCCTTTCCTATCTATCTATCTATTATATAGTGCCTTTCACATCTATCTATCTACAGTATCTATCTATCTATCTATTATATAGTGCCTTTCACATCTATCTATCTACAGTATCTATCTATCTATCTATTGTAGTGGATGGCCGGCTTCATATTCCGGCCCTCACCCCCAGGCCGCCAGGAGGAGCTCTCCCAAGAGCATGGACAGGCCCCAAATTCCAGCAGGGAGTATAAAAGGACTGTGGGAGCTCCCAGACTGCGAGTTGAGCTGGGTGGTAGGAGGGCAACGCGTCTGGGAGTGGAGGATTGTTGATTATTGATTTATTATTGTAGTTGTTGGTTTATTGAGAATAGTGGAGTGGTGGTGCTTTGTGCACTTGATTATTATAATAAATAATAATTGTTGGACTTTTACTTGGTGTCTGGCGTGGTACCTGAGGGTTCGAGGGAGCGATTGCGCCCCCTACTGCGACACTAGCGTAGCCGGCAGGATGCTCTGGCCGTCTGTTAGCAGGGAATATTGTGTAAGCAGACGACCCTAAGAAGGTCCCGTCGAAGAGCACTTAGCGGTAGAAAACGCCACTCTCTACAGAAAGTGCTGCAATAGTGAGCCTTGCTGGATCAGTAAGCAATGGGGAAAAAAACAAGCAGAAAGAGTGGGAATAACCCGAAGAAACAGACCCTAACTGAGGCCGAGATGATGTGGACATACCTGACAGGCAGTGAGGAAGACAGGGCGCTGATAGAAGCTGGAAAAGCCCGAGCGGTACGGCAGCAGCAGGCGGGCTGTCAGATATCGGATTCTGATCTGATTGAAGGTGGGATATGTCAACTCAGTCCGGAGGTATGTGCTGAGAAAACGCCCGAGGCACCGGGAACTGTTTTTTCTTATTTTGCAGAAGCCTGTCTGTGGAAACCTGACGGTGAAACGGAGGCATGCCTTTTACCCGGGCAAGATGGCCGCTATATCGACAGGTCTAGCCACTCTAGGGATCTGCAGGGAAGAAGCCCATTTGCTAAGAACATTCACGTGGACTATCCTGGGGCAGGTTGGGTAAGCCGAAAGAGAGAACCGGTGTCACCTGACCAGGAAGAGACCTGCCTGTTCGCCGAAACCGACCACGTGATCTCGCTCGAGGGAAGTCGGGAAGGAGAAGGTCAACATCGGTCCATCAGTGAGGTCGTTTAATCCCCGACGGATCCGAGCTCCCTGAAGGGGAAAGGGGAGGTGAGCGAAGCAGCGCAGAATATAAATAAAGGTAAAGAGGAGTGGGACATGACTGAATGGTCCGCCGTCAAATTAGAAAAGAAGGATCACAGTTGGCTGGTAGCGGCTCCCCGTTCCTCTAAAAACTCCAAGTCCCAGGAACCTTTGCGCGACCCAGCAAAACACGTGCTAGGAGTGGACGTTCTTATTGGCTCCCGGCCGGAAGGTAAGGCAAGTGAGGAGAGTAGCCTACCTCTGGCCAAACTAAATAACATTTTGGAATGCGGGATCTCGAGAAACTGCTCGAGCCCGTATATGATTTATTACAGGGATTAAAAGACATCAAGAAACAGGTGAAAGAGTTGGGAGCAATGGCCGAAGCACCGCTGAAAGGGATATTGGATTATCTACAGCATTTTGGTCGGGAGGCTCCCGTCATGCTTGATGTGGCGGTACAGGTGAATGAGACCGAAACTGTACAATGTAAAGGGACGCAGTGTGAACTGGGCTCGCGGTTAATAAGTAGTGGGTGCCAAGGCACTGCAAACCCGACAAGAGAGTGGGGTGTGATGACAGACGGGGCGGGGGAAGCACCTATCGTAACGGTACAGCTGAACAGTGCTGTTACCCAGAGTGATGCGGTGCTGATAACACCGCCTCCTAAAAAACATAAGTAAACGGGCGTACAGACAGCAAAGGGGCTCTCTCTTTCTAGTAGAGAGTCCCCAGCTGTGTCCAAGCCCCAGAGTAAGCAGGAGATCCCCAAAGTAAAGCGCGGGTCTCCTGACAAGATGGAAAAACGGGTGGAGAGCTGCGAGGTGGCCGTAAAACCTCCCTTGGCGGACGAAAGGGAGTAGTTAACAGAATTCCCGAGATGTTTCCGGTCTCGGGGAGAAAGACAACCGGGAGGACGACAGCGGTGTTATAACTGTCGTCAGTCGGGACACGTTTGGCGAGCTTGTCCTCGGAGGAAAACGGAATGGAGGAATAATCGTTACGCCATTCCTCCTAGGTTCTCTGGGGGACCTGGACCACACGGCCGAAGCCCTGGAGGAGGACGTCCCTCGTGGGGCTGGATGCTTCGCCCCAATGGTCATCGCTAAGGCGGGGGAATCGTAGTGGATGGCCGGCTTCATATTCTGGCCCTCACCCCCAGGCCACCAGGAGGAGCTCTCCTGAGAGCATGGACGAGCCCCAAATTCCAGCAGGGCCTCATGGACTATGTAGTTTTTATACACAGCCCTGCTGGATACCTTGGGGACCACTGGGAGTCACTGTCGGGAGGCCAGTGGACTCATTTGTGCACTATGACCCGGAAGTTAGTCACAGGAAGAGCGACGGGCTTCCGGGGTGAAGAAAAGTACTATTTACCCTGACCCGGAAGGAATAAGGACTTGTGGACTGTTGGGCAGGAACACTTCCGGGTCAGGGAGTATAAAAGGACTGTGGGAGCTCCCAGACGGCGAGCTGAGCTAGGTGGTAGGAGGGCAACGTGTCTGGGAGTGGAGGATTGTTGATTATTAATTTATTATTGTAGTTGTTGGTTTATTGAGAATAGTGGAGTGGTGGTGCTTTGTGCACTTGATTATTATAATAAAAAATAATTGTTGGACTTTTACCTGGTGTCTGGCGTGGCACCTGTGGGTTCGAGGGAGCGATAGCGCCCCCTACTGCGACACTATCTATCTACAGTATCTATCTACCTATCTATCATATAGTGCCTTTCACATCTATCTATCTATCTGTTATATAGTGCCTTTCCTATCTATCTATTATATACTGCCTTTCACCTATCTATTTATCTATCACAGAGTGGTCAGCGTCAAGCATGGTGGATAGTTTTCTCAGTACACTTAGGAAAGTAAAAAAAAAATGATACAAAGGCAAGTGGAGCCCCCGTAAGCTTGCTGACTACTGCTGGACCCTTAAGAGGTCCCAGTGTAGAAGTCCAAGCGGCAGATAAATGTAAACTTCTACCGTAATGGTGAGACACTCCCAGTATGTACTCTATATATAGTGTAACTTTCTAAAATACCCGCCGTTGCCCAGGAGGAAAATAAAGTGTTTTTTTTTTTGGAGAAAAATATAATTAAACAAAAAAAACACAACTTTAAAAATAAAAATAAATTAACTAACAATGAAGACTCACTAATGTGCTTGTCTTGTGGTCTTGTATGTATGTTATCAACTAGAACCAGCCAACTCTATTTAATTTCAAAAGTAACAGGGATGCCACTGTGGTGCTCAAACATAAAGAATGCTGGCAGTCACCTCCAGTTCACCCTCTGGTGGTCATTCTGAGTGCCAACTGGATGATAACATGCATACAAGACGGCAAGATCACCCCCCACCTTACCCAAAAGGGCGTGGGTTTGGGTTGATTTCACCTAACAGTATTTTTAGTTGACCAATGAGAAACACGTGTATCAAGTTCCATGAAAATTGCTCCAGCCGTTCGGATGTGATGCAAGGAACATACATACATACACACACATACTTACATTGGCTTTTATATACTGCATGTCCGTGTTTCACTTAAAATCCTTGCACAATAGAGAAAGTCTGATTAGATATTTGAATTAATTTGTTTCCCAGTGTTACAGATTTAAATTTGTTAGCCTCTGGTTGCCTTTCAAGGATAGTTTTTTCTCTTCCTTTTGTGCCTTTTGCAAAAAAGTTAGAAAAAATTATCTTTTTAAAAAGATTCTTCTTTTGAATAGTCTAAGATAGCCAGAGGTTCACAGTTTCCCTCTCCCTTGTGAATTTTGGGACACTGGTAAAGTGTTTTGAACTTTTAAAGTCAGTGCTCTGTTTTGGGCCAGTGTAGGCTGAAGTCTGCAGGTAGGAAATGGAGGATGGTTGACTTGTGGTGAGCCCAGTGCTTGAGGTAGGCCAGTACTCACTCTTTTGAGTAGCGGCACTCATAGATGTGTACCAGCAGCATTTTTTACTGTATAGGCTCTCATCATGGCTATCTTTTCTATTCCACCAATCTCTATCCACCTGATGCGATGCTGGAAACTTAAAAGAGACTCTTCCCAGCTCTATAATCGTGGCACTGAAACTCCTAAGGGTAACGCTCTCCAGGTCTTTGGTGATGACATTGAAATCTCCAGCACTAGTCTTAGAACTTGACACTTGTATTATGAATAGGGAAGCCCAAGAAATTGTGTTTGTAATGCTTGTTCTGCACAATCATGTTAATACATCACTGTAGCACATAAGGTACCAGCACTTATTTATTTCGACTTCAAGTGCTGGGTGAGCCTTGTCAGTGTAGGCTGGTTAAGGTTCTGATCTTGTTCATACAGCTTTTTGTAAGACTCACACCCCTCTTGTCATGTTAGTGTCTCCTTATCACACCTTTTACTACATGCATTTCAATAGATGGTTCATCACAAATGTTACAGCCAAATACGCCTAACTGACTGTAGCCATCAGATGGACAGAAATTGGTTTTATCTCTCTATTATAAAAAAAAAAACTTGGAAGGAAGGAGGCGAGACGTGATTTTCTCAGAGAGACGCTTTCATGTCCCGTGAGACAAGACTTTGTGCCAAGAGATTTAACCACACCCGGGGCCGAAAATAAGTGTACACGACAAAGTAGAATGTTGTAAAAGATTCAAAAACGTTGCCACGATACACATGCAGAGCAGGCTAGAGATAATGTGAGTACGAAAATATGAAAGTCTCAAAAAAAGGATAGTAAAGACCGCATTAGCGCAAACAAATGGAAAATATTACTCTGTGAAATAACGGAGCAGCAAAAAGAGATTGAATATATTGTTCGGATTTAAACTTTAAGTCAGAGACTTGTAGATCGTCTAATTCGTGTTGCCATCAGGGAAAAAGAAACAGTTGTGTTTCTTCCCAATGAAGAGGCGTATCCACGAGAATTAAAAGATTTGTTGTTTGGTGAAAGTGAAATCCCACGAGGGAAAATTTCAAGCCCCGTAAGACAAGAGCTTATGCAAAGAGATTTGGAAAAGTCCTGTCCACATAACCACGCACACAGTTCAAACGTCTCATTTGTGTGAATGCTATTGTCAGACACATTTTTTGTAGAGAGAAAGAAACGATATTTACTCACAGGCAGAACTCGAAGTGATTTCAGAGGAGCGACCACATCTCCTTGGGGTGCGTTCACTCTTCACAACACGAGCGGCAGAGACACAAAGTGACAGGAGCGTAGCGCACACTGGGGGGTGGCAGGGGGGATGGCGGGTTGACAAGTGAAGCGAGCAGGGGTCAAAGCCCCTTAGTATATATAAAGACGCTGTATATAGTGTGTGGAAGCCGGCCTGGACACATTAATGTCACCTGGACACGTTAATGTCACCCAGCACACGTTTATTTTGGTGCTCCATATTTACAAAAGTGCAGCAAGTCCCCAAAATCCTGGCTACAACAATACCTCACTCACTTCAGGCCGCCTACTTGCCTCCTCCACCAAGCTCTCTCCTTCTCCTCTCGACTCCAGCCATCATATGGAGGGAGGCGATCCCTTTTATAGCTCCAGGTGTCCTCCAGTAATCTTCCGCCGACACGCCCCTGTGTGGCAGAAGCACCAGTTGTGTACCTGGAAGCAATCCGCGTGTCCCCAATCCTCTTCCCCCCAGCACTTCCAGGTGTGGCGGAAGTGCTAAGGTCCAGGGCTCTCTAGGCACAGGGGCGCCCCCTGGCGGTGACCACGAGCCCCTGCAGGGTAGAGCTTCTAAGCCCTGTACCCGTGGCCCACAAAGGAACCAGGGTGGTCCCCCCCACGTGGTCTGAGGTGAGCGTAAGCCCTCCTCCGGTCTTTCTGGGCGTCCTGGCTGGGTCGCCACCCCAGCTATCTCCGACAAGTGTCACGTGCAAATGCAGGAGAGACAGCTTAAAAGCTTAGACAGGAGATGGCGCTATGCACTAACGACCTCTCTTTTCATCCCTCTGCTTAAAGCAAGATTGACAGCTTCCCTCCTCTGATGTCACTCCTAGGGTCCATCCACCCGGACCCTCCCCTTCCTCCCAGAATGCCTGATAGCCAAAAGAGCTGCAATCTTGGGCAGTTGACCAGAATTAAACAGAAGACTTGTTTTGTATTTTACACACCTTTTCTTTAAAATCATTTTTCCAGTTATACGGGGTTAGCCTCAAGGTGCCCAAATCCCTCAAGTTGTCTGTCTTTCTCATTACAATAGTCACGGTGGGCTTCATCTGCTCGGACAACATGTGCACCTGACAACCCACAGAGAGGGATAATGAGAACTCAAGATGCCTTCAAGTAGAGGCAGCAGGGAACTGATTTTTTGGTTGCTGCCCCCTGGCCATTCCCCACAAAGTTCCATGCCTCTCGTGGCCGCTCAATGCCGCATCTGTATTCACCACAATGAGATTACACTCTGGGATGGCTGGACCCCTTTAGATACACCAGTTCACCAAGCATTCATGTTTCTAGAAACTGAGAGGAAAACAGAGTGCCCTGGTTGGGGAATGCCACACAGTAACCAGATAAGAAAACAAACCCTGATTCATGGAGCAGTGAAGCACTTTGCCTCTCATTTGACCACTTTTAGATTTTTTAGTGGGGTCCCGAGGTTGACATTTTTATGCCCTTTGCTCTCTGATTGCTAATAAAACCTGCACACAGCCCCGCCACCCACTCACTATTTCCCACTCACCCCTTCGCTTACAAACCCATGCCACATTTTTTAGTCAGCTAGAATCTCCAATTTACAGTTTGTCCCTGAAGCCCTGTTAAACTGTAAGTGATAAATATGTGGAAATACAAGCCCTGCATTCAGAATGATAAAATGAATGATTATTCCTTAATGACCTTACATCCATGAATCAAAGCCCTCACCGTGGAGACTGGGATAAATAGGCTAGAGAAAAAATAGGAATAACAGAAGAAGGAGAAATAAATCTCTAGTAAAAGCCAGCTGAGGTACACATGTGTTGACGGCCCACTCATAGCACACCTCCTCCCCATCCCCTTCAGAGCAATCACTTTGATACACATACTATAAATACGTATGCAAAAGAGATTTGGTGTACTTAATAATAAATGCGTGGCCGGGCAGGCCCTACCGTGAGTGCTTGAGATGTCAAGCACCAGACTGACCCAAGGGGTGGTGCTGGGGCTCCTCCTCTTCTCTCTAATGGCGCTTTTCCACTGCATAGTACGGCACAGCACGGTTCAGTACAGCTCACCTTGGTTCGGCTCAGTTCGCTCGGTTTGCTTTCGACTGCAGTTTAGTACCGCTTTAGAGTGGGCGGGATTATTCACGTTTCGTTATAGTTGCACCGCCTCTACTGCTCGCTCTTCATTTTTTTTAACTTGTCCCTACACTGTTTGTAAGTCTGATGGTAGCCATGTGCGCTCAAGAGCTTAGCGACCTCCTGAAAAACGTTTTCATTCCGCTGCCGCCCATCCAGCTCTCGCTGGATCCGCCTCGGCTACCAACGAGAGGAACGTCTGTACTTCCTCAATAGACCACGAAACAGCCATTTTTGGTTAAAACAAAATGGTGCGTCCGAACCTTCACTGGCTGTGCTAAAAATCTAGCGGGTCTGTTGTGTCTCGTGTCGCAAGTTCATTGACGCAGTAATGACGATTTTCTCCGGCCAATCAGTGACCAGCAGAGTTTACACGTCACGTTTTGGTAACGGTTCGGCGCGCTTGGAACCTCGGCTGAGGTGGTACTAAAAAAAGGACCAGGTACCAGGTACTGTTCCCAGTGGAAAACCCCCCAAAAGTGAGCTGAACTGAACCGTGTCGTGCCGTACTATGCAGTGGAAAAGCGCCTTAAGCACCTCCTCATTAGGTCGTAAAACCAATTAAAACACAGCATTCACTAGGGCCCGCCCTCTCAGCTTTGATGACTTAAAGTGACCGTTTTAAATTCAAGCCGTATTGGAGGAATATTACAGAGAAAATTATGCAATTAAGTAAGCAACAAATAACATATTCTGTGATACATTTATGCATGTACGCTATTGGTCTTTAGCTATTGTCCCATTTCACAATACTTTAGCCATTGAACCTGTTGAAGAAATGTAATAGAATAATTTTAAAAATATTTGCTATATCGAACCACATGCACCATCAGTGCCTTTCCTCTGTATTCATGTGCGTGTGAACGTCTCTTCACCGGTGCCCCATCTGTCACGCTGTTCCCGTAAAGCCTGCTTTTCAGACTCTGTTTTTATTTTTGAGGTGCATTCCTCACCTCCTCTCCACATTTACTCTCAGCTTACTTTCTACGCCTTTACTAAACGCGTTTTCAGAAACAATCCTTCTCTAGTGCGTGCGTCTATAAGGCCCGCATCTCAGACTCTGTCATTATTTTTAAGGCACCTGTCTCACCTCCTGTCCGGGTTTGTGCTTACCATCTTTGAAGGTGTCTCTCTTAGATCTCTGCTAACGTGTCTTCACAAGTGCTCCTTGTATCACGCTGTTTCTCAGATTATTTTCAGGGTTTTATGCTTTGTGTCTATGAAGGCGACTCTCAGCTTGCCTCCGATGCCTTTACTAACATTGCCTCACTGGTTCTCTCGAGTGTGCTCCTTTAAAGCTTGCTTCTGAGATTCAGTCATTACTTTCAAGGCACCTTTTTCACCTCCTGTCCGGTTTTATACTTGCAGTCTTTGAAGGCAACTCTCTCAGCATGTGCCTCTTATGCCTTCACGATGTCTCTTCACCAGCACTCCCTTCACAACTACTTCTTAGGCTTTGTCTTTATTTTCTAAATTCTTTTACTCCTCCTCATGTATCTCACACTGGCACTTCCTCTTTCCTTGCATCACCAAGGCCAAACTGACCAATCACACTAAAGCCAAACTGACCAAACAGATTGCTCTGAGGGACTGGATGCAGAAACATTAGTGTTTTATTATTTAGTAGATTTTTGCCCAAAATATTCCTCCATACTGAAGTCCCTTTTAGGAAGCACTGCTGCAGGATCATCACAATAATGGGCTTGTTTATTGAAGAACTAAACACAGCAATGCTGCAATACCTGTGTGGGGCTCTGATTTAGCTGTTTCTTAAGAAAGCCACACCCTCTTTAAGGAACCCTCCTAATTTATAGGGTGTGGAATGCTGCCATTTAAATATTTAGCTCCACCCATCCACCCTGCTGCCAGAGTACTCTGAAGAACTCACAGAATGCTGTGTTTCAGCTGGGCCTATAAAGAGCTCTCTGCATGCTTACAATATATATTTTTTGCAAATTCGTTAATGGGCACCGAATAATTATTAGCGTCGTGCTGAAACAAACACCGATTTCTCACTGTATTGTTTAACGTAAAAATGCCCAATATTTATTTCTGCTTTCAAAACTTAATATGTATTTTTGTTGCTGGCTTCGTGTCGATCTGAAGAGGGGGTCCTTTTGGTCTTTTGGTCCATTAATTTGGTCCTTTTGGTCTTCAGCAAGTGAAGAAAACAGGTGGAAGGCAATCAGGCTCCAAGAGCAAGTGGTGAGACCCAGACTCAAACTTTTACAGGAGTGTGGTCGAGAGTCTGCTGAGAGGCATACTGTCTGGTATGGGAGCTGCTCTGCAAGCAGCTGAAAATCACTACAGAGAGTGGTGAAGGCAGCAGAGCACATCACGGGCAGGAGTCTCCCTGCCATTGAAGACATTTACCTCCATCGGTGCTTGCGTAAGACAAGCAGCATCATAAAGGACCACAGCCATCCAGCACACCAGCTGTTCTCCTTGTTACCGTCTGGCAGATGATACAGGACTGCTCGGACTACAAGACTTAAGAACAGTTTTTACCACCAGGCCATTCGACTCCGGAACAGCAATTCCTGAACACCCACATACACATACAACACACCAACATTGCACTACATCTACATTGCACTACTCACATACAAACTGTACCTGCATACACTCAGAATACTGACTGGAACATGCATCTGCACTTTATGGAATATGCATCTGTAATTATAAAACATTATCTGTGCAATAACTGTCATTTGTACTTGCTTCTCATTCAACTCATACTGCTCTATAACTTCTTTTAAAATGTACACATTTTATTTTATATAGCTAGTCTATTTTTAAATTGTTTTTTTTTTTAATTATTTTTAAATACTTTTTAGCTTTATTGGAACTAGGCTGAGTGACTTGCTTTTCTCGTCATACACATTTCATTGTATGTTGACCCTGTATTAACCTATATATGACAAACAAACCAAAACCTAAACCTAAACCTAACTAAACAGTTGATTGTAAAGAAAAATAAAACCTCAGATCGCCCATTGCCTCTGAAGCACCCTGGGTATTTTGTATGGGCTTGACATTTACTGTATACATTTACAATGGGCGCATTTCAAACGCGTTGTGGGTGCCACCTCGTCATCATTTTCCTTGTGCACAAGAGTGTCGGGTTCCCTGCAAAGTTTCTTACTTTTGAAGGCAAGAGGGGAACACTGAGGGACTCACTGGAGGTCCGCTCAAGGGCGCCCTTGCTGGAAGCTGCAATCGAGAATAAAACAGGTAATCAATACAAATCCATTTTCTTGGTTTAAAACCCATTTGGCTGAATTGTGTTTATGGGCTGTCTTGTGTCACAAAAAATGAGCAATAATTGAATCAGTATAAGCCTTTTTATATGTCTTTTTATTAAAGGAAAAGCCATGCTTTCTTTTATTAGATAAGTAGAAATATAAATGGAGATGCTGGAAATTTCAACAAATAAAATGATTAGCCTCATAGGGGAAAGCAAGCACTTAATAATATTGATGTTTTGTATGAGAAGCCACAGTGTCAATGCAGCCCTGCAAACACATCCTAGCAGTTAAAATTTGCATTAAAAAAGTCATAAACTTTAAAATAATTTAATCAATCGTAACAAAAAGGGCTTGGACTGGGATTTGTAGCATCTCTAGTTCCTTACCTTAGAGAACGCCTCATCACTTCTGGGTTCATTTCTAACCAGTTAGCATTTGGCTCTCTCATTGATAAATCATGCCGACGGAGCTCTGCAGCTAGAATGTTGAGCACTGCCGGCTTTGAAAGGAAATATGGCCTGACCTTCCAGAACAACCTTCCCAACATTTATTGAGGCATCTCCTCTCTTAAAATGTTATCTTTAAGCCATCATCATCACATCATAATTAGAGGGCAAGTCTACTGGACCATTGGTCATTCTGAAATGAGAACTCATAATCGTCTCTGGTTGACCATTTCAGAGTGATAGGCACACTGGGTATAGGGAATTGTAGAGAAGATGAAGATGAGAAAGGGCAGATATGTTGGTTTGTAATGGTTTTGTTGTAAGAAAAATTTTATTGAAGGGAATAAATGAAGTAGAAAAGTATGTGAGGGAGTGTGGACTCGGTGTTAGGGTAACTGAGAAGATCCTAGTTATGGTAGGTCTGTACCAGAGGTCTTCTTCAAGTCTTCACCTCTTTGATCTGGTTATGGTTATGTTGAGTCCCCCGGGTGCAGGCTTTTGGCTGATGACATTGAGTTGTGTAGCACCAGAAAGGAAGAACTGGAGAGGAAGTTGGAAGAATGGAAAAGGGCTTTGGAAGATAGACAGGTGAAGATAAATAAGAAGAAGACAGAATATCGGAGGTTTAATGATGATCAGGATTCAGAAGTTGGCCGGCAGGGAAAGACATAGCAAATAATAGAAAATTTAAATATCTCGGATCAGTAGTAGCTCAAAATGGAAAACTAGATGTAGAGATAACCCACAGAGTGCAGTGTGGATGGAACAAGGAGTGTTGTGAGGTTTTCAAGACAGTGGTAAGACCAGCAATGATGTTTGGTGCTGAGACACGGGCAGTGAAGGGAGTGCAGGAGAAGAAGTTGAATACAATAATTCATCACAATTTGTCTTTCTTGCATGCCACCTACCCTTACAACAGAGACACAAATCTTGCCAAAGACAGGACTGATTTTTTGGTAACAAACACTCACTGAGTTCAGACTTTTGTTTCATTTCCTGATCCCTATTTAAAAATACTTCTCCCTTTTCTACTAAAGGTGTAACAATAATTCCACTGGTCAGTAATACATTGTTATTAAGTATGCACAAATGCATATGCCATTTGGGACAGACTCTGCTCCCAAACGTTTCATAGTATGTACACTACAATGAGTGCTGGACGAAGCTTACAGGTTCTCACATTCAAATTGGCACAACCAACTGCATTTCATTTACAGGGGAAGACTCAGTGAGAAACAAGGCGACCTTATGATTAATTTGAAAATATGAATGTTTTCAGAGTTTCTTATAAAACCCTTCCATACCACTCCAACAGTAGTGTCCTTTATTATTATCAATTTTCCCAATGTCATTTTTACTGTAGCCTGACCATTAGTGCTCATCTCTATGTCTAATATTCCAGCCCTTCATGGAGAGCTCGACATCTGAATGAGTGGAAATTCGTGGGAATGGCAAATTCAGCAAGTTGCTTTTGTGGAGATCTGTAATTGACCAAGTGTTATCTGCTGGTTGACAATATTCTGCTATTCCATATAATAGCATGATATCATATGACATTCTGAGTGAAGCAGGTTGCAGGTTGATTATTCTTTAATTTTTTTCTTGAAGAGCCGATTGCAAAAGCAAGCAAAGCTTAAAATCCAGCTGGCACCTAGCCGGAAACCGGTGCAAGGTCACAGACTTGCCCCACTAGCACACTAATCTGAAAGATAATGAGAGGGGCTTTGCACTCACCGGGGCTCTCGCAATCTCCTGTTAACAACGTGTTTACACTCCGGCTTGCCAAAATCAAATTTTAATTAACAAAGGAAGCAGGCTGCAGAAACCGATCATGCATGGCAGGCTTCAGACCAATTGGCAAGCAAACTCGGAAATGTTTTTGAACTTAGATCTAGAACATTCTTGTTTCCCAACACTTGTGTTGCTGTGCCCGGTAGCACAGCAGTAAGCCACAGAATTTATCGGGACACTTGTTTTGACTTTGGATATTGACAGGAAGATTTTAGGTCTAAAGGTCAAGGTCACCATCTTGTAGACTTTGGGACTAAATCTTCTGTATGGAATGTCCATGTGTGACAATCTCAGGTTGCCTTGACCAGAGGAATACGCTACAGGAGACTGTTACAGTGCTTTCAGAATAGCGATTTCAAAACTGATTCAAACCTACTTTTGTAAAACTTGACTTGCATGTATGGAATGTTTTTTTTTTGATTTTAAATAAATTCAATAAAATTTTAAAAAAGATAGATAGATAGATAGATATGAAAGGCACTATATAACGTATAGATAGATAGATAGATAGATAGATAGATAGATAGATAGATAGATAGATAGATAGATAGATAGATAGATAGATCCTAGATACAATATATACGCAGTTAGTCCATGAAGGTCATATGTTGGAATTAGAAAATTGAATAAGTATAAGGATCTGAGCGACTTGGATAACCGTCAAATTGTGATGGCTTGAGCTCTGAATCCTTCACACTGAGTTACGGTACTTTGTCTTCAGAAATATCCAGCAAGGCAGAAGGGCCAAGACTTCCAAGTTTCAAGGAGAAAGTGAGAAGGAGTCAACAACTGCATCAGTCTAACTTCAGGATCTAATGCCCTGACCTTGGTAGAACCTTGAATGTGCCTCCTAAGTAGGGGATCATGTCAGACGATAGATAGATAGACATGAAAGGCACTATATAACTGATAGATGGTATTGTATTGATCCCTGAAGTGAATTCATAGCTCCTTTCTTGGCCTTGCTTTTTGCAGCTCCAAATCACCCCTTGTATATTACAGTTCCCATTTCCTGTATAATACACTTGGCTCTTTTGTCATAAAGTGTTTACCCAATTTGTTTATAATGTTGACAGCATTTTCGGTTCTTGAATTGAAGAAACTCTGCCGGTCTCCTAAGAAGGACGTTATATTAAAATAAATTCAGTGGATCATGCTAATCTAAAAGACAAAAGTCATTAAAAGTGAGTAAATCCCTCTTAACACATTTCAGTCTTAACAAGACCAAAGCTTTAGATGATGAGTTTTATCAGAGACCTCAGACAGAAGCAGCCAGGTCTTAAACTTTCATCTCCCACACAGTTTAGTGAGTGCATGGCGCCAACATTGCCGACTAGATGCTCACATTTTCTTTAGTTATATCATCTTTGAGTGAAGAAGGTCTCATATTTTTTCGGCTATTTAATTTCATTTCCTCTGAATGACGCACCAAATTATTTACATGCTGAAATGGAGCACGTACCATGCTGCTGAAGTGACCAGACGACCCCATAAATATCGGAAGCACTTTGAAAGTCTGTGTTTAATCAGACCTAGAATTGCATGCTTTACTTTAGACAGTTTATCTTAATGCCACAAATTTGCAGCAATGAAACAAGTGATAATGAAAAAAGTAAATCAAAGAAATCCCAGTGAGAAGTAGGCTGACTTTCAAACACTTGTAAAATCAGATGCAAATATTGGACAAGTTTGTATTTTTGAAGGCGGGGGGTCTGGGCACCAGCCTTAGCACTATCTGGATGGAGTCTGCACAGTCCCCTGTGTCTAAGAGCTTTTTCTTCAGCATCACACAGTTACTCTACATTGGTCCCTCTGGGTAATGAGAATGTGTGCCCTTCATTGGACTGGCACGGTTATGCCACATGCTGACTGGGTAGATTCCACAACAACTGGATTGTGCAGTTTTGGATGGGTGGGGTATTTTTCAGCACCGGTCCTGCTGTAATTCTAATTGTAGTCATCAGTTACGTTGGATTTCCAGGAAAGGTGATCTTGCTTGAGTGTAATAGTGATAGTCTCATTGATAAGTATATTTAATCTTTTAATTTGATTTGGGTTATCTCTTCAATTTGTTCATTTAGTTTAATAATGAAATCTACCCACGTATTTATTTTTTTAATCTTGATTATTCCATTACAGGATTGCCGGTAGCAGTATAAGACTCAGCCATGGATGGATTACAAACTCATTGCAGAGCATACTTATTTAAAAAGTTGCTAATTAACCTAAAATGAAGGAGAAGGAAATGAAAAAGGAAACTGAAAATCCACATGAGCACCAACAGAATGTGCAAAGTCAATAAAGTCAGGGTTCAAATCTGGATGTGTGCCACCATGCAACTTCAGATGAGTGAGGAGGATCAGAAGTTCAGCTTTTCTCTGTAACATCTGCGAATGTAAAGTGTTGTATCGTATATATTCCCGTACTCCGCTGGTAGCATTATGATCACCTAAGGAGCTTTGTTACATCTTATAGGAGGAGCCACTCATATGAGGATCGAAATGGTGAAGATCCGGAGAGAGGATAAAAGTAAGGAATAGCTTGCCACCGTATAAAGATTGCTTTTCTGTAAGTTGAATGAACTGTCACATCTCATGGTGAGCCGCGGCAAGTTCACGTACAGTAACATTTTGGGTACTGCAGGGAACCAGCTTACACTTTTTATTTGTAATGCTTTTTTAATGCTGGATAGGTTTTATTTGATATGATCAGACAGATAGACAAAGGCACAAGGGAGACTTGAGATTTATGTGATTGAGTAATAGTAAAAAGGCGAGTGCATTATAATTAAAACTAACAAGTTTTATCCAGACATTACCATATTGACTGAATTCATCCATAGTACTTGTACTGACTCAAGAAGAAGCAGCAAAAGATACAGATGAGACAAGGTTGAGACGACAGGCAAGAGTCAAAACCAGAAATGTCTGCCGTGAAGCAACCAATCAAAATCTTTTAATTAGAAAAATATTAGCTAGTGAACAGGAATAAACAACTCAAACTAACCAAAATGGTAATCCAAAAAAGTCTTTATGCTGGTATTCCGAATGGCATCACGCATTGCGTGATCCCAGGTGATTCTGGGAAAAATCATCATGGTATTGATTTACGTGCTGCTATACACAATTTGGCATTGTGATAAGAAATTATTAAAATGAGACATGGTAAATATTGCATAATGTATCCTTGGAGTGTAAAAACCCCATATTTCATGAAAACCATGTACTCAAATATTAAGGAAGGCAACAACAATTGCCCAAAAACAGCACATTATAACAGATTCACTCTGTTACCAACACTCTAATGACAAATCATTCTGACCTTAGAATGCTGGTGACTTCAACCAGGGGGACTTTGGAAGGAACAAATGTCTAGAGGCACGTTCCAATTGTGGACACAACATGCTGGATCTGCTCAATCTAAATGTTAATGACTTTAAATGTAACTGGTGGCACAACTGGGCAGATCTCACCATATCCACCTATAACAACAGCAACAACATTTATTTATATAGCACATTTTCGTACAAATAATGTAACTCAAAGTGCTTTACATGATGAAGAAAGAGAAAAAAGACAAAGTAAGAATTAAAATCAGAGAACACTAATTAACATAGAATAAAAGTAAGGTTCGATGGGCAGGGAGGACAGAAAAAACAAAAAAAACTCCAGACAGCTGGAGAAAAAATAAAATCTGCAGGGGTTCAAAGGCCACGAGACCACCCAGTCCCCTCTAGGCATTCTACCTAACATAAATGATCAGTCCTCATTGTATTCAGGGTTCTCAGGGAAGGACTTGATGATGACGGTCACGTGGACTTCAGGGGCCTCATGCATAACGCCTTGCGTAGAATTCACACTATAACATGACGTAAGCACAAAAGCCGAAATGTGCTTACGCACAGAAAAATCTAGATGCAGGAATCTGTGTGTACTCCAACTTCCATGATCTTCCGCTCCATAAATCCCAGTCAGCGTAAAAAAGTAATGCTCGTGCATGCGCATTCTGTCCCGCCCTCAACTCCTCCCAGAATTACGCCTCTTTGAATATGCAAATCAATATAAATCGCCCTTAAGCTCAGCCTTCTGTGAAAAGACAATGGGAAAAACACGGGGGAAAATATAAGAATTTCAGCGAATACCAAGTGGAGGCAAAGGAAAAACATACTGTTTGTTTAATTAAACCGTGGTATAATCAACAAAAGGAAGCTGACTGACTGACAGCGTGTCGGAGAAACTCAAAAGCTCAAGTTCACAAAGTCGCTCAGTGTCAAAATAAAAAAGAAGTCACATATCAAAGTTGCGTGAAAAGGTGAGTTGTAGCCCACCGTCTGAGCTTATTAGGGTACAGACAAAAAATGGGCACACAGTGGGGAAAAAAGCATGAAATATCAACTTTAATCTCGAAATTTCCACTTTAATCACGTAGTTTATTTTGTCATTAAAATAGAATATCATAAACTTCATCTTAAAATCATTTAATTTACTAGTTTCTCAAATTCCATAGTAACTAAAGTAGCACGTTAAATGCTTTGTTTTGTATTTGATCTTCAATGTGCTCAATGTGTGTGAATCACTACGTGCTTCTGTTCTTTCTCTGAAGCAACTCGACACACGTATAAAAGGTTTGGGGCAGCCACCCGTATAATATTCCTAGCTGCAAAGGATTCCTTAAAGTTCATGCAATGATGTTGCCAGTACGGAGTCCAAAACAGAACTGATCAAGGTTTGAAAAGATGGCGGTTTTAAATGGTCAAACAGGAAGTGACGTATGTTAACTGGAAGTGATGTAGATTGACCGGAAGTGATGTTTCTCTGACATCAGTCTGGGAGCCGGGACCGGAAGTGACAATCTTCTGGGTGCCAGAACTGGAAGTGATGTTTTCCTGGGCGCCGGAACTGGAAGTGACGTTTTCCTGGGCGCCGGAACTTGAAGTGACGTTCTTGATTCAGATAGGTTTTCCCGCGGCTGGTCTGCAGAGATAGCAAGAGAAGGTTTAATGCACCCCACCCTCCCCTGGCCTGGCATGGAATTACCATTACTTGGTCCACACAACGTCCTCCTATTCGCATGTGTGTGACATGTACACCGTCGGGTCGGGCGTACCGGTCCGAGAAGTCGTGGCATTTAGAAAGGGCATCGGCATTGGCTTGCAGAACACTCCGGCGATAAACGACCGAATACTTATACGGCTGTAGATCCAAAAACCACCTCGTGACCCGCGGATTGGACTCCCTGTGCAAGTCCATCCACTGTAAGGGTGCATGGTCCGTCACAAGAGTGAATTCACGTCCCAAGAGGTAGTATCTCAGCTAAGTAATCGCCCATTTAATAGCCAAAGCCTCCCGCTCCACTGCCGCATACCTAGTTTCACGATCCAACAGTTTTCGGCTCAGGTACATAATGGGGTGTTCAACTCCATCGACGCTCTGGCTCAGCACGGCTCCAAGACCTGTGTCCGAAGCGTCCGTCTGGAGAATAAAAGTTAAAGAAAAATCTGGTGCCTTTAATATAGGAGCTGACGTAAGGGCCAGTTTCAAGTCACTGAATGCAGCCTCTGATATCTCATCCCATACCACATGATTAGGTCGACCCTTCTTTGTGAGGTTTGTGAAGGGCGTAGCTCTCTCGGAAAACCGAGGTACAAACCGGTGATAGTAACCCGCTAAACCGAGAAATGCTTGAATTTGCCTCTTGGTTATCGGACGGGGCCAATTTACAATGGCATCTATTTTAGAACACTGTGGTCTCACCATACCCCGGCCCACTAGATAGCCTAAATAATTGGTTTCGACCAACCCAAAGTAAAATTTTTTCGGGTTGATACGAAGTCCAGCTTCTGCCAGTGTCCGCAATACAGCTTCAACCTGCTGTATGTGTTCCTCCCAGGTGTTGGAATAGATGACAACATAATCCAAGTAGGCAGCACTATATGAATTATGAGGACGAAGCACTTTATCCACCAGACGTTGGAAGGTCGCAGGTGCCCCATGTAATCCAAATGGGAGGACACGATATTGCCAGTGACCGCTAGGGGTGCTAAACGCTGTCTTTTCCTTAGTGGAATCCGTTAAGGGAACCTGCCAGTGCCCTTTAGTCATATCTAAAGTAGTCAAAAATTTGGCATGTCCTAGCCGCTCGAGGAGGTCATCCACTCGCGGCATCGGATAGGCGTCAAATTGGGAGACTTGGTTAAGCCGACGGAAGTCATTGCAAAACCTCTAACTTCCATCGGGCTTACTGACCATAACAATAGGACTGGACCAGGGACTATAACTTTCCTCAATCACACCTAGCTCCAGCATCCATCTGATCTCCAACTCCACTTCAGCCGTTTTTGCCTCGGGAATTCTGTATGGGCGTTCCCGGACTATAACCCCAGGTTTCGTTAAAATGTCATGCACAATCAGGGAGGTCCGACCTGGTTTTTCACTGACAACCACAGGGACAGACAGGATAACTGCTTCCAGCTCCTAACGTTGTTGGCGAGTCAAATTATCTCCGAAATTAAGATGAGACTGATGAGGTTCAGAATCCCTGTCCTTCCACGGTTTCAGCAGATTGACATGATAAATCCGCTCGCTGGGTCGACGATTTGGTTGTTTCACCAAATAGTCGACCAGCCCCTTCCTCTCCTTAATTTCATAAGGGCCTTGCCAATGAGCCAGTAATTTGGAATGAGAGGTAGGAACTAAAAACATGACATGGTCTCCCGGGCGGAACTCCTGCAGAGACGTACCCTGGTTATAGCATCGGGCCTGAGCTGCTTGCGCCTTTTCCATATGTGTTTTTAATATGGGTCTAATTTTTTGAAATCTATCGCGTAACTGTACAATATACTATAATATATTTGTTGATGGGAGGGCCTCTTCCTCCCATCCTTCTTTTAGAACATCTAATATGCCCCGGGGCTGTCGTCCATATAGTAATTCAAACGGTGAGAACCCCGTGGAGGCTTGTGGAACTTCCCGATATGCAAAAAGGACGAGGGCTGATCCCAGTTCCTTCCATCCTCATTGACTACTTTACGCAACATGTGTTTGACAGTCTGATTAAACCTCTCTACAAGAATATCAGTTTGAGGATGGTATACCGCAGTCTTTAAGTGTTTTATTTGAAGTAGCTTGGCAGTCTCCCTAAACGTCTGCGAGGTAAAAGGAGTCCCTTGATCCGTCAGGATTTCTTTAGGGATTCCGACACGCGCAAATACCCCAACTAATTCCCGTGCGATAGCTTTTGAAGTAGCTGAGCGCAGCGGAACAGCCTCTGGAAACCGGGTAGCATAATCTACCAGGACCAATATATATTTATGACCTCTAGCTGATGGTTCTAGGGGTCCCACCAGGTCGACCCCAATCCGTTCAAAAGGGATATCTATTAAGGGTAAGGGAATTAGAGGAGCACTGTCCCTCCTAGGAATTTGCCTCAATTGACACTCCGGACAGGATGTACAAAAGCGGCGAACCTCCTCGTTAATTCCGGGCCAAAAAAATCAGAGCTTAATTCTCTCTAGTGTTTTTTCAGGACCCAAATGGGCTCCCAGCAGATGGGTATGTGCTAATTCACAGACCTCTCGCCGGTAAGTCCGCGGTACTAACAACAGTGACCTCATCTGTCCCTCTTGTTCTGCCACCCGGTATAACAGATCGTTATTAAGCACAAAATGAGGACCCTGTGGCATTGGATGCGAGGTGCGTTGGCCGTCTATCAAAGCGACTGCATTCTTTGCAAATTTAAGGGAGTCATCATTCCATTGTTACCTTTTAAATGAAGCCGGCGTCTGCCTGAATTGAAACTCCAGATGTCAGAGAGGATCGGATTCGACCTCAAGAGGCGGGTTTTCATCCCGAACCATCGTAGCGCTTGCTGATGACATCTCGGGTTGCGACGTCCCTGGTGTTTCGTCGTCATCACTAGAGGCCGAAATTCATTCCTCTGCTGGCTGTAAACACAGCGTGGAGGAAGTTGAGGGCGCAGAATCAGCGTCCGTGACTAGACCTAGTGATTGAGGAGAAGTGCCTGAATCACCGCTATTTATATTGACCCAATCTCTTCCTAGTATCACGGGAAAAGGAGGATTATCCATCACAGCCACCATTAACTTTTTTACTATGCCGTCCCGACAGATGAAGCAGTTGGCGGATCGATAATACCAAACATCCCCATGAATACAGGTAATGGCAGGTCTTATTTTTACACCATTGTTGCGGTAATATCAAACCCCAAATATCAAATCCGAAGCCGACACACGTATAAAAGGTTTGGGGCAGCCACCCGTATAATATTCCTAGCTGCAAAGGATTCTTTTAAGTTCATGCAATGATGTTGCCAGTACGGAGTCCAAAACAGAACTGATCAAGGTTTGAAAAGATGGCGGTTTTAAATGGTCAAACAGAAAGTGACGTATGTTAACTGAAAGTGATGTAGATTGACCGGAAGTGATGTTTCTCTGACATCAGTCTGGGAGCCGGGACCGGAAGTGACAATCTTCTGGGCGCCGGAACTGGAAGTGACGTTCTCCTGGGCGCCGGAACTGGAAGTGACGTTCTTGATTCAGATAGGTTTTCCCGCGGCTGGTCTGCAGAGATAGCAAGAGAAGGTTTAATGTACTCTGCCCTCCTCTGGCCTGGTGTGGAATTACCATTACTTGGTCCACACAACGTCCTCCTATTCGCACGTATGTGACAAGGTCTAACTTTTGCTATATTTCTTAAGTGAAAAAATGCTGTCCTAGTGATCTGATTAATATGCAATTTAAAATTCAGGTCAGAGTCAACAGTCACCCCTAAACTCTTTACCTCTGTCTTGACTTTTAATCCTAATGCATCAAGTTTATTTCTAATAACCTCATTACATCCATTATTGCCAATAACTAAAATTTAAGTTTTTTCTTTATTTAGCTTGAGAAAATTGCTACTCATCCACTCAGAAACACAAGTAAGGCATTGTGTTAGTGAAACAACAGAGTCAGGGTCATCATGTGCTATTGATAAATACAGCTGTGTGTCATCAGCATAGCTGTGGCAGCTCACGTTATGCCCCGAGATAATCTGACCTAACGGAAGCATGTAGATCGAAAAGAGCAGCGGACCCAGGATGGAGCCTTGTGGAACACCATATAGAATATCATGTGTCTTTGAAGTATAATTACCACAACTAACAAAGAATTTTCTACCTGCCAGGTAGGATTCAAACCAATTGAAGACCCTGCCAGAGAGGCCCACCCACTGACTAAGGCAATTTCTAAGAATATTGTGATCAATGGTATCAAATGCGGCACTCAGATCTAAGAGGATGAGAACAGATAAATGGCCTCTGTCTGCATTTACCCACAAGTTATTTACTACTTTGTGTAGTTTCTGTGCTGTGATTTGTTCTGAAACCCAACTGAAATTTATCAAGAATAGCAGGTTTATTGAGGTGGTCATTTAGCTGCATAATGACTGACTTCTCTAGAATTTTACTTAAGAAAGGCAGGTTAGAAATGGGTCTAAAATTTTCAAAAGCAGAGGAGTCAAGATTATTTTTCTTGATTAGGGGTTTAACTATAGCAGTCTTAAGACAGTCTGGGAAGACCCCCATATCTATTGACAAATTTACTATGTCAAGAATATTATCAATTAGCACGCCCAATACTTCTTAGAAAAAACATGTTGGTATTGGGTCAAGGACACAGGTGGATGGTCTCAGTTGAGAGATTATCAATATATATAATTCACTAAGACAAGATGACCATGGAAAGCACGCCGGAAGGGGCGTGGATTCACTAAGCCGCCGACAAGTTAGACACCTATGGCGCACGCAGGAAGGAGCCACGCTCACCAACTCCAAGACCATTGGATACGACAACAACTCACAGAGCCACGCCCACCAACTCAGACACGACGACACAGAAAAAATGGCATCATTTCTATTCGTCTGTCGTAGAGGCAACATGCAGCTCCGACCCACGCTGACTGTTAATAGAGGCAGGTTTCTGGCGGAGGTAAATTGCCATATGCAGTGTGTAAAATGGTTAGCGAGGGGTATCCCATGGGTTCCTTAAAACATTCCTTTACAACTGAGGTTAAAACACAATAAAGTAAGCAGTCTTTAAAAAACGAGTTTACGGTTACGACGCACGACCACGTGCACCCTGGCAAACTGTTTTACACGCTACATACAGCAATTCATCCGCACAAACATGCGTCTTCTTAGATGCTCCTGCACTTTGTACACACCCCCCTCCCACCTCGCTACTACCGTGGTCAGGTGTCTTGGTGGATTATATATAGAAAGGCAGCCAAAACCGCACAAAAAATGAAAAGTCTTACGTGAGTCACAGGTGCATCTGGACTGTACAAAGACGACAACAACTCGAATGACGAGTTGAAGGTGGGCACATCAACAAGGCAGTGCATACTGAACGAGAAATCAGCACACTAGCATGACGGAGGGAGCGGAGTGGATGTCCTTCTCCTCTCCTCCCGTTCCACCCTCCGCGCCACACGGACGATTGTGTGTTGGTTCGTTCCGTGCATTGGTTAAAACCCAATGAAGGAAGCAGTCTTTAAAAACCAATAAGCCCTGTGCCTCTGTTTCATTACCGTCTCACCTGCTTCACTAATGCAGGCCCCGCAACAGGGCAGCCAACCAGGTTAACAAAGTCTTTGGGTTCAGGGAGGAGTATGGTTACAAAGCTGAAACTTAAAGGAATTGACGGAAGGGCACCACCAGGTGTGAAGCCTTTCGCTTCATTTGACTCAAAACAGGAACAGGAAACCTCACCCGGCCCGGACACGGAGAGGATTGACAGATTGATAGCTCTTTCTCGATTCTGTGGGTGGTGGTGCATGGCAGTTCTTAGTTGGTGGAGCGATTTGGCTGGTTATTTCCGAAAACGAATGAGACTCCCACCTGCCAAATAGTTAACCAACCCAACAGCGGTCGGCGTCCAAATTCTTAGAAGGACAAGTGGCTTTCAGCCACGTGAGATTGAGCATTAACAGGTCTGTGATGCACTTGTATGTCCGGTAGTGCACGTGCGCTACACTGAATGGATCAACGTGTGTCTACCCGGCATGGGGAGCCGTGCGTAAGCCGTTGAACCCCATTTGTGATGGAGACCGTGGCTTGCAATTGTTCCCCACGAACAAGAAATTCCCAGTACGTGCGGATCATACGTCCCTACCCTTTGTAAAATCACAAAGGTCGGGTGACTTGGTGGATTATATATAAAAAAAGCAGCCAGAAACGCAAAGAACAATGAAAAATCAACGTGTTTGGAAAATTAACAGTCAATGTGACTCACAGGTGCGTGTGGACTGTACACAGACGAAAGCGACTCAGGTAGGGAGTTGGGGGCGGGCACATAAGCGGGCAGTGCGTACTGAACGAGCGCCGATCAACTCCGTCCTTTGCTTTGGAAGGAGAAGGCGCGACGGCGCTCCTCCGGTTTTCAGTCACGGACAATTGTATGTTGGTTTGTAGCGTGCATTGTTGCAATGTTACTTTTCTTGAAGGTTTATTAAATTACGGATTTTTCAAATGTTTATTTTTTCCTCTGTGCTTAAAAATCATTTAAACAGCGGCCTGATTATGCGGCTTATGCTACACCGCGGGTTGTCTAGTTTTATAAAAATCAGGCAAATCTATCCTGGTGAAAGAATTTAATTTGTTTATTATGGAGTACTGGGGCTTAAGAGGATGTGCAGTATTGGGGAGATGTACTATATTATTTCCAATATCATTCATTTTTTGATTGAAAAATACAGCAATAGCCTCACAAGTTTCACTGGAAGTATTCTGGAGGCATTCCTTTGAGTGACCTGGGTCTAGGAGACGATCAATTGTAGAGAACAAGACTCTGGGATTACTAGCATTATTTCTATATTAAATAGTAAAAGAAAGCGGTCTTATAGACCAATATCAATGATCTTCTTCTCATCAACTTTCAATCCTTTAGTAATTACTAAGTCTAACGTATGACCAGCTTTGTGTGTAGTCTGACTAATGTGCTGGCTCAAATAAAAAGAGTCCAGGAGTTTCATAAATTCTTTTATTTTTGGGTCACACTGTTTATCGATATGAAAGTTGAAGTCAGCAACTATTAGGAACGCGTCATAGTTCCTAAATATATATGACACCAAGTCTGAGAATACCTCAAAGAAAGACACACTTTATTTAGGAGGTCCCAACACAGATACTACTAGAAACTGAGAAACTCCATGAATAGCAATGGCAAGATACTCAAAGGACTTGAATTTACCAAATCGGACATCTTTACAATTTATAAGCCTATTATCATACAGCAGCAACTCTCTTATTATCCCATCCTGTAGATCTTGTCTGTGTTTGGGTTTTTTTTTTTATGACATTTACAGTATGTTTTAAATTGAGCTTCTGTAGCTAGGCTTTTCATTACATTCTACATTTTGCGTATTATTGCATGTGACCAAAAAATCTGATTTAATTTGATCTCTGCTAACATTTATTTCCTAAGTGACCGTCGATTTTTCATCAAGACATTCTCACAACATTTGGCTGAAATTAAAATCATTTTGTTTACAGTTTTGAGCTGTTTACACCTCAAAACAGTTGCAAAATGCTGCCCATCCTCTCCCATTGAACCATCATGTCTTCTGGAGTTAAGAAAGTTAGGATGGCATCTGACTTTGGAGCCTGACCCTGACCTGGAGCAAGCTCCAATGAGTTATCTGTACCCTCCTAATTTGGGAAAAGTATTATATGTTGGGCAACTACCATGTTTTTTTGTTTGTGCCTCCATTGAGAGTTTTTGCTTAATTCTGTTTATAAAACAGGGACACCCATCTGGTGCCCCAACTTACGAAGTGACTGGTGGCTGTGTGCCCTGCTTACTTGGAAAAATCATTATTTGTTGTGCTAGTACACTGAAAAAAGTATAACATTGATGTTGTTCATTCAACGTAAATTTTCTCTTTCAAGTAACTTAAGATTAGTCAGTTAGTGTTGCAGCTTGAAATATTTGGTTTCAGATCTCAATCAAAGTAAAAAAATGTGTTTGTACCAAATTAAGTTATGGTGGAGGGAATAAACGTAAAAATCCTATTTCATTTAACTTAATATTTTAGGTTGTTCATGTGCTGTGTTTGAGGGGCCGTTTGTATATTCTATCGGTCGAACTTTTCAGTTTGATGGCTTTCCAACTGCCAAAAAAGAAGAACAACTTAAAAAATAGATTTACTTCAGTAAAAAAAAAACAAGTGAATTGCACCCAATCACTCTAAATGATTTGCGTCAACTTAAAAATTGTGGGATCAATAAGCTAAAAAGAGTTATATTGGTTCAGATTGAAAATATGAAGTGTGAATCATCACATTTTCAGTGTTTTTTTGTTTGATTGTGCCACTGTGCCTGGTGCCCCAACATTCGACACAGTTATTTTATCCACCGTTCATACCGTCAAACTCAGATAAAACTTAGCTGTTCGAGAAGACCATTAAACCCTTGACCTAATGAGGTCAGGGTCATGACCTCTGTGAACACGACCTCAGCAACTGGAGAAGGCAACGAAATGGCAGCACATGACAGAAAGGACAAAATGGCATTGCAGAAATGTAAACTGTAACTTTGGTCAGGTGCAAGAGATTTAAACCTCAGATTTGGAATCTGACTAAAAACATTACAATCGAAATACAATTAGCCAGAAATTTGCATAATACATTTTTGAAGATTACGTTTCAAGTTCCACTCACTGCCAGTTTATCCTGTAAAATGCACATAGCCGAACTGAATTTATAAAACAGCGGAATCTAACAGAAAATGATACCCCAACTTGTTATCACAATCGTGTATTTACCTTTACAAGCTGCTATGCATATACATCAGAATATCTTTAATAAAAACAAGATGCCACAGTGCCATAGACTTTCTATCTTTTTCTTCCTTAGTGACTGCATGTGTTTTCACAGTGATACAGTTATGGTCAGGTGCAGGAATGATGGGTCGCAGAGCCGAAAAATAGTCGGGACACCGACTGGGTCGTACCATTTCATACACAAGTTCAACAGAAATGAAGCCTTTCTGATGTCAATAAACAACAACATTTATTTATATAGCACATTTTCATACAAAAAAGTAGCTCAAAATGCTTCACATAATGAAGAAAAATAAAAACACAAAATACGAAATTAAAATAAGACATTAGTTAACATAGAAAAAGAGTAAGGTCCGATGGCCAGGGAGGACAGAAAAAACAAAGAAAAAACTCCAGACGGCTGGAGAAAAAAATAAAATCTGCAGGGGTTCCAGACCACGAGACCACCCAGTCCCATCTGGGCAATCTACTTAACATCAATGAAACAGTCCTCTTCGGATTTAGGGTTCTTATGGAAGGACCTGATGATGATGGTCACGTAGACTTCTGGTTTTTAGTCCATCAATGTTGGAGCATCATGATGCTTTGATTAGGTGGTGGTGGCTCAGGTCGCTACCACAGAAAACCAGGAAAAGAAACAGAAGAGAGAGTAGGGGTTAGTACGGATTTTAGAGCCACCATGAATAGTTATTATGATGAATTGAATACACAGAGTTTCAGGGTTAAATTAAGGTGAAGTTATGAGAAGGCCATGTTAAAGTAATGTGTTTTCAGCAGTTTTTTAAAGTGCTCCACCGTATCAGCCTGGCGAATTCCTATTGGCAGGCTATTCCAGATTTTAGGTGCATAACAGCAGAAGGCCGCCTCACCACTTCTTTTAAGTTTTGTTATTGAAATTCTAAGGAGACACTCATTTGAGGATCTGAGGTTACGATTTGGAATATAAGGTGTCAGACATTCTGATATATAAGATGGGGTGAGATTATTTAAGGCTTTATAAACCATAAGCAGTATTTTAAAGTCAATCCTGAATGACACAGGTAACCAGTGTAGTGACATCAAAATTGGAGAAATGTGCTTGGATTTCCTTTTCCTGGTTAGGATTCTAGCAGCCGCATTCTGCACTCGTTGCAGTTGATTTATGTCTTTTTTGGGTAGTCCTGAGAGGAGTGCGTTATAGTAATCTAGTCGACTGAATACAAACACGTGAACTAATTTCTCAGCATCTTTCAGTGATATAAGAGGTCTAACTTTAGCTATGTTTCTTAAGTGAAAAAATGCTGTCCTAGTGATCTGATTGATATGTGATTTAAAACAGCCTTCTTAGGCAAAATTAAATGACAAAATACTATCTGCCACTTTGCCATTGTAAGTCAGGTCGTTCAGAGGAGCTCCATTCAGTGGTTGGCTCTGCTTGTCAAAGACGCCTTCTTCCAGGTGGCCAGGCTTCTTATGTTATGCGGACTGGATGTGGTGGTGCTGAGTAGCTTCACTGGGCAGTTTCTCGGTGCTGCGGGGAGAGAAGGAGAAAAACCATTAGTGACTGTGCTCCTTCTTTCCCAGGCAGGTTATCACATACCTCAAATGAGCCCATGAGGAGATCCTCAGATGTGCACACCTGACACAGTATAAATTAGAATACTGATATAGTTTATCTATTTACTTTTGAAAAAAACTGTTTTCTCATTGGATCATCTATGCTGTGACCACCCACTGACAATCCCATGAATAAAGTCTAACCACTATCAGTCATGTGCACCAGAAGGCTCCCCGATTAGTTCAGCTGAGGAAAGCAGTTCCACTCCCAGGCGTGTGAGGGCGCTGCTACTAATGGTCTCCTCTCCTTTTTTCTGTAGCCCAGAAAACACACCCAAAGAGAGCAACCAAGCCTGACAGTAAGGTCAGAAGAAAGTACTGCCTCTTCCATAAAGAAGCGGAACCCCAGGAATGTGGTGTCGTCTAGCGAGGACCATCGATTACCTGCTATATAGAAGATATCTGTTAGACCGTTTCAGCTCTTTGGAAGCTTGTGTTCAATGCCATTGGGATTGTTTCTGTTAACTTTTTTTTCTTTTCTTTTGAAGTAATTGGGGTTACTGGGGTGGTAACCTAACTTTTCACTTTGTCTCGTCTGCTTTCTGGACACCGGTCACACCACCCACAACTCTCAAATTAAGCCATGTCCTGCAAAATCTTGAGTTGTGATTTCCAAGGGAAATGCTGACTTCTACCTTAGCAATCATGTCTGATGTTCATTTTCCACAAGTTTCATACACAGAACCTCACTTTTTTGTGGGTTATTTAATGTAAATGACAGCTGAGTGGAATAGAGGTACCGAAAAAAAGATAGGCAGGACATGTATGGGGAATGGATGACTCAAGGACAGCAAGAAGATTGGAAAGATGGATTCCAGTACGAAAGGAGAAGTGCAAGAAGGCCAGGAAAGAGGTGGAAACGTGGCGATTGAGGAAGCAAAAAGGAGACGGCACGGGATAGAGACAAGTGACAGGTGGTGGACGCAACATCGAAGACGACGGAAGGTGTGGTCAATTAATTAACTAACTTATTTGATTTTAAAGTCCAATTACAGGGTAATTATTGTCAGATGTACAGAGTACAGTGAAATTCCTACTCGCATGTGCTAACATGCAATATGTTGCCGCTCTTTAGCGCCTGAAGGGAATGGAGGCTATAGCCAAGAGTAGAATCTTAGATCTGAGGAAGTCAGCTGTTTGTATTCGCACAACTAGTAGAGTTTGCCAGGTTTATGAGGGCATTTCAGGTGTATCCTATTATGGGCTGTATCGTCTGTGACATCACATTATCCCTCTATTTTAGGGAAATAAAAGTAGTGTTTTTATCTTTGCTGGGAGTTCAATTTCTAGGCAAAGAAAGGGAAATTAAAAACACAAGCTACTTTAAAGGTATATACTTGGCATATTTTTTACTGTTGATTCTAATTACATTGCTCTGAGCTTACGCTTCATCACACCACATTTTGTTTTTGTAGTTTAACACTTAAACTCATTGAGTCCTTTTTACTTGGCAAGCAGACCACTTTGTTAAATGAAACAATTTGAATAGGAAAACAAATAATTTTTGGTTTAATGACCAACTTTGGCATGGTGAAAATACAAATAAATGACATAGTAAGGTCATCTTTATCTGAAAGCCACAGTAGCGAGAGAGCGCTTGGTGTTTGACTGATTTTGTGCTCTTTAATGTGCCAGCTGCTGTACTCTATTTAAAGTAAGAATTATTTAAACACAAAGTCATATTTAAAGAAGCTTCTAATCTGCTGGAAAATTCAGCTTCAATAGCTAAAGCTGTAAAAACAACCACAGAATGCCAGCCAAATGGTACCCTTAAGAACTAAAAGCACACCAAGTTCTCAATTTGGACCGTGTTAGGTGAAGATCCGCACCAGTGAAAGGACTAAGATTGGGTTAGGTGATACTGATGCTTGTGTGAATTAGAAGAGGAACAACAGGTAAACTGAAGCGATTCAGGGGACACTCTGTATCCCCATGGAGGCGGTATCATGATATTCCACCTTTACATCTGCAGGAACAAGAGAGACGTTTCATACCAGTGTGAAACAAAATGTACCACATACCTACTTTCCAATGAAAACCAGTTATGTGTATTCACCACCAATACCAACAATTCCTTAAGATGACTAGGGGGCTTCGCTCACCAACCCCCCCTGCTCGACCACCACCCTTTCCCCCACACCTGCGCTACTCACCAACCACTTTGCGTCTCTGTCACTCACGTTGTGAAGAGGGGAGAGACGTGATCACTCTTCCGACACCCTCTTTTAAACGGTGATACAACGGGAAACACATACAGGTTATTTTACCTCCTCTTTGCTCAATCAGCTGCTGGCTTGCTGCTGCTGCCGTGCCACATGATCTGCATCTCGTGTGGCAAACTTCTATCATATCACCAATGTCCATATATTCAATCTCTTTTCGCTTTTACCTTTTCGTCAATATCGCATTGAATTTTGATTCCGTGTTTGGAATTACATCATGACAATGCAACGTATAACTGCCCGTGAGTGAATATCGTTTTTTTCCCTCTACAAGAAATGTATCTGACATAACCACGCAGGACTTTTCCAAATCCCTTTGTATAAGCTCTTGTCTCTCTGAGACAATCACATCTTGTCTCCTTCCAAGGTTGTTTTTTTTATAATAGAGAGATGTCAAAGTCAAATTCGCAAAGCCATGCACTTATTGGCACACACATGGAGTCACCACAGCACTAGAAAGGAAATGACTGAATTACAGCTGTTGGTTACACTTTTTAATTACAGGAGTATATGAATAGCAGGCATCTTTCATGTCCTAGCAACTTACTGATAAATAGACCCTTGGAGTCAGAAGTCTGCTATGGTGGATTACACTGGTTCTTATCAATGAACATAACAAAGAGTTTCAATGAGAACAGGCCATTCAGCCCAACATAGCTCAACAGTCCCACACTGTTAATTCCACCAAAATAAAGTCTACTTTTGAAAGTTACTAAAGTCCTACTGTCTACCCACTACTTGGTCACCTACTTCAAAAGTCTATGGTGCTCTGTATAAAGAAAAATTTCCTAATGTTTGTGTGAAATTTACCCAACTATGTTCCCATGTTCTTGTTGAACTCATTATAAAATAACACTCTCAATCCACTCTACTACATTCTTTCATAATTTTGAAGACTTCAATCATGTCTCCTCTTTATACTGCAAAACTAGCAGCAAGACTGAGTCTCAGATGAAGAGTCTATAATTAAAATACTTTCTAAGAGTGTTCTTCTTCTTCTTTCGGCTGCTCCCGTTAGGGGTTGCCACAGCGGATCATCTTCTTCCATATCATTCTGTCCTCCACATCTTGCTCGGTCACACCCATCATCTGCATGTCCACTCTCACCACATCCATAAACCTTCTCTTAGGCCTTCCTCTTTTCCTCTTCCCTGGCAGCTCTATCCTTAGCATCCTTCTCCCAATATACTCAGCATCTCTCCTCTGCACATGTCCAAACTAACACAATCACACCTGTCTTTGTCTCCCAACTTGAGCCGATCCTCTAATGTACTCATTTCTAATCCTGTCCATCCTCGTCACACCCAGTGCAAATCTTAGCATCTTTAACTCTGCTACCTCCAGCTCTGTCTCCTTCTTTCTGGTCAGTGCCACCGTCTCCAGCCCATATAACATAGCTGGTCTCACTACCGTCCTGTAGACCTTCCCTTTCACTCTTGCTGATACCCGTCTGTCACAAATTACTCCTGACACTTCTCCACCCATTCCACCCTGCCTGCACTTTTAAGAGCTTTAAGTAGTGAAAATCATATTTAACAGTAAACTCTTAACGGTCTGTCCAATTTGTTATTCTAGAACACCAGTAGTCAATAAACATGGACCGTAAACAACTAATCCAGGTCTACATTAGCAATAAGATCAGTTCAATTGATCAGGCAACAGGAACAAAATCAGAAGGGGAAAGCAGAAGTATTTACCGTGATGTTGGTGACAGTTGATACCAAGTCCCTCATAGTATTTTTTACAACTATTCAGTAGTCTTAAAGTCCAGAAACTGGATCAGTTCCTGAATCTCATAAGCCAGGTCAGATATATTGTGGGAAATGTCTTGAATGTTGGAGTGACATTTCTCTCCTATTACCTTGCAGCCTCGGCCGAGAGTTTTTGATGGGTGTCAGAGGTGAGATTAGCCACCAGTTGTAGTGCATCAGTGAATTCATTTCTGCATGCCTCGGCTGTAGGCCATCTCTGAGAGGAGTTATCTGAGGAACTGATATAGAAGCCCACTGGAAAATGGAACAAGAGGCTAAATGAACAGTCACATCAGGTAAGACATAGGCCATGTAACACTCTATACCATTCCGATGGCAGCCACATTAGAAAACTTACAGCCACCGATAAAGTAGGCGTTGTTAGGCGCTCTAGGTTTGTTGGTAAGCATAGCTAGAATTCAGACCCCCAAAAAGTTAAACAAGTGTCCAAAACCCCAGACAAAGGTAAGAATGCATTTCTGCAGTTTTGAGTTTTCCCAGCAGCTATGGAGGTGGAAGAACAATCCTGATTGAAGACCTTGAAGACCTGAGCTTACAAATTCTTCTTGATTTTCTGCCAGACCAAGCAGGTACTCAATTCAACTTTCTTCTTTTTAGCACAAACATCACCTAAAACGAGGGTCCTTTTGCAGCGACAAAGCCGTTGAAAATGCTTTTGTTTAATAAATAAGTGAACACAAAGGAGGGATGAATAGAGAAAGAATGCAGATTAGCAAATATAAACAAAGCCTGCAGCCCTCTCTTTCTATGTCATGATTTGTAATAACTTTGTCAGGTTTCTTCTTCCAAAATGGCAGCAAGACTTTGGGGGAGGTTACAAAATTTTTGCAATTTGATTTATTTATTTATTTATTTATTTTTATGTTATCTTGTGATGCCATTTTGTTTCTTGCTGTCACAGATCATGTCATCTAATGTTTTAATGGAATAAATTATGTATTGAGTTTAGCAGTTTTAGTGGTTTAACCTTCATTAAAAAGTGGCTCATACATAAGCATGTGCGATCATTTGAAGTAGTTAATTATGATGGAAGTGGTGCCTAATTAACCAGTTTGTCACCACATAAATCAGCCAGGATAAGTGCTGGGATGGGAGGATAACGAACCATGAGAACGAAAGATGAACGAATGAAACAGAGGAACACTCTACAGAGTATACCTGTTGAGAGTGTCAGGACAGATGGCTGAGCCACGTGAGGGAGTAGGAATGATGCCTTATGGTGGGCCAGAATTCAAATCTGCTGAACTACCCAGAGGGAGCAGAGGATAATGGAGGAGAAAGAGGAAACAGTATGTGGGACAGAATCCAGAGCATTGCTGCATCATTGTGGACAGGGTAGACCTGGAGGAGATCACTGAGGGCTTCCTCAGGAGAGGTGATACGGTACTTTTGCTCTGCTGAGTGGATGGTCTGTGGGTACTGATGAAAGTGGCAGATTGTGATGCTGAGGTCTTTGCAGGAGGGATGTTGTCCTAAAACGCAATGGGAGAACATAGAGGATGGGTTTTGTTTTAATATATTTTTATTATTCCAATCTTGAAGACAGTGTTTACTGTAGATTTGTTTATTCTTATGAAATGCACTACGACACTTTAATTCTTTTTTTGTAATAAACAGTTAACTGTTTTGCACCAAAACGTTAAGCCTCCTCACTTGCTCTGGGTTATAAACTACAAGATGTCCCAGCAGAGCTAGCTGACCATGGCTGCAGAGAGATACTATTCAGAGTAGTTTCGTTTATGGTTGCTAGACATTTTTATAGGAAGAGTGACATCTAGTATCATGGTTGTCACACATGCACGTCAGAGGACCTCCTCACAGCCTCAATATGTAATAACCTTCAGGAATGACACAGGGCACTATTGATAACACTTCTTTCCCCACACTTTCCAGTATCTGTCCAGACAGGGCAACTGATGACGTCTCTTCCAGTTCAACCTTCATAAAAACCACAGCCTCTTGGAAGGAGGCGGCATGTCTAGTGGATGAAGATTGCCAATCACTGTGACACAAATCTTGATGAATCAGGCTAACTGCTTTATCTATTTGTTTTGATACTCCGCAAAACAGGAAGTGCATGCTGAACAGTGCATCTTTTGTTTTTCTTTTGGTGTTCTTGGACAATAAATGGGACATACCAGTTGCAGCCCCAAATTTTTTCACTTTGTGGAGCTGACATTCCTCCAAACCAGCCATACGGTATATAAAGTTCAGTACTTGGGATCACTTGTCTGAGTTTAAAGATATTAAAAGACAAAACAATTTCTATGGTTTTTGCTATTTTTGTATTTTTCTTAAGATTCTTTTTAATTTTTTAATTTTATTTATTTATTTTTATTAACTTTTACTTAATTATGACTTTGATTTCAATTCATGTTTTAAGTGTCTTTGGGTGCTCTAGAATAGGCCTCACCCCAGACAGCCTTATTCCCAAAATTCTGCAGGCAAGCCTCAGCCTACAGAAGCACACAAAGGGAAACTGACTTTTAAAATTTAAAATATTCAAAATACACTTGAAATGTTCAAACATACACCATAAATGTCCCTCTAGGGAAAGGTAACTCTAAACCTTCAGCCAGCTAGAGCCACCAATCCAATAAAAATCTTTATAAATAAAGAATTTATTTTATATTTAATAAAAAAAGGCTAAAATGTATCACTAAAAAGGCAGTCCGTCCTCAGTGAAGAAGTTCTAATCTGCAAGTCAGCAATCAGAAACTCAAAGACAAAAGCATCGACACTGATAGTAAACTCCAAATGACAATGAACCACTGCCTCACATTGCATAGACTGAAGGTGGTCCTTCAGCTGTGATGTCAGAGAGGCCCCGCCTCTTGGGGATGGGGGTTCTGGCCATAAAATACAAGGAACATTAAAGCCCAATACATATAATTTAAACAATTAAATCGTAGAAAAATCCAATTTTACATAACTAAAAAAAATCAAAACCACAAACAGGCAAATAATATTTGAAAAATAAAAAAAATTAAATAAACAAAGAATAAACCTGAGTCAGAGCTACAACTCTGTCTAAATCATACCAATTGCAACTCAAAGCAAAGAAACAAAATAGTGCTGTAGAAACATTGTAAATAAAATGATAAAAAAAATCACAACTATAAAACAACAACCAAATATGCATCAAATATTGTTGAGGAGGCTCCAAAACACTAAATCATGGCACCGTGTACCGTTCTCTATTGGCCCGGAGGTCTTTTAAATTCTCTCAAGTGCTCCAAGGCCACCTTCTGTCTGAACCAAGCATTATAATCTCCGATTTTTACACATTTTTTTGTGCTTGTTCTAGTGATGCTCAGAAATAGTGTGTATCTGTTATGAGGTTCAGAGGTCTGCTTTTCTCGATTACACATGTTCCAATCGATGAACATTAGAAAGATTTCAACAAGAACAGGCCATTCAACCCAACAAAGCTCACTATTCCTATCCACTTAATTCCACCAAAATAACATCAATTCGAACATGAAAGTTCCTAAAATCCTTACTATCTACCACAGTGCTTGGTCACATATTCAGTGCGTCTAAGGTTTACTGTGTAAAGAAAAGCGTATTTTTTTTTAATTTACCCTTAATAAGTTTCCAACTGTGTTCCATTTCTTCTTGATGAACTCATTTTAAGATAACAGTCTCGATCCACTGTACTAATTCCCTTCATAATATTGAACACATCACTCATGTCACCTCTTAATCTTCTTTTGCTTAAACTGTAAAGGCTCAGCTCTTTTAATCTTTCTTCATAATCCATCCCATGTAGCCCTGGAATCAGCCTTGGTGCTCTTCTCTGGACCTTTTCTAATGCTGTGTCCTTTTTTGTAGCCTGAAGACCAACACTGAACACCATACCCCAGATGAGGCCTCGCCAGTCCGTTATAAACCTCCTTGGCCTTGTACTCTACACATCAAGGCGCTATATTATCTAACATTCTGTTTGCCTTCTGTCTGGCGGTTTATAGTGTCGAGTCCACTGTGACTCCTAAATCCTACTCATAAGGTGTACTCTTGATTTTCAGACCTCCCATTTTGTATTTAAACCTCACATTTTTACTCCATACTTGTAGCACTTTACATTTACTGACATTAAATTTCATTGCCACAATTCTGCCCAAGCCTGTATGCTGTCCAAGCCTCATTGTAATGATTTAACTAATTTTCATCTTCCAATCCATCTATCTTGATATCATCTTCAAACTTAACCAGCTTGCTACTTATATTTCAATCCAAATCACTTATATACAGTACTGGCCATTCCCCGCAACTCTGCCCGTGTAGTAGTGAAATAGGACAAACTTTAAAAATCAATAAACAAAATTGTATCGCTAGCTAAGTGGAGACAAGGTACACTCCAAAACGCAGAGGTTGAATGACTCCCCACTCCTGACGTCATGCTTTCCCCTCCCTTCGGTCCACTGCGACTCTCTTGGATTCGCACAAATAAATTGGTACTGCAAGCAAACTATGATACATAATGCAATGAGAGAAGATGCAAAATTAACTGGAATGTTGAAGCAAGTTATAGAAAAATTCCCGATCTAAATCCGTTAAGTAGTTCTCTCGTGAAAAGCAGACGGACAGACAGACATTGGATTTTATATATATTGAGATACGAGCTGAAATACCCAGTGTTGCCCGGGGGTAAAATACATTTTTTTTAATTGTTTGAAAAATTTTAAGAATAAAAATAAATTAACAAACAATAACCTGGGTTTGCTTCCGGGGTCCTCCCTGCGTGGAGTTTGCATGTTTTCCCCATGTCTGCGTGGGTTTTCTGTGGTGGGCTGGCGCCCTGCCTGGGCTTTGTTTCCTGCCTTGCACCCTATGTTGGCTGGGATTGGCTCCAGCAGACCCCCGTGACCCTGTAGTTAGGATATAGCGGGTTTGATAATGGATGGATGGATAAAGACTCACTAATGTGCTTGTCTTGCGGTGTTGCATGTATGTTATCATCCAGTTGACGCTCGGAGCCGGCCGACTGTATTTAATTTGAAAAGCAACAGGGGTGTGGTGGTGCTCAAACATAAAGAATGCTGGCAGTCTCCTCCACTTCGCAATTGTATTTTTTTTAATTGTTTGAGAAAAACATAATTAAAAAACACAATTTTAAAAATTAACATTAAGAAACAAAGACTCAGTAATGTCCTTGTCTTGCGATCTTGAATGTATGTTATCATCTAGTTGACGCTCAGAACCGGCCAAATCTATTTAATTTGAAAAGCAACGGGAACGGTGCTGCTCAAAAATAAACAATACTGGCAGTCGCCTGGTATATACTAACTGTGTAAGCCCGTACTGTTAAAAGCACAGGATCGTAGAAAGTATTGAAATTGTCAGAATTACTCCTGGCGTCTCTCTGCTAGAAGGATTCATGTTGCCGAAGTGCTGGCATCGTTTGTGCAGTAGCAGCTAAGCGACTGTCTTTCTTAGGAGGTTTCCTTTTGCCGGTGTACTGGCCTCACTTGCGTAGCCTCAGAGCTGGAGCGCTCATCCCACCTCTACCTCTCACTTCTGTGCCGGACTGACACACACACTTGCATGCGTAAAACTCTATTTAATTTGAAAAGCAACAGGGGTGCGGTGGCTCTCAAACATAAAGAATGATGGCAGTCGCCTCAAGTTTGCCCTCTGGTGGTCATTCCGAGTGTTAATTAGATAAAAACATGCATACAAGATCATCCCCCACCCTACCCAGAAGGGTGTGGGTTATGGCTGACTTCACCCTACAGTATTTTTAGTCGATCAATGAGGAACATGTGTACCAAGTTTCATGAAAATCATTCCAGCTGTTCGGACGTGATGCTGGAAAATAGATACATACATACGTACATACATACATACACGCATCGACTTTTATATATATAGATTTAAAATAGCAGTGGCGCTAGCTCTGACCCCTGAGGGACACCACTCATTCCATCACCCAATTCTGATAAGGCCCCTCGTACTATTACTCTCTGCTTCCTGTTTCTGAGCCAATTCTACACCCATCTAAACACAACACCCTAGGCTCCCTTCTCAAAATCCTTTGAGAATTAGTAACGTCAGACAAGCAGAGGTTTTAAGGTTATTCCCTTTAATTCCGGGGTATTCAAACTTGACGTATAACAAACCTTTTTTTTGTGGTAATCTCCAAGTACCTTGTGAATTCTTCATTATGATTCCTTGCTTTTGTATTTTGACTTTGAATCATTGATTTGTGTTTTGGGCTTTGATGAAAATTTTCTCTGATTTCCGGTTTTGACCTCGGCCCGATTCATGACTCTTACTCTTTCTTCTTTATTTAATTTTTTGTCTACTATCTGTCTTTGGATAGAACACCAAGGGGCAGAAGAATTTCTAGGATCTACTGGATTTCCTTCCGTCCAGAATGTTATACTCATTTTTTCCTTGGCAGCTCCTCTCTAAAACATTTCCAGTGAATTTAGTGCCAACCCCCTGTGGTACCAATTATGGTTGTCACTACCAGGATATGTTTTCCAATTTGTAGGCCTCTCTTTGAAGCTATATCGACATTTTTTGCCTGAACACCATTGGTCTACCATGCCCCAAATATAAGCAAATGTAACAAAGGCAAGATCAGTGCAGGTCACTCAAGCAGATCTTTCCAAAGCAGCACACGAATTTGTGTCATAATTGAGGTTGTGCAATGGAATCAATAAATTAGAAAACTTAAATGGCAGTAACAAACAATAACATAATGTGATTAAAATAAATTACTTAGTAAATGAACAAATGCACATACTTGTAAACCAATTCACAAATGACAAATATGTTAGGAAAATGATAGTCATGTAAACAGACCAATACATGCTCAGGCAAACCAGTGGGATGCTGAGTAATAGGATCAATATGTCAGAAAGTCAATAGCTGAGTAAATTAACAAATGAACGTAGTGATCAGCCAACAGACTCATGAATAATGTGCTGAATACATTAGAAAACCAATAAATTAACCAGAAGTAATTTGAGTAATGCATGAAAAATGTCCGCAAACTAATAATAGTTTAGATAAACCAATAACTGTCATGGCAGACAAATACAGAAACATGAAGGCCTGTGTTATGAATATGTCAGGTCACCTGATGTGCTGTGAATAAGTCCGAGAAAAGTTCTAAAAGCCAGAGGGCTTCTAAGCAAACTCATAGTATAGTAAATAATTCAATACGTGTATTGCTTTAGCAAACCAACTGAAATGTCTCATGCTGGAAAATCAATATTTAAATATAAAAAGGTAATAGAACAAAGGCGTTAAGGAAATTAGGCCTGCTGTAAACACAAAGGTTATGTAAATAAAAGCAATGAATAGTTGAACAGAATTTTTGATTACTTTGTGTGTGACTGTGGTGGAGTGCATAGGCGATGTAAAACACACCGTCTGGTTCTCAGTCGTCCCTAATAAGCTTGGATTTCCTGTTTTCCTCTTGCAGTTTTATTTTCAACACTGTCACCTCGGTTCAAGGAATTTTGACTTTCTTTTCAGCGTTCCATGCACCTGCCATGGACCTCCACAAAAAGCCTAGAATCTATACTAATAAAAGGCAAAGCCCTCACTGACTGACTGACTCACTGACTCACTCACTCATCACTAATTCTCCAACTTCCCGTGTAGGTAGAAGGCTGAAATTTGGCAGGCTCATTCCTTACAGCTTACTTACAAAAGTTGGGCAGGTTTCATTTTGAACTTCTACGCGTAATGGTCATAACTGGAGCCTATTTTCGTACATATACTGTAATAGACTGCAGCTCGATGGCCGTGGGAGGCGGATTTGCGTGTTGCATCATCACGCCTCCCACGTAATTGAGTGCCTGCCCATATAAGGCCGTCCGTCAGTGGCAATCCAATAGAAACACTGCCGCTAAATATTCACGGGTGAAGGACTGTGCTTATGGAGAGGAAGATGAGATGGTCAGGGTGGTGTTTGACACAAACTCAGCGAAACTGCGAGAGAAAGTTTTAAGTGCCAGGACTAAGGTAACATTAAATACAGCCACGGACATAGCACGAGATGGCACCAGCACAGCTGGGAACCTTCGTTGCATGTACACCGAGCGGCTCATGTGAACTGACGCAGTGCACAGATAAAAAGCAACAATTCCAAAGAGTGCTGAACAAAAACCGCATTACACAATTGAGAAGGCAGCAAAAAAATATGAAGCAAGTGACACATACAAGCATATTCATAAGTGCAGCTACTGCGGAAACAAAGCACATGGTGGAAAAAGTCAATGTCCCGCTAAAGGAAGACAGTGTAAAAAAAACCCGTGCATGCAGTGTGTCAGGTCTCAGATAAAGAAGAAGACGAGCTGTTTATTGATGCAGTAAGAAACGAATCAATGAATGAAACCTCTTATCTTTACAACGATTGATAAAACACAGAATGTAACTTGAACACAACACATCCTACAAATATGAACCTGATTGAAAGAAATAATGATAATCAAATCCTTGATGACAGCAACACTCATAACAGTCACAAAACAATTACTGTATATTGACAGTCATGTTACGTTATTTTTAAAATGTTCCCTTTTCTTTTTCATAACTTCTTTAACACACTACTCCGCTGCAAAGCACGGGTATATACAGTATATATATATCCCGACCTACATACTGTCAAATAAACAAACCACACGTCGTGGCGCAACGGAAGAGGCTTCGCCTCTGACGTCCGAGGTTCAATTCCCGAGAGGGGGTGCACTGAGTGTGTACGCCTGATGAGCCCAAAATTAGGGCGAAACATGCGTTGCGTACTCTTTCCATTATTTGACAGTAAAACTATATCTATATCTATATATATATATATATATATATAGCAAAATACCAGCAGCAGCAGCGGAGAAGTAGTGTGTTAAAGAAGGAAAGAGAAACAAAAGGAAACATTTTGAAAATAACGTAACATGATTGTCAATATTATGAGTGTCGCTGTGATATATATATATATAGCAAAATACCCAGCTTCAGATGTATGTCGTGTGTAAAGAAGTTATGAAAAGAAAAGGAAACATTTTAAAAATAATGTAACATGATTGTCAAAGTAATTGTTTTGTGTATTTGGCGGCAGCGTCACGAAGTTGTTTTCGGTAGCTGCATCAGAAAATATACCACGACGCCTGACACGCCTCCTTTTTACTGTTTTCTCACAGCTTGGATTGCTGCTGTCATAATGGGTTTGAGTCTACATATATATATATATATATATATATACATATATATACACATACATATCTTCATATCTATATACATATATACATATCTATATACAGTACATATCTACATATACACACATACAGTATATATATATATACATACCTATCTACATCATATATACACACACATACATACATACACACACACAAATTATATATATGTGTGTATGTATGTGTGTGTATGTATGTATATATATATAATGTAGATAGGTGTGTATGTATGTGTCTATATGTGTGTGTATAGCTTTGGTCACTGAGTGCAAGGGAAAAATAATAAAATATAGTCTGTAAGTTATTAAACAGTAAAAAATTAACGTTTTAAGAAGTACAGGTACATTGAGCACTACTGGAGTGGTTGCGGGTAAACTACATTTTAAAGACGGTGTAACAGAACAGGTAAGTAGTACTAACACCAGCTAAAATGTATATGGATCATCTCTCGGTAGTAGATCCCTTTTGAAAGGTGCGACGGCTGTGGTATAGAAATTACATTTTCTATGTGAACGTTCAAATTTCTGCCTCTGGTAATGTGCCTAACCGGCATTACCAGCATTTAAAGAAAATTAGTTTTGTGTCCTCTGCAGTTGTAAGAGAGAAAGGCTTTGGTTTGGGATAAAAGGAAAAAAGGTGTAAAGAAAGGAAATTTGCCTGTTTCTTTTATATAGTATAGAGAGATGTGTTCGCTGACGTTATGATCGCCTTTTGGGGACAGTCGCGGTGGGTCTTGTGTAGACTGGTGAGACGTCCCTGCCATTAATCAGCTGTGATGGCACTGTCAGTCTTCCACTCATGTGCGTGTCTTCATAATCCGAGCTGACAACCTCATAATCGTATACGTTGAAAAGAAAGTGCGAATCGCCTTAATATTAGTTTGCAGCGGGGTTGAAAAGGGGTCCCGTGTTTGCACTTCTCTGGGCTATAGCTCAGGGGTAGGATGAAAAAAATTAAAAGTGCTCACTTTGACTTAAGGCAGAAGCGCAGTCAGCGTCTCAAAGGCCGGCTGCTCGACTTTTGCTGGGCAGGAGACCCCAGTTTTTGCAGACACGTTCATGATATCAAAAGTTTCAGCGCTCTTTGGAGGTCATTCATATATTATATATATATAGCAAAATACCCGCGCCTTGCAGCGGAGAAGTAGTGTGTTAAAGAAGTAATGAAAAAGAAAAGGAAACATTTTAATAATAACGTAACATGATTGACATTGTCATGAGTGTTGCTGTCATATACATGCCTGCCTGAATAAGTCACCCTCGCTTCACTCTGACTTTTTTACCGTTCATTTAATCATGGCTAGTGGCGGAAAAATTATAAAATGGAAGGAGGATTACACTGAGTATGGCTTTACCAAAACAATTATTGATGGCGAATCGATTATTCATAAAGCTTGAATTGGTGATCTGTTTTTCTGTGTTAACCTCATATTTTTTCATACTTCTTCTCAAACTAAGGTGGTGCGAGGGTAAAATGAATCGGGATGCGCTGATCAAAGTAATCGGTGTACCAGGAAATCATTCATTGACAGAAGTTCCCCTTTGTTTGTAATGCAAAGTGTGATTAAATGCATTATTTTTTAACACGTTATGGAGCACATGCATCGAAGCTTCTCAGCTGTGCTTGTGCTAAGAAAAGAAAAGATTTTAAAAATAACGTAACACGATTGTCAATGTAACCTTTTGTAAGTAGTGCCTGGAGGATTCAGTGTGTAGAAACTCTAGAGACAGCGTGTGTATTAACTTGTGGATTTTTCTGTGAGTATTTGGTGTCAGCGTGACGAAGTTGCTTCGGAAGACGGCGTTAGCCGCGGAGCTCAGCTCAGAGTGAAATGGGATGAATGGGCGGGGAGATGATGACGTGACTCCCCACCCGCCTTAACTGTCAATCCCCACAAACACAGTCTCGAATTTGCATAAGCACAGCCCTTCACCTACAATTTTAACTTAGTTACAAAGTGATCAAAACTCTTGTTTATATCCTGCGTCCTCTCATTAAACTTGTATCCCGCATTACCCGTGGGCATGAGAAACGCCAGCGGCAGCCTGTCTATGAACTTAATTTAAAGTTTAGGTTTACACCTTGCTTTCTTTCCGAAGTAGCAGCACTCATGAACATGGTAGTATATGTCACTCGCTCGCTTCTTATTGTTTCGCTGCCTTCTCAATTATATAATGCATGTTTTCTTCAGCTCTTTTTGGAGGTCTTCCTGGTTTTCTACGCACTGCGTTGACAGTCAGTTCACATGATTACGTGAGAAGCGTGATGATGTCACACGAAACTCCGCCCCCCACGGCTTTCAAACTCAACTCCATTACACTAAATGGAGAAAAATATCTTCCAGTTATGACCATTACGTGTAGAATTTCAAAATGAAACCTGCCCAACTTTTGTAAGTAAGCTGTAAGGAATGAGCCTGCCAAATTTCAGCCTTCTACCCACACGGGAACTTGGAGAATTAGTGATGAGTCAGTGAGTGAGTGAGTGAGTCAGTGAGTCAGTCAGTCAGTGAGTGAGGGCTTTGCCTTTTATTAGTATAGATATACACACACACACACATACATATATATCAGCGCTTCCCGATTCATTTTACCCTCACACCCCTTGTGACGGACAAGGCAGATTTCGCACCCCTTGGTTTGAGAAGTATGAAAAAATATAAGGTTAACGCAGAAAGACAGATCACCAACCGAAGCTTTATGAATAATGGATACTTTTTTCGCCGTCAATGATTGTTTTGGTAAAGCCATTCTCAGTGTAATCCTCCTTCCATTTTCTAATTTTTTCGCAACTAGCCATGATTAAATGAACGGTAAAAAAGTAAGAGCGAAGCGACGGTGACTTATTGAGGCAGGCAGGCAGCAGCACAATAGCACGTGGGCTCGATGTAGTGCGCGTCAAGTCGATTTAAAATGCGCAATCAGGTTTGGAAAAAATATATCTTTTCAAGTTCTATTTGGATATAAGTAGGTTCTATTTAGTCGACAGAAATATCTTTGGTAGGAATGTAAGTCAAATTTAGTCTTTAAATTTCGATGGTGAAGAAAAATTTATGCAATGATGACTAAACTTAACTTACATTCCTACCAAAGATATTTCTGTCAAACTAAAAAAAAATTTCCTTCTATTTAAAATTTAAATAGAACTTGAACAGATACGATAGTTCATAATATCCACGCAGACTTGCACGTAAGAGCGGGAGTCATCCGTTTTAACAAACAGCGTATTGCACTGATACCAAATAGCCTGCCCATTTTATTATTTAGGAATGGATAAATAAATTAAGATTTTGTACAAATAATGTTTTTCATTTTTCTTCCTTGATGGATTCTGGCACACCCAGCAACAGCTGCTCACACCCCAAAGGGTATATATATATATATATATATATGTGTGTATATATATATGTATATATGTAGATATGTATATACTGTATATATATGTATATATGCATACATATGTGAATGTATGTGTATATATATATATATATATATGTATATATGTTTGTGTGTATATATATGTGTATATATGTGTGTGTGTATGTATGTATGTGTATATATATATATATATATATGTATATATGTTTGTGTGTATATATATATGTTGTGAACGCTGGTCCCAGCACAGACAGACGGACGACATGTTTTCACCCAACACACTTTATTTACACTATTTACAAAGGTTGTGCTCACGTGCACACCCAGTGCCTCTTGCACTGATTCCCCCAAAGTCCAGGGCCCACAGTCTCTTTGCCTTTGTCCTGGCCGCCTCCCGTCCTCTCTCTCCAGCTCAGTCCTTCTGCCTCCCGACTTCCACCACCGACTGGAGGGAGGCGGCCTTTTATGGGGAGCGGATGGGCTCCAGCTGCTTCCCGGCACTTAACAGCGCCACACCCCTGTGTGGCGGAAGTGCCGCCGTGCACCCGAAGCCATCTGTGTCTCGCCGTCGTCTTCCCCGGCACTTCCTGGTGTGGCGGAAGTGCCGGGCTCCCGGAAAAAACAGGCAAGCCCTGTACCCGAGGCCCCCTGTCTAACCAGGACGGACGCCCCCACTCGCTCTGGAGGAGGCACACGCCTCCTCCGTCCTCTAAGCGTCCCGCCGGGCTCCATCCCGCCGAGGGCCACACGGGATGAACGGCATCGGGCGCGCCTGGCGGTAACCATGGGCCCCTACAGGGTAGGGCTTCCATGCCCTCGACCCGTGGCTCCCAATAGAACCAGGACGGACGCCTCGCGGTCTGGAGGAGGCACAAGCCCTCCTCACGCCCTCCTGGCGTCCGCCGGGCTCCAGCCCGGGGGCCACAGTGCCCCACCGTTAGCGAGGACACGTGGGTCAACGGCACAACCGAAAGGGCAGCACGCCCCGGTGAGGGTCCTACTATGCCCCCAGGGTCCAACACGCACCCTGGGACATCCGCCTTCGCACCCCCGCGCAAACGCCCCTGTGGTCTCGCCGCCTCGCCCGCTGTTCCCCGCAGCTGGGACACTATTGGCCTCGGCGTGGAGCCCTCGCGAGCGCCCGCTTCAGGAGGGCAGGTCCCTGACGACGCCGCCTCAGCACTCGCGGGGCTTCGGGCCTGTGGAAAAGGAAAAGAGGGCCAGAAGCACTGCCAGGACACTCAGCCCGAGTGCCCTGCCGGTCTCCGTACCGCAGTGCTCCTGCCCCCCTCCGACAGCCCCTGACTTGCCTGCTGAAGTCCTCCGCCGCAGGTTCCATGCCCGTCCGCCTGTTGTCCGCGCACCGCCTCGCAGGCGACTCGCCCAGCCACCCAGGGATCTCCTCTGCCCGCACAGAGGACGGCCCTTCTCCGACGCGCACCCAGCGCCAGCGCCTTCTATCGGAGGAACCGGCATTCACCCTTCGGTTCCTCCTTCTTCTCTTGGACGCGCTGACGGTCTGGGTCTGAGCACAGCAAAGCTCAAATCCAGCCCCGTCTGCGTCCAGGCAGAGCGACAGGAGACAGCTGCGGGCTTGAAGCGCAGGGCGCTAGGACCCAGGGCACTCAGCAGCCCCGATCCTACCAGCCCTTGCGTGTTCGATCTCCCAGCCTCGCTAGCTGTCTGCACCGCCGATCCGCTGTTGGGAAGTTGCCTACTGGGCCGGTCGTCCTGTAAACAGTCACGCCATGTTCGCTAACCCCCACTTGCTTTACGGGAACGGCAACACTCACCACTCCCGCCGTGTTCTGCCTGCCTCCGGTTCCAGCGCCGCGCCGTTCCTCCCGACGCGACCGCCTTCTCCATCAGCTGCTCGCACTGAGCGACTAGAACACGCAGCAACTCCTCAAAAGACGGCTTGGCGGGCCGAAGGGACTCCTCCGACACACGCCGAGCCGCTGGTGGAGAGAGAGACAGACGTCGGTGGGCTTACCTGTCCATCAGCTCCACGCGACGCCTGCCTCCTCTGGGCCACTCCCTCTGGCCCAATCGGGTCTCGGTTTGGCACGAGACTGGCGTTCCTTGGGCCCGCCTCTATCCAATCATCGGCGGCACGCAAGACACACCGGCCAATCCCGTGCCTGTCAGCGGGCGGGACTTCCGGCCCGCGGCAATCTTGCCTCCCCTGCTCCGAGTGCGGAGACGTGCCTCTTCGCCGCGTTGTGGTTGCGGCGATTCCTTGAGCCGCAGCGGCTCCGACTCCGCAGCCTTCTTTGCTGCCGCCGTCGCCGCGCTGCCGACAGCCCGTGGCCCGGCGTGCTCCTGCCACGGACGCGGATCCGGTTCGTCCCTCCCTGTAGGAATGAAGGTAAGACCGACCCCGAGGGGCCGATGATTGCAGGGCAGGGCACTTACCTCCCGGATCCCGTCATGCCGAGGCCCCCACCTCGGTGTGGCCTTCTGTGCTGCCACGCCGGCTGGCTGTCCGCTCCGACAGCGCGACTGGAGCCCGCTGCGCCCGCGATGTCGGGTTCTCCTCCGCACCGGGAAAGCCATTCCGCTGTCCGCGCGGTTTCTTGGGTGAAACGCCCGCTGGTTGTGCACGGGCGCTTCGCGCCAGTGTGGGTTCCAATGCTGCGCCGGGCCGTTCACAGAAATTTGTTTGAATACAGGTCCCCGCCTTGCACCAGGCGGAGCATCCTGCCGGCTACGCCACTGTGAACGCTGGTCCCAGCACAGACAGACGGACGACATGTTTTCACCCAACACACTTTATTTACACTATTTACAAAGGTTGTGCTCACGTGCACCCCCAGTGCCTCTTGCACTGATTCCCCCAAAGTCCAGGGCCCACAGTCTCTTTGCCTTTGTCCTGGCCGCTCCTTTTATGGGGAGCCGGATGGGCTCCAGCTGCTTCCCGGCACTTAACAGCGGCCACACCCCTGTGTGGCGGAAGTGCCGGCCGTGCACCCGAAGCCATCTGTGTCTCGCGGTCGTCTTCCCCGGCACTTCCTGGTGTGGCGGAAGTGCCGGGCTCCCAGAATAAACAGGCACTGGGGCGCCACCTGGCGGTGGCCACGGGTCCCTACAGGGCTGGGCTTCCAAGCCCTGTACCCGAGGCCCCCTGTCTAACCAGGACGGACGCCCCCCTGCGTTCTGGAGGAGGCACACGCCCTCCTCCGTCCTCTAAGCGCCCGGCCGGGCTCCATCCCCGGCCGAGGGCCACACGGGATGAACCGGCATCGGGGCGCCGCCTGGCGGTAACCATGGGCCCCTACAGGGTAGGGCTTCCATGCCCTCGACCCGTGGCTCCCAATAGAACCAGGACGGACGCCCCCTCGCGGTCTGGAGGAGGCACAAGCCCTCCTCACGTCCTCCTGGGCTGGAGCCCGGCCGGGGGCCACAATGTGTATATGTATATATGTAGATATGTATGTATATGTATATATGTGGTTATATATGTGTGTGTGTATACATATATATACTGTATAAACAATTACATTGACAATCATGTTCCGTTATTTTCAAAATGTTTCCTTTTCTTTTTCATTATTCCTTTAACACACTACTCCTCCCTGCTGCGAATTGCAGGTGTTTTGCTAGTCACCAATAAACAGAAAATCCCAAGACTGTAGCCATTCGCAAATGTTGCAGTAGTAGGTAGATTTGGATCCCCAGGGATCATGCATCAGCACCCCCCGGAGGACTGGTTGTGGCAACATCTAGTGAGTTCAATATTAGAGTACCAGTCCCTATAGTAGGACACTGAGGGACCTCTAACATCTTGTGACGGGCTCTCTTGTATCACTTTGGTCTCATACCTGAAGAGACCCTTCGTCACCTCCTTCTTCCAGGCACCTCTGTGTGAGACGACCCCCCTGCCAAATGATGTTGATGTCAAGAGCCTTGAGGGCCTACTCGCAGACATTCTTATAGCACAGCCAGAACCTTTCTGTTGGCCTGTTGAGAAATGTGACCAAGCCAAACACATGTGTCTGTGTTTGAGGAAGGTGTCAGGATGGAGGGGGTGACTGCCCTCCTGAGAACAGTGTTGTCAGTAACCTTGTCTCTCCAAGTAAGACCAAATATACGCCTGACCCAACACAGGTGGACGGACTTGTTTTGTATTTTATGTTTTGTTTGCAGGCGTTTGTTGACCTCGCATTCGAGTGACAAGTTGTTTGAGATATTTGAGCCCAGGTATGTGAACTCATAGATGACTTTCAGCTCGTACCTGACGAGTACATTTCACAAATGTGCTCACACATTATTGGAAATTTTATTGACAGACCAACTTATCACAAAAACAAGATTAATAAGTAAAAACTGGTTTTCAGCAATAAGAAGTAAAGAGAACAATGAAACAAAATTAGCTAAATATATGAGTCCAAACAAAAACAGTCATTTAAACATAAGGGAATAAGCAAACAGAGCGGTTTCAAACACAAACTGTAAATATAATTATTATAACCAATTATTCATTCAACACAACAAATAAACAATACACTCTCATCCAAAACTCAAACCATTAGTCACAACAAATCCAAAAGCCAAAATTTAAAACTAAACCACAAATGAAAGAAATGCACAGTGAAAATGCAAAGGGCTGACGCTTGGGCAGGTCATTTAATGCTGTTCTAGTGATGGGATAGCCTGTAGTTTGGTGGGGAGGGTTGGGTGGTCTCCTGTGATCACATCAGAAATATGAAATGTAATAATTTGTACATTAATTTCATATATAAATATGAATATATGTTTTGCTTGTTGATTTCAATTTAATTCATTTTCTATATATATATGATTTATTATATATAAATATTTGTCCTGGGCAAATATTATTTTCACAACAATCATATTTTTATGTGCAAAATTCAACAATGAACTCAAAAGTAGTATATTGCATGTATTTGGTTTGAACAAATAAGGTGCTTTTTAACAGCAGTATTCTCTTTACATAGTAGCAGTTAAAGTATTTCTTGTAAATCTCAATGTAAACATTAATATCAATGTCAATTTATTTATATAGCACATTTAAAACAACATAAGAATGCTGTGGCCAAAGTGCTTTACAATAATAGAATAAAAGAAAAACATACAAATAACATAAATAGAAATAAAATAAATGAACATAAATAATAAATAGAAGTAGGAATGTTACATAATCACAATGAGGAAACCATCAGTACTGAAGGTCACGGAATGCAAGTGAATAGAAATGAGCCTTTAATCTCGTATGACTGAAACATGGCATCCCCAGCCTAGTGGCAACTTTTGAATTCTGGAAGCTTTTTGTTTCATGTTGCACCGTAGAGAGTGCATGTTTATGTTCAGTTTTGCACCCCAACATTTCTCCTTTGGACTTGCAGCTCCTGTTTCGCTGGCACTCTTCATATCGAGTCGTGCCGAGCCACAGGTGGCAGCCGTGGCTCTGCTTGGTGACAGGACCTGACAGCTCTCAGATCTGCAAAGCATAGAAATACCAGCTTGTGAAGAAGTTCTTCTCTCATATCGCATTGCAGTCATCCACGCCAACTTCTGTGTGTCACGCATCGCCTTTTCTCTTTTTCTTTTCCAACATGCAATATCTGTTTTATTTCCCTCCACCCCTATTTTCTGCAACAAAACAGTTTTTATTTGCCTTCCTATTAGCAAGCTCTCTCAATAAGATTTCAGTGAGTCACAGCGTCTGCACTGTTGATTAAAATGACACTCCGGAGCCCACTGACACAAAGCTCTCTTTCTGTAGTGCTTCATGCAACTCGACTTTAACAGGCATTGTTGACAGAACTATGCCAGAGTTAGGTGGTAATTGACAGTTTTCTTTACCGCACAGTATGGGGAGGAATAGGGTGGAAGGTAGGGGGGAATAGGGGTGGGGAGGAGGTTGCATTAGGACCCTCGAGAACAAAGAACCAAGGAGAGCCAGAAATCAAATTACACCGAGAAAAAGAAATCCTGCTGCTCTAATGAGTTGCAACACAATGTATGATTAATCGGGCTTCTCACAGCAATTAAGCGTTTTGTTTTGTTTCCCCCCACACAGGAGCTCCACAATCCTTTCCTCATTGCCTTTGAGAATTGAATAACAAACAAAAAAAAAGAGCAAACAGGCGAACAAGTAATCAGGGCCATGTCTCGCACTTCAGCCCCACTCCCACCGGAGAAGGCAGGCGACTGACTACCGTTGTTTTACTGCCCCCTACAGCTTCACATACGGAAAAATGAGCAAGAGGCTAAAGGAAGGGGGGACAGTCTCGGTTCGAGGGGGACGTCGGGTCTTGTGCTCCGCTTCCAACTGTGCAGGAGAAAAGCGGTGAGACGTAAGTTATCAGTTCCGGAGATCAAGGCGAGACACCGATCCTTCAAAAGCAGCCCCATCACTGCGTGTCAGCAAAGTCTTAGAAACACTTCCAGGGCGCACAGGGGATTTGGAAGTCACTTTGGATAAATCAAGGAGCTATATGACTGTCCTCTGACAAATCAGTCTAAAGTCATGTGCTTACGGAATATGGAAGGTGATATGCGTCATACGAGTATGGAGGGCGACTTGTGCACGAAGGAATCTGTGGGATGAGTTCAATGTGAAGTATGCAGGTTTAGAGCTAGGAAATGGGCATAGATATATTGATATATAGACTGATAAAATATATCTATGAAGTAATGACAACATACTGTACATTGATCAATGAGATACTTTCAATATGAAAAATGCAGTTTTATATCTGCAAAATATGCTTCAGTCTAAATACAGTATAGCTACATTCTACAGTCAGTCTGTTCAGTATATTAATGATAATGTAAATTGACCTATGAAAGAGATTCAGTATAACATATGCAGATTTATATATATATATATGAAATATCCATTAGCCTAGATAAAAGGTATATATGCAGTATATATTTAAATATGCATAAAGTCGCAAACATCAATGTGTTCAATTTGTTGATCACAATATATGTCAATCTATAAAATATACAGTATCAAGTAAGAAACATTCAGATTAATATATATGAAATATGCATCAGCCTACATACAGTATTCCTACAGTATGTTTAAATATATATTCAACATATTGATGACAATGTAAATTGATCTATGAAATATATTTGCCCAGTCTGCAGTGGTCCACAGCCGGTATTTCAAGGCCCTATCTTGTCCATTAAGGAATGGCTTTCTTACTGCCACTCGCCCTGTCAAACCTGCAGCACAAAGTCTCCTCTTCAAGGCAGAAACCGAGACTTACTTTTGTCAACCACTGTTAAGATGTGCCTATCAAGCAAGTTGGTGACCCTTAGAAACTTGTTTTCTGACTGGGTTGTGAATTTAGGTCTGCCAGAGAGTTTTTTACAGCTTCCAATTGCCTTTGGACTGGATAGGACACCACTGGACTCACAGACACTTGGATTTTGTGCAATTTCTCTAAATGAAAGGCCTACACTTCCAAGGGTAATAAGCCTCTGTCTCATTTCATTTATTAATTGCCAATTTCTTGCCATTATCACTGGAATGTACAACTTCCTACAGTATAATATTGTCCTAGTAGAACTTCAAAGGGTGGAGTAACACAGTCTGTTCCAACTCTGCTCTAAGAATGACAAAGGGTTTTTAAGTAATCCACACAAGTTGGGACACCTGTGCAAATTGTTTGCTTCAACTTGCAAGGCTCAATTGACTTTAATTGCTGCAGAGCATCTATAGGTTGTAACCTATTAGATGTTCCATGAAGAAGGCGCTTTTGTAATATTCAGTAATTTCCCTTTTCTCAGTTTTTGCTAACCTAAACCTTAAATTTAAACCTCTGGCAGTTTACTGCTGACATTTTTATCATTTTAGGTCATTCATTGCATTTCAACTGATTAAATTTCAAGACAAACTGGAAAAGCAGAGGCATTCTAAAATTTATGACTGTTACTATACATATATATATATATATATATATATATATATATATATATATATAGTGGTAAAAGAATAAAGCATTAAACAAGAGAAAGGTTTGGGGATGGCGTCCCCATATACTGAATGTTTTGGCAGAAATAAAACACGTCTTTACAGAACAGAGTTCACAACTGAACTGACTCTGCTCTATAAGTACGGTGGAAAGGAAAAAGAAGTGGAGTCAGAGTGGCTGGAACAGGAACTGATGTGGTTGTTGAAGGCAAAGACAATAACTTCCTCGATCAAGAGGTTTAAAAAGAGAGGTGGAAGCAGGAAAGGTGTAGTGACATATTTGGTTCTCTGGATAGTTCTCTTCCTTTCCAAAGCAAACATAAACTGTGTTGGTGTTGGTGTAATTGTCAAGTCCTTCCCCATAATATCAGTCAGCCGTGTTCCCACGACACACGCCCTAAGCCTGCATATCATGCATGGACCAAGTAGATGTCTCTTGGGCTCTACCAAGGTAGGGATATCAAGGAAACACACTGGCAAGACACAGATATTAACTGCCTTTCTCGTTCTACCCAGAGAACAGAGGAGAAAACCTGAAAGGACATCTGATGTCACCGTCTCTCTCAGCATCAGTGGTACTTTCCCTATCACCTCATACGCTACATAAAAAAGGACAGAGCAGAAATCAGCGCTCATTGACAAACTCGCTACTGAAGGAGACAATGCTTGTTCCTCAGAGGTGACTTGCAGAGACTACCCAAGTCTAAAGTGGACTGCGTTTTTTATATACTGTGGAAGTTCAGCCCCAAAACACAGACAGACAGACACCAGATGTCCAAAAAACACACGTTTAATATTCTTCTTCAAATTTACAACACCACACATTGTTCTAACAGCCACAATTCACTCATAGTCTATCTTCTCCTGATTGTTCTGCTACTTCTACTCCTCTCCTCACAGGTTCTGTCCTCTTCCTCCCGACTCCGGCTCCTCTAATGAAACGAGGTTGGCCCCTTTTATAATGCCCTGGATGTGCTCCAGGTGCCCCATAATGATCTTCCGGTGGCACTTTCTGGTGTACGGTAGTGCTGCATTAGCACCCTGTAAGGACTGTGGGTGTTCCTGGATTCTCTTCCAGCAGCTCTTCTGGGTCCAAGGCTTTGTAATCATCTGGGCACCCCCTGGTGGTGGCCACAGGCCCCATCAGGGTTGAGCTTCTAAGCTCTGATTCTGTGGCCCAATGCAGACCAGGGCAGCTGCCCTCTCGTGGCCTGGAGGGAGGTATTGTCCCCCTCCCAGTCCTTCCAGCCATCTGCCATTTTATATATATAATCGACAATCGACTTGACTTGACTTAACATCCCACAATGCCAATCCCCACACTCATTTGGTGATCCATTTTCTAAACTTCATTTCCATCACAAGTTCATTGTGGGCAGAACCAACTCAAGCAAAACCAGACTTGCTATAAATTATTTGTGTTGTATGTTGATTCTGTGAAATGCTATGCAATTGTACATGATATTCGATTAGATAAACATTATATTTTCCAAGGGGAAACTGTAAATTATGATATTAATAGCACATATAAAATAAAGATTAAGTGGATTGCTTTAGCTTAGGGTGGTACAGTGGCACAGGGATTGCGCTGCTGCCTTGCAGTGAGGAGACTGTGGTGCATGTGCCAGGCACTCTTTGCATGGAGTTTGTATGTTCTCCCCATATCCTTCTGGTTACGTGAATTGGCATTGGTCAATGGTCAGTCATGTGATGGGCTGGCACCCAGTCCAGGTGTTGTCCCTGCTTTGTGCCAATGCTTGGTGAGGTAGGCACCAGCTGCCCCACAATCCTGCCCTGGAAAAGTGGGTTAAGAACGTGTAGGGTTGAATGTACTTTATTATTTAATACTTTATAGGAAAACAGCAAAGTAATTAATAGAGCTGTATATAGAATATGTAAATGAACAGTTTTTTTATACTGTACTGTAATACAGTAATTAATGGCACAAAATAAAATAAGATTAATTAAATACTTCTGTTTTATTATGTTATGCTGCCAAGTAATCATGTAATGATTGGGATAAATAAAATAAAAAGATTACTCTGACACTGTAAAGAGACATCTAATTAATGGAGCTATAAGACAAAAAATTAATTGATAGCTACACTGCATTGCAAAAGCAGCAAGTCATATATAGACGTACTGTATGTGAAATAAAAATCGACTGAATGACTTAGTTTTATTGTTTTATACTGTGTTGTAATCTTGTAAAGTGCCTTGTAATTAATGGTTCTGTATAAAAGAAAGGTATTTTAAAGCTTTCATGTGCCATGTAGTTGTGGATAATTTTAATTGTACTCTGTGTTCAAAATATATAAAACAAAGAGTGACTGAGGAGGTTTGTGCTCATTTCATATTGTGATGTGGTGTACAGTATATTGCAAAGCATCCCATAGTGAATGAGCAGCACTCCATAACATAAAGATTCTCGGCTTTTCAACAGTTGGCTATCCTGTAGTGTAACCCCCTGCGATGTACAACATAATTAGTGGCATTATACAGAGAACAGAAAGATTGATGGCTTTTGCTTGATTATTTTAGACTTTCTTATTCTGCTGTTCTTCTGCATGACGTTAATGTCACTCCGTAACACACAGACTGGTTGCTTTCTTTGGTTATTTTAAACTTTATTGTCATATTGTAATCCAGTAAAGCATTTTGATGATGATGTCGCCTTGTGAACTTTTTATTATTTTTATGATTTGATGCTATTTAAAAATTGTAATCCTGTAAAAGATTATGAAGTAAATGTTGCTGTATAAAATGAATAGTTTTGGTTAGTTTTTTTTTTTTGGTTATTTTATACTCTGTTATCATATAGTAATCCTGTAAAGCATCAGGAAGGTTGACGTTGCTGTATGAAACCAATGATTCATAGCTTTTTTGATTATTTTACACTGTATTTTAATTTTTTTTATTAAACATATTGTTAACAGCAGTATGTTTCTTTATTTTGTACTCTTTCTTTCTTTCTTCTTCTCCCGTTAGGGGTTGCCTCAGCAAATCATCTTCTTCCATATTGTACTGTATTGTAATGTTGCTATATACAATAAATAGGAATTGCTTTTTTTGATTATTTTATTCTGTATTATTATATTGTAATCCCGTAAAGCGTTATGAAGATCAATGTCGCTGTATAAAATAAAGATTGGTTGCATTTTCTGGTTATTTTATATTATTTTAATTTTATAAAGTGCTGTGTTAATTGCATGTAATTTTAACAGAACTGTGTGTTTTTTATTAATTTATGCTGTAGTGTAATGTCTCTATATAAAATATATTATATACTGCTCAAAAGAATTAAAGGAACAATTTTTAATCAGAGTGTAGCATAAAGTCAATGAAACTTATGGGATATTAATCTGGTCAGTTAAGTAGCAGGGGGTTGTTAATCAGTTTCAGCTGCTGTGGTGTTAATGAAATTAACAACAGATGCACTAGAGGGGCAACAATGAGATGACCCCCAAAACAGGAATGGTTTAACAGGTGGAGGCCACTGACATTTTTCCCTCCTCATCTTTTCTGACTGTTTCTTCACTAGTTTTGCATTTGGCTACAGTCAGTGTCACTACTGGTAGCATGAGGCGATACCTGGACCCTACAGAGGTTGCACAGGTAGTCCAACTTCTCCAGGATAGCACATCAATACGTGTCATTGCCAGAAGGTTTGCTGTGTCTCCCTGCACAGTCTCAAGGGCATGGAGGAGATTCTAGGAGACAAGCAGTTACTCTAGGAGAGCTGGAGAGGGCCATAGAAGGTCCATAACCCATCAGCAGGACCAGTATCTGCTCCTTTGGGCAAGGAGGAACAGGATGAGCACTGCCAGAGCCCTACAAAATGACCTCCAGCAGGCCACTGGTGTGAATGTCTCTGACCAAACAACCAGAAAGACTTCATGAGGGTGACCCAAGGGCCCCATGTCCTCTAATGGGCCCTGAGCTCAATGCCCAGCAGCATGCAGCTCGATTGGCATTCGCCATAGAATACCAGAATTGGCAGATGCACCACTGGTGCCCTGTGCTTTTTACAGATGAGAGCAGATTCACCCTGAGCACGTGACAGAAGTGAAAGGGTCTGGAGAAGCCATGGAGAACATTATGCTGCCTGTAACATCATTCAGCATGAGCAGTTTGGTGGTGGATTAATGATTGTCTGGGGAGGCATATCCATGGAGGGTCACACAGACCGCTACAGGCTTGACAAAGGCACCTTGGCTGCCATTAGGTATCAGGATGAAATCCTTGGACCCATTGTCAGACCCTATGCTGGTACAGTGGCTCCTGGTGCACGACAATTCCTGGCCTCATGTGGTGAGAGTATGCAGGCAGTTCCTGGAGGATGAAGGAATTGATACCATTGACTGGCCACCACACTTTCCTGACCTAAATCCAATAGAACACCTCTGGGACATTATGTTTTGGTCCATCCAATGCCACCAGGTTGCACCTCAGACTGTCCAGGAGCTCAGTGATGCCCTGGTCCAGATCTGGGAGGAGATCCCCCACAACACCATCTGTCATCTCATTAGAAGCATGCACCGATGTTGTCAGGCATGTATACAAGAACACAGGGGCCATACAAAGTGCTGCGTACAATTTTGAGTTGCTGCAATTACATTTTGGCAAAATGGACTAGCCTGCCACATAATTTTTTCACTCTGATTTTTGGGGCGTCTTTGAATTCAGGGCTCTGTAGGTTGATCATTTTCATTTCCATCAAACGATGTGGCATCCTTTCGTTCCTAACACATGACCCAGTCTATATCAGTATAGATATCCAGGAGGATTTTTTTTCCCATTGAGATCTGATGTGTTTTCAAAGTGTTCCTTTAATTTTTTTGAGCAGTTTATTATATTATTATAGTGTAATCCTGTAAAGTGCCATGAAGTTTAGGTTGCTATATACAATATATTTTTTTTTAATTCTTTTGTACTGTATTGTAATGTAATCCTGTAAAGCATTATGAAGTAAATGTCACTATGTAAAATAAACATGAATTGCTTTTTCGATGATTTTACACTCTTATTATTTTGTAATTCTGTAAAGCATCATTACGTTGATGTTGCTGCATAAAATAAAGATTTTTTTTAAAATAATTTCATACTATATTATAATAACCCTGTGAAGCATTATGAAGTAAATCTACTCTATATATATATAAAATCCTAAGCCGAAAAGTGCAGCAATGATGTTTTTAATGTCACACTTTAAATCAGGCTTATTTTAAAACCTATATACTGTATGTGTTTGGTATGATTCTTTTCAGAATTTATTGAACTTTAATGTAATGTTGTTAGATTTTAGATTCTTATTCTGTTTTTAAATAATAAACTTGAAAAATTTCAAAAACTCACGTCCCGCGAGACGAGACTTTGTGCCAAGAGATTTAACAACGCCTAGGAGCCGGAAATAAAAGACAAAGAGTAGGACAGCTTCTGGACAGGCTTTTAAATGTTTGAAGTGTGGCATGGCAGCAGCAGCAAGCCATCAGCTGATCGAGCAAAGAGGAGGTAAAAAAAAACTGTATTTGTTTCCCATTGTATCAACGTTTAAGAGGGAGTTTCGGAGGAGCGACCGCGTCTCCTTGGGGTGCGTTCAGCCCTACTCTTCACAACACGAGCGGCAGAGATGCGAAGTGGCTGTTGAGCAAAGCGAGCAGGGGGGAACCCCCTAGTGTCGCTATATAAAATAAATATTAATGGATTTTTTGGTTATTCTATGCTATATTATTGTATTGTAATCTTGCAAAGTGTCATGAAGTTGATGTTGCTATATAAAGATTTTTTTTTATAATTGTATATTATATTATAATCCTGTGAAGCATTATAAAGTGGATGTTGCTATGTAAAATAATCATCAATTGTTTTTTTGGTTATTTCATATTATTATATTAAAATCCTGTAGAGAATCATGAAGGTTCTTCTTTTCTTTTTTTTTTTTTATCGTTTTACACTCTATATTAATGTTTTAAAGCACCATGTATTTGTATTAACAGCGCTATGTTGTTTCTCACTATTATTTTCTGCTGTATTGTAACCCTGTCTAGCAGACGTAACTGCAGCATTTATTTACAACACATTGCACATTTTTCTACAGCTCCAAGTGCTTTACAACTGTAAAGATAAAGTCTGTAATGGTTCAGGTGGTAAAAGTCGGTGACCAGTCTAAAAAACATGCGGCTAATATTGGAGAAAATAAACCTCCAGGAGAAAATAAACCACCAGCCCGTTCTCCATTTGACGCCAAAGTATCACTTTATGACAGTGCGCTCTCTTAATTGGTTATTACATACTAGAGACCGATTGATCAATTGATTGGTTGCTTTTGTTTGAACACTTTGCCCTATGAAGTGTCATGTGATGATGAATTCTGTTAATGACGCTATATAAAATAAAGACTGAATTCGTCTGAGGGCTGATGGATGTCGTTCTTCTTTCTAATCACTCTGCTCCACTCAGTGAACACAACACCGATTGCCCAAATGTCTCATTTTTCACTATGGTGCCCTGCGTTTTCAAACCCCCAAGCTTTTATGTCTTTGCAGAAACACTTTGGGGTAAGGAGAAGAAGCGAATTTTTGCGGTAGGTGAATCCTCATTATTCAGTAAAGCTTCCCTGCGTTCCTAACAGATGTTGTACTTGTTTGGTAGGAGGAAAACAACCTCAGTAAGAATGATGTTTGCATTTTCTTTCCGAAGTCAGACAGAATTTGCTGAATGAATTCTTTTCCACTTACTCTGTGTCAGGGAGAGGGTTAGCTTGTCAAAGCCATTTGATGAATTTCGCTGTCTTCCTCTGCTTCAGCATGGATGTTCTGTGCCTGGGCTACACATTAAATATACATCAAGCGCTTCTAAAGAGTGGCATGCACGTGGAGTTTATTTTTTACTTAACTTTCATGCGAATGTCAACATACTGGTGTCACTTCTGATATTTGTGCTGTTTTAATATATGTATTTTTTGGGCCATGAAACAACTTTCCTAACCTGTCTGATAGGGTTACACGGTTTGACTCTGGAAAGACGTTTGGCCTCGGTCTCATCAGGGAGATCTTTGGCTTGAGTCTGAAATGAAGAGAACACAAGTCTTTGCCCTGAAAGATTCAGGGTCAAGGTCAGGGCCGGCCTGTGGTCCAGATTACCATATGCAATGTTTAGAAAATGAACGTGGAAGAATACCGGTGGGTAATCAGACTCCACAACGAGTGCTGTTGTGTTCTTGTGAAGCAGCGTACCTTCTTGTTGTGCATGTGATGTTTAAGTTCATCGGTGCTCACACGAACCTCTTTTGATTCCATCATGCTATTCAGTTCAGCTATTACTTTCCCCTTGGGATTAATAAAGTATCTATCTATCTATCTATCTATCTATCTATCTATCTATCTATCTATCTATCTATCTATCTATCTATCTAGTTCACTAATCCCAAGGGCTATACATTTTAATGGAGGCTGCTATAACCCATAGTCATCACAACATCACTTTGCTAGCCCAATATGTTCCTTGGTCCTCTTGTGGTGCCCTTGTTTTTTAACCTCATGCTAAGCAGCAGCAGTTGGCATCAGGTTATGGCAGCTTAGCTTTCTCATGCAACAGGCTGTTATCATCGTAACACCCCATGCCAGCAGCTAGAGGGCACTGACCTCTTTGGGGGACATCTAGTAGTTCATGATCCAAGATGGAGTAGGGCTAGTGAGGGGACAACAAGTGCAAAAGTGCACGTTTAATAGAACAAGTGTTTTTGAGCAGTCATAAAATAAATAAATAAATCCATTAAAACAGTGCCATGGGGTAAATACAACAAAAAGATAAAAGACAGAATTATAATTCCAATTTTAGATCACAAATTTCTTCTCTTTAGGGTATAGCAACGTAAACGAATTTCCTTTAACTGTCCCCTAAACTAAAGAGCTTTGCTTTATTTGATGAAGTTTATTTACTGAGGTGTCATAAATTTTTGTTTTCAAGTGAGAAGAGTCCAGCTGTCTTTCAGCCAATGAGATTACAGGTTTTTGTCACTTGGTTTACTTGACTGGACTCAGATGACCCTCCGCCAATCCAAATCTTAACCATAGTGTAACCAGGTGTCATCACTGACGTATAATATAAAGAGACAACCTCATCGATGGAGAGGAGCTCCGCAGCAAGAATGTTTAGGATTTTGCACCAAAAGCCATGTTTTTGCAGTCCTTTTTGGGTGTTTTTCTATGTAAGGAATATGTTTCTTAGTTAGTGCATCGACATTTTTATCACCATTTTGATTGTTTATGAGCTCCACATTATTTTGTGTCTCTTTTGACACGTCCGTAACAGATTGAAATGTCGTCTTTCCTCATCCAAGTTTACGGATACAAAACCCTATTCTTGTCTAATGAATTAATACTCAAGACTAATTTTTTGAGCCATTTTGTTGTTCACCCCTCGCTTTGTTATTTTTGACCACAATTTTCATCTCTCGTTTTAGTTCTTACACATCATTTTTGATTTCTCAGTTTTGACCCCTGTTTTGCCTTTTGACTTTGCCTTATCTCTCGGCCTACTCAAAAATATATTTGTTAGTCCCTGGGATATTGAATTGTACGATTGGTGCCATAGTTATACCAGATTTCATCAGTAGTGCTGATTGTAGTCATGTGGCAGTGATTAAAATGTTGCTTTGAAAATAAGGAAATAATAAAAATAAATAAATTAACATAGTGTCAGTCATGTGCATCAGAGGGTACCCCTCTGGGTTCCTCCCAGTGATGTAGTAACCCCAAGAGGGGACACTGTAACTAATTGTGTTGTCTGTCTTTTCTTCTGCAGTACTCTAAAACTGCTCAGTGAGGACAACTGACTCTGCCTCTTCCAGACCCTGGTCCATAAAAGATCAACAACCCCGGAAGGAGGCATCACTTCACAACCGAGCAACCAGAGAGACGGAGCTCCTCTGTAACCTAAGAACCTCAAGATTACTTTGCCGTGAGCTAACAGGAGGCTATTCAATGTTATACTTTCATCTCCATCATGCATTCTTGTCTCTGGCGACTCTTCCTATGAAGTCAGTAGATGGATCGGGAGAGCATGGGGTGTCATGAGGTTGCTGAAAAGGGGTGTGTGGTGCTCCTGAAATCTGCAAAGAGACGAAGGTCCAAGTCTTTAGAGTCCTGGTGCTTCCTGTCTTTCTATATGGTTGTGAGACATGGGTGCGGCAACCCCCTAGGCAGACACGCGGTCCAGTCCCACCCTCCGGGAATGACCCTCTATCTGCCACAGCCAGGTGTTACGTGGGTGACCCCTTGGCCTGTTCCAGCCACTTGGGTCCCCAACAATGAAGATCTTAACGAGCAGGATCACCCTCAGGGAAACGCGCTACATGGTTGTAGTGCCATCACTGATGCTCCCTCACAATACAGGCAATGTGCCTCATTCAGGACTCCATGAGCAACCGCTCATTCAACACAAAGTCAAACCAACGGTACCCAAGGATATTCCGGAGAGACACGGTACCAAAGGAGTCCAGTCTTCATCTCAGGTAACTGGACAGCGTCAATGTCTCACAACCATATAGTAAGACAGGAAGCACCAGGACTCTAAAGACTTGCACCTTCGTCCTTTTGCAGAGATACCGGGAGCGCCACACACCACTTTACAGTGACCTCATGACTCCCCATGCTCTCCCAGTCCGTCTACTGACTTCACAGGAAGAGTCACCGGAGACATGAATGTCACTGTCAAGGTAAGTAAACCTCTCAACAAGGTCAACACTCCCTCCGCAAACAGACACACCGCTGATTGCTGTGCTCAAGACGTCATTAAAGGCCTGGATCTTGGTTTATCAATACACTCACAAGCCCAGACACTCAGACTCCTCTCTCAGTCTCTCGAGAGCCCCGATCAGAGCCTCCATTGACTCCGCGAAGATCACAGCATCATCAGCAAAGTCAAGATCCATGAAGCTTTCTTCACCAACAGATGTCCCACAGCCGCTGGACCCCACAACCTTGCACAACACCCAGTCCACACAAGCATTGAACAGAGTAGGAGCAGAACACACCCCTGACAAACCCCAGAATCAACTGGGAAAAACACAGAGGTCCTGCCTCCACTCTGCACAGCACTCACAGTACCAGTGTACAGGTCGGCCATAATATCCAGCAACCTCGAGGGAATCCTGCGAACCCTCAGAATGTCCCACAGGGCAGCTCATTTAACTGAGTCGAATGCTTTGTGAAAATCAACAAAAGCTGCAAAGAAACTATGCTGATATTTGTGTTTGTACTCCATGCGAACCCTAAGTGCTAGGATGTGGTCGATGGTAGACTTCTTAGGCATAAAACCAGACTGTTCCGGTCGCTGGTAGGTGAACAAGTGATCACGGATCCTATTGAGGACAACCCTGGCATCGAGAGCAGTGTTATCCCCCTGTAGTTGATGCAATCCAGGCGATCACCCTTCCCCTTCCAGATAGGGATGACAAGTCTCATTTTCCAGTCAGTTGGGATGATGCCAGTCTCTCAAATGGAAGCAAAGATTGCATGCAATGCCAGGAGGACAGCCTTACCACCAGCCTGAAATAGTTCACCACAGATGCCACAGATCCCTGCAGCCGTTCCATCTCCTCAGCTGGTTCACCACCTGTGCAATCTCAGTGAGGTTGGGTGGTTCACAGCTAATTGGAGGATCAGCCTCAAGAACCGTGCACCAAGAGATATCCAATGTCCTAGCCGGAGGATCAGCTTTGAACAACTGCTCAAAGTAGCCAGCCCAGCGGGTCACAACTGCAGTGTCATCCGTAAGGACCGTTCCATCAGCTGCACTGACTGCGACTCTCCGAGGAACAGATTCAGATGTGCGTAATGCTTCAATTCCACTGTAAGAAGGACGTGGCTCACAGATTGCTCTAACAAATGCCTCTTTATCTGCCCTCAGAGTCCTCGAAGCCATCCTTCACAGTTCCCGGTACAGACCAGAGTTACTATTGAGCCGTGCGCTGCGACTCCTCTCCATGATATCCAAGGTGCTGTGCGAGATGAAACAGTCTAACCATACAGATGCCAAAGCAAAAACGCAAGACAAAAACTGAACTCTGAAGAATTGGAGATACTTAGAAGGGATTTCACTGAAAAATTATCAATTAGGAAGCTAGAATACATCAAATGAATGGGGGGAACTTAAATAAATTACAAATAACAAGTCCAATATAACAATTAACAGGTTCAAAGAATCCATCCGAAAAGGTCTCAATACCAAAGGTCCTAAAGAAATAGGAACTTTTAAAAAAGTTTTGAATCAAATCCGTAAACTTGGACACAGATACACATGTGGCACCATCATAAATATAGTCACAGGGCAGATGTCATGGGATGCAACTTTTGGGGCCCTGTTTCCTAACAATTGCCAACAGCTCATGATGACAAATACACAAAACAGTGGTGCCCATTAACAACGCAAGATGGTGTCTTGACACATACAAAATATAATGGTAAGGTTAAATAACAAAACCAGAGTAAACGTAATCACTAAGTAATTCACAACCTCAAGAAATTTTCAGCACATTAAGTACAGAAATTCATGAAACCCTGTAATTCATAATGAACCGAAAGTCTACATATTCTTTTTTTAACGATTTTAACCCATTAAATTGATGATTAAAGAAATCACATGACTTGCACGTCAATGATGTAGCTGCGGCCATCAAAACAGTCCAAAATGGAGATGAGCAAACAAACAAACTGCAATTGATGCTCTTGTCATACAAAGAAGACAAAGAAAAGTACAGTAATAAAGAAAAACTCTGATAGTGGTGTAAGTCACCATAATTCAGTGTGTTTACAAGAAATGTAATGATTTACTTCATGACGTAGACGTAAATAATTAAGCAAGAATTGTGGGCTAGACCCCTACTAGATCAGAAAGCAACAAGCTTTAGAAGAGTAAAAGTAAAAATTCAATAATTACTTCATATTTGTAATTGCTGACCTTGAAATAGTGTAAAACAATACGCTACATGTTTATATTTGAAATTTTTAAACTTTGGCTCTTAAGGGGGTAGGGCCACTGATGAAGCAAATATCAAGAATATTATCACATTCATGTTTAGCAAACTTGAGATAGCATAAAATGTCCCCATTTTATGTGAAAAGGAGTAACTTTGACCCCTCATATCCCATTAGGTGGTCAGTTGATGTAGCATGGACAATTTCAAGTCCTTCTGATCATTTCTTCTGAAGACGGCTATTAGTATTGTAGGGTGTCATTTCCTGCACAAACTATGGTCTAAAAGATTAGGATTTTTTTGGGGGGTCTAGACAGCCAGAAATAGGGGGCACCACAAAAAGCTTGCATCACTGGACAAGGTGAGTCGAGCAGTATATCATATTGTAGGGGTTTTCTCATAGCGGTTTGTTAGAAGAGGCCACACAAAAATAAACTGACATGATAACGAAGGTTTCACACAGAATTCTTATGAGCACAGTACCCTATCAAGCCTTCATCCCTTATTTCGAGAGATCACCTCCATCCTCACTGATTTAAACAGTGCCGTTCATCTCTTTCCTAACCTCCTCATCCAGTTCAGAGCCATTGGGGGACAAAACCTACCCCAGCAGCCCCATGAAGTGATAAAATGTGTTGTTCTCTCACTCAGGTTTTCATCCATTCATCACTGAGTGCGCCTAAGCAGGTTTAGGGTTGAGTTCAGATGGGATTCCATTTCCCAAATCTGAGGAAGTCAACGTCATTATTGGTAGCTGTGTGTGTGTATAACCTTATAAAGTACACTAGGGAGCAAGCTTTGTTAATTAAAACACATCATTTTTAGGAATACAGCTATTAAGATGTGAAGGCTACTGACAGATACATAATGAAATGTGCCTAAAAACCTAAAAGGCGTCCCATAGGCTGAAGAGTCAAAGCTCTGCAGTTAATTGTGATTTCCTGGAAAGAAGCTGCCACTTAAACACAATACGCCCATTAGTGGGAGAGTTTCAATCGAATGCTCTGCTCTTTAATTGGCGGCCAACTCTGCGTTTTTTGCGCTCCATTCTTTAAATGACCATCATCAACTCTCTCCACTTGTGAAGGTTACAACAATCTCCTGAAAGCCCTCGACGTGCACTTTATTGATGCTATTAGGAGGCCCCAAGATTTGACCATCAGTCAATGTCACACTGCAGCCCAGGCACCACTATCGATTCTTCAATCTGACCTCATTGGAAAGATCAATTTTTATATGCCCAATAATTCAACCGATTGCCGGAGGGCTGGTGTTGTGTTGAGTATCACACTTCATTTAACCTGTGATATGCAAAAAATAAAAATAAAAAATACAAGCTGTCATCCATTTAAAGAGCCGTTCTGTATTATGGAAATTCACCAAGGAAATGACAATTTAATTTAAACGTTAGACGGATCTCAGAAATACTTCATTTCACAATGACATTAAAATTCATGTGGAATATTAAATGAAAACCATGCTACTACATATCCAAGCTGCCCAGTGACTTTGCTTTTTTTTTTTTTTTTGTAACGCTTCGGTGCTTCAAGGGGAAATGTCCGCAGCTTTTTTGAAAGGCTTCTTCTGCTTCCCCTCATGACATCTCCAGTTCAACTTCATCTGGCTGGTGGGGAAAAACAACATCACTTGTTCAATCAGATCTCATTACATTCCCACAACGTCTATCTTTAAATCTGATTTACATAATTTGGACTCCATCCCATCAGGAAACTACAGAAAATCAAAAACCTTAAAAAAAAAAAAATGAGACAGCAGATCTGCAGGAAGAGGAGAGTGAGAAAGTCAAAAGTTGAGAAAGAATGAGGATGAAGATAAAGAGGAGGAGGAGACCATAGGGACAATATGGGGGACAACAATGCTTTAACATAGAATTATACATATGACACTGCATTTCATGTCTATCTGTCTGTCATATAGTGCCTTTTATAGGAATCTATCTATTATATAGCACTTTTCTTATCTATCTATCTATATATTATATATTGCCTTTCCTATCTATCTTATTATATAGTGCTTTTCCTACCTATCTATCTATTATACAGTAAATCTATCTATCATATAGCACTTTTCCTATCTATCTATCTATCTATCTATCTATCTATCTATCTATCTATCTATCTATCTATCTATCTATTATATAGTGCCTTTCCTATCTATCTATTATATAGTGTTTTTCCTATTTATCTATCTATATATCATATAGTGCCTTTCCTATATATCTATGTGTCCAGCCTCACATCCATTCATGTTATTTCATTTGGATTCTTTCCAGCTGTAAAGCAGGTTATCAAAGACTTTGTAGGCCTTCAGCATTTGTTAATTGCACCGCACTGGTCTGGAGTGGTCTGTAACAGCTCTAGGTAATTGGTTGGGCTGGTAACATTTGTTTAACACTAGAATCACTGAAGCCTCATAATCCTGGGCCACCTTGATTTCCTTTGCACCTCTCTATCAGTGTCTGTTGTTTTGCAAATGTGTCGATTAGCACTGGCAGCAAGTAGACTGCTGTCCAACCCCCATCCTTCACCACCGCCACAGCTCAACTAAGAGGGGGGGGGATAGGTCTCCAAGCTCAAGTGTGTTTATCTGGGTGTGAGGTTCCTGGAGGTGTATAGGGTAAATAATATACAGTAATCCCTCGCTATATCGCGCTTCGACTTTCGCGGCTTCACTCTATCGCGGATTTTATATGAAAGCATAACTAAATATATAACGCGGATTTTTCGCTGCTTCGCGGGTTCTGCGGACAATGTGTCTTTTTTACTTCCTGTAAATGCTTCCTCAGTTGGTTTGCCCAGTTGATTTCATACAAGGGACGCTATTGGCGGATGTCTGAGAAGCTAACCAATCAGAGCACGCAGTTAAGTTCTCCTGACTGAGAAGCTAACCAATCAGAGCACTCAGTTAAGTTCCTGCCTGCTGAATGCAGTGTTAACCAGGAAGTCTTGTCTCGCTCATTCAGCATCAACGTGTTTCTCTGTGTAAAGAGTTGTGCTCTTTTGTGTTTATCTTTGTACATAGTCAAGCCCTTCATTATAGCTCCAAAACGATCTGCTACTGCTTCAGGGGCCATGCCCAAGCGCCAACGGAAGATGTTAACGATTGCCGAAAAGGTAAACATTTTGGATTTGTTGAAGGCTACGATTCTTTTTATTTAAAAAGTAGGAAAGGAATATAAGATCTATGGCCGCAGTGTCCTTTTAACCAAGGTGCAAAACAAGTTGTAAGTGGATGTAATAAGGCAGTAGTCTGGATGGAATCTGCTTTAGGGATTTGGATTGAAGACTGCCAGAAGAAGAACAACGGCAGTGCTACACAATCGCCTGAAGTGGCTCCTTTGGAAGAGCTGTAATGCTCTCCTTTGTTGTGCAGTAAAATTAAACTCATTATTATTGGACAAGTCATCGTGTCATTGTTGGTGAGTAACCATAATTAATTTTCTACTTACAGTACTTAGTACATGTACGTACGTTTAATGTAACTGTACACACATTTACTGTATACTATTTTTCTTGTGTTGTACGTATTTATTGCTGGTGGCCTGTCTATCGTAATGGCTGTAACATATGTGATATCGGAGACACTCAATATCTTTAAAATAATATTTAGGTTTTACTGTATATAAACAGTGTGTTTATATACATAATTTCAATGAATCTTACCTAATATCTAAGAGAATACAAAGGGATTATGCTGTATAACTCTGCAGGGAATATTTATAAACAGGGTGGGAGAGTTTATAAGGGCTTAAAATATATAAAAATAACCATACAAACATATGGTTTCTACTTCGTGGATTTTCACCTATCGCGGGGGAGTCTGGAACGCAACCCCCGCGATCGAGGAGGGAATTACTGTATTGTTATTTGGAATACATACATTTCATGTGTGTTCTGTGTCTACAATGATCTGTGTAAATGTAGGATGGCATGAAATGCTGAACACATAACTAAAACAGAAACTTTTTTCATGTTATACTAATAATGACATGAAGTGTATAATGTGTGAAGAATTTAGTCCAAATATCAAATAAACATGTGCGCTTTTATTCAAGAATATAACCAAAGTAAAAAAATCATTTAATTTAAATGTTGCTGTCAATGAGTTAATAACCCAAGCTCAAATGTCAATCGACAGAAGGTTGATATGTATTCTTGGATGGTGCAGAGGTAAGAATCGCTGCCTCATAACCAAAAGGTTTGAGTCCGGGCACTCTGTGTTTTGAGTAGTGAGCTGCTATTATCATTACCATAATGTAATAAAAACATATATTTGATTTGAGTCTGTAACACCCAGTGTAAATTTTGGCTACTTGTAAAAGTTACCTTTTTTTTTTTATTATTAAGTTTTATTCTGTCAGTGACGTTCACGTGGTAAAAACGAACTTGCCTCTCCCTCTCTGAGTTGATGACATTTATCTCCATTCTTTTCAAAGATACAATGTCCCGTAACCGCTATCAGACTATCATGTGGCATTTACGCTTTGACAGCAGACACCCGTGCAGAACGTGTGAAAAAGATTTGCTGGGATTTCGGACATCTGGCAACGTTTTGTTGAGAACTGTGTTTTGAGTTACAACCCAGAGCAAACACTTTCTGAGTCTGTGGTCATAAAGCTTATGGAGCCAACAACAGACAGCTTTTTGACAGCACTTTTGTTGGCTAATAGACTGCTGCACTGTGACACAACTCTGCTTGGCACCATAAGTAAAATGGGACTTCCACCTGCAGATAAAGTCACTTTAGTACACGAGCAATTCGCCACACTAGTATTTAGATCTGGCAGTGCCATGCTGATGGTGTACCCGCCCAAAAAGAAAAAGCTGGTGTAAAGTTTTGCTACCTGTAAAAGATATCACTGAAGGGATAATAAGCAGACCCACAAACTCTGGTGAATCATTTCTTCTTGGTATCTTGTTGTCACTTGAATTTGTTATTCAATTTTATTCTTGAATAAAAGCACACGTTTCGTTATATCTGTGCGAAAGTGTTTATTTTACATTCCAGTCACCACTTGAATGACATCAGATCTGTCTCTGTCTCTCTCACACATGCACACACACATCCATGCATGAAAATGCCATTATTTGAACACACTATGTCATTTGAACATGAGTTGTCATTTGAGTGTGTTTTTTGTTTTTCCGATCTTGCCCAATCTCCACATTATGGTGCATGGCACTAAGAACACAGACAGACTTCTTTTTGGGTGTATACACTATTAGCATGGCACTTCCAGATCTAAACAGAATTGTTCACATACTAAAGTACCTTTAGCTGCAGGTGAACATTCCGTCCCATTTTATTTACGGTGCCAAGCAGAGTTATACTGTGCGGTGCAGCAGTCCATTAGCCAACAAAAGCAATGGGAAGAAGTTTTCTGTTGTTACAATTCTGCCTTTGTTCAGAAATAAATCCATAAGCTTTATGACCACAGTTTCGCAACGTCTTTCTCCCATGGGACGACTGGGATCTTTTCCTAAATAAGGAGTTGCATTGCACACATACTTAGTCTCCAAATCTGCCACAATCCAAAAATTTACACAAACTTGTCAGGCTTGGTTGAGTAGTATTGTAAGAAAGGACAATGGACCTTGGTTGGAAACAGTAATATGTCACCCTGGGTTGTAACTCAAAACACTGCTCTCAACAAAATGTTGCAAGATGTCAGAGATCGCAGCAAATCTGTCATTTTTCAAACGTTCTGCACGGGTGTCTTTGTTGTCAAAGTGCAAATGCTCTTGATTACATGACAGTCGTTCTTACCTCTACGCCAGCCAAGCAGATGTGCTGACTCTCAGTCAATTGATAATTTGGCCTCGGCTTTTTACTCATTGACAGCAACATGTTCATTGAATGATTTCCTTTTCTTTGGTTATTTTCTTGAATAAAGGCGCACTTGTTTTGTTTTACCTTGTATGATAGTGTTTATTTGATATATCTGGACTTCAGTCTTCAGACATTTTTCACAAATTATACACTTCATTTCAGCATTTTGTCATTATTTGTATAACATGAACAAACTTTCTGCTTTAGTTATTTGTGCAACAATTCCTGCCTCACATTTCCTGTCATCCTACATTTACACAGATCGTTCTAAACACAGAACACACGAAATGCATGTATTCCAAATAACAATATATTATTTACCCTATACAACTCCAGACATCTCACACCCAGAGGAACAGACTTAAGCAGTCAGTGAGGGATGGGATAGCAGGCTGCTTGTGCTGATTGACACATTTGCAAAACAAAGATGCAAAGGAATTTAAGGTGGCCCGGTGTTACAACTTTTTTCGTAGGCTCCAAGTATTCTAGTGTTAAAGGCAATGGATCAATCAATCAATCAACACTTATTTATATAGCACATAATTATACAAAAAAATGCAGCTCAAAGTGCTTTACAAAATGAATAGAAAAATAGAAGACACAATAAAAAATAAACATAAGTCAACATTAATTAACATAGAATAAGTAAGGTCCGATGGCCAGGGTGGACAGAAAAAAAAAAACTCCAAAGCTGGAGAAAAACAATAAAATCTGTAGGGGTTCCAGACCACGAGACCGCCCAGTCCCCTCTGGGCAATCTACCTAACATAAATCAAACACTAAATAAATAAATAAATGAACTGCTCTTCTGTCCTTCTTACTTTCCTTAAATCTTGCTGTGGTGTTTCAGGACCAGAAGGGGCAGTCTTCTAGTTTACCTTCTTGTGCTGTTTCTTCTGGCACTTCCTAGGCTGGATTTCTGCACTTCTCCCCCCTTTTTAAAAAGCGTTGAGGCATTTGGTATTCTCAGAACCCTAGGAATGCTACCCTCTCAAACCAGAAACCATGATATCTTGATATCCAAACAGATGGAGAGGACTGTGACTGTTGGGGCCACCATACCATACTACACCATACCAAGCAGAGCAGTGCAGCCTACAGGCTACATTTTCGGCTATAAACATTAGGTTTACTCCTCACGTCTAACCAAACTGTGAAAATTATAAATCATAGACAATTGTATTATGGATCAGTACTTACAAAGTACCTAGGAATGGTTTTAACTAAAACAAAGATGCAACATAAATGGAAGGAGATCTTCTACTTGTTTCAAAATTAGTGGTACAATGTAGGACTAGCATAGGGAGCTACCAACATAAATATGGGACACATACGTTCTTAATTGAAATTGATTTCCTAGTCCTAAGTTTTCAGTTATTCACTTTTTAAGAATAAAATCCTTTTCCTCTACATCTCTCATAATTCAAAAAATGTATTCTGTAATTTCACTAAAGACACTCAAAGTGCCCCATAAGTTAGAGGATCAACGCTGACCCCTACCCCTGGCTTGCATAGAGCAAGGCCACAAGAAATCATTATAAAAGAAGATGTGTTTATTGAAAAGGAAACATGCAACAAAGGGACTACAAGAAAAAAACAATATCAAAAAAAGGATTTACCTAAAAGGCAATCCAAGGCAAACAAGAGCCAAATTGAAATCCACAAGAATAATCCAAAAGTCAAAGAAAGTCACAACACTCGCAAGGAACCACCTGAATCTATTTGGTATGAACCACCCAGGACTTCAATTCCCAGCAGCCTATATAAGGAAGGAGTCGATCCCTTAACTGTAAAGTCTGAATGGTCCCACCTCTTGGGGATCCACCCACAAAATACAAGGAACGCAAGAAAATTACAAGACACACTAGGATACTACATACTAATTAAATAGAATAAAAATAAGACATAATACATACAGTATTTAAACAAATAATAAATGAAGTGAACTATATGATAAAAAAAAAACAATGATACATAATGAAAAAAGAAAAAAGTAATTAAGAAGTGCTTTAGACATAAGCCAGGGAGGATCCTTGTTTCGTTTGCTACTTTGGTCTCTTCTTTCTGTGTTTGGGTTTAGGATCTGCTCATAAGCGCCCCCTACAGTCTGCACTGTACATACATTAGTGTCCTGTCACATGTCAAAGGCAGTCAATCAGGTGAGAGAACGTGTATTTCAAATGTACTTCATTACGTATACTTTGGTATGGCCCCCTGCTGCAAGGACTATACTACACTTTGATGGTCATTTCATGTGGATCTTTGCACCCAAGTCGTTCTGCAAGTGACATTTAATATCTTTTGCGGAGACAATACTTCTTATGTGCAATAAATTAATTATTTATTAAAAATCAAAAAATGGCAGAGCTTAGGACCAAGAGGCCAATTAAGCACTTTTAATGGTAGGCTCTTAAAAATAAAATACACTAAGTCGTCTCCCAACACGGAACATTTCTAATTTTGCTTTAATGATAGTTTTCATCATCAGTTATATACCCTGACAGCTCGGCTCAAAGGAGTCATAAAAATACGGACTGTAATGTCACCAGAGCATAAAGAATCCAGAGAGAGTAATATCTCATTTCAAAGTGTGTCTATGAGTGATATTTAATCCCCGATTGTCTGGGCAGCTGAGAAAAGGGGAAGGCATTGTCTGGATATCACTGTCGCACTCCTGGAGTCAGCTTTCTGCTTAATTTCACACTTTAGTTCACTCCGTTCAAATCCCACTTGCACAATTTGCCTGTGTTTTATTCACACATCCATTTACGCTTCTACCATTTGTTCACATTTGATATTCTAATGATTTATTAAATTTCTTTTGGAATGACAATGACCGCCTATTTCATATTTCATTTTAACAGATGTGCACTGATGTTCACTCTAATGGGGCTGCTTTTATTTCCAGAAGCAGCACCTGGCCTGTCTCTTTCTAATACTCTTCATGTTCAGTAAGTGTTAGTTTTTCAAAAAGTATTGTTTTTTAGCAACCTGATGGGGCCAGTGGTGGGCAAAGAGCAGGAGCTCCCTCGTTTGGGTGTGTCACTGGATTGCAAAGAGCAAAACACACACATATACACGCATGTCAAGTGAAAGGAAAAGCGCCTGGAAAATCGAGCGGTCCTAGAGGCACACACGAAAGCTCAGCATTGAAAACAGTATACAAAGTCGGAATCTGACACTATCTATCTATCTATCTATCTATCTATCTATCTATCTATCTATTATATAGTGCCTTTCACATCTATCTATCTATCTATCTATCTATCATACAGTGCCTTTCCTATCTACAGTATCTATCTATTATATAGGGCCTTTCATATTTATCCATCTAATTCATAAGATATATTAGATATAGTTTATTATTCCAAAGTGAATATTTAGATGCATAGAGAAGGAGAAACATAAAAACAAAAATAAAAGCACAGGACAAAAAATACAATTGTCTTGTCATTTTTTAAATGCATATTTTGCTATAAATCTGTTGGGTTTTCCACAGTTCCCAGAAATAATTGGCATGTGGTCCCACCTCTTGGGGGACCACCAATAAAACCCATTGGACATAATATAGGCAGCTTATAGACAAGATCAAAAAGAATGCACATAACAAAAGCAACATTAACATAAATAAATGGCACAAAAACAAAAGACATGAAACAAGACTTTGAATCCAGCCAGGGGAGGAACTCTGGCTGAAACATGACATCAATTAATTAATTAATTAATAATAATAATAATAATAATAATAATAATAATTTATTAAAAATAATACTGCCTTTTCTATTTGTCCACGGCAAAATCAACAACAATAATAATAATAAACATGACAGCAATTAATAAATAATAATAATGAAAATAGCATGTGAATTAATTATTTAATAATTAAAAATAATAATGCCTCAGCATTGTCCTCAGCAACAACAACAACAACAATAATAATAATACTTTTTGACCATATAACATATTTCTTATCTATCTATCATATAGTGTATTTCATATTTATCGGTATATCTATTATATAGGGCTTTTAATGTCTATCTATCATGTAGAGCAATTTCTATCCAGCTATTTGTTTTTCAAATCTATCTCTCTGTTATACACTGCCTTTTTTTTAATCTGTCTATAATAATAATACATTTTGACCATGTAACACATTTTTTATCTACCTATAATACCTTTTTCATATCTGTCTCTCTAGCTACTATATAGTGTCTTATCTGTCTGTCTAGCTATCAATCATATCATTTCACATCTTTTTATCTATCTATAATTAGGTGCCTTTCATTGGTGTCTTTCACATCTGTCTTTCTATATAGCTAGGTAGATATACTGTATATAAATAGATACAGTATATACATATACATATATATTGTAAAAGATATAAAAAAGAAACAGAAAGATTTGGGGATACAGGGTCCCCTCGATATGTCAAAATTGGAAAGGAATTCAGGATAAAGTTAGACATGGCATCAAGGTCAAGATAATAACTATCTGAGCTGTCAAAAAGCTTCTGAATGACATGAAGGCCCATCTTCTGCAGAGGCTAGTTTCCCAAATGAACAGGAACGCTCATTTAAGTAGTGGTAGAAAGTGGAGGAGGCGGGATTAGTGAGGTCAGGACAGGACGTGATGTCACATGTCTCCTCCACCCTAAACTGGGTTAGTGGCTGTATCACATTTCTAGTCCCCCAACCCCCCAACTATTTTTTCTTACTTTAATACCTGTGAGACATACCCAATGCTTGTGTTTGACTATAATCCTGTATACACACACATACACATATATATATATATATATATATATATATATATATATATATATATATATATATATATATATATATACACACATCTATATTTAATGACAAAGATAAAGAGTTGGGACACCACACTGGTGACCCCAATGTGATTGTAGGTTTTAGAAAAATAAACAAAAAAAAATTGTGGAGACGTTTTCTTAGCTGTTCAGGGTCAAACTGAAAACAAGATGGCCAGTTCTCAGGTTATGTAGTTATGTGGCAGTAAAGGGCAGGATGGACACCAGAAATGACTTCAGTGATGGGGTGGCTGCCAATCTTCTGTTCGCCAGAGGGAGGAGAACAGAAGGGATTAAAACAGTGTCAATCCCTGGTGGGTAATTACTAATATATTTACAGTATATGTCTATCTATCTATCTATCTATATATATATATATATATATATATATATATATATATATATATATATATATATATATATATATATAATAAACAGGGAACAGGGAGTGCACCTGCCTGGCAGCCCAGCACACCCAGAGTACTACCTAGGGGTTCATATTGTAAATTGTATGTATACATTCCTAATCACATATGGTACTCAAAGAAACACACAATGAAACACTGCTAGCCCACTGTTTTTGAACCCTTTGAATTTGCAGATTTATCAAACCTAACTGCTATCACTTAGAAATTGCTCACACTTTTTTTCTTTTTGCAGAGAGTTGGTGTGCTGCTGTGGCTTCAGAAAGCATGAAGGCTCATGGAGGGCAGGTCACAGACAGACGGCCGGTTTTTCTTTTTTCTTTCTCTCTCTCTCTCTCTCTCTGTCTCTCGGTTCAGTGCTGAATTTGCCAGCGGCCCTTGCTGAGATGTCTGCTTTACGACTAGTGGACAGGAATGGCCTCTTGAGGATTTCACAAGCATTCCCAAAGCAAGGCGGCATGTACAGAATGGCAGGCAGCCCCCTACAACACCAAATTTTTTCTCAAATAACTCAACTGGTTCTTTTCACTCTGTTTCCCTGAAAAGAGCTTGTTTTAATCTTAAGCAAATTTAAATCAAATTTTTGTCTAATGCTGCTGCAGTCACCATGTCCTGCACATGTGGGAAATACGTCACCAGACACGGCTTGATGCTCTTGTGATGCAAAATGTCTGTGCTGATATTTTATTACTCTCGTAAAATTAAATCTAATTTTATACTTAATGCCAGAGGTCTAATTTAAGTTTAAGCAAGCTGCACTAACAGAAAAGTCTGGTAAGACCCAGCAATGTTTTGTAATGGAGACAAGAAAGCTTTGAGAGTAGCCTCTAGGAAATGGGATGTGCAGAGAGAGAAAGAACAGAAGAGGCTGCAATATGAAGCAGACATCAGCCCGGTGGGCTTTCAGCCTCCTTCAGCATCAGTCACTGCTGCTGGGCAAAACTGTCAAGCATTTGACAAAATGTGAGAGAAATTACGGGCCGCCATGAGAGAGGTGGTCTACCGAGAAGTGCTTAACTGAGCAGTCAGTGCCGGTTTTGTATAGTGCCTTTAAGAGCTGACGAGAAATCCCAGTGAAATGAGAAGGATGGCAGATTGCTGAGGAAGGGAAAAATAAAGAAAAGAATACGAGGGAAGTGAAAATGAAATGAAAAGATTTAAAGTTTAAAAAGATGAGTTTAACAGAGGGTATCCATCCATTATCCAGCCCTCTATAGCTTAACTACTGGGTCACAGGGGTCAGCCAATCCCAGCCAACACATGGCGCAAGGCAGGAAACAAACCCTGGGCAGGGTTTGCGAGGGTATGCGATAGTAAAATAAAAAAGAAGAGTAATTGGAAACGTGGAAGTGAAATACCACAAGCAAAGTACAAGAATAGAAGAGGGAAAGTGAACATGAAATAAAAGACACTTCAACTGGTAAAGTGCAAGTGGTATAAAACTTAAAATGATGAGCAAAACTGAGGGAAAGAAGATATAAAATGAAATACAAATCGCAGGAATAACAAAAGGTACAATAAATAAAAATAAAAAAGAAATGGGACTGGTAAAGTGGAAGTGAAATATCACAAATAAAGTACATGAACAGCAGAGAGGAAGTGCAAATGAAATAAAAAGCAATTAAAGTGAAAGGCAGCTAAAAAAAGATGAGTTTAATGCATGAGGCCATGCATTAGTAAAATTTAAAAGAAGAGGAATTGTTAAAGCGGTAGTGAAGTGCCACTGACAAAGTAAAAGAACAGCAGAGGGGATGTGAAAATGAAATAAAAGAAAGTGGAATTGGTAAAGTGCAAGTGATATATAACTAAAAAACAATGAACAAAACTGAGGAGGAGAAGAAATACAATCAAATAAAATGGAATTTAAGGTGAAATTGAAATACCACAAAAAAAAAATCATGGGAATAACAGAAGGTATGAGGCAGGAGAATCATTAAATTGAAAGTGGAATATAACTTAAGACAATAAATAAAGCAGAGGCAAAGAGGAAATAAAATCACATAAAGTGGCACTTAAGGTTAAACTAAGACTTGTTGGACAGGAATGACAGAAGGTACAAGATAGTAAAATAAAAAGAAGCAGAATTGGTAAAGTAAAAGTGAAATACTGCTAACAAAGTACAAGAACAGCAGAGAGGACGTGAAAATGAAATAAAAGAAAGTAGAATTATGAAAATGGAAGTGAACTATAACTAAAAACGACGAGTAAATAAAATGAAATGAAGTGGAATTTAAAGTGAACCTGAAATACCATTAAAATCATAGGAATACCAGAGAGTACAAAGCAGGAGAATTGTTAAAGTGAAATAGAAATATAACTGAAAAAGATGAGAATGAACAAAGATACATAACATAAAGAGAAGTTGTGTCATTTACAAAGATGCAAACCAGGGTTGCAGGGGCCCATCCCGACAAGCACAGGGCACAAGGCAGGAACAAACAAACAGACACACAAACACACACCATTCGGCCAGTTTAGCGTCACCAGGTCATCTTACCTGCATGTCTTTGGACTGTGGGAGGAAACATGAGGAGAACATGCAAACTCCACGCACAGAGGACCGGGACATGAACCCTGGTCTCCTAACTGCAAGGCAGCAGTGCCACCTACAAAAAGAAATGGAATTACAACTAAGAAAGTGCAAGAGAAACAGAGGGGAAGTGAAAATGACATAAAAGAAAGAGGAATTGTAATAGTGTAATACCAATATAAGAAAAATATGTGAAGAGCTGAGTGTACGCGATAGTAAAACAAAAAAGAGGTGGAATTGTTAAAGTGAAACTGAATTACCACCAAGAAGATATGAGAAAAACAGGGGGACTTAACATGAAACTGAAATACCACTAGGAAAAAATGGGATAATAAAACAGAAGGAGGTTTGTGAAGGTGAAAGAGAAATACATGAACAAATAGATGAGTATAGCAGAGGATACATGAAAACAAAATACAAAGAAGTGGAACTGAGAAAGTGAAAGTGAATTACAACAACAACAACATTTATTTATATAGCACATTTTCATACAAACAGTAGCTCAAAGTGCTTTACATATTGAAGAATAGAAAAATGAAGGACACAATTATAAAACAAAATAAATCAACATTAACATCGAATAAGAGTAAGGTTCAATGGCCAGGGGGGACAGAAAAATCAAAAAAACTCCAGACGGCTGGAGAAAAAATAAAAATAAAATCTGTATTACCACAAAGAAAGTACAAGAATAACAGGGTGAAAATGCAATAAAAGAAAGAGGAAGTGAAATACCACAAAGAATGTAGAAGAAGGGGAAACTGAAAAGAATTGACACACCACTAAGAAAGTACAAGAATAACAGAGGGCAAGCAAAAAGAAATTAAAGAAAGGGGAACTGAGAGTGAAACTGAAATACTTTTTGGGCCAGCAGCACCATTAAAGCAAATTAGGCATTCGCCTAGGGCGCAGATCATAAGTGGTGGGGGCGGGGGGATGGACCCAGCCACACCGGTTAGCTACCAAACAGTCAGTTGGCGCACTAATAAGCTTGGTCTAGGGTGCAAAATAACCTAGCACCAGCATTGAATACTACCAAGAAAAAATGAGAATATCATAGTGAGCTAAAATGAAGAAAGGTTATGAAAGTGAAATGGACATGAGAAAGTACAAGAATAACAGAGAGGAGGAAAAAATAAAGTTGCGGATGTAAGACACTAAAGCTGTTTCAGCCTGGAAGCATGTTGGCTTTATGTACTTCGATTTCAAGTGCCAACTACAAACGTACAAATGTACTGCATGAGCTGCCACAGCGTATAACAAAATGTCTTCCTTCGTCTCTTCAGATGAGATGAGATGGGTTCAGCTGCAGACCTTGACAGTCCCACGATTCGGGAGCTCTGTTGGACAGCCTATTGGATTGCAGGTTTTTGTCCCTAACCCAAACTTAATTTTCGCCATATGGTAACCAGGGGCCTCATGTATAACGCAGTGCGTAGAACTCACACTATAACATGGCATAAGCACAAAAGCAGGAATGTGCGTACACACAGAAAAATCCAGATGCATAAATTTGTGCGTACGCAAACTTCCACGTTCTTCTGCTACATAAATCCCGATCAGCGTGAAAAGTAACGCACTTGCTCGCGCCTGCTGTCCCGCCCCAACTCTTCCCAGAATTACTCCTCTTTGGATATGCAAATCAATATAAATCGCCCTTAAGCTCAGCCTTCTGTGAAAAGACAATGGGAAAAGCACAGGGGAAAATATAAGAATTTCAGCGAATACCAAGTGGAGGCCAAGGAAAAACTTACTATTTGTTGGTTTAAACAGTGATATAATCAAGAAAAGGAAGTTGATCAAGAGACATAGTGTCGGAGAGACTCGAAAGCTCAAGTTCACAAAGTCGTACAGTGCCCAAAATATAAAAGAAGTCACATATCAAAGTCGCCGTGAAAAGGCAAGTCGTAGCCCACTGTCTGAGTGTCATATGAAAGCTTATTAGGGTACGGACAAAAAAAAAATAGGCACACACTGGAAAAAAGCATGAAATATCAACTTTAATCTCAAAATTCCTACTTTAATCACATAGTTTATTTTGTCATTAAAGTAGGAAATCATAAACTTCATCTTAAAATTGTTTAATTAACCAGTTTCTCAAATCCCATCGTAACTAAAGTAGCACGTTAAATGCTTTGTTTTGTATTTGATCTTCTATGTGCTGTATGTTTGTGAATCACTACGTGCTTCTGGGCTTTCTCTTCCTCCGACAGGACACAGAATCTATTACATTCGTAATATTACAGCTCTCTGAAAAATTAAAATACTGAGATGCATACTTGATATCATTTTCATGATAATAGGAGTTAAATCATGTTATTAAACATGGGAACACGGTGGCGCAGTGATTGTTAATGTTTCACGCAAGATGCTTGCTGCGCCATGCATGACCTTCAATGAAATACTTTATTGCAGCAGTACTGTCTCTTTCAAACATATTAACCTCCAGTTCCTGTCCTTACATTTCTTTCTCCAAATACCCAATCGCCACACAATCAGCTCTGTAATAGACTTTAAGCCATTTGTAAGCTTAAAACGCACATTCTTCAAAACCTTTAAGGAACATTGAAATATCTTTGGAGTACATGTTTATATTATTCTATCCATCTATCCTTCCAGTGTCACGCCAGCACAAGCAAGAATACAGCGCGAGGCAAGAACAATCCATGAACGGAGTGCCAGTGGTTCGCTAGGGGTGCAGCACCGTGTCCTGGCATGTTTAATTATTAACAATATAGATTACTGTGGTGGGCTGGTGCCCTGCCTGGGGATTGTTTCCTGTCTTGTGCCCTGTTTTGGCTGGGATTGGCTCCAATATAGATTATTTAAATGAAGTTAAAGTTTTATCTGTATAATATAATGAACATATTTTGCTGCATTTCATCTTAGAAATGATATCGTCATCATACTGTAAGTAAATAAGAGCTTTATAAAGTGGCTCAGGTTGTTCAATATTATAACTGTAGTGCAAGTTTACAGTGAGGTAATTCTACTTATAAGTACAAACAGTTCTACAAGGAGCACTTGATTAAGTAAGTTTATAGTTCTTGGGATGCAACTGTTTTTGAACTGTGAGGTCCGTACAGGAAAGGCTTTGAAACATTTGCCATGTGAAAGCAGTTGAATAGACAGCATGGCTGACGCAGCGTGTGCTTGATGCTGTATACCGATAATTCTCTTTCTCAGATTCCATAGATCTTTGATTCCCCACTCCGATACAGTGACATAAATACTCTGAGTGGTGCAGTGAGAGTAATATGGAAAAAGATGATCCACTGTGGCAACACCTAACGGGAGCAACTGAAAGAAGAAGTAGAAGAAGAAGGTGCAGTGAGAGTAACAACGCTAAAGCAGCTATTGTATTTAGAATAATTTGACCATTCCAACGACCATTATATTGTTACTGGTTAGTTACAATCAGATGCATTAAACTAATAAACAATACGCGGTTAATTTTAGTGTATTTATAAAGCCACGTGAGGAATGTGGATCTACGAAAGAAAGAGTAACCACACAGGAACATTAGCACTGCTTTGATGCTGGGTACTGCCAGTCTGCAAAACCAAGCAGAGAACTTGCGTACGCCAGGGTATGAGGTACTGTGGAAATGTGCGTGGCTTTACGCCAAGTTTAGGTTTTATACATCACGATTTGAACACAGAAACATTTTACGCAACATTTTTGTGTGTACACACTGTTTATACATGAGGCCCCAGTTGTTACCGGTGACATATAATATAAAGCAACAACTTCCTCAACGGACCGGAGCTCTGCCATTAGAGTCTGTTGCTTTTGATGGCTTGGATGTGTTTCTTTTTGTGTGCGTCATCAGTCAGAAAGCGTTGAAAACTCAGGTGAGGTTGTTTTGGCTTCAAATCTGAACCCGGTGGGTTACGGTTAGGGATGTTACAGAATCTCCTGTTTTGCAATTCTTCTATTGTTTCAGATAACCAGAATAGAACTTACCCATTGACGATGCCACCTGGAAGAAAAACAACGCAAGTTTGAAACATAAAGATTTTATTAAAAAGCAATGACAGAAAGAAAAATAATTTAAAGTGAAAAAGTACGAAACAAACAAAAAATTAAACATGGAGAAAATGACTAAAGTAAAAATGAACACATTGCCAATCCCAAGAATATTCAATTCCATGTGCCAACTATGAGTTAACTTTAATTCATTTTTTCTTTTGAGAGTTTTGCTCAATAACTAAATCCATTTCATTAGTAATTAAATTAGTAAATTTGGTAATAGTAATTTTTAGTAATAATAATTAGTAAATTTACCTGTTGTCACCGTGGTAGTCAACATGTTAAGTCTCTAATAAAATTAGGAAACGTATCAGAATAAGAAAGAAAAAAATAAAAAGAACTTAAAGAAAAGAAAAACAGTTACTGTGAAATTCAACAAAGAAAAAAGCAGTTAAAAGTTTAAGTAAAATGAATGTAAGGACTGTTGTTAAAAGGGAAAGTGAACTACATCTAGGAAAACTGTGGCAAATGAGCATTGATTGAAAGGAAAGTGATCTGTTAAAGTGAATGAGAAACAAAACTAACAGCAAAAAAATCTTTCAAAATAAAAAGAAAGTATGCCAATAAAACAGTAAGAAAATATAAAAGGTAAGTGAAAGGAAGAATAAAGTGAAAGTGAAATGCAAGTAACAACGTAAGAACCAAAGCGAGTGAAATAAAATGAAGTCCAAGGAAAGAGAATTATTAAGTGAAAGTGAAATGCCACTGAGAAAACAACGAATTAATGAGAAGGGAGTATCATTAAAAAGAAAGTGAAATACCAGTAGAAGGAACATCGTTTAAAATAAATATTAAATGAAAGGAAGGAATATTGTTAACATAAAAGTGTAATATCACAAAAGGAGCAGAGAGTAAATGAAAGAGAAGATAACATCCTGTCATTCACTTATTTTTTTTATCTGAGGCCTCCGACACAAGGTCTTCTCCAGGGTCTCCTCCCAGCTGATTGTGTCCTAAAACCTCTACAGGAAGGTGTCCATATCAGATGAGCAGACTACCTCAGTTGGCTACCTTCAATCCAAGGGGTCAGCAGCTCCCAGACGTCTCCTCTTCTTATCCTTTATCTAAGGGAAAGCCCAGCAATCCTGTGGAGAAAGTTCATTCATTACAAACTTGAAACATGAAAGAGCATATTAAAATATTGCAATGATTGTAACGAGAGCAGGCCATTCAGCCTAACCACCTCATTCACCGTATTCATCCAGATTGTCCAAAACAGGTTTTGAGGGTTGTGACGGGTGGCCACAGCCAACACCTCGCCGGAAAGCCAGCTGGATGGAAGGACAGGGGCACTACCTCCTGGGTGGCTATTGCGCCATGGGTTCCCACAGGGCATGCTGGGAGTTGGAGTGTGGCACAGCCCTGTTGGGTTCTGTGGGGGCTGCCGGGGGGAGCTGCAGAGCCCTATATGGGGCTTTCACCACACCTGGGATTGATTGACTCACTCACAGATTAAAACAAAGACTACAGTAGATTGTAATTCTACTTCAAAATTTATAGATACTTTGAGTAAGTCCAGTATAATTGTGGAAAACCATTTAGAACAGTTAACATCAAATGTAAACGTGGAATACAATTTAGATCACATTATACAATACAATACAATACAGTTTATTTTTGTATAGCCCAAAATCACACAGGAAGTGCCGCAATGGGCTTTAACAGGCCCTGCCTTTTGACAGCCCCCCAGCCTTGACTCTCTGAGAAGACAAGGAAAAACTCCCAATAAAACCTTGTAGGGAAAAATGGAAGAAACCTCGGGAAAGGCAGTTCAAAGAGAGACCCCTTTCCAGGTAGGTTGGGCGTGCAGTGGGTGTCAAAAGTAGGGGGTCAATACAATACAATATACACAACAGAACAATTCCTTAAGACAGCATAATAATAAAAATTTTAGAATTACGGTTTAACAGTAGATGATATGACATAATTAGGTTTGGATATTTTTAGAGTCCTGGAGACCTCATCCATCTAGCTGCCTCCCCATTTGGCCATGCCATGGCTGAAACGTTGCTCCGATGAAAGGACCCCTCTTTCCCATGATTCCTGTGATCCTCCATCAGGGATGACTTTACCATAGGCAGGCAAACAACTTGGCAGGTGGGCCGTGGCACCAATTGCCACATTTGGGTACCGAGAAAAGAAACAGAATAGGTGAGGGTTAGTATTCAAATATAATTATCATGTTACTTATGTTTTAGTGCTAATGACTAACAACAGAGATGCAGTCTGTACAGTTAATCAGTTAATCAGTTAACTGTCACTGTTAACTGTTAATCAGTTAATAATGTGACCTTGAGAGATGCTCTGGACACAGTGGCTCCCCTTAAAACAAAAGTGATCAAAGCACATTGAACCTCTCCCTGGTTTAATGAAAACACTTCAGCTCTTAAATTAGAGTGTCGAAAACTGGAGCACAGATGGAGAACAACAAAGCTACATGTCTTTCAAATTGCATGGCCAGAGAGTGTTAAAAAATATAAAAAAGCCCTCTTTAAAGCTCACCCAGAATACTATTCTACAATAATAGATAGCAATAATAAAAATCCTCAGTATTGATTAGAACAGTGGCTAAATTAACAAATGGAAATTCATATCAACAGTGCAAAATACCATCAGATATTAGCAGTACAGACTTTATGAACTTCTTCAAAGAGAAAATTAAAAATATAAGATCCCAGATCTCAGCATCACAGTACAAACCAAATACTAGCTTAGCAGACCCTGTCTCACATTGCATTCAGCACTTTAGTAATTTTAATCCTGTAACTGAGCAGGAAGTCTTAACTTTAATTTCTAAAATGAAGCCCACTACTTGTTCCCTAGATCCAGTGCCAACAAAACTAGTAAAAAGTGCAATGTATGTTCTTGCAGTGCCTATTCTAACCGTTATCAATAGTTCATTACTGCATGGCACCGTACCTGATGCACTAAAAGTGTCAGTCATTAAACCATTACTTTAAAAGTCAGACCTAGACCTACACATACTAAATAATTATAGGCCATTTCAAATGTACCCTTACTCTCTAAAATACTAGAAAAAGTAGTCGCCAGTCAGCTTCAGTCACATCTTACACATTACAATTTATTTGAGAAATTCCAGTCTGGTTTACGCACTGGTCATAGTACAGAAACGGCACTAACGCAGGTTGTAAACGACATTTTGATATCCTCTGATGAAGGAAACTCCATGTTGTTAGACTTAAGTGCAGCATTTGACACCATTGACCATTCTATTTTACTGCACAGGGTAGAAAACGATGTTAGGCTTACAGGCACTGTTCTCACTTGGTTCAGTTCTTATTTATCAAATCGATTCAAATATGTACAGAAATGTGCTGACAGTACTCCATCATTATACACAGAAGTTCAATATGGTGTCCCACAGGACTCAGTACTGGGACCTTTACTGTTTTCACTTTACATGCTTCCACTGGGATCTCTCATTAGGAAACATAATGTTAATTTTCACTGTATGCTGATGACACCCAGTTATACCTTTCATTTAAATCAAATGAAGTTTCTCCAATGTTGTCTTTAATTAGTTGTGTTAGTGAATTAAAGGAGTGGATGAATGAGAACTACTTGTCTTTAAATACACAGAGATGTTGTTGAGGGAATGATGCTGATCACAACAATATTCTGTCATCATTTAACCCTGTTGGAATCACAATTAATTTTACTGAATCAGCCCGCAATCTAGGAGTTATCTTTGACTCTAGCATGTCATTTAAAGCACATATTACAAAGTTGTCCAAAACATGTTTCTTCCATCTCAAAAATGTTGGGAAATTAAGGGCTTTCTAAATAAACAGGATTCTGAGAAATTAATTCATGCATTTATCTCTAGTAGGATTGACTACTGCAATGCGGTGTTCACTGGATGTTCAAACTGTTCTTTATACAGCCTCCAGTTAATCCAAAATGCGACTGCAAGAATTATTAAAAGAACAAGAAAATATGAACACATAACTCCAGTTCTTAAATCTTACACTGGCTCCCGGTTAAGTTTAGGGCAGATTTCAAAATCCTCCTTTTAACATATAAAGTATTAAATGGCCAAGGTCCGGCTTACTTGTCTGAACTTATCATGACTTACAAACCTGAGCACATTAAGATCTCAAGATGCCGGTCTGCTTATGATTCCAAGGATTAATAAAATAACAGTGGGAGGTCGAGCTTTTAGTTACAGGGCCCCTAAACTGTGGAATGGTCTGCCTGCTACTATAAGAGAAGCTCCTTCGGTCTCAGCTTTTATATCCCGGCTGAAGACTCACTACTTCAGTTTAGCATATCCTGACTAGAGCTGCTGATTAACTGTACACACTGCATCTCTGTTGTTAGTCATTAGCACTAAAACATAAGTAACATGATAGTTATAATTGGATACTAACCCTCACCTATTCTGTTTCTCTTCTCGGTACTCAAATGTGGCACTTGGTGCCACGGCCCACCTGCCAAGTTGTTTGCCTGCCTATGGTAAAGTCATCCCTGATGGAGGATCACAGGAATCATGGGAAAGAGGGGTCCTTTCATCGGATTGGCTGGCCCAGCACTGTTTCAGCCATGGAATGGCCAAATGGGGGAGGCAGCTTGATGGCTGAGGTCTCCAGGGCTCTAAACAAATCCAAATCATATTATGTGATATCATGTACTGTTACATTCTACTCCGTACTTCTAAAATTTTTATTTTTATACTGTATTGAGGATTTGTTCTGTTCTATGTATTGTACTGTATTGTATTGAGCCCCTTCTTTTTGACACCCTCTGCACGCCCAACCTACCTGGAAAGGGGTCTCCCTTAGAACTGCCTTTCCTAAGGTTTCTTCCATTTTTTCCCTACTGGGTTTTTTCTGGGAGTTTTTTCTTGTCTCTTTAGAGAGTCAAGGCTGGGGGGTATTAAGAAGCAGGGCCTGTTAAAGCCCATTGCGGCACTTCTTGTGTTATTTTGGGCTATACAAAAATAAATTGCATTTTAATGTATAAAAGGTCCGATTAATGAGCCTCCTGGAACACTCCCTGGGTCTGCTTAAAAGAAGCCACCTCACTCCATTCAGGAAGCTAGAGTCAGGAGGAAGAGGGCCAAAGCTTGCCAAGAAGAGGAGTGGGGGCAGATGACAAGGAGACAAAGAAGAAGGGATTATGAACAGTGTACTTTGGTGCCCTGCTTATTTGTAGTATGCTGCTGTGGGGAACATGGTAAAATCACCTCCCCACTGAAATAAACGTGTCTTGTGTGGCAAACACGCATCTCTGCCTGTCTGTGTCAGGGTGGGCTGGCTGTGTACGCCCCTGGTTTCCACAGGGTCACGTGCAAGAGAAAGTAACATACCACTAAGAAAATAATTTAAATATAAGAGGAATTCTAAAAAATGTGATTGTGAGGTAATATGAAGGTAATAGAAGTGAAATGAACATGAAACAAAGGGAAACCAAAAGACAATCCACTTTAATAAAAGGATAAGTGTATGGTTGGGATTGGCTCCAGCAGACCCCCTTGACCCTGTGTTAGGATGTGACGGGTTGGAACATGACTGACTGACTGACTGTATGTAAAACTCGCCTGCTTGCTATTCCCCGGTCATTCCAACAGATGGTGCATCTTAAACTTTTGCAGCATGAAAATGCATTGCATTTGTCATTCCAATAGATGGGACATCACAAGCATTTGTGGTAATGCATTTTATTATAACAAAAGTTTGTGCTGTACCATCTGTTGGAATGACAAATACAATGCATTTTATTATTACACACATTACCAGATATATACAAATAGCTGGTGTACCGCAAATGTTAATGCTGAGGTCTATATTGATTATTTAAATTTCAATCTGGTCTTAGACAAAAAGCACAACTAGTAAGAAAATAAAACTAAAGGGACTGGGAGACTGAGGAATGGTCTAGAGATACTGGGAGATATATGTGGAGGTTGAAGCAGCAAATCATCCATGTATTGAATTAGAACTGTGCCTCTGAACTCAACAGATTTCAGGTCAGCTTGACTAAAAAGATCTGGAGATGCACAGTATCCTTGGGGTAGAACAGTCCATGCAGTTTGCCGTCCATTAAACATGATGGCAAACAAATAGTAACGATCTGGATGTACAGGACAGATACACTACTGTATAATAGCTATAAGCGCAAAATAGTAGATGGTTCAGGAACAACAGGATGCAAGGAACAGAGCATACATTAGCAACCCACAAATCCTGAATGAAACACCACGCATTAGAGTGAACAGCACTATCAAAAAGCACTGGTAAAAATGCCCACTAGACAGAGCTATTTCACCAACCTCCAGCTAGATAAACAGGCAAATACCAAAACTTTATTAAAGTAAAAATGTTTTATCAACACAAAAGGCATTAAGGAGTTGCCTAAAACTATAAGGCAATCCATGCAAGCAAAATCCAAAAAACAACATCCCATGAAAAGCCTATAAATCACAATAAACACGAGGCACAAAAAAAACACAGATCTCACCAAACTTCTGTAGTGCATTTAAAATGAACCACCAGGAGCTGTGGGAGACCCTCCAGATTAGTAGAGCAGAGGGCAGTTCCTGACAGTGAGTGGCACATGGAACATAACTACCAGGCAGCTTAGACAAAAGCAAAGAAGGATGCAAATAATCAGTAAAGGAAACATTAACATTAATAAAAGAATCAAAAATGAACAAATGAGACAAGAATCTGAATGGCAGTCGGAAGGGGAATCCTGGCCAAAACACAACAAGGAGTATCACATGGACGAATACAAGAGATAATCACACCAAGCAATACTTCCAGGACAGGATGTACATCTGACGCAGCCTCTAGCTAACACGGATACTGTCTAAATTGTGTTGATGGCATTAAATATGAACAATCTTGACAGAAAATATACAGCGTAGCTCATATTTGGAGTTAATTCCAAGGCTGACTGCCCTTCATACAAAGCAGCTCCTTTCCAGATGCAGACAGTGAACCACCATCCCTTTAAGACCTGGGATTTGATTTCCAGGATGGTCTCTCAACGCCCCACAGCTGGATCAGCGGGGTTAGAAAATGGACGAATGGATTATTGTTAAGCAGAGAGGGAAATGCAAAAGCAAACAAAGAAAACCCGAGAGAGAGAGAGAGAGAGAGAGAGGATATAAACAGCCTCAACGTGACTAGTTGGGAAATGATAATTAAACAAAATGAATAAAAGAAAGAAAGCAAGAAAGAAGGGCACAACAGAGTGGAATTAAAAAAAAGAGAGAAAAACAAATGCAATAGAAAGCAAATGAAAACAGAAATGGGGAAAGGCAAAGTGAAAGGGAGGCCAAACTGGTATGTGCATATAGCCATCACAGGTCATTCAAAACTGAGAAGTCAGTCCCCACTAGAATCATGCAATTGTTCTTCAAAGCAGCTCTGGTCGCCCAGACGTGTCTTTCATTTAAGGTAACGCTGATTTTTCAGAGAGCTAATGAGCGTGCGAGGCCTTCTGTTCCGTTTATAGCAGCTCTATCAGATGTAAAAGATCAGCGCGATTCATGGTGTTCTAAAAATGTCTCCCTACTCAATCAGAGGTGCCTTTAAATAGGCATGAATTATTCTGCGACGCCTGGATATTATTCAGGAGCAAGTTTAAACAGACAGGATGTCATTCAAAGATATTGGGAGAAGATTTAGGCAGCATTTAAATAGATAGGCAGACAGCTGAAGAGACTTTAAATATTTTAACAACGTGAAAATGTAGTTCTCTAAACGAGTCTAAAAATATGTCTCCAAAGATCGTCGGGCCTTGCCTGCTCTGCAGTGATCTAGACAGCGGGCTGCCAGGCTCCACTAGCAAACGTCTCAAAGTGTACCACTGGGGTAAAGGAGAGCGACGCACTGAGCCAGAATGACCACTTAGCCATCCACCTTTCCGTTCCTTTATTGTGTCATATGTCCCTGGTTAGCCTTTAATCCACTCATTCATCTATCTATCCATGCATGCATGGATTCGTCCATCTCTCTGTTTCGTCAGTCATTCCAATCCCCCTTTATCCATCTTTCCATGCCTCATTCCCTTCATTCATTGACCCATCCATCTTTCTATTCCTTCAGTGATCTGTTCCTGTGTCCCTCTATTGATCCTTTCATCTCATTATTCATCTATACATCCATCAGTGCATGTATTCATCTATTTGTCCCTACTTCAATCTATCCGTATATCCTATCAGCCTGAGCCATCCGTTCCTTCATCTGTTGGTGCAGCCATCCCTTATGCTGATCCAATCATCCATCCACCCATCTTTCTTTCCCCTGAATGATCCATCCATCCTTCCATCATCTACTGCACCTTTTATCAGCCCATCTATCCTTCACTAGCTCATCTATCCATCCATTCCACCCTTTCATACATTGTTCCTTTCACACATTGACGTACTCATCTTTAAATTATTCCACTTTGTATTGGAACAATCTACTTATTCATCTTTTTATTATTCTTTCCACCCCTATGTTTATTTCTCTTTCATTTCCATCCATTCTTCTTTCTTTTGTTGATCCATCCATCTATCCATTCTTCCTTTTACCTACTGCTTTATCCATCCTTGCTTACCACTAGTGATCCATGTATCCCCCCTATCCACCGTTTCATCCATCCATTGCTCCACCCACCCATTCTGCATCCATTCATTTCCCTATTGATCTGTCATCCAGCCATGGACTTGTGTATGTATCCACCCATTCTCTCCTTCATCTGTTGGTACGTCCATCCTTCTCGCAATCCATTCATCCTCTCATTGACCCATCCACCCCTTATTTTCTGCACCAGTTCACCCATCCATCTTTCCATTGGCCAATCTATCCATTCATTCATGTATGCATCTATCCACTTCTCGTTTTGTTCCAGCCCACTATACATCAGTCCCATCACACCGACCCAACAATCTTTAAAATGTTCCACTTTCTATTGACCTGTCTGTCCATGCATACATTTTTCCATTTCCATACAGAGCTAGCCATCCATTCCTTCATTTTCTTTGTATCCCATCGTTTATTTCTCTATAATTTTCTTTATCTGTTGACCATCCATTCTTCCCTTCACATTTTGACTCATCCATCTATCCACCTGTTTACCCATTTTATATCTTCATTGGTCCACCCAACTTTGATCCAGCTACCTCGTCAAGTATGCACTCATCCATTTCCCTATCAATCTTTCATCCATCCATATATTCATTCTTTACCTCTCTCCTTTGCCCGTTGAGTCATCCATCCCTCTATTGGTCTGTTCATCCTCTTAACCATCCTATATTCCTCTAATTTATCCATCAATCCCACATTTCCTGCAACAACTGACCGATACATCTATCCATTCATTCATTCGTGTATGCATCCATCCATCTTTCTCTCCATTCCATTAATCATTGTGCCTTTCCAAAATCCATTTTCACTTCCATTGATCTATCTGTCCATCTCTCTGTTGTTCTGTACACCCATTCCTTCATCTAACTATGTATCCCTACATTTACCTCTCTTTCATGTATTGAAAAATCCATCCCTTTACCTATTCACTTATTGACCCACAATTGATTCATCTTGCCACTCATCCACCTTTTAATCCCTCCACCGATCCACCCAGCTATCCATTCAACTATTGATCTGTCATCCATTCATCCACTCTCCCATCTATTTGTCTATCCACCCACCCACCATTTCATCCATCCATTATTTCCCACATCCCAACTTGTTTGAGCTATCCATTCAAGCATTCAATAATTCTTCTTCCTGATGATCTGCTATCCATCCATGTATTTGTTTATGTAATCATTAACTCTTCAGTCATGTAATAACTGATCCATCCTGTCATTCCCCTATTGATCCGTCTATCAAATTATCATCCCTTCTCTTTTTTCATTGTAGGGTCATAGGCACTCCTTGAGCCCTTGAGAACGCCATTTCTACAGCAAGCAATTGAGATACCAACTAACCTCTGGTCGAGTCACTGACCGAAAGCTCAAACTAGCAAACCTGCTTAGCGCTAGCTAGTTAGCCATCCATTTCAAACACAAGAAACCCAAATCTACTGAAAGGAGCCAACGGTGTTAACCTGTAGTGAACTTGCCACTAGAAGACCCCCAAGGTCATTGTTAGGGCTACCAGACACCACAGCCTTCACTGTCATCCAATTGACATGCACAACTACACATCATTTAGAAGTGGTCAGTATTTGTGGGCCACTAAATCGTGCAAATCTCAGACGTGCAAAGTAAAGATTTTTCCTTAGCAGCCATGACAGATGATTTCATACACAATGAATGGCCCTTTAGCCTTCCAAGCTGAAGTCGTCAATGAAATGATTCATTACATTTAGATATGAAACCGATTTGTGGATATTGATTTTTCCTCAGGCTGGAGATTTTTGAAAAGCAAGTTAAATGCAATTATTTATTTATCTGTACTTTCTCACACTATGGCAACCACAAATACAAACTGCAGTTTCATTTAGTGCAGAAAAAGAAGCTTTTCCAAATTAGTGAGTAAGATTCTGGGATCAGAAATAATTCTGCTACAGAATCCCCATTATCGGTTGTTCAAGCCCCTATGCACTTGCCAATATGTTATTGAGGGCCCCTCCATTTATTTTCTGAGATGACTTACGCCATTATAAGGTTGTCAGAAGTGTCACAATAGCAAGGCTGTCAGTCCTTCATGGCTACAGGACCAGTTTAGACTCACCAAGGGAACTCTGGGATGTGGGATTAAATTGGACTGTCGTAAAGAAAACTCTCCGTTACATTTCATGTCACTGAACACCAGGATGCAGTTACCTGCTTGGTCACTGTCTGTGCATAGTTTCTCTTAATTTGGATTATTTCTACTAAATGAGCACTAATATGCCACCCTGCTTCTCCAGTTAGCACTCTGCTCACAGGTTTTTCCATTTCCAGTTTCTGTCTGCCCATCATGCCCATTACTGATGCCATCAAAACTTTCTCACTTTCCAAATGTGAATCCAAAAAGTAAACTTTGACTCTTGTGTTGCAATCCAATTCCTTAAACTCAACTAATACATTTTACACAATATCTTTGTAATTTGGATTTTTAGTGTCACCTAAAGATGTCTTCTTTGAATGATACCCAAGCGTCTCATTCAAAGATGTTGATCACACCATCAGATTATGCGTCGGAAGCCAGTTTTCTAATATTGGGTCTATTAAAATTAATTTAGCCTCAGACAAACTGGGAAAAAATTGCCACGAATACATAAAGCAGGCTCCATCTTTTGAGAGAACTTTGACAGACTGCTTCATTATCTCATTAGAAACTGTCTCATTAGAACACTCTAGACGAGAACAGGCCATTCAGCCAAACAAAGCTTGCCAGTCCTATCCACTTATTTCCTCCAAGAAAACATCAAGTCGAGTTTTGAAAGTCCCTAATGTCTTACTGTCTACCACACTACTTGGTAGCTTATTCCAAGTGTCTATCGTTCTTTTTGTAAAGAAAAACTTCCTAATGTTTGTGTGAAATTTACTCTTGACAAGTTTCCAACTGTGTCCCCGTGTTCTTAATGAGCTCATTTTAAAATAACAAGTCTCAATCCACTGTACTAATTCCCTTCATAATTTTAAACACTTCAATCGTGTCACCTCTTAATCTTCTTTTGTTTAATCTGTAAAGGCTCAGCTCTTTTAATCTTTCCTCAAAATTCAACCCCTGTAGCCCTGGAATCAGCCTAGTCGCTCTTCTCTGGACTGCACACAGGACTCCAGATGAGGCCTCACCAGTGCATTATAAAGGTTGAGCAGAACCTCCTGTGACATCATGCTATATAATCTGACATTCTGTTAGCCTTCTTAATGGCTTCTGAACACCATCTGGCAATTGATAGCTTAGAGTCCACTATGACTCCTAAATCCTTCTCATAAGGTGAACTCTTGATTTTCCGACCGCCCATTGTGTATTTAAACCTAACATTTTTTCTTCCTACGTGTAATAATTTACTGACATTAAATTTCATCTGCCACAAATCTGCCCAAGCCTGTATGCTATCCAAGTTCTTCTGTAATGATATAACAGATTCCAAATTATCTGCTAATCCACCTGTCTTGGTATCATCTGCAAACTTAAACATCTTGTTACATATATTCCTATCTAAATCATTTATATATATATATTAACAATACCAGCGGCCCTAGCACTGACCCCTGCTGGACACCACTCTTAACATCGGCCAGTTCTGATGAGGTTCCTCGCACCATCACCCTCTGCTTCCTGTGGCTGAGCCAATTCTGCACCCATCTACAAACATCACCCTGAACTCCCACTTCTTTTAACTTGATGCCCAACCTCTCATGTGGCACCTTATCAAATGCTTTCTGAAAGTCCAGATAAATAATATCATAAGCTCCACTTTGATCGTATCCTTTCGTTGCCTCCTCATAGAATTCCAGCATGTTAGTAAAACACGACCTTCATCTTCTGAACCCATGCTGACTGTTCCTAATAACTCCTGTCCTTGCCATGTGTTGCTCAATCTTATCCTTAATAATTCCTTCCAATAATTTTCCTGTGATGCCTGTTAAGCTTACTGGTCTATAGTTGCTTGGATCTGCCCTGTCACCCTTTTTATATAATGGGATGATATTTGCCATTTTCCAGTCCTTCGGAATCTCTCCAGTGCGCAGTGACTTCCTAAAAATATGTGTCAAGGGTTTATATCTGTATTCACTAGCCTCCTTAAGAACACGAGGATAAATATTATCTGGTCCTGGTGATTTGTTTGACTTCATCTTATTTAATCTGAGCAGCACTTCTCCCTCTACAATTTCCAAATCCCTCAGTACCTCCTTAGTAGTCGCGTTTACCTCTGGGAGGATGTCCACTTGCTCACTTGTAAACACCTTAGAACAATGTAAGTTTAGGGCAAGAGTTCCCAAAGTGGTCGATATTGACCCCCGGGGTCGATTTGAACTTTCTAGGGGTCGACAGCAAAAATAGACCCTCTTACTACTGCTATTTGTTTGTTACTTCAAAATATCTATGATTCTAATAGGTACCTAAATTAAGAAGTAAAATAATTAAAAAAAACACTTTTTTGATATAAACACATTACATACCAAAAAGGTAAAATGTGTCATTAAAAGAGTCACACGTAAGAATGCATGAAATGCATGTAGCACAAACATGTCTGTGCATTGTCTTAACGAACGTATCAAAGCAAGTGCAGACATGAAAAACCGTTGCATGTGACTAGGGGGTCAACGGTTTTAAAAGTTTTTGGTAAAGGGGTCTGCGGCCGAAAAAAGTTTGGGAACTCCTGGTTTAGGGCATCCGCTATTTCATTGACTGTTATCATTTAATTCCCCTTTACTATTCCTGATGCACTTCACCTCCTCCTTGACTGATCTTTTACTACTAAAATACTGAAATAATCTCTTTGACTTTTCTTTCGCCTTATCTGCTATATTCCTCTCCAACTGTCTTTTAACCTCTCTGATATCCTTCTTAATGGTTGCCCTCATGTTCTCATACGCTCTACGATTCACTTTGCAGTCGTTAGTCTTTTATGCCTTATAAAGCAGTTTTTTTCCTTTGCAGCTTCTTTTTTAAATCTTTATTAATCCACTGTGGAGTTTTTTTAGTTTCCTATGAAATTCAAATTTAGCTATGTATCTGTCCTGCATTACATGTAAAACATTTTTAAACCTGTTCCACTGCTCCTTGACTGTCTCCACACTTAAAAGCTTATCCCAGTCTGTCCTACTTAGACTTTGTCTCATCTGCTCAAAATTAGCCCTACCAAAGTTCAAATTCACAATTTTAGTCTTTGCATCTGCACTCTTACAAAAATACTGAGAATTGTATTACATTATGGTCACATGACCCTAGTGGTTCAATCACCTCCACACCCTCAATTCTATCCTGATTATTACAAAATACTAAATCCAGACAGGCTTCACCCCGTGTTGGTGCTTTAACATGCTGTGTTAAAAAACAGTCACTGATTACTTCTAAAAACGTCCTGCTCTTGTACTCCTCCATCTGCAAGGTTATCCCAGTTAATATTTGGATAATTAAAGTCCCCATGACTATAATATCTCCCTGTAAACTTGCCTTTTTGATATTACTAAAAAGATGTGTGTTGAAATTACTGTCTGAATTGGGGGGTCTATAACGCACTCCTAAAATAAGACCTCTTTCCCTAATATTTTCCAGACGAAGCCATATGTCCTCACTAAGATGGGGCTCATCGTCCAGCTGAAGAGGTCTTACATTTAAATTCTGTTTTACCTAAACAGCAACTCCTCCTCCTTTTCTGTTCTGTCTATCCTTCCTAATAAATATGTATCCCTGTATGTTACACTCATCCCCATCTTTGTTATTTAGCCAGGTTTCCGTTATTCCTATAATATAATTATGCTGTGCTACATACAACTCCAACTCACTTACCTTATTTTTGATACTTCTAGCATTAAGACAAGCTATTTTTAATGTGTTACACCTTCTACCTTCTTTAAATGTTGGCTTAGAATTTACATTACTAAATCTGGCCTGTCCTAAACTCCCTGCCCCCTCCATTCCCTAGTTTAAACAATCCTCGTCCAGCCTACTCGTACACTTCCAAAATACATTGGTGCCCCTCCAGTTCAGATGAAACCCATCACGGCGGAACAGGTCCCATCTGTTCCAGAAAGAGTCCCAATGCTCCATAAACCTATACCCTTTTACCCTGCACCAAGATGTGAGCTATGCATTAAGCCTTCTAATCTCCACAATCTTAACTGGACTGGCGTGTGGCAGGGGCAGAACTTCAGAGAAGACTACCTTGTTATTTCTGCTCCTCAGCTTGACACCTAACTCTTTGAATTTGGTTCGCAGAACTGACAGGCTACCTTATGTATGTCATTTGTTCCAACATGGACAATGACAACTGGATCCACCCCCGCTTTGGCCAAGAGCCTATCCACCCTTCCAGGGAGGTCTCCCACCTGTGCACCCGGAAGGCAACACACCATCTGAGACTGTCTCTCTCTGGAGCACACCTGCGCTTCAATCCCCCTAATGATTGAGTCCCCAACTATCACTACCTCTCTCTTTCTGGAACTGATTTTGTGGTGGCCCACTGGGGCTCCTCCTCCCTTCCTACCACCACAGAATCATTAGAGACGCCGTCCAGCTCCGCAAGGATGTGATAATGGCCTGACACTTCTGATTATGGGGTTGATGCCGCCGGACAGTGTGCACCCTTTACCTTACGCCTTGTGACCACAACCCACCTATTTCTACCTGTCTAATCTTGAATCTCGTCCTGCACCACCTTGGGGGCGCACACTATCTCTCTAAAGGACACCTGGGTCAGTTCTGCCAACTCCTCCTCCAGTTCAGCGACCCTGAGCTCAAGGTGCTTGATCAGCAAGCATCTCCTGCAGATGTAGTTGCCCTCAGAGACAACTGGCTCCTCCAAACCATCATCTAAAAAGTCCAGCATCCAACAGGACTTGCATTGCACTGGCTTCATTATTAAAATTTGGTTTAGGATTAGTAAAAATGTCTGAACTTTTTTTTTTACTTAAAATTAAATTATTTAACTTAAATGGTAACATAAAGAACTGCTACAGCTATTTTACACCTTGTCCCCTTAAGCTCCTGTACTGTTCTCCCTTTCATCTACCTGCTGTTTGTCCTTCTAAGAGGATAACTTTACTTTTCTCTGTCTGTTATCCTAACTTTGCGCTCCTCTTATTCCTTCCTTAAAAGCTCTCCACTCACACTGTTTGTATTTCATATTAATGAACCCATATGCAGTCGCCCGGTTCTACCTCTGGACCGCTAAGAACTGCTCAATCTAAAATAAACAAATTTATTAAACCAAACTTAATACAAAACTTCAGGTGAAGTAAAAAGTGAGTGTTGACCCTTAAGGGTCAGAGCTAGGGGTGCTGCTAGTTTTAATATATGCCAATGATTTGTATAGGAATATAAACAACAAGTGGGTTAAATATGCATATGATATCAAGTTAGGTGGATTGGCAGATAATTTAGAATCTGCTGAATCATTACAGAGGGACTTGTACAGTATACGGGCATGAGCAGAAGAAATTTATTGTAAGTAAAATGTAAAGTATGACACATAGGTAGTAAAAATGTCAGTTTTGAATATGCACTGGGAGGTGTGAAAATCGCAAGTACACCTTATGAGAAAGATTTAGGAGTCATGGTGAATTTGACACTATCAGTATTTAGAAGCCAGAACAGAATGTTAGGTTATACGAAGGGAATTAGTCAAGTGGATTCAGACTGTTATTTTAAAATGAGTTCATCAAGAACACAGGGACACAATTGGAAACTTGTTAAGGGCAAATTTCACACAGACATTAGGAAGTTTTTCTTTACACAGATAACCACAGAAATAAGAATAATAATGGAATAAGTGACCAAGTAGTGTGTGAACTTTAGGTATTTAGGGGCTTTCAAAACTCGACTTCATGTTGTTTAAGAAGAATTAAGTTGATAGGTCTGACAAGCTTTGTTGGTCTGAATGGCCTGTTGTCGTCTACACTTTCTTAATGTCCTAAAATGAATGGACAGTGGATCCACGAAGTGAAGTCTGGTGATGTTTTTGGCACCCACCCTTAGCTCTTTTCTTGCTGGCCACTCATTCTAAATCCAATGTCGATTCTTGACTCTGCTGTCCCACTCACACAAAAAAACATGGGAATTTCATGTGTGTGGCCTGATGGTTGATCCACTGAGAGTCACAGAACTTTCAGATCCCCACATATGAACCAATGATACTTATTGTAGTTAATAGCTTTAAATATATATATATATATATATATATAACTTGTTTTTTAAAAATAGATTTTAATATTAGAAAACTAGGCGGGCAACTCGTGTTGTGAAGACGAGGGCTGAACGCACCCCAAGGAGACACGGTCACTCCTCCGAAACCCAATCTTAAACAGAGGGTGCAGACCTATAAATACCTGGGAGTGCAGCTGGATGATAAATTGGACTGGACTGCCAATACTGGTGCTCTGTGCAAGAGAGGACAGAGCCGACTATACTTCCTTAGAAGGCTGGCGCCCTTCAACATCTGCAATAAGATGCTGCAGATGTTCTATCAGATGGTTGTGGCGAGTGCCCTCTTCTATGTGGTGGTCTGCTGGGGAGACAGCATAAAGAAGAAGGACGCCTCACGCCTGGACAAACTGGTGAGGAAGGCAGGCTCTATTGTAGGCACGCAGCTGGACAGTTTGACATCTGTGGCAGAGCGATGGGCGCTGAGCAGGCTCCTGTCAATCATGGTGAATCCACTGCATCCACTGAACAGGATCATCTCCAGACAGAGGAGCAGCTTCAGCGACAGACTGCTGTCACCATCCTACTCCACTGACAGACTGAGGAGATCGTTCCTCCCAGACACTATGCAACTCTTCAATTCCACCTGGGGGGTGGGTAAACGTTAATATTATATAAAATTATTGTCTGTCTGTTATACCTTCATTGTTATCACTCTTTAATTTAATATTGTTTTTTATCAGTATGCTGCTGCTGGAGTATGGGATTAACAAAGTATCTATCTATCTATCTATCTATCTATCTATCTATCTATCTATCTATCTATCTATCTATCTATCTATCTATCTATCTATCTATCTATCTATCTATCTATCTATCTATCTAAACAGTGATATAATGGGAAACAAATACAGCTTTTTTTTTACCTCCTCTTTTGCTTGATCAGCTGCTGGCTTGCTGCTATGTTTAATTCATTACAAAAAACATAAATTACTATATACTCATTTGTGCAGAAAACTGCTCTGAACTACACTGAGCAAAATATGGAATTATATAAGAAACCTCAATCATAACACCTGAAGGTGATGAGAAAAAGAAGGAAGTGCGCCCTGTCCATTGTGATTGAGGAAATTAGTGAAGGGTTTTATAGGCAGACTTGTCTGCAAAAAAGAGAAAAGTAGCCGCAGCCTGACCTTGAGCTGCTGGGCTCAGCGGGCTCCGTTCGTTTCAGCCTAATTGCACACACGACTCCTGCTCTCTGTCACTCCAAGAACTCAGGCCAGCATTCTGATGCAGACTAATTATGGTATGTTTTAAAACGAACGTTTAAAAGCCTGTGCAGCAGCTGTCCTACTCTTTGTCTTTTATTTCCGGCCCAGGGCGTGGTTAAATCTCTTGGCACTCTTGGTTAAGTCTCATCTCATGGGGCGCGAGTTCTTGATATTTTTTAGTTTATAATTTAAAAATGGAATAGGAATCTGAAAATCAAACAACATCACATTAAAGTTCGATACATTCTGAAAAAAATGATACCAATCATATATATGTAGGTTTTAAAATAAGCCGATTTAAGCATGACAAAAAATATTACATTCAAAATCATTTAAAATCGTTGCACTTTTAGGCTTAGGATTTTATATATAGAGAGTAGATATTATATTCAAACCAATTATCATTAAAAAATGTAAAACAAAATGTTATATAACAGAGAAAAATGGGTTTCATTGTTGAATTTAGTGCCAAAAACATAAGAATCAGATGAAATAGTAAAAACCGTTTTTCAAATGTATACCTGTGTTATCATTCTGGTTCAGCGTCACAAAAACACCAACCACTTTTTATTCATCTAAATCCATTGCCTGCTCACTCCTGGCAATCTGCCCAAATCACAGTTGGTTTTGTTTCCTATTTATAAACAATTCAGTTTTACACCACAGTCATGTTTGCCATTAAATAACATTACAACGTTATAAAACTGTGACGATTACTTTCAGCCCAACAAGCTCGTCTATCTTATTCCCCGAAATTGTTCAAAATTGTTCAAAAAGTCGAGATTTGAAGTCCTCCTCTCCACCACATCATTTAATAATTAATTTGGACCTTGAAGAAAAACTTTATAACACCTGTACAAAATCTACTCTTAACAAGTTTCCAACTGCGCCTCTGTGTTCTTGTTGAAGAATTTATTTTGAAGCAACAGCTAGGATCCACTGGACTAATTCCCTTCATAATATTAGACACTTCAGTCATGTCACCCTCTTAATCTCTCTTCACTTAAACTGAAAAAGTTCAGCTCCTTCAATCTTTCCTCATAGCTTATTTGTTTTTAGTCCCAGATTCAGCCTAGTCGCTCTCTCTAGACTTTCTCTTGCACTGCTATGTCTTTTTTGTAATATGGAGACCAACACAGTGTGTTATGTAACTTGAGCATGACCTCCTAAGACTTGTACTCTACTCATCGTGATATAAAACCTAACATCCTATTAGCTTTCTATTTCTGTTAGGATCCTGTTAGCCTGGAGACCAAAACTGCCCCCAGTACTCCAGATGAGGCCTCACCAGTGAGTTATAAAGCTTGAGCAGAAGCTCCTTGGACTTGTACTCCACATATCAGGGCACTACATCATCTGACATTCTGTTAGCCTTCATAATTCTCATAAGGTGTACTTTCAAGTTTCAGACCTCACACTGTGTATTCAAACCTAACATTTTTACTTCATGTGTTTAATACTTTACATTTACTGACATTAAATTTTGTTTGCCCAAGTCCGTATGCTGCCCAAATTTTGCTGATTCTATACTATCTGCCCCTCCACCTTGTTTGGTATCATCTGCAAACGTAACCAACTTTCTGATGATGCTCTTGTCCAGATTATTTAAAGGGCTGTGGCCCCAACACTGACCTCTGATGGACACTACACTTAAAATCACCTAATTCAGAAAAAAGGTCCCCTCACCAGAAGCATTTGTTTTTTTGTTTTTGAGCCAATTTAGTAGTCACCTATAGACAGCACCCTGAATTCCCACTTCTTTTAGTGTGATACCCAACATCTCATATGGGACCTTATGAAAAGTCTTCTAAAAATCAAGAAAAAAATATCATTTGCACCTATCTGTTCGTCACCTTTTCTCTGTTCACTGACACACCTGTTCTTGCCGTATGGTGCTCAATCTTTTCCTTAATAATTCTTTCTATTAATTGACCCATGATGCACGTTAGGCTTACTGCCTTATAGTTACTTGGACCAGCCTGGACACCCTGATAATATTTGCTTGTCTCCAGACTTTAGGAATTCCCCCAGTTTATATATATATATAGTTTATATATACACTCATTAACCTCCTTAAGCATTTTAGGATAAATATTGCCTGGTGCTGGTGATTAGTTAGATTTCAGCCTATTTATTCCAAGCAGAAGTTCTCCTTCTACAATTTCCAACTCACACTGTACCATCTTAGTAGTCTCTATTACTTTTGAGAAGTTATTGACTTCTTTAAAAATATAAACTTCAGTAAAATGCAAGTTCAAAGCATTTACTACTCCACAGGTTGCACTAAAATCTATGGATGCCTGTCTAAGTCACTCAAAATGATGAATTCAAGGAAAAGTTCCATTGAACCCTTTTGGTATTTTCAACAGGTTCACTTATTGTTTGCCCTGTAATGAGACCTCCCACCACCTGATTTTTCTGTGGAGGTTTGATTTCTGAAACAACACTAAAAACCAGGAAAAATCTACACAGACATGGAGAAAACTTCAGTTATTTAGGCACAAGTGTGGGCTTCAAACACAGCAGTTACCTCAGTGTTTCCAGACCACATGAAAGGCTGATCAAAATACGGCGTCAAAGACAATTCAGATTGTCTCAGGATAGGGCAATGGCATTCGCAACACACAATCAACAAGCAGGACTTAACGTTGCTGTAATGGCTTTACACATGAAGACAATGGGGAATAACTCTTTCTGCTAAATTTGCACAAAATCGCCTTTTTGTCAGTGCTGCACATCTTCCGCTGCCTCCAGATGATTAGCTGATAATAGAATCCACTCTTGAACAATATGCTTCAAATTTACAACAAACCCTCCCGGAGGATGAGTTGGGCCTGGAGGGGCCAACCAGAAAATGAGAGTCTGCATCAGAATGCTGGCTTGAGCTCTTGGAGTGACAGAAAGCAGGAGTCGTGTGTGCAATTAGGCTGAAACGAACGGAGCCCGCTGAGTCCAGCAGCTCAAGGTCAGGCTGCGGCTACTTTTCTCTTTCTTGCAGACAAGGCCGCCTATAAAACCCTTCACCAATTTTCTCAGTCACAATGGACAGGGCGCACTTCCTTCTTTTTCTAATCTCCTTCAGGTGTTATGATTGAGGTTTCTTATATAATTCCATATTTTGCTCAGTGTAGTTCAGAGCAGTTTTCTGCACAAATGAGTACATAGTTTCATAATTTATGTTTTTGTGTTATGAATTATTTCTAGGTCATTCTGCAAATTTTTTACATCCATTGTCCAACCCGCTATATCCTAACACAGGGTTACATATTTTGTAAATCATTTGTAACTATTTTGTTGCTGCATCGACTCTTTGTGCTCCCAACGTGTTGCACGGTTGCTTTGTCCATGAGAGTCATGTTGGGTGACATCAATAGCGCAAAGGTGTTAAGGTTGGGCTTCATTTTAAATTATTTTGTCATTCCTTTGAGTTCTGTTAGGTGCATTTTGTATATGGGACAAGTATAAATCTATTTATTGTCACAAAACTGAGACATACTCGAAGAAGTTTTGGGGCAGCCACCCGTATATTTTGGTATCCTGGCTGCAAAATCGTTTTTCATCACCAACAACAGCACTGATGTGCATACAAACGAGTCCAAGACAAGACTGAGGGTAAGGGGAAAAAGGTCAGGCTTTTAAAGGGGAAGACAGGAAGTGAGGTCATGGGAATCGGGCACGTGTTCGTCACTCATTGGATCAGGCCCGGACGTGACATCAGGGGGGCCGGCGCCTGTTGGTTCTGTCTCCATTGGTTCGGTCCCGGAAGTGATGTCACGAGAGCAGGGTGGAGTCTCCCAGGGATGGTCTACAGGGAAGTGAGAAAAAGAGTCAGTGCACTCTGCTACAGCCCGGCCTGTCTCAGAACTGCCATCACTCAAGCCCTTTAGCTGCCTCCCATGCGCACGTGTGTGACACTATCTATCTATCTATCTATCTATCTATCTATCTATCTATCTATCTATCTATCTATCTATCTATCATATAGTGCCTTTCCTATCTATTTATCTTTCTATCTTCTTCTCCTCCTTTTGTCTGCTCCCATTAGGGGTTGCCACAGCGGATCATTTCTTCCATATCTTTCTGTCCTTGTCACCTTGCTCTTTTACACCCATCACCTACATGTCCTCTCTCACCACATCCATAAACCTTCTCTTAGGTCTTCCTCTTCTCCTCTTACCTTACAGCTCTATCCTTAGCATCCTTCTCCCAATATACCCAGCATCTTTCCTCTGCACATGTCCAAATCAACACAATCTCGCCTTTCTGACTTTGTCTCCCAACCATTCAACTTGATATGTCGCTCTAATGTATTCATTTCTAATCCTATTCATCCTCGTCACACCCAGTGCAAATCTTACCAAACATCTTTGAGTTTCGGAGGTATGTGGTGCCGACATGCCGTCACGACAAGATAAGAAGTCATCACCATTCATTTTCCAGCTATCTAAGTTTTTGTGTAAACCTAAAGCATTAGATGGGTAATTGTTTTATAGTATTTGTTACTAGTGCTTTAGACCTTTCCTTTGGCATTGACTTTTTTGGTTTAGCATTTAGGATCGACGAAAAATAGGACAGAATCTCGGTAATATCCATTTTTAGTTTCCCAGTCAACTCCATTATTCTAAACATTTGCCCTTTTTTTTTGGCTGTCATAACAGAAGGCTTATACACTGGCAGTGGGAGGTCATCATCTCCCAAGTATGGACCTAGTGTTTTAGGTTTCATGTCATGGTTATGATTTAACAACAGTACTTTCTGACTATGATTTTAGTTTGCACTTTGAGTTAAAGAAAAGATGAGAGTTTCGAGCCTAGTTTTACTAAAGTTGACTTGCTTGTATGGAATGTTTTTTGATTTTAATAAAATCAATAAAATGTTTAAAACAAATAAAAAAAGAAAAGGTGGGATTGATTTCACTGGTTCTCGAGCAGCTTAGCCTCAAACTCAAATTACAGGCTTTCTGGCCTGCACAGGCTCAAAACAGAGCTCAAACATTTAAAGTTCAAAATACTCAATAATGCCCTTCTCGGTAGATGATGACCAAAAGCCTTTGGCATAATTTAAAGGACAAACGCAAACACAGTTCTTTTTTTAAAAAAAAAAAGAATTTAGTAAATAATGAAAAGTAAAAGCACCGAAGGTTAAATGGGGACAAAACAAAAAAACAAAGTATGGCAAAAATGACAGTATCCCCAAAAAAGAAGTAAAAATATAAAACAGAAACCTAAACAGGACTTACAATGTGATCCTTACTCCACAACAGTTAATGACACACTACAGGACTCAAGCCCACTGCAAGAATGAGCAGGCTGAGGGCGGTACTAAATCAATGATGTCATGGTGGCCCCTTCTCTCATGGCTCCACCCTCAGATCACAAGGGAAGTAGCAAAGAAACATTATATACTGCGTCTATACATTCAATACTCACACTCTGTATAATATTACAAAAAAGCAATATTAAATACAATCATAGAAAAACAATAATTGAAAATCAAAAGAAATGGCCAAACAAAAGAAAAGCAAACTTTATCCAGGGATCAGACCCTTGCTATAGCAGGGTGCATCTGCCTTATGTCTGTCATAAACTATGAGTCCCAAGCACCAAAGAGTTCCAATAATGTCCACTAGATACAAAAACGACCTCGCAGAATTTTTATAGAATAAAAAGCTTATTTTTAATAAAAATGCCCAGACATAACAAGAAGGGCCATTGGACACAAAGACATAAAGGAATTGCCTAAAGCAGCAATAAATAAAACTGCACATTGATATTACATAGCTCATCTTATTAATTTAGGGGTACCACGGTCCACATAGGGAAGATTGTTCCATCATTTCTGCCATTTCAGTTTTATAGAGATGTGTAAAGCACACTAAGGAATGGCACACAGAGGCTTAGTGATTAAAGTAAAAGAGAAACTTGAGACACGCTAAAAGGAGAAATACAATAATAATGACTTTAAAGGAAGAAAATAGAGCCATGGTCGATGGAAATGCTACCATATCTTTATATTGTACATCTTATTAGTGCTACAAAAATCTGGACACACAAGGGTTTTAATCACACTCTTAAAAGTCTGTACATTCATCTACTGCACTGAGCAGCACATGTTCTGAGGCTGTCTAAGGCAAAGATGATTATTTTTTTTACTATCATTACTATTACCTTTGAAATGTAAAAAAAAAAAACTTCACCAGTATTGATCTAGCAAAGCAGGAACACAGAAATGGACGTCACTGTCGGATTTAAAATGCGGGCTAAGACTTTTGAATCCATGGGCTGCTTCTGTCTTATTATGGTTTCTGGTTCTGAGGTGCTTCACTGGTTGAAGTTGCCATATAAAATTCACACGCAGATACTCCCTGTGACGATCCTACACATTCTGCTCGTCTTTAATTGGCCTGTTTTTTTCTGTTTTTTCTTTCATGTTCCAAACATATGAATGTTAGGATGATTAGCAGTTCTGCATTAGCCTGATGATGGTGGGTGAGGACGAGGACCCAGCAATGGATTTCACTCCTGTCCAGGGTGGCTTCCTGTCTTGTGCCCAAAATGGCTGAGACTGTTACAGTGGGTACACACTAAGGTGGCACCACAAAAGGAATGTCCTAGAATAAACACTTAAAATGGTCCTTTACATTTGATGATAGATAGATAGATAGATAGATAGATAGATAGATAGATAGATAGATAGATAGATAGATAGATAGATAGATAGATAGATAGATAGATAGAAAAGGCACTATAGATATATAGTGTGACAGGCGCCTAGCGTCCTTGCCCAGCTGGGACGCCCCAAAACACTATATTCAGGGGGAGCAGCCCTGGATAGTGCAATACCTCCCCCTGGACGCTAGATGGCCGCCCCCCTGGACTGGTGTGGTGCCTCGGTTTCCCACAGGGCTCCCTGGGAATTACAGTTGGGGGCAGCCCTGTTGGGTCCCACAGGTACCGCCAGGGGGTGCTGTGTTTGGGACTCCTGAGCCCATGTTGGCAACAGAGTCATCACACCTGGAAGTGCCGCCGGATCTTGATGATCAAACACCTGGAGCACTTCCAGGTGACCTATTAAAGGGAGCCAGCAACCACCACTTATCGGCCACAGTCGGGTGGAGAAGGACAAGGTTGCGAGGGAGGAGTGGTGGTGCTAAGGAGGAGAAGAGTGCTTGTGCTTGTGCTGTACTGGTGTTTGAGACTGTGTTGTGGCTGGGGGGAGTACGGGGAAGACGTGCCCTCCAGCTGAAGAGTAATAAAAGTCTTTTTATTTTATGCATGCCTCCCGTATCCAATCTGTGTTGGGTCAGGCGCCATATAGTGCCTTTCACAATAGATAGATAGATATGAAAAGCACGATATAATCAATAGATAGATAGATAGATAGATAGGTGCTATATGATAGATAGATATAACATGCATTATAGATAGATAGATTTTTTTATTTTTTAAAAACAATGTTTATAGATAGATAGATAGATAGATAGATAGATAGATAGATAGATAGATAGATAGATAGATAATTAAAAAACAATATTATTTAAGAAGAATACATGGAATACAAACTCATAATGTACTTTATATGTTTTTGGCAAACCAAGCTGTTTTTGGTCGATCACTTCACTATGTGCCTCTATAGTTCTTTGCCCATTATGATAATTGACATTTTTTCAGATTACTCAGTAAAAATGAATTAGTGGTTCTTGTTTTGACTTGCTTATCCTTAAATAAAAACAAATAAATCAATACTTCTTTGATGTGAATAAATAATTCCTCTTTATTTACAGTAGTCAGTTTAGAAATTTATTTATTCTTTCATTTATAAGAAAGATGCATTGATTTATTTATTTGGTTTGAAGTTTCATCCTCCATACATGACACCTTTCTTTATCTGTTCCTTCTTCTCTTCTTTTGTGTCATCGTTCCCCACTTGTATGTGAGGTTGATGTACTTGATGCACCTCCTCCTCAATCAAGCCATTTTCATTTCAGATCTTCTTCTGTTTTATCCATCCACCTCCGCTTTGTCCCCCCCTCACTTTCTCTTCCCCTGCTCTTCTATTCCCATCACTCTTTTGCCCACATATCCCTCATCTCTCCTCATCACATGTCCATACCACTTCACTCTACTTTGCTGTACATATCTCTACCACTTTTGTTGCACCTCTGATTCTCTCTTTTTTTATTCCATCCTTTTTTGTAACTCCACACACCAATCTCAACATTCTCATTTCTGCCATGTCCAACTTCTTCTCCTGCACTCCCTTTACTGCTCGTGTCTCTGCTCCTACATCATTGGGGGTCTTACCACTGTCCTATAAACCTCACCTTTAACCTTTGATCACACAACACTTCTGATACTTTCTTCCAGTTGTTCATCCACACTGCACTCTGTGGGGTATCTCCTCATCTAATTCTCCATTTTGGGCTACCACTGATCCGAGTTGTCTCAACTCCATACATGACGACTGGTGGTCTTTCCACTTTGTTGAAAAACTTACCTTTAACCTCCACCTTATTTCTTTGATCACACAACACTTCTGATACCTGCACTCTCTGGGTTATCTCCTTATCTAGTTCTCCATCTTATCCTACATATTTAAATGTTTTCACTCTTTTAAAAAGCTCCCCCTGCAGGCTAACCTCTCAATCCTGATCATTATAAAATCTCAAATATTCCATCTTCCACAGCTCTTCTCTATTCTTCCAACTTCCAGGTAAATCAGCCTTCCAGAAAGTACTGGCGGTTGCGTCTTGAAGGTGCAGGTCATTGTGCCTTTGATAAAATTTGATAGAGTGTAAATTAGTTATACACACAGTGATTGAATAGCTGTATTGTTTTATTTGTTTGATTTTTTGACACTTTATTTTGGTACGTGGTGTGGGTGTCATTTTTGTGCTTCATGAGGTGCCCTCAGAGACACCAGCATGCTTGTGCATGGAGTGAACGTAAAAATCAAGTTTGGGCGCATTATCATATTACATCACAGCAGCTATTTTGGGAACCACGAGCAAATTAGCCCATGATTTCCTATAATATCTTCAGTTTGATAACATATTTGAACTCAATTTTTATTCAGTCCATGATGTATTTGTCTGACCTGTGCACTTAAGGTTGAATTCAGTTAAGAATGTTTAATACCTAATGAATGAATGTTGGGGTTCCTTCACCCACGACACATATACAGTTTGTGAATTTCCCCTTGGGATTAATAAAGTATCTATCTATCTATCTATCTATCTGGTCAGCAATGGCATTGACCACAATCAAAGCACTCACAGTTCAATCTTTTGGGTTGTAAGTGCCAGACAGGCATACTGGCTGGACAAAAGAATGAGTCCTTGACTGGCTGGAAAAAAATAAACCTCAAATCAGGAGCAGTTCCATCCCCCATATGAAAGGTGGCATTGCGGCATCCCAGTTTGGACATCCACTGGGGTGCATGGGAGTTGGAGTCTGGAAATGCAGTCAAAGGGTCGCATCAGAGGGTGCAATTGCTGGAGGACCTCCCCAGTTCTCATATGACCCAGAAGTGCTTCAAATAGGACATATCTCAAGTCCAGATTCAAAGGGGTCTGCACCACTTGGAGTATTTATACCACGGTATCTGAGTGGGGAATCACAGCAGCAGCTGATCGTAAAGAGAATTATCGGTATACGGCATCAAGAACACGCTGCCAAAGCCACAGCAAAACGTTTCAAAGCCTTTCCTGTGCGGACCTCGCAGTTCAGAAACAGTTTCATCCCAAGAACTATAAATGCACTCAATCAATTGCTCCTTGTAGAACTGTTTGTACTTATAAGTACAATCACCCCACTGTAAACTTGCACTACAGTTATAATATTGAACAACCTGGGCCACTTTATAAAGCCGTATTTACATATGATGACGATATCATTTTTAAGATGAAATGCAGCAAAATATGTTGATTATATTATACAGATAAAACTTTAACTTCATTTAAATAATCTATATTGTTAATAATTAAACATGTGAGGACACGGTGCCGCAGCGCTAGCAAGTTCACGTATTGTTCCTGCCTCACGCTGTATATTTGTTGAGGCTGATGCGACACTGGAAGGATAGAAGAATAGAATAATTAAACACGTACTATGAAGATATTTCAATGTTCCTTAAAAGTTTTGAAGAATCGTTGTTGTAAGCTTACAGATGGCTTAACGTCTATTACAGAGCTGATTGTGTGGCAATTGGGTATTTGGGGAAAGAAAAGTAAGGACAGGAATTGGAGGTTAGTACGTTTGAAAGAGACAGTACTGCTACAATAAATTATTTCATCGAAGGTCGCGCATGGCGCAGCAGCATCTTGTTTGAGACATGAACAATCACTTCGCCATCGTGTTCCCATGTTTAATAACATGCTTTCATTCCAATCATCATGAAAATGATATCAAGTATGCATCTCAGTATTTTAATTATTCAGAGAGCTGTAATATCACAAATGTAATGGATTCTGTGTCCTGTCGGAGGAAGAGAAAGCTGGTTTAAGAAGCACGTAGTGATTCACACACATACAGCACATAGAAGATCAAATACAAAACAAACCATTTAATGTGCTACTTTAGTTATGATGGGGTTTGAGAAACTAGTAAATTAAATGATGTTAAGATGAAGTTTATGATGTTCTACTTTAATAACAAAATAAACTACATGATTAAAGTGGAAATTTCGACATTAAAGTTGATATTTCATGTTTTTTTCCCACTGTGTGCCTATTTTTTTGTCTGTACCCTAATAAGCTCAGACTGTGGGCTACAACTTGCCTTTTCACGGCGACTTTGATATGTGACTTTTTTTTTATTTTGGCACTGTGCAACTTTGTGAACTTGAGCTTTTTGAGCTTGAGGGGACTGGGCAGTCTAATGGTCTGGATTCCCTACAGATTTTATATTTTTCTCCAGCCGTCTGGAGTGTTTTTTTGTTTTTTCTGTCCACCCTGGCCATTGGACCTTACTCTTATTCTATGTTAATTAACGTTGACTTATTTTATTTTCTTATTGTGTCTTTTATTTTTCTATTCTTTATTATGCAAAGCACTTTGAGCTACTGTTTGTATGAAAATGTGCTATAGAAATAAATGTTGTTTTTGTTGTTGTTGAGTTTCTCCAAAACTGGGATTCTGGCATAGCTGGGATTTGCGATTAATTTCAACCACTTTACAGAGATCTGTTTTCATTTTGACATTAAAGAGACTTTTTCTGCTGATCAGTTCAAAAAAGACAATCGATTCACTGTGATTCAATATGGTATAATAATGAAATGTGAAAACTTCCTAGGGATGAGCACCTTTTATAGACACTGTAACTCTGAAAACCCCATGTCCTACAAATATGTGGCAAGAAAGGTCTGTGGAATTGGCCCATGAATGCAATCACCCCCTCCTTTCCTCTTCTCCTTTTTTGTCTGCTCCCATCAGCTCTGCCACAGATCATCTTCTTCCATATCTTCCTGTCCTCTGTATCTTGTTCTATCACCCCCATCACCTGCATGTCCTCTCTCACCACATCCATAAATCTTCTCTTAGGCCTTCCTCTTTTCCTCTTCCCTGGCAGCTTATAAGCTCAGACGGTAGGCTACAACTTGCCTTTTCACAGCGACTTTGATATGTGACTTCTTTTTTATTTTGGCACTGTGCGACTTTGTGAACGTGAGCTTTCGAGTTTCTCCGACACGCTGTCACTCGATCAACTTCCTTTTGTTGATTATATCACTGTTTAAATCAACAAATAGTATGCTTTTCCTTTGCTTCCACTTGGTATTCGCTGAAATTCTTATATTTTCCCCTGTGCTTTTCCCATGGTCTTTTTACAGAACGCTGAGCTTAAGGCTGATTTATATTGATTTGCATATTCATAGAGGCATAATTCTGGGAGGAGTTGGGGGCGGAACAGAAGGCACGTGCACAAGCGTTACTTTTCACCCTGACCGGAATTTATGGAGCGGAAGAACATGGAAGTTGGAGTACGCGCAGATTCCTGCATCTAGATTTTTCTGTGCGTAAGCACATTTCGGCTTTTGTGCTTACGTCATGTTATAGTGCGAGTTCTATGCACGGCGTTATACATGAGGCCCCAGGGGTGAGGATAAGTGTCATGGAAAATACTCGACAAAGAGTCTTGTTTCATTGTTAAAAATGAGCTCCAAATATGGACATAATTTATTTACATCTACAGGTGGAGTCCCACGTGCTGTTGTTAGTGCAGCGTGGAAAACTGAAGAAATCATACAGAGCACTTCCTGTTATCAGCTATGTTCATTTGCATAATAAATCTGAATATATTTTATTTTGACCAATCAACTTTAGATAAAAGGTATACTTCAGAAAGGCACTTCCAAACTAGTTAAACAAGTATAAGTATAAACAAATAAGACTTCTTACATGTAAACTGTTATCAAAGGACAAAACACAGAATTAAATGTTATATATGATTTGACTTTCTGATGAAGACTGTGCTGGTACAACTGAAGTTAGGATGTCCCAGTTTAACATGCAGACCGTTTCTAGCATGTGTTTTCTTTTCCCTTACAATAAGGACATTTCATATACCTTTAAGCAAGATCTGAATTCTGAACCCAAGGGGACACAACTCATATATGACACACACCTCTGAAAGCAACTAGAAGCACATAGAAGTCTGCACCGCCAAGTAACGTCACCATTAAGAAACAGGGTTTGTCTTTGCTGGCCATGTTACCCCAAATTACTATTATTGAAGTGAAGAAGAAGTTAAGAATTGTTTTCTTCTTCAAGCACATTTTATTTCTGGAATTCATGTTTTCTGATGACACTGCTATTGTGGGCTGCATCAGGAGTGGGCAGGAGGAGGAGTACAGAAAGTTAATCAAAGACTTTGTTAAATGGTGCAACTCAAACCACTTACACCTTAACATCAGCAAGACCAAGGAGCTGGTGGTGGATTTTAGGAGGCCCAGGCCCCTCATGGACCCTGTGATCATCAGAGGTGACTGTGTGCAGAGGGTGCAGACCTATAAATATCTGGGAGTGCAGCTGGATGACAAATTGGACTGGACTGCCAATACTGATGCTCTATGTAAGAAAGCTCAGAGCAGAATATACTTTCTGAGAAGGTTGGCATCCTTCAACATCTGCAGTAAGATGCTGCAGATGTTCTACCAGACGGTTGTGGCAAGTGCCCTCTCCTACACGGTGGTGTGCTGGGGTGGCAGCATAAAGATGAAAGACGCCTCACGCCTGGACAAACTTGTTAAGAAGGCAGGCTCTATTGTAGGAGTAAAGTTGGACAGTTTAACATCTGTGGCAGAGCGACGGGCACTAAGCAAACTCCTGTCAATCATGAAGAATCCACTGCATCCACTTAACAGTGTCATCTCCAGGCAGAGGAGTAGCTTCAGTGACAGACTTTTGTCACTGTCCTGCTCCACTGACAGACTAAAGAGATCGTTCCTCCCCCACACTATGCGACTGTTCAATTCCACCCGGGGAGTAAATGCTAACATTAATTTTATTTTAATTCTTTTCATTTTTATTACTATTTAATTTAATATTGTTTCTTTGTATCAGTATACTGCTGCTGGATTATGTGAATTTCCCCTTGGGATTAATAAAGTATCTATCTATCTATCTATCTATCTATCTATCTATCTATCTATCTATCTATCTATCTATCTATCTATCTATCTTTTCAAAGGTCTGGAATATCAGGAATTCTGTCGGTATTATTATTTTTGGTCTCTGGGTTTGTGGTTGTAGTTGTTACCACAATGATGTAATTCTCCACCATTTTGTTGTACTATCCATTTTGTGGTCCTGCTGCCATGATGTTTTACATGCTTGATGGGCGTATGATTTCTGGAGGTTTCTCTGAAATAGTGACATCAATGTGATGCTTTATAAGTTGGTTAAAGATAGTGGATACACCCAAGAAAATATTGTGGGCATTCTTAGTATGGTTTGTGGTTAAAGAATGATAGCAATCCTTCCTTAAATCAGACTTTGGTTTAGTGTTTTGTTTTTGATGCCACATTATGCCCACTATGATTTAAGATGCCAGATTATGCCCACTGTGGTTTAAGGTTACCAGTCAACCTCTGGTCTGTTGTTTCATTTTGACTGCTCAGCTCTTTCCACACCAAAGAGTCAACTACTGCAACGAGACAAAAAAAAGAGACGTATTGTCAAGATCATTCACTACCAGTCAATCCAGTGCAAAAGACTCCACTGGCAAGATAAACACAGGTGTCACCATCAAAGAGAATTAGAGAAACAGTCTACTCAGCTAACTATGGCCGTGGCTTCCGATCAGTCACATCAGATTGGCCCTTTCTCTGAATAAAAAGCCAAAATGAAAATGGAAGACGCTCTGTTAACTGGAGAAACCATTAGGGAACCGATGGCCCATTCTAAATATCCGAATATCCGAGAAGATTGCATAACTGGTATTCTGGCATAGCTGGGATTTGCGATTAATTTCAACCACTTTACAGAGATCTGTTTTCACTTTGACATTAAAGAGACTTTTTCTGCCGATCAGTTCAAAAAAGACAATAGATTCACTGTGATTCAATATGGTATAATAATGAAATGTGAAAACTTCCTAGGGGGTGAGCACCTTTTATAGACACTGTAACTCTGAAAACCCCATGTCCTCCAAATATGTGGCAAGAAAGGAGTATGGAATTGGCCCATGAATGTAATCACCCCCTCCTTTCCTCTTCTCCTTTTTTTGTCTGTTCCCGTCAGCTCTGCCACAGATCATCTTCTTCCATATCTTCCTGTCCTCTGCATCTTGTTCTATCACCCCCATCACCTGCATGTCCTCCCTCACCACATCCATAAACCTTCTCTTAGGCCTTCCTCTTTTCCTCTTCCCTGGCAGCTCTATCCTTAGCATCCTTCTCCCAATATATTTAGCATCTCTCCTCTGCACATGTCCAAAACAACTGACTTTGTCTCACATAAACTTCGCTTTCAGTATTGAAGTGTCATCTTTTCTTAAGGGTGTTGATGGACCTTCACACTCCTACAGATTTGTTCTACTCCTGGCAACATGAAAGTCACATGTTGAGTCTGCTTCATTTAACTCCACTGGGCTAATGACAACGGGCAAGTACAGAATATAAACAAGAATGATTACCGTATATGCTCATGGATAAGTCAGGTCTTGAAACCCGCAAAATCGATCATAAAATCAGACCCCGACACGCTTACGACACTTACTTTTTTTTTTTTTTTACATTTTCTTACCTCCTCCAATCTCACATCAGTTTCTCAAATGCATTGGATTTTGTTGCAGCAGCGCAATTACCAATTTCTTTTGCTACTACTTAAATGACGTTTAATTTAAAACCAGCTTCATATTTTCTTCTGATCAAATACTCCATCATAGATAAGGGATGCTCTTATGATAAAGGTGTATGAGGGTATGAGATACAAACAACACAAAACAATGGAAACGTCACTTCGGAATAGTTTGAGTATTACTGTGTGGTCACGTAGGCACAACAGAGAGAGAGGTTAGGAGCACACACTGATAAAGCGCATTGCCTCACCCACATAGAAAAAAAGGCTGTGTGCTCCATGGTTACTCTATCAGGCGGGCGTAAGACTATCATAATCTCTTAGACCAATAGCGTCAGTTTTCTGCATTTGACTTATACAACCGACATTATAAAATACCAGACATTATATGGTAAAATCAAGTCCCAACTTATCCCCAGGAGAACTTATAATGTAAATATGGTACATTTAATTTTGAAATAACTAAAGGAGACGTTAAGGTAATAACACAAAGTGCACAGATTATTGTCACAACCTGACAGAAACAGAATGATATCGACCTGCAGGCTCCTATCCAACAGGAACAGACTTGTTTTTCCTCTGGGCGCCTCTTGATTTCCACTAAACCTCACCCGTACCAGAGATTGGGTTTCTCTATGACATCCATCGATAGAATGGATAGAGCCTTCACTCACGACATGCTTTCCTTCTTCTTGCTTGGATATATTTGATTTTTTCCGCATTTCAAGCAGATTTTGGCTTTTTCTTTCCTTCCTCATGTATTCCCAGTCTGGCTCAGAGTCACTGGCTGTGTATTTGTTTTTTCTGTCTTACACATTAATTGAGCTGTATGCTTTACGCGTGCTATTTGTCTGTGTGCATTGTTTGTTTGTTCAGGCTGTTTACACTTCTATCTATTGCTTCAAGCTGGGTTATTGTGTTTTGCACAGCCTGATATTATCTAAGGCTTTATCCAGCCTTAGCTCAGACCCAACATTAACACAATATAAAAACAGAGTGTGACGCATCCATACCGCATATATAACTGCAGTCATTTAAAGCCGTCAAAGTGATGCTTTCATAATTCACTATCTCACTTTTCTTCAACTGACTGTTACGTAAAACTCTTGTATATAGTGTTATGGGCAGAAATGGCTCATCTTTGCATGTGAATGCCATGTCTGTAAATGGCATCCCCTTGTTCTCCCATTCACAGACGATGATAGCTGTGCAGTTCCGTCTAAATTGTTATCTTCTCATGCATGATGGTTTCATTTCACTGATTTTGCAATTACGGCCAAAAAAGTTATATTGATCAAAAGTCTTCCATTAAATGTCATAGGAGAAGAAAAAATATTAGGCCACAAAATTAATTAGCAAATGGAGGTTATTTATTAGTACTTGCAGCAAGGGGACAGTTGCAAATGTGTTGCTGGATGTGATGGTGGGACATGGAAGTAAGCATTTCACTGTACTCTGAACTATACATGTGGCACTACTACTGCAACAACTACCAATACTACTGCTGCTTTAAGGGGGATATTAGTTTGAGTTTATTCCTTTTTAGTGATATCTTCCAGAGCAGCAAAGCATTGTGACACACCCATAGTTTGTATGTGTTGTGTTTTTACTTATTGTACACATTAAACACATTTTACAAATGTATTTTGATTTTTCTGCTATATAGATTCTGTTTGTGAGTTTATTCATGATTTTAATGCTTTTTGACAGAGTTTTGTTTGTTTCTCATCCCTTTTTTTCTTTGTTTAAGTGATGCAGGTGGATGTGTCACATGACATCACTTGGAAAAACTTCCAGAAAATATGCAACTGCACAAAATGTCGTGACAACAGGATATAAAATGGTAGCAGCCATGGTACAACAAAATGGCGGTGCAGCAGAATGAAAACATAATGACAACAAAAATAATCATAAGCCAGACACCACAATTGCAAAAATAATCATACAGACACAGTAACCCGATATTCCAGACTTTTAAAAACAGGAATTCCACTAATAAAATGTACTTGAAGCAGAAACAATTCTTAACTCCTTCTGTACTGCAAAAATAATGATTAGGGCACCATGACCAGCAAGAACGTACCCTATTTCTCCATGGTAAGCAGGATGGTCCTTACTGGTGCTTCTATCTGCTCTCGGAGATGTTTCTTAGGATGGTTTTTGTATTCAGAATTAAGACCCTGCTTAAAGGTACCTGCTGTTTCTTATTGTAATGGAAGTGAAACACAGTGCTTGAAACTTGGACATCCTGACTTCTGTTGTACCAGCACAGCTGTCGTCAAAAAGTGAAATCATATCTAACATTTAACTTCATGCTTTGTTCTCTAATAACAGTAGAATTAAAGGGTTTACATAAGAAGACTTATTTTTCATACTAAGGACTTTTCATATGTTTAACTGGTTTGGAAATTTACATAGCACTTAATTCAGAGGTGTGTTTTTGGAATGTACCATTTACCTAAAGCTGGTTGGTGAAAATTAAAAGATATTCAAATATGTTATGTAAACGAGCCTAGCTCATAAAATAAAGTGCTCTGTGCAACTTCTTCAGTTTTCCATGCTGCACTAACAAGAGCATCTGGGACTCCACATGTAGGAGGAAATAAATGGCATCCATGTTTGGAGCTCATTTATAACAATGACACAAGGCTCTTCTTTATTTGTTGCATATTCTCTGCAATGCTTATTGCCTCCCCTGGACTTCTCAGTGATCCTGGCTTGTTCCTTTCAAGAAGGAAGTGTGAATAGATAAATAGATAGATGGATATGAAAGGCACTATATAATACATATCTAGGTAGACAGATAGATATGAAAGGCACTATATAATAAATAGCTAGATAGACAGATAGATTTGAAAGGCATTATATAATACATAGCTAGATAGATAGATAGATGTGAAAGACACTATATAATAAATAGACAGATAGATATGAAAGGCACTATATAATACATAGCTAGATAGATAGATAGATATGAAAGGCACTATATAATACATAGCTAGATAGACAGATTTGAAAGGCATTATATAATAGATAGATAGATAATTGATGGAATCTGACATACCCTATGATTTATTGGACTTCTGTTTATTAAGCAAACAACCATGGCTAACTATTTAGTAGTATAATAAATTATTTATGAATTGATCAAATTTTAATTGCCACCTTTCTCAACTTTTTTTGGAGAGGGGACACTTGATCCATCTTACAGGCTCCCTTGAGATGCTCCAGTACAGGGCCGAGGTCCTGACATCTGTGATTTCGCTATGGTTTACTGGATGGGTGATTATTAGATGGACATTCTCCTTCAGACTCCACTGCCACTGCTTGGAATCTTTCTCTTTTTTCATCTCTTTTATTTAATTTTACTGTTTTTTTTTTTGTTTGTTTGTTATTTTGGACAGTTACACTTTCCAGTACTTCTACCACCAGTATTCTCCCTGAGGCAGAGTTCATTTTCCATATAATTGGAAGTGCAACCTTAGATTCATATAAGGAGAACATGCTGCTGGTTCTCATTTATCAATTCAGAAATAAGATTTTTTTTATATGTTTGATTTCAGTTATGAATAGGAGTTCATTCATCAAAAAAAAACAAAATGAGTTTCTAGGTAAACTTTAGAGCTCTCACCTTTGCCTCACAATAATAGAATTCATGCACTTTTTATTGCTATAGTAAAAAAAAAAATCTATATGTAATATATAAGCCATTAGAAGCAAGAGAGCGCCCTCATAAATATAATAAATCAATTGTATCGTAATGTTCGAACACAGTAAACGGTCACAGTTTGGTGTCTCGTTTGTCTTCCCAAGTGAAAGATTCAGTATGTTTACAGGCTACTCATGCAAATCTTTATTTATGTTATTCCTAAGTGCTTCTTCTTTTTAGCTATTAGAAATGAAATGATGCTATATTTGTTACATATGTTAATGCATTCTGTGATTCTTTAAATGGCTTCCTGTCACGGGTGACACTTATGCAGTCTTGGGCATGTTCATCCTTTTAAATGAATATCTTAAATAAATACAACTACAAACAATGGCTGTTGACAGTTTTTTTCCATCCTTAAGTTAACTCTGAATCACTGCTGCACACTTTATGCAAAATGGAGAGAAAGCAAAGAGCATCATTTTGCAAGTTCTAGTTATAAATATCTTGGGGTTATGTTTCTACTCCTGATCTTCCTCATGATATACTTGAACCAGTTACAGCTTTTGTCTTCTATATTGTGTTTGAGTACCCAGGATGCATTTAATGATGAGCCAATGATTGATGCGAAACTGAATTTGCAGCAGACATTATGGGAAACAAATGAAATTTGTGATCAACTCACGCTTTTTGTCATGTGTACATAGTGCAATGAAATCCTGACTTGCATGTCACCTCAGAATAGCTGACAAAAATACAATACAAAAATAAATAAATGAAAAGTGTAGCAAAATTAGGACCACACTGACACAGGAAGAAAAGAATTTGAAAGTGTTTTCTATGCTAATTCTGAAAACTAAATTTCCTGTCACGTGTCAATATTTTGTTGAGCCGTGAGACATATATTGTGATTGTTCTGGTAGTATGATGCCATCCTTGTATTACTTTTACAATCCTAAAGATGCATCAGGGACAGAAACAAGACTTAGTGCCTTTCTCCATGGCACTTGAATCGTACATTTCTTCATCTTCAGGAATGAAGAAACAGGAAAAGGAGGTTGGTGGCATTGAAGTTGAACGTGGTACAAATGAGACTGTTGAGATGGATGTATAGAGTAACACAAAAGGACAGAATAAGAAGTTAAACAATCAGAGGTGTAACAAAAGATATCTAAAAATGTACAGGAAAGTAGGTTGAATTGGTATGGCCAAGTGATGAGGAAGGGCAATGAACATGTGGGCAAAAGAGCAATGGAAATGGACGTGTAGGGGAAAATAAAGGAATGGAGGCCAAAGCAGAGGTGGATGGGTTACAAAAAAAGAAGATCTGAAGGAGGAAGGAGGAGTAGGCCTAAGCTGTTTGGCGAGGGTAGATCAGGCACATCAGCCTAATACAGAAGTGGAAAAAGGTGAAGAGGAAGAAGACGAAGATGGTATCTGCACATTAATAACCTGTAACTACCAGTGCTGGAAGGTGGTGTATTTGGGGTTAAAATACGTCAACAAATGAAAAACCCATCAGAGAAAGGACTGCACAAAATGGCATTGTTTTCTGAAACATTTCTTTCTTAATGTTATTTGCTGTTGTTTCACTTTGTTCTGATTTTGTAATATCTAGCGTTATGATAATAGGATATTATAATGTCATTAAAGGATGAGCTTGAATTGATTGCTCAACAAGGAAGCTGCCTTCATACAGTAACTGATAAGACGTGTTTTCACTACAACCCCCACTGAGTGAGTGGTCTACATGTAAGCAGATTCACAAGGCTGCTTTGCTATAACCCTGTGTGCACACGTCAGAATCATTGTTCCCGGTCATAGGAGGTCCACTATTGGAGACAGGGACATTTTAGATCTTATGAGCCCTCCCACCAGGAAGAAAGCATGGGATGGAATGGGGCTGAGTCATGTTTAAAACAGGACTGGCTTGAATGAAGGGACATCCCATTGGTCCGAGGGGCACATCAAGGATGTTGAAGTAGCATCAATTTAGGCTAACAGAGAAGCTGTGTCTCTCTCTATCGATGATGGCAATCCAGAAAACAATCAACATACTAAGGCAGAGAGACACCTGGTAGTCTAAAACAGATGTACTGATTATTTCCCGGGTTGTAATAGAATAATTTTGACAACTTTTTGCTCTGCTAATTTTGAGCACAATTGGAAACCTTAACTTAATCTATGAATAAAAAGTCTGTTCTGTTACTCTTATCTAATTGCCTGAGGTTACAAATGGAAAAGAAAGGGGGAAGCATTTGATGACAAAGGAAGTCAACCATGACAGTGGCCAGGCTGGAAAGTGTAAACATGCAAGAGCTATTGATGGGATTCAGGGGTGTTTTGTGAAGGTCTATGTAACAAACACATGGGCAAAAGGAACATCTACTGTATTATAATTCAAGATGAGGGACATTGTCCTAAAGGAAGCAATCTCAGAAAAGGATTTAGGTGTTTTATGGTGACACATTTTCATCATCTAGAAAAATGTGCAAAAGCAATTAGAAAGGCAAATATAATGACAGGTTATGTTGTAAAAACTGTTTAATATAAGTCGAGGAACATTATGCTTAGAGTATACAGTATAATGCACTTGTCAGACCGCATCTGGAGTATTGTGTGTAATTGTGATCACCATACTACATGACACATAGCAGCACTTGAAGCTGTGCAGAGGAGAGCAACCAGGTGCACCCCAGGATTTAAGGACATGTCCTATTCTGACAGACACAGAGAATTAAACCGATTTAGTCTCAAGCTGAGGAAACTGCGTGTGGTCCTAATCCAGGTCTTCAAAATCCTCAAAGGTTTTGATCAAGTAGATCCAGCAGAATTCTTCAACCAGTGGAATTTAACAAGAAGTGCATTTACAACTGAAAGCAGAAAGCACTTCTTTATACAAAGAGACATGGAGTTGAAGCAGAAACCTTGAAAACCGCTAAGAAGTATCTGGATAAGATATTGGGACAGCTTAGCTATTACCTAAACAAATGAGCTTGATGGACTGAATGGTTTTCAGTTGTTTGTCAAATTTCTAATGTAAAGAGTTTGAACATGAGAACAGGTCACCATAGGACTCATCCACGGCAGAACTGTGGTAACTGCTTGTTGCCTGAAGGAAATAACTAGGAGCTGGAAACCATAAATTAGTAACTGGGAATTAGTCCAAGGTCATAAAGTGGAAACTATGGAAAATAGCTTTTTGTGGTGGTAGCTGTACATGGCCTAACTGGTAAATTTTTAGTAATGGCAACCAGACAATGCTAATTGGTAGCGACTTGGTACTTATAATTTGTATCTGTTTGGAGGTGATATCATCACTTTGCTTGTAGCGAAATGATTCTCTTATTTTGTGTAGTTTTTCTGATTTTCCTACATTACCTATAACTTCACCGCTCGGTTCTACCACAGTGGAAAGTCCCAACATTTTAAACAGTTATTGGAAAGGTGATACATGACTTCTGCTGCTTCATAGTACTGAGTCCTGGATTCATGTCCAGTGTGGAGTTTGGAGATGTTCTGGGTACTCCAGTTTTCACCCATATATGAGGTTGATTGATGACTAAATTGATCCTGTGTGATTAACTGCGTCCTGTCAATTATTACTTCCCGTTTTCTGTCTGAAACTTCCAGGACAGACACTTTAACCTTACAACCCTCCGTTGAAATGAATGGGTAAATAATCGGCTACCTCTCAGTGGTGTGTTACAGAATTTCTGTTAAACAACAGCTGAGATCACAACTGTAATCGTTCCAACAGACATCTGTTATTACAAGAGGGAATATCTGGAATATGATCAGCCCTGGAGTACAATGACAGATAGTAAAGAATATAAAGAACATCAAAACAATCTAGACGAGAACAGGCCGTTCAGCCCAACAAAGCGCCCCAGTCCTATCTACTTAATTCTTCCAAAATAACATCAAGTCGAGTTTTGAAGGTCCCTAAAGTCCAACTGTCTACCACACTACTTGGTCACTCATTCCATGTGTCGGTGGGACTCTGTGTAAAGAAAAACTTCCAAATGTTTGTGCAAAATTCACCCTTAACAAGTTTCCAGCTATGTCCCCATGTTCTCATCGCTAGGATTACACAACTGTAAAAACGCACTGTTTACACCAATCAAAATGAAGAGAACAGCCTTGTCTATCTTACACCCCATGTTTTGTATAGAAAGGCACCAACATCAACGGCATCTTATCAACGATTACTGCAGTTAATAAAATCTCCTTGATGGATGTCCTCAAAAAGATGACCATGTGAAGTCTTGGTTTTCCTTACCGACATTAACTCTGTACCCTCTGGCACTGCCCCTTGGTGCCATATGAAGCATTTGACATACCCACACAAGGCAGGTTTACAGCTCTCGCACATTAGGCTTTGTTTTTTTGCACATTTTTAATCATATATTATGTCGGATTTAGAAGATAGTTGTCGCAGTGGGATTTACAGATACATTTATTTTATGGCTGTAAGCTTTACTAATTATATGTAAACATAAGCTGTTATCGAATAATTTTAAAAGTAAAATAAAAGTGTGCAACTTGATACTACAGGACGGGAAACCATAACAGAAGACGAGGAATTTTCAAGGTCTTGTTTTTAACAGAAACTCATTAACTAATTCTCTTCAATTTGCTTTCAGCATGGTGATTATGTAATTAGTTTTAACGACTGAGCTGCCCTGTAGGTCTTAAGAAAATGTCTGTTAGGATCAGACCTTGTGAACACATTGGCGTGAAGGGCAAGTGACTTTCTTCATCGGTGCTCAGACTCCAGTTCTGTAAGCAGCTCGATTCTCCTGCACAAGTGAGTACATCAGAAAGAGTAAATTGACAGCCATCAATGTAATTAATAAGTTGGTATGTATTGCCCATACACAGGACACATTAGATGTTATTGCAAGTACAATACGTGAAAAATGCAACGAATGCACACCCTTGTCACTCAGCTCAGCAGTGCAGTGCAGTGATGCTGATTAAAACTGTCGTTGGATAACACGCAGGGTGTTAAGGCATAAATATGTTCATTTCACAAATCAAAGGGAGATTTTACCCCAAATCTCTCATCAATACAGCTGTGCTGACTTGTTTGCTCAAGCATGAGAAAAAAAAAATGAAAAACTGACAACATTTGATTTATACTCAATTGCCCTGCTTATTATAGTGGAATAAAGAAATAAAAAATGAACATTGGGGCAGTCCGACTCACCGCCACACAAGTAAACACAGAAGGAACTGGCACTGGGCTGATGAAAAAGGAACAAATGAAAGTTCTTTGTGGCACCATCCCTCAAAAGTCCTGCTGTTGAACAATGTCCTTGCACCTGAGGCTATAGGGACGTGCTCTAGCTACCATAATTATTCCAATACACAAATACCAGGAAGGTGTCATGGTGGTTAGCTCTGTCTCCTGGTTCCTAGGCTCATTTCTTGGCCTTGTCACTATTTCAAGGTCACATATAATCTCGCGCATTTTCCTTTGTACCCGTACAAGTTTCAAGGTACTCACTAAAATCATGGCACCGGAGAGACCTGAAAACAGCTGTCCTCCAACAGTCTCCATCCAGCCTGAAAGAGCTTGAGAGGATCTGTGAAAAAAGAATGGCAGAAAATCCCCAAATCCAGGTGTCTGGAACTTATCATAGCCGACAAGACCCCAGACTGGAATCTCCACCAAAGGGGCTAAAAGTAAATGCTGTGTTAAGGATCTGAATACTTTATGAAGGCACCGAAAAATGTAAAATTTCAAATTTCATTCTGATGTCAAGTATCTCAGCACGCCAGTAATAATGGGCCCAACCCCAGGCCCACTGTCCCACCCTTACACCTACTGCACTCCCAACCTACCTGGAAAGGGGTCTCTCTGAACTGCCTTTCCCAAGGTTTCTTCCATTTTTTCCCTACAAGGTTTTTTTGGGAGTTTTTCCTTGTCTTCTTAGAGAGTCAAGGCTGGGGGGCTGTCAAGAGGCAGGGCCTGTTAAAGCCCATTGCGGCACTTCCTGTGTGATTTTGGGCTATAAAAAAACAAACTGTATTGTATTGTATTGTACTCTGTAGTTATGCCACTAAGCTAATTATTAGGAACACCTGTACATCTGCTTATCTGTGCAATTTTGTAATTACCCAGTCGTGATGGCAGCAGCACAATGCATAAAACAATATAAATACACATCAAACACCAGAGCAGAGAGCAAATGTGATTTCAACTGTGGCATGATTGTGGGTGCAAGGTGGGCTGGATTAAGTATTTCTATAAATGCTGATCGCCTACGATTTTAATGCACAACAGTCTCTAGAGTTTGCCCAGAAAGGTGTGGAAAATGAAAAACATCTAGTGACTGGAAGTTCTGTGGACCGAAGCACCATGTTAAGAAGAGAGGTTAGAGCAGAATAGCAGAATTGTTCGAGCTGACAGATAAGATACGGGAACTCAGATAACCACTCTGTGCAACTATGGTGAGCAGAAGATCATTTCAGAATGCACAACACGACGAACCTTGAGGCAGCTGGGAAACAACAGGTGGAAACCTTATCGGGTTTTCTCAGGATGTCGATCGAGGCTGTGAGATCGAAAGTGACTACTGTGTGACTGTCGATTCCTCACTTGAAACTTCCAGCATTTTCAAACCAGCTTCCTTTCTGGGATAGTCACATGCTATCGTCTCAACAGTTTATAGAGAATATTACCAATAAACAAAAAATATCCAGTGAGTAATGGAAACACAAGAGAATGAACTACGATTCTTTGGAACTTTCCATGAAACACTCCACCCAGGCCTAAGGCTGGGGTACCACTGTCAGATCTGCAGTTTTATTAATGAGAGTTTTATGAACCTAAAGTTTTATTAATTGGCTTTTGCTCTCTGTCTATTATGCATCTGTGGTGGAACGTAAACTACATCATATCTAGCGTGTAAGTTGAGAAATATTTTGTATGTCTTTACTTGTAATGTTAAAGAGTCAGGACGCTGGACAAAGCAATTTTCTACCCCCAGAGTTGCACTGATAAGGAAAACACCATTTGGGCCTGGTTTATGGCTTAATCTTTTCTTTTTTGTTTGTTTGGAACTACAGAAAATGCCAGACTTGGGGTGGCGAGGGGGGTTGAGTTTATATAAACTGTTCCACCCTCATACTGTAAAGTAGCTGACCTGGGAAGAATGGACCAGAAAGTGTCTGGGGTGTGTGTCTGTGTGTGTGTGTGAGGAGCTGCAGATGGACAATAAAGAGTGTAAGAAAGGCACTATATAGCACCCGACCTGGCACAGGCACACAACACAAAAGCAACAACTCTCCACCTTGCACCAACAATCATTCCTCTGGCACCACCACTCCTCTCAGGCAACCTCATCCTCTTCCTCCCGATTCTGGCTCCTTGAGTGGTGGTGGCTGGGCCCTTTTATAGCCCACCCAGAAGTGTTCCAGGTGATTAACCACCTGGTCCTAATTGAACTTCCGGGTGGGGCTGAACACTTGTCCAGCCGGGCTGTTGGAAGCAGACAGCCCCCCCTAGCGGCCACCCTGGGCCCCAACCAAGCTGTGGAGGACTCCATCTCCCATGGAGCCCTGCGGGTGGTTGGGGAATCACCGTCGGCCAGGAAGGCTGCCACCAAGCATCCCGGGTGAGGTATTGGACTGCTCATGGCGGCATCCCCAGAGCATAAGCAGCAGGAGCGTCTCGGCCACAGGTCTTGGAGGTGTAGCTGCCGGCTGGGAACAAGGGGTCGGCCGTTACATAAGTGGTGTCCTCTCTGAGGACCGAACTCAGGACCTTCAGATTATGAGACTTATATACGACTTATGTAACGGCCGACCCCTTGTTCCCAGCCGGCAGCTACACCTCCAAGACCTGTGGCCTGGATAATTTACTGAGAAACCTTTCCTGTCAAGCCATACTCCTACACAGAAACTTTCCCCACAATCGACGGTTTGAAATGCAAAGACACAATAGGCAGAATGTAAAATTAAACAGGAATAAATGTATTAAATGAGACAAGACACACCACAAGACAAATGCACACCCAAATATTCCTCCACCCCAACAATCCCAAAGCAACACCGAAAATATTGTAACAACCCGGCAGCAAGCGCTGGCGGAGTGACGCCTCATGGGTAATTTATGTAAATAGTTTGCGGGGAAATTATGGGTAATTTATAAAAAGCTTATTGTATGTCGGAATTTACGTATTGTCATTTGTGTTGTAAATAATGGTGTGTTTGTATTTAATTGGTTGGGTGGGTTTGGGTTATCGCCGTCCGGGGTTATTTATTTTGTAAAAGTACCAATTTATTGAAATGTGTCTTCGTGCTTGACCTTGGCAATGGCCGCGCAATAATGTTGAGCTTTTGTTTCTGACTATCTTCTGTAATAAAAGATACAACAGGACAGAGCTGTTTATTTGCTAAGATGTTATCTAAGCAAACTACCGAGACACTCGGAGTCGTGCGGTGTATGGGGCACGAGTGTTCTCTTTCTTAAAGAGCTGGGTGCAGTTGCGTGCATGGCGCTGGCAAGCCGCTAGCCGACAGCTTCGAGAGGTGCACGGCAGAGTTCGGCTCGAAATCTTAAAAGACTCCTCCACGGGTCGCTACATTGGTGTCAGAAGTGGGAGACCAGGCTGTTAAGAAGACGCCGTCATGGAACAGAGTCTTGAAGAAATAGAGCGTGCCATCTCGGAAAATAGCGTTATGTTGGAGCGCCTGATCAGCAGAACTGCACGGAGAAAAAGGACAAACTGGCCTGAGGGTGCCAGTATTCCCCGGACAGTGTTGCGATCTTCTAGGCACGGCCGGAATGAACCTGTAGCTGCCGCGACACCCCAAATCACCAGTCGGCCGGTCCTCCCCACACGGTCACCCGCTAAGCTGCCACGATACAGCGGGTTGACGCCCCTAGAGCCATACCTTGCACAAGTGGATCTGGCTGCTCTTCACAATGGTTGGAGCTGCGAGGAAGCTGCAACACACTTGGCCCTTGCCTTGGAGGGTCCCGCACTTCAGGTACTCATCGACCTGCCGCCTGAGGAGTGTCGTGATCTTCAGGCCCTCACCGATGCTCTCACCCGTCGTTTGGACAGAGAACCTCAGCGGAACACAACAGGGAGGAGCTGACAAACCGACATCGGCGTGAAGGTGAGAGTGTGGGAGCATTTGCAGCTGACATCAGGGTCTATGTACGGAAAGGTTACCCTACTTTCTCGACAGCAGCAAGGGAAGAACTCAGTGTTCATGCTTTCCTGCGGGGCCTTACACCAGAGCGTCTCCGTCAGCACGTCTGTCTGCTGTCGCCCAGACATTTGAGTGAGGCACTACGGGAGGCTGAACGGGCTGAAGAGGTACTACAGCTTGGGTCTCCGCACGCCAATCATCACGCCCAAGCCGCTAACGAGAGCAGTTGGCGAGTGGTAGAAAGGGACCAACCTGAGGGTGTGGAGGTCAGTCGCCCAGCCATCATCATCCCTCCGCAATGACTGCCCTAAAGTGGGCGCTGTGGGTTTTCAGGTGGACTGTACCTAGACTGCATTATAGACGGACGGCCATGCAGTGCCTTAGTGGACACGGGTCCACTATTTGTCTATTACAGAGAGGAGTGTTGCCCAAACAGCTGGTCCTCTTCCAAAGACTGGACTCCTTCTAACATCGAACTGCGCACGGTTACGGGTGAACGGACAAAAATGCCCGGAAAGAAACTATTGACTGTAGTAGTAGGGACGAGCCAGACCAGCCACGAATTCTGGCTCGGACATTAAAGACAAATGCATAATTGGGTTAGACTTGCTGGCCCACTGGGGAGCATGTGTTGATGTGTCCAGGGCCATCCTCGCGTAGGTAATGAGACTGTGTCGCCCAATCGGGCTGGAATCATCCTGGAAGGGCTGTTAGCTTGGATTTGCCTGGACACCACGGCTCACCGGCTCCCGACCGTTGTTCGGAAGATGCAGGGACTGAAGAGACCCCCAGGAGAGTATTGCAGCTCAGACCAGTGCTCCCCAACGGTTTTCCTCACACGACCACCCATCCACTGAGACGGTTGCTGCTGTGGAAGAATTGGGCCATCGAAGTGGTGAACAGCTGAGCACGCCACAGCAGGAGCAACTCCAGAAAGTATTGAACGACTTTGTGGACATTTTGCGGCTCGAGAAGAGGACTGCACCAGAACCTCGTTAGTCAAACACCACATTGACACTGGCCACGCCGCCCCCATTCGGTTGCGCCCACAGATTGCCTCTTGCAAAACGCCAAGCTGCCGAAGAATTGATTCGCGAGATGGTAACCAACGACATCATTGAGCCTTCTGACAGTCCTGGGCCGCACCCATGGTCATGGTGCGGAAGAAAACGGGGGGTTGGCGCCCTTGTGTGGACTTTCGTAAATTAAATGCAGTCACTCGAAAAGACTCTTACCCATTGCCTCGCATCGATGATGCATTGGACTATGTGGCTGGATCCCGTTGGTTCAGCACTTTGGACTTGCGCAGTGGATATTGGCAGGTAGAACTGGCAGCAGAGGACCGACCCAAAACTGCATTCACCATCGGACAAGGGCTGTGGCAGTTTAAGGTAATGCCGTTTGGACTTTGTAATGCGCCGCCACGCTTTGAAAGACTAATGGAGCGGGTCCTAAAGACATTCCCGAACCCGTTGTGTGGTCTATTTAGATGACCTGCTGATTCATGCCAGAGACTTTGACCAGGCGGTGCACAATTTAAGGGAGGTCCTGACCGCCATTCAGTAGCGCCGGGTTGCGGTTAAACCCTGAGAAATGCAATCTTCTCGCCCGACAGACTCAGTTTCTAGGGCACGTAATCAGCGAGTGGGGTGGCTACAGACCCGCAAGGTGACTGCCGTGAGCAACTGGCCCCACCAGCCAATATCACTGAACTGCGGAGCTTTTTGGGTTTAGCCTCCTACTACCGAAGATTCGTAAAAAACTTTGCGACCATTGCCAGCCCTTTGCACCGACTAACGAGTAAGGGCCAACAGTTTGGGTGGACGGAGGATTGCACAGCCGCCTTCCAACAGTTAAAGGCTGCCCTCGTCAGCGCGTCCTGGCGTACCCTGACCCCAACCAACCTTTTGTGGTGGACACTGACGCTAGCAATGTGGGGATTGGGGCCGTGCTCTCACAGAAGGGGGAGGCTGGAGAAAGAGTGATAGCTTATTACAGCTGCAGCCTCAGTCGACGGAGAGGAATTACTGTGTCACTCGGCGGGAACTGTTGGCAGTGATCCTAGCGACGGCACTTTCGGCCCTACCTATTGGGCACTAGGTTCACACTGCGGACTGACCATGCTAGCCTCACCTGGATGTTGAATTTCAGGCAACCAGAGGGCCAGGTGGCAAGGTGGATGGAGATTCTACAAGAATATGACTTTGAGATACAGCACCGACCGGGACGGCAGCATGCCAACGCTGATGCCCTCTCCAGGCGTCCATGCCTCAGCAATGAATGTCGATATTGCCGCCGACAGGAAGAAAGGGGGCTGGGGCCATCGTCCGCATCCGCAAGGATAGATGACACTGTTGGAGTAGGGGAGCCGTACACTATTGACCAATTGAGGCAGTTACAGGCGAACGATCAAGCACTAGAAAAGGTAAAGGGCTGGTTGGAGACACAAGAACGTCCCGACTGGCAAACCGTGTCGTCACAGGGGCCTGAACTCAAAATACTCCACTCTCAGTTGGGCAACTTGGAGTTGCACGATGGCGTAATCTACAGGCGGTGGCACGCACCGGGAGGAATTGACCGGCTACAACTACTGGTTCCCCAGGCTTTGCGCCGAGGTCCTCCGATGGGTCCACGGAGCGGCTGGATCCGGACATTACGGAACGCTAAGACAGTGCGTCGACTACGGCAGCGGTTTTATTGGCCCGGTGTCGGCAAGACGCAGAGCTACACGTCCACTGCTGTGACGTCTGCACTGCACAAAAGGACCTGGTCAACGTTCTCACGCGCCATTGCAGCGATACCTGGTCGGGCACCCATGGAGAGAATTGGCGTGGACATACTGGGTCCTTTTCCTGTAACGGAAGCCGGAAATCGCTACGCTTTGGTAGCAATGGACTACTTTACCAAATGGCCAGAGGCGTATGCAGTTCGGATCAGAGTGCCCCACAGCTGCCCAAAACTCGTGGATGAAATGTTCACTCGATTTGGAGTTCGGACGAGCTCCACAGCGATCAGGGCGGAACTTTGAGAGCCGTTTGTTCAGAGAGGTGTGTCAGCGACTGGGGTGAAAAGACCGGACCACCCCTTCACCCACAAAGTGATGGATTGGTCGGCGATTTAATCGCCCCCTGGCCACTCAACTGGCAATTCTGACCAGTCAACACCAGCGGGACTGGGACCAACATCTGCCTTTGGTCCTATGGGCATATCGGACAGCAGTGCAGGAGTCGAGCCAATGCACGCCAGCGGGCTGATGTTTGGAAGGGAACTTCGCGCCGGTGGATTTAGTGTTTGGCTCACCCCCTGAGCCTGAGATTATTGGTGGGCCCGAAATGGATTATTTTAGACGGCTAAAAGAGCGGCTGGACACCGTTCATCGACTGGCCAGGGAGGCCCTGGAGGGAGCTGGAGCACGCCAAAACGGGCTTATGACTCGCGGGCTCATGGCCCGGCGCTGAAGCCAGGGACAAAGTGTGGGTATTTTGCCCAAGCGGAAACGGGATTGTCCCCAAAACTAGCCCACCATTGGCAAGGACCGGGAGAAATATTGGACAAAATATCGGAGGTAGTTTTCCGAGTCCGAATGCCTGGGCGAGGCAGGCGGGTGGTGCTGCACAAGGACCGTTTAGCACCATACCACCCACTGGCCCCAGAGCAACAACAACTCGAAAATATAAGCGGTTCTCCAACCTCCACCCCCGGCACCGAGTCAGACAGTGACAGGACTGAGCCCGACACCAGTGATGGCACCTCCGGCAGGACAAAGCGTGTCCGTCGACGGCCAGGACATTTACGTGATTTTATCTGTGATGAGTAGGGTTGTGGGGACACTAACCCTCTTAGGAGGGGCTGTGTAACAACCCGGCAGCAAGCGCTGGCGGAGTGACGCCTCATGGGTAATTTATGTAAATAGTTTGGGGAAATTATGGGTAATTTATAAAAAGCTTATTGTATGTCGGAATTTACGTATTGTCATTTGTGTTGTAAATAATGGTGTGTTTGTATTTAATTGGTTGGGTGGGTTTGGGTTATCGCCGTCCGGGGGTTATTTATTTTGTAAAAAGTACCAATTTATTGAAATGTGTCTTCGTGCTTGACCTTGGCAATGGCCGCAATAATGTTGAGCTTTTGTTTCTGACTATCTTCTGTAATAAAAGATACAACAGGACAGAGCTGTTTATTTGCTAAGATGTTATCTAAGCAAACTACCGAGACACTCGGAGTCGTGCGGTGTATGGGGCACGAGTGTTCTCTTTCTTAAAGAGCTGGGTGCAGTTGCGTGCATGACGCTGGCAAGCCGCTAGCCGACAGCTTCGGAGAGGTGCACGGCAGAGTTCGGCTCGAAATCTTAAAAGACTCCTCCACGGGTCGCTACAATATATATACAAATCCCCTCCCTTGTCCACGTAACATATAACACACACCACACAAACGACAAATGACTATCAAACAGAATGATTGTGAACTTGAGTCTGATACGTGAGTAAATGTCCTGAATACGGATACTGATTAGCGGCAATTGTAGCGTTTGTATTTCACGGCGTTTGGAACAACCTCACCGTGATTCCTCGGTGTGTGGCGAATGATGATTCGACCCCGGGGTCTTCAGCGGCAAGCAGGTTGAAAGGCAGTCCGGATGAATGAAAAACAAACTGGATCAAAGCGCAATGAAATGAATCGGCAGGCAGGTTGTAGTTGTGAATGCGAAATTGTTTTTTTTTTTCCTTCCCCCCTCTCTCTCTCTCTCTCTCGTGCTAGTTCTTTTTACGTCTTCTCCTTAAATAGTCCGTGACGGCAGTAATTGATTAATTGATACACAGGTGCTTTCCAGATTAGCGGTTGTGAACTCCTCCCATCATCCATCCTCCTTTACAGGGACAACATTAACTGATACACATACACACAGTCAATGGGACAATGAAACGAGACACACACAGAACTGACATTTAAACACTAACTATGTGGCACCGCTCCAATTCTTCCATGAAGAGAAGACAATTCTGTCTCAGCAGCCATATTGAAACAGGCAGGCTATCAGGGCCTGTATAAATGATGAGCTGACTAGCAAGAATTTAATGTAACTACAGGTTATTGCATCACCAGAAACTACACATCTAGCATTATCAGGTTGTAATCAGCACTCATGGTACAAGTAGACCTTCAATAAGCTGCCTGCCTATTTTTGCTGATCTAATCCAGCATTAGTGTTGAATCTACATTAACATTTTGACTCCAGTTCCAATACCAGGTTTTTGACTTCAGTACCGGTACCAGGTTGGTTCTGAAGCACTTGTAGTCACCCCGTGTAGTCACTGATGTGTCAAAGAAACAGGTGGGGGAGTCCCCCATGAACTCCAAATCATGCCAAACTTCACACTATGCCATGCTTCATAGCTCCCTCCATGACGCATTGCAATATGCACTGTGAAGTCATGATCCACATGAAGTTGCAAGTGTCTTGCATCAATAAGGGGGTTTGGGGGGAACCATACTGTGAACCCCGATCGCAGTGCACTTTATGTTTCTTCACTCTTCATAGCCACCTCCTCAGTGCCCGTGAAGCCATGATGACTTCGCAGCAAGGTGGGGGCATCAAGTTCCAGCATGTTGAAACGATAAGTGGTGGGTGATGTGGGGGTAAGCAATTGAGAGAAAGCCTGATTTTCGAAAATACCAAAATGCTGGTACTATACCATTTTTAATTTGGGTTTTTTTTTTACTTTGCAAGCACAGGTACATTGCTTCATTAAAATGTCACTTGCTTTTTAATTTCATGTTTCGGTATCCAACTTGTACCAATTTCTATGATGTTTTCAAGGCATGATGAGGTGTTTAGCTACTGTTTAGAGGTGATCCTTCTGTGATCTGTCATTTTCACTAATCCAGCACATCTCGGGTCCCAGTGGTGCTGCATATTAAAGAGCATAAAGGGGACAAAATTCAAGCTTGTTGTAATCTTTCATCTAATCTTCTTTTCTCCTCCCTGGGAATTAAACACAAGTTTGGCCTGCTGATTTTTTTTTTACACCTTCAGGATGTGACACTGCGTCGAGAGGTAACTGGGTTCCTGCTCCGTTTGGCATTCCCAAATTCTCATCTTTTATAATGAGGCCTTCAGAATATATGGTTGCCCTGTTTCTTTGTCCGGGTGGGTCCAACACAAGGTGACATCTTTGAGCTCTAGATTTTCCAAGTAATACAGTCCATGATTGCCTTTCTACTGGTTCATTTTTCATTTATTTCCCATTTTGATGATTCCTAAGGACATGTGGTGTCTCATGGCACCCAACTTTCTGTCTCCACCCATTGGTAGCCTGCTTTTGATCAAGAAGAATGTTTCCATACCTGATGTTTTTCTTAGTATAGTTTCCTATTGACCCCTTTATATTTGTTCTCTCTGTTCTTATGATCTTTTTATGCTGATCGATTGCCTAGGGATTATATTTTTCATTGAAAAATGTAATAATACATCTATGGCTTATAAAAATCCAAACCCCTTCTTCTCATAAATGAATTGGGGTTGTTGATCCTGACCCGGTCGGCATGCGTGAGTGTGGCTGTGCTCCACAATGAAATGGAAACCTGTTCCACAGTAGATTCCTGACATGTGTCCGGTGTTTCAGGTAAAAGATGAGGTGAAGCTAACCACAACCCCAACCACAATACTCGGCTTGTCTTTCAGAGTGAACGCAAAGATTACAACTTGTCCTCTTTCCCCATTGCCTGGTAGTAACTACAGAGCATTTTGCACACTCCTACAACCCTGAACTGAAAACAGTAGTGTAAAGAAAATGGATATATTCATCCAAGAGGAACAGGACTCAAACTCAAACTGGTCTTCTTTCCAGCCACTTTCTTCATTAGTAAAAATTTCTGCTACGAATTCACCACACTTCTTTTCTATTATTTGTAAGTTGCTTGCTTTTTTAAGATTGTGAACCCTTAATTGCTTCCAGTAGAAACAAAACAAACAAAAAAAAACAAAATTCGCACACGGGGGTCAGTAGGCTTTGCACCCCAGGAACCAAGTTACCCGAACTATTCTATAACATTTCCGTAACAATTTACTGCCCTGACACTGATCTATCTATACTAATAAAAGGCAAAGCCCTCACTCACTCACTCACTCACTCACTCACTGACTCATCACTAATTCTCCAACTTCCCGTGTAGGTAGAAGGCTGAAATTTGGCAGGCTCATTCCTTACAGCTTACTTACAAAAGTTGGACAGGTTTCATTTCGAAATTCTACGCCTAATGGTCATAACTGGAAGGTATTTTTCTCCATTAACTGTAATGGAGTAGAGCTGCAAAGACGTGGGGGGCGGAGTTTCACGTGACATCATCACGCCTCCCACGTAATCACGTGAACTGACTGTCAACGCAGTACGTAGAAAACCAGGAAGACCTCCAAAAAGCGCTTAAGAAAACATGCATTATATAATTGAGAAGGCAGCAAACAATAAGAAGCGAGCGAGTGGCATATACTACCATATTCATGAGTGCTGCTACCTCGGAAAGAAAGCAAGGTGTAAACCTAAACTTTAAATTAAGTTCATAGACAGGCTACGCTGGCGTTTCACATGCCCACAGGTAATGCGGGATACAAGTTTAATGAGAGGGCGAGGATATAAGCGAGAGTTTTGATCACTTTGTAACTAAGTTAAAATTGTAGGTGAAGGGGTGTGCTTATGCAAATTCCGAGAGACTGTGTTTGTGGGGGATTGACAGTTAAGGCGGGTGGGGGAGTCACGTCATCATCTCCCCTCCCACCTCATTTCGCTCTGAGCTGAGCTCCGCGGCTAACGCCGTCATCCGAAGCAACTTCGTCACACTGCCACCAAATACTCACAGAAAAATCCACAAGTTAATACACACGCTGTCTCTAGAGTTTCAACACTGAATCCTCCAGGCACTACTTACAAAAGGTCACATTGACAATCGTGTTACGTTATTTTTAAAATCTTTCCTTTTCTTAGCACAAGCACAGCTGAGAAGCTTCGATGCATGTGCTCCATAACGCGTTAAAAATAATGCATTTAATCACACTTTGCATTACAAGCAAAGGGAGCTTTTCAATGCATGATTTCCTGGTACACCGATTACATTGATCAGCGCATCCCGATTCATTTTACCCTCGCACCACCTTAGTTTGAGAAGAAGTATGAAAAAATATGAGGTTAACACAGAAAAACAGATCACCAATTCAAGCTTTATGAATAATCGATTCGCCATCAATAATTGTTTTGGTAAAGCCATCCTCCTTCCATTTTATAATTTTTCCGCCACTAGCCATGATTAAATGAACGGTAAAAAGTAAGAGCAAGCGAGGTGACTTATTTAGGCAGGCATATATATGATAGCAACACTCATGACAATGTCAATCATGTTACGTTATTATTAAAATGTTTCCTTTTCTTTTTCATTACTTCTTTAACACACTACTTCTCCGCTGTGAGGCGCGGGTATTTTGCTATATATATATATGAATGACCTCCAAAGAGAGACTTTTGATATCATGAATGTGTGTACAAAAGGGGTCTCCTGCCCAGCAAAAGTCGAGCAGCCAGCGCGCGTGCATAGCTGTGCTGGCCTTTGAGACGCTGACTGCGCTTCTGCCTTAAGTCAAAGTGAGCACTTTTAATTTTTTTCATCCTCCCCCTGCGCTATAGCCCAGACAAGTGCAAACACGGGACCCCTTTTCTACACCACGGCAAAATAATATTAAGGCGATTCACACTTTCTTTTGCACGTATACGATTATCAGGTCCTCAGCTCGGATTATGAACACACGCATATGAGTGGAGGACTCACAGTGCCATCACAGCCAATTAATGGCGGGACGTCTCACCAGTCTACACAAGACCCACCGCGACTGTCCCCAAAAGGCGATCATAACGTCAGCGAACACATCTCTCTATACTATATAAAAGAAAAAGGCAACTTTCCTTTCTTTACACCTTTTATCCCAAACCAAAGCCTTTCTCTCTTAACACTGCAGAGGACACAAAATAATTTTCTTTAATTGCCGGTAAGGCACATTACCAGAGGCACAAATTTGAGCGTTCACATAGAAAATGTAATTTCTATACCACAGCCGTCGTGTAGCGCCTTTCAAAAGGGATCTACTACCGAGAGATGATCCATATACATTTTAGCTGCTGTTAGTTACTTACCTGTTGTGTTACACAGTCTTTAAAATGTAGTTTACCCAACCACTCCAGTAGTGCTCAATGTACCTGTACTTCTTAAAACGTTAATGTTTTACTGTTTAATAACTTATAGACTATATTTTATTATTTTTCCCTTGCACTCAGTGACCAAAGCTATACACACACATATAGACACATACAAACATACACACAAGTATATGTATGTGTATATATATATGTATGTGTATATATATATATATATACACACACACCCCTATCTAGATTATATATATATATATATATATATATATATATATATATACACACACACACACACACACACACATACATACATACATACATACATACATACACACATATATATAATTTGTGTGTGTAGATATGTATATAGATATGTAGATATGAAGATATGTATGTGTATATATATATATGTATATTATATATATATGTATATATGTATGTATGTGTGTGTGTGTGTGCGTGTATATATATGACAGCAGCAATCCAAGCTGTGAGAAAACAGTAAAAAGGAGGCGTGTTAGACGTCGTGGTACATTTTCTGATGCAGCTACCGAAAACAACTTGTGACGCTGCCACCAAATACACAAAACAATTACTTTGACAATCATGTTACATTATTTTTAAAATGTTTCCTTTTCTTTTCATAACTTCTTTAACACATGACATCGCTGCGCGCTGGTATTTTGCTATATATATATATATCACAGCGACACTCATAACAGTGACAAAACAATTACATTGACAATCATGTTACGTTATTTTCAAAATGTTTCCTTTTCTTTCTCTTTCCTTCTTTAACACACTACTTCTCGCTGCCAAGCGGGTATTTGCTATATATATATATATATATATATATATATATATATATATATATATATATATAGATAGATAGATAGATAGATAGTGATATATATATATAGATAGATAGAGGTATATATATATAGATAGATAGATATATATATATAGATAGATATGAGAACAACATAGATAGATAGATAGATAGATAGATAGATAGATAGATAGATAGATAGATAGATAGATAGATAGATAGATAGATAGATAGATAGATATGAGAACAACACTCATATCAATGACAAAACAATTACATTAACAATCATGTTACGTTATTTTTAAAATTTTTCCTTTTCTTTATCGTACCTTCTTTAAAACACTACTTCTCCGCTGCGAAGCGTGGGTATTCTGCTAGTCTGATCATAAAATAGATCACTACAATAACAATTGACAAGAAGAATTCATAATTAATTGCAGAATTGCAGTATTTGAGTGCCTCTTTCTCTTGGACGATTTGGCTCATAAACTAATCAGCACATCTTCACCTCATAACAGGCTTAAGTTTCAAGTTTGGTATTTCCCCGTCCAGCCGTTTTAGCTCAAGACCATCCTCTAGAAACTGTGACACACACAACACCCATTATTGAGATATCGATGTTTTAGGAATCATGGAACCCTAACCCTAAACCTAACCCTAAAACACAAGATCTGTCAAAAGCCAGATATCAAAATTTTTGAAAAATCTAAAGCTTTTGCTCCTTGCCCAAAGAAGATGGGATATGGTGGGAGCAAATAAAAAAAATGAGATACAAACCGATGACCTGCTAATTTGATCCCATTTGCACCTCTGTATCCATCATACAAATACAATACCAGGAAAGAAAACAGTGATGGTCTGAAAAACACGGATCTGTTCTGGGCCACTAAATATATTCATGGCATTCTTAGTTTTTGGAAATGCCTGATGTGGCAGAATGAGCTTAGTAACAAGTAAAAAAAAAAATAACAGGTTTCATTAATGGCTTCTAGATAAGAAAATATAGTAGCTGGAGCAAAAATGGCGGCCCACCAGGAACTGAGTTTGAGACTCCTGAGCTAGCCGGTCATCTGCTGGCTTGCTTTGTAACTCATTATTATCTGGCTGCCGGTTAAGGAATAAAGAAACAATTAAGGGTTGTAAATCTTAAAAAGCAATTTAATTAAAATTAGCGCAAAGGAAGTGTGCTCCATTAGCAGCAGTAATTGGTTACTAATTAAGAAAGTGGCGGCAGTCACTGCAGTTCTCCAGGGTCTGAGTCTGACACCCCTGGTCTAAAACAGCAAGCACTTTAAAGTGAACTCCATCACGCAGGTTGAAAGTCATACAAGTCAGCACCTCATCCTCTAGCAAGTCTGAACTTCTGACACTTCGGTTTGGGTCAACTTACCAGTGGCTAAGAAAGTGCAGGTCCTCGACCATCTCCACTCTTCTCAACTGCAAAACAGCATCTTTGTTTTGCACACGTGTGTGTGTGTGTGTGTGTGTGTGTGTGTTTGAGAAGCATGGGAAGTAGTAACCCGCCTAGAATTTGGGACTTCACATCTAAGCTCCACTTTTGAACTTCCATGCAGACACTTTCCTATTTTTAAGAAAAAAAAATCTTAGACAGAGGAGGAAATGCAGACAATGAGGTGTCATCGCTAATGCAGAAGGGGCCATATTAACAATTCCCAGCAGCACCTGATATGACTCCTCGTGGCTTTACTGCATTTACTGGACTCCTAGCATCCTTCACTCTGAAATACTTCTTGTGTCGTTATCACCGAGGGCAGCTCAGTGCTCTATTTTAAATTCCAGAGCACTCACAGATATCTACGTAAGTCAGGTTCACTCGAGCTCTGTGGTAGTCCTGTGACGGTCTGTTATTGGTAGTCATCCATGACCCTGAAATGGGCAAAGCGGCTAAGAAGATGGATAGTTGAATCTACAGGTCGCTGAGCAATTGTAGTGAACGGTACTCTTCAAAGTCACTTTGCATTAAGCCCCCGCAAAATGTACAATTAAGAGCCATCCGGGGATCCACTCCATGCTGTATGTGTGCCATACTTTTGGCGCACAGGGCATATGATCAGGGTCACTGAGAAATGTAATTTTGTGTAATAATGATGATAATGCATTTAGAAACGTGACTTGCTCAGAGTTATGACTATAATACAGTTTTGCATCATATATTGACATAAACATCCATTATAACAAATATTGTAACATAGCAAATTATGTTTTATATACATTTTGTAACATAGGCACTTTACAGGTGCCGACCTGACTCAGAATGACACCGGAGGCACGTATAAAAGCAAATTAACTTTTATTTTTCTTCACCTGTGGGGCAAATCTTCCCTGGGTACCACAGGCACAACACAGTCCCAAAAGCACCAAAACACAACACTCTTCTTCTTTGCACCACCACTCCTCCTGGCAAGCGTTGTCCTCCACCTCCCGACTCAGGCTCCTGGAGTGGTGGCTGCTGGCCCCTTTTATAGTCCACCCAGAAGTGCTCCAGGTGCTTGGTTGCAGAGTTCCGTATACACTTCTGGGTGAGGCGAATATACTGCCCATAAAGGCTCAGAAGTCCCAGCTGTAGCACCCCCTGGCAGCGCCTGCAGGACCCAACAGGGCTGTACCCAACTCCAATTCCCATGGAGCCCTGTGGGAAACTGAGGCACCACTCCATCTAGCGTCCAGGGGGAGGTATTGCAAAGTCCATGGCTGCTCCCCATGAACATATACCAAAGGGGCGTCCTGGCCGGGCATGGACCCCGGCCATCTGCCACAATATATAGGTATATCTTAAGTAAGTAAAGAGAAACACTTAAAAACATGGGGGCTCCATGGGCAAACCCAGAATATCTGAATTGAAAATAAATGTGGCTAACAAAACAGAATTGAGTAGAGAAAAAAAAATAAGTCTGTCTGGTGGATCTTCAGAGGTCACACACCGGAAATAATATTATTGGTGTTAAAGCCGTCAATCTTCTGGTCTGAAGATGGAGGAAGAGAAAAAGCGTTAGTGTACAGTGCCACCTTGTGGAGTGGCAGGGATTTACCATCACTTGAGCCCTTAAGCTATCCCCTATGCACACACGCATAAATATATATACTGAACATATATGGAAGCGAGTGAAGGTCTGTGGTACGGCTTGCATATTTGTAGCTAGAGATCCACAAAGGGAGAAAATGAGTCACGTGTCTTAAAAAAGCTTTTTATTTGTACGCTTTTGACAACCTGCAAGGTGTCATCATCAGAGGAAAATGATTAGACATTCAGGAATTAAAGGCCATATAGAGCTGGTGGATGGGGAGGTTGTAAGGGGGTTCTGGGACAGATTAGTAAGGTGGGGTTCTGAAGGGGTTGGTCATAAAGTCTTTTATTTGTTATTTGGATGTTCTTCTGTTTAAGCCTACATATGCTGCGTTCAAGTCCAAGTGTCTGTTAGTGGCGTTTTCATTGGAGAGCCACGATTCAGCCAGCTCTTGGAACTGGCCCTGAATTTTACTTTCATGGTGTCCCAGTTAAACGTGTGTCCAGTGGAATTTATATGTGTGTTAATCACACTCCAGGGGTCCTTGCTTCTGATGGCATTGCAATTTTACTGCATGCCGCGAGTCTTTGAGATGTTTGTCCCACATATACCGCTGGGCTTGCATTGCATGGAATGCTGTAAACTGTGCTTCTTGTCTCCGTGGTTGACTTTTTGATATCGTGATGAAATAATCACTCGTGATAACTCAAAAAGAGTTGGGGAATGACCCCATATATTGTCCGACGGACAAAGATGAAAAACAAAATGGTAAAAATGAATCAAAATTGATCACAGAAGACATCAAGTAGTTAGTTCAAGGCGTTAATATACAAAATGGTGGACCGTAAGTGATGTCATTACGACCAAACCAGAAGTTATGTCATCAGACATGGCCGGAAGTGACATCATATGTTAGCGCCGGAAGTGATGTCATCAGGGATGGCCGGAAAACCCCCAATGTCACTGTGCAGGAATGAGAAGTGACATCAGGGAGGTTGCATGTGTTGCTGTTGCAGGCATTTTGTGGACCCGGAAGTAAGGTAAGAGCATTCTTATTTTTCTTCTTTGTTTCTGTCGGCAAAGAGAAAGAGATATCAGTGCAAATAACCAACCGTTTACTTCGTGAAGTACCACTCACCTTAGGACTTCATGGCTGCTACCTAATCACGCGTGTGTGACAATATATATATGAATAATGATAATTCTACTCCGTACTTGTAAAATTTTTATTTTTATACTCTATTGAGGATTTGTTCTGTGCTGCGTATTGTACTGTATTGTATTGAGCCCCTTCTTTTTGACACCCACTACACGCCCAACCTACCTGGAAAGGGGTCTCTCTTTAAACTGCCTTTCCCAAGGTTTCTTCCATTTTTTCTCTACAAGGGTTTTTTTGGGAGTTTTTTTCTTCTCTTCTTAGTGAGTCAACCCTGGGGGGCTGTTAAGAGACATGGTCTATTAAAGCCCATTGCAGCACTTCTTGTGTGATTTTGGGCTATACAAAAATAAATTGTATTGTATAATTGTCGTCAATGACAGACTCAACAGAAATTTTGAGATACAAACCTGTTCATTCTTACTAATATAACACTGCATTAAAAGAATAATAAAAACAATAATCGCAATAATGCATTTTTATAAGTGGCATGCTACGGGTTACTTAAGATAATAGTAATAATAATGATATTGATGACTAGCAAAATGCCCACGCTTCGCAGTGGAGACATAGTGGGTTAAAGAAGTTATGAAAAAGAAAAGGGAACATTTTAAAAATAACGTAACATGATTTTCAATGTAATTGTTTTGTCACTGTTATGAGTGTTGCTGTCATCAAGGATTTGATTATTATTATTTCTTTCAGTCAGGTTCGTATTTGGAGGACGTGTTGTTATGAAGTTACATTCCGTGTTTGTCAACTGTTGTAAAGATAACAGGTTTTGTTCATCGAAGTGTTCACTATCGCTACTCGTGAATTATTAACTTGTGCTAAACGAACCATGGTGTGACGTATGGGGAGCTGACTGTAAAAAGACAAGGAGGCACATATTTGGAACGGAAAGGGAGAAGACAGCGAAGGAGCGGAAAAGTGAGAAGCAAAACTGTTTAAATAAAGAGCTAGGAAGGGGAATGGAAAGAAGCAGCCAGCAAGGAAGACTTCATAATAAGGACGGTTTGGTGCACGTAGCAGGTGTAACAATAGGATTGTTAAGCCTTATGATAATGTTCCCACACAAAGGATTTAGAGAGACACACTGGGAGAAGTATAATCTAAACCTCTCTACAGTTTAGTTTATTTTCATGTTGTAATATTCATCAAATTTACGTATCATCTGGTCCAGTGGCAGACCATGCATCACACACCTAGGCCTTCAGTAGTGCTCTGTCTGAATCAACCCACCCCTCAAAAACTAATTTTTGGTTATTAAAACCATCTTAATATGCAGAAATACAATATAAAGAGCCGCTGTATCACAGATAGATAACTCCTGTAGCCACAATAAATGCCTTTATTGAACAGACAAACCAGGGGTGAACAAGTTCCTTTCTACTGCAGCTACAGCCGTGACACACATAAAAAACATCAATAATAACTAATAAACTTGCAATATTATTTAGGAAAATCGTAATATTTTACTCACCAAAAATTCTGATTATTTGTAAACAAAAATCCATCCTCTTCTCTTTCCTCAAAAACAGTTCAATTACTCTGTCGTACAGATTATCCATGCGCTTCAATTCCATCAAAAAGTCCGTATCTATCGCCATCGAAGCTAATGCTGAAAGTCGAACCTGCCCTGTCGTATTTCTGGCATAAGTTTTAATTCACTTTAGGGCTGAAAATGTCCGCTCGACAGTTGCAGTGTACACGGGAATGGTCACCGCCAAATATACCAATGTGAACAGCTGCCCCATGCTCTCATTCAGATTTTTCTAATGAAGGAAGTCAAGGAGATCAGTGTGAGATTTTCTTGCAAAATCATCCATGGCATACATTACAGTCAGTTCTGTTTTTAGCCGAGACAGATCAAAAACCGCTCCGTGGCTCTTGTGTTAAACTGGAGAAGGCTGCATGTGGGAAATTTTTCTTGTATTCCCAAAATTTCTGGGAGTTGAGGAGCGTGACAAACATCAGGTTTTCGTGGTCTTGAAATCTGGTCTGTGTCTGGCAAATAATATTGTCCAGAATCCTGCCATGGAGTTGGCTGTAGTGCTCGCGAGGATCTTGCGCTCGGAGTGTCTGCGGTGCGTTCAGTGACCTCGTAGAGTTCCTCATAACGGCTTCTATCCAATCAATGGGTCTGAATACGGTGACGTTGAAGCAACAGTTTAATCGACATTTATTCTGTGTTAGAGGGCCTGCAGAACGGATTGTGAAGGCCTCTCTGCCTGGCAACAAATGATGGCTGAAATATGATTGGTTACATGTTTTAATACGAAAATACATGTCTGGAAGCAGCACAACCATCGGAAAAGCTATGAAAGGAAGCGGACAGACAATTTGGAATTATTTAATAAGTATTCATGGACAAAATATAATTAAAATCAGTTTGTGATTCAGATATTTTTTTAGTCCTGCAGAGAAGGCATGACTTCGCCAGGTCTTTAGCATCGAGGCTTTATACCCTGCGTCATCTCATTAAACTTGTATCTCGCAAATATCTCGTGTGATCTTGCAATGTCCACGGCTTTATTTAATTTTAGCTCAGACCCGGCACTTAAAAGTTTCTCTCGCACTTTCGCTGATGGAGGGTTTCCGCAGTAGCTGCACTTATGAATATGCTAAGCACAGTCCTTCACCCGCGAATATTTACCTTATATGGGCAGTCACTCAATTGCGTGGGAGGCGTGATTATGCGAGACGCGGAGACCGAGCTGCAAGCTATTACAGTATATGGACAAAAGTAGGTTCCAGTTATGACCATTAGGCGTAGAAGTTCAAAATGAAACCTGCCCAACTTTTGTAAGTAAGCTGTAAGGAATGAGCCTGCCAAATTTCAGCCTTCTACCTACACGGGAAGTTGGAGAATTAGTGGTGAGTGAATGAGTGAGTGAGTCAGTCAGTCAGTTAGTCAGTCAGTCATTGAGGGCTTTGCCTTTTATTAGTATAGATGATGATGATGAGGATGCAACATGGCCACTAATATTATACTGCATAATATTGTTTCACTATAATAATGCAGTTAACATTGCATTTTCTTTTGGGGGGTTGTTTGCAATTAAATAAACAATGGCTTGAAAGGCACTATATAAAATAAGACCGTAACTTTTATATGCTACATACAGTACTTCCCTGTATGACTCAAAGGCAAAAGTATTTTTACAAAACGTCTTGAGAAATGTGGTGTTTGTGCTTTGTACTTTCAACTGGAAATCAGGAATACATATTTGCACAGTGTGCTGGACGCGGTATTGACGGATTGGTGCCAGATCTTTATTGATGAAGGGCATTGATTTTCCCAAGCACTCGCAGGCCTCACTGATCATGCTATCCATCACCACTCCATCCCTGGCGCGCTTATTTCAGTGTTTTTAAAATTACCCTCCGTCGCACACTAATCACCAGGGCTGTCCGTGGTGTTTCGAATTAAACTGTAAAGCTCCAGACAGCTGTTGGCTGACTAGACAAAAGCAAGCCTGGGAAAAGTGTAACCTTCAGTAAATCCTTCCCACAATCTGCCTCGAAACTTATTTACAATGTCAATTCTTGCTAAGATAAGTTAGGGGACGTGGGGGTGTGGGCATCTGGGGAATCTGGAGTGCCTTTTAAAGTGCAATTTTCAGGCCTACACCCACATTGCCTGGCATAATTCTGGAGCAAAACAACCTAAACTCCCCGCTTTAGTAATTATCAAAACTGTATGAATTATCCCAGATCATTTCAGTTTCAATTATTCTCTGTTAATCAAATACTTTAAATTGGTGAATTAATGCACATACTGTGGTAATTGAAGTATTCATTCCCATTAATTGCAATTCCAATTGTCTTTGATCCAATAATTATTTTAAATTAGACTGCTCCTTAAACTCCATAGCTGATTGCCTAATTTATCCACATTCAAACCTCGGAGGCTGATGTGTTGCAGAGAAGCCAGCGGTTAGCGAAAGCAGAAAATATAAATGACAAATAAATCTGAAACTGGGAGCCTGCTAACACAATCAACATAAATGATAACGCAGTCATTGAAGACCACCAGGCCTAGGGTCCAAGTCCTGCAGTGCTACATTCAACATGACTTTCTATCTATCCATGATACAGTACCTTTAAAATCTATCTATTATATAGTGCCTTTCATATGCAGCAATCTCTCTATATGTTATATAATATCTTCTACATATACTGCCTTCCTATCTATCTATCTATCTATCTATCTATTGTGCCTTTAATATGCATCTATCTGTCTATATGTTATATAATATATCTATACTAATAAAAAGCAAAGCCCTCACTGACTGATTGACTGACTGACTGACTCACTCATCACTAATTCTCCAACTTCCCGTGTAGGTAGAAGGCTGAAATTTGGCAGGCTCATTCCTTACAGTTTACTAATAAAAATTAAGCAGGTTTCATTTAGAAATTCTACATGTAACGGTCGACAACGTCCGCCATCTTGAACTTTCTTATTTATGGCCCCATCTTCACGAAATTTGGTAGGCGGCTTCCCTGCACTAACTGAAACCAATGTACGTACTTATTTCGGTGGTATGACGCCACTGTCGCCCGCCATATTGAACTTTCCAACAGTCTTTGTTACTTATGGGCCCATCTTCAAGAAATTTGGTACGCGGGTTCCCAACGCTAACTGAATCCTACTTACGTACATATATACGTCCATAGCCTGCAGCTCGGTCCCCCATCCCAACGCCTCCCACATTGTTTGCTGCCTGCCTATATAAGGTTGTCCGTCGCTCCTGTCTCTACATTCCCTTCCTTGCTTTGCCACGGGATTCACGTCCCCCTGCTAATAACTACAGCCTTTTTATTTAATCCACGGCTTCTCCGCTGTTTTATTATTCGTTTATTACAATTATAGTTATTGTGTAGGTATTTTAGACTTACTTTACATTGTTCAGGTACCCATTTCCTTTATCATTCCAACCGTACCTGCATTAACATGTCTATCAAGGTGATCACCATCGATCAAAGAACTGTCACTTACCGAGTGGTTTCCATGCCCAGAGATGGCACCTGCCTTTTACATTCTCGGTGTTACATACTGCACGGCCATAGCAGGCTCACTCTTGATATCCGGAGGAACATTGTGTCTTATGTATTGAATGACTGGGACAGGCTCAAGGTGTGGACTGATGACAGTACAGGAGATAATTATACTACACAGGAGCACTAGAAGAGTGAAATGCTTAAGCCCTTCACCTATGGGTCTGCATGTGAGTTGATGGCTGCTGCTGAATTGCTCGGTTGTCGCTTTCAAGTGTACCGAAATGGCCAAATATTTTACACCTTTAGACAACCGCCAATGCCTCTTAAACATCTTAGATTCACAGGTGATGATTTCAGTAGTGGACACTTTGATGTTTATGAATGTTTAAACTCTCAAAAGCTGGATGTGAAGTTATCGATGAAACCGGTTGTGTGCTTACAACGCTTGACAGATGCCGAATGTCTCTTCAACACAAGTCCTGCAAATACTGTCGTAATTGAAACAAACCATGAAACTCAAACCGATTATGACAGCAGCAATCCAAGCTGTGAGATTTGAAACAAGATTACTGTTCACATGGCCAACTGTACGTTGCATGCTCAAGAGTAAGCTCAGCGCACAGCTTGGTCATATTACAACCGGAGGGCCGAACTCACAATGTGGCATACAAAGAGATCCTTAACAAATAATTATTGGGATATTTTCCCTCAGTTTAAAAAGGTTTAATTTTCTTCTTAATAAAAATTTTAAGGCAGTACTTTGCCGCTGTGAAGCACGGGTATTTTGCTAGTTCCATAATAACTATCATATCCTGCCTTTCTATCTATCTATCTATCTATCTATCTATCTATCTATCTATCTATCTATCTATCTATCTATCTATCTATCAGTGCTCTTCCTGTCTCTCTCACTTCATGTTCCTGTTGTATTGGTGAAAGACAACATAGTAATAAATGTATTTATTATTTTATAATGGTCTGTAACCCTGCTCAAGATAAATGGGTTTGGAAAATGGATGAGTAGGGAAATTTTACAATGGAACAGCAAGGTGGCACAATAATTAGGGCCTCACAGCTTCAAGTACCTATAGTGACAAGAAGAGACACCAGACATCACAAAGGTTTCGGACAGCCACCTGTATAATATGTTCCTGGCTGCAAAACAAAGTAAGGCTGTTCAAAGCAAGTAATGGTTACAAGTCAGAGTCCAAAACAGACCTGAATTAGAGAGGAAGGGAGTGAGGCTTTATAGGAAGTCCGGTGGTAGTGATGTCGTCCTCGGGGCTGGGACTGGAAGTGATGTTTCCTGAGCTGAGGCACTGGCTCATGGCTGGATTTCTCGGGAAAGGTCTGCAAGAGAATTAAAAAAGAGAGTTGGTGCACCCCTGCCACCCCTGGGCGGATGTATTAGTCTCTAGTAGTCTGGTAGTAGTAGTAGTAGTCTCTAAGCCCTTCAGCTGCCTCCTACTCGTACGCGGGTGACACTGTCTTCAAATCCCAGTCTGATCTCCACTCCATTCTCAGATGAGTTCTCATTTGTTTTTCTGATTTCCTTTCACATCCCAAACCCTAATAAGCCCCACCTGAATCAGTGTGCGCCATGGCGGATGGGAATTCCATCTTGGACTGGTTCATGCTGGGGTGGGTTTTATGTGACTGCACAATCAGCCTATCCTAGTGGCATCGGATACATGCCAGCCACCAACCCCAGATGGGATCATTTGTAAGGGTTATGACCTTAAGGAGAATAAAGTGGGCTCAGAAAACATGGACAGGGTTTTATTGTGGTGACCCTATCCTTTCTTTAGGACTCCACCTGTGCCTCTTGCTGTATTAAGTCACACTAACCAGCCTGTCATTTGGATGTGGGATGTGGTTGCTGTCTTCAGTACAACTTCTGGTCACCCTCAGGATTAACTAGAGCTGACCGAGTCTTTGGTTAATCTTTTAAACTAAACCCCATTGCTATGGACCAAACAATAATGCCAGATTTTTAAAAAAAAATCTGCATAAAATCATTAATTTCCTTATTGCTATAATCAAAATACAGTGTTTTGCCCTGAAAATACTGTATTGCATTTCTCAGTAACACATTGAAACATTTTTCTTTCTTGAATGTAAGAATTTGATGATGATGTGGACTTCTGGCCTTTAATCCATCAATGTAGGGCAGTGGTTCTCAACCTGTGGGGTGGGCCTCCCTAGGGGAGCAGGAAGAAACAAAAAGGGGGGCGCGAAGATGTGAAAAAAAGAAAACAAGAGTCAAAAATATGAAAAAAAAACATCGGCTGAAACCAAAACAAATTAACTTAATCTACATTCTGATACTAGAACAATAAATATAGAGTTTGATAAATGTCGATAAAAGTTAAGTAAGTATAATAAAATATGCATCTACATTTCAAAAAAATGTTAGGGGGGGCACGATTAAAACTGTTATGAAAACTCGGGTCGCAAACACTTAAAGGCTAAAAAACGCTGATGTAGGGACATCACGGTGCTTTGATTAGGTGGTGGTGGCGCCACCAAAGAAAACCAAAAAAAGAACAGAAGAGAAAGTAGGTGTTAGTATGGATTTTGGAGCCACCATGAGTAATAATGATAATTAATTGTACAGAGCATCAGGATTTAACTAAGATGAATCTATGAGAAAACCATGTTAAAGTAATGTGTTTTCAGCAATTTTTTAAAGTGCTCCACCATATTAGCCTGGCAAATTTCTATCGGTAAACTATTCCAGATTTTAGGTGCATAACAGCAGAAGGCCGCCTCACCACTTCTTTTAAGTTTAGTTCTTGGAATTCTAAGCAGACACTCATTTGAAGATCTAAGGTTACGAATTGGAGTGTAAGGTGTAAAACATTCTGAAATAGAAATTGGAGCAGATAGATAGATAGATAGATAGATAGATAGATAGATAGATAGATAGATAGATAGATAGATAGATACTTTATTAATCCCAAGGGGAAATTCACAAGACACCTATGTAAACAGAAATAACATTCAAAGTGCATTTATTTGGTAAAAATATTACTGAATTTTCCAACTTATTCTGCTGCAACATGCGAGTGTGTACATTCTCCAGAGTAAACATTCTGAAAGAAAAATGGCTGACCTTTATTTTGAGAAGTAGAACATGAATATTAAAGTTATAGCAAGTGAAATGAGGCAGAAAGGTTATGTCTACACAGCAGGCCAGTTTAGAAGGAGTTCAAGGTGAAACAGAGAAGCAGGTTCAAAGGTTTGCTCACTCAATTTAGAATAACATTCTCCAAAATAAGATTGTTAATGTACCAAAAGCAGAAGCAAAGCAAGTGGATGTGACAGCTCATAACAGTACAACCTGGGTGGACAGCAGAACTTCTTTGAAGAATGTGCCCAGATATCAGGTTGTACTTCTGAGCTAATAGGTCTTTGATCCGGCATGGTCTCTGGATGGAAATCAAAAGAAAGAGACAACTCGCGCTCCTGACAAGCCCCCCATATTTATGCCAGTCTTGGGCCTTCTGATTCTGGCCCTTGGACCAATGGGGCACTGTCGTTTTGGCTCCTTTTAGTTATGTTTCAACCCGGGTGTGCTCACCAGCTTTTGTTTATCTTCATTTCTTTTGTCCTTTTTTATTATTTCTTAAATATTATTTTTATGTGTTTACATTAATTTAATACATTTTATTATACCGCTCTGTTTATTTATCATTTAGTTTCTATGTATTTTGTTGTTCTCCTGTGTTCCCTTGTGCTTTGTGGTGGTTCCCCTGAAAGGGTTACAGCCACCCTAACATCACAACTGAAGGACCACCTTCCACCTGTGAGGCTGATAAGTGGATCCTTCATTAATAAAAGGTGCACTCATTCCTTGCCAGGTAGGCCTTCCAAATGGCTTAAAAAAGACAGTTGGCTTCATGTGAGCATCTAAAGGGATGGAAAAAGCAAAAGATACAAAGTCATCTAACACTGGTCTTTGCCTGTTGAGTACTCCATCACTGGTCAGCTTGGTGGGGTGGGTGGTTATGATTAATAACCAGCTGTCCTTGCTACGGGTCCTAGGCCTGAAGATTTACAACAAGGTCAGACCATATCTGGCAGAGTTTGCAACACAACTGCTGGCCCAGGCTTCGGTCTTGTCACGTTTGGTCTACTGCAACACTCCACTGGCAGGAATGCCGACGTCTGTCACCAAACTACTCCAGATGGTTCAAAGAGCATGTGTCGCTCCTCTTTTCAGATCTTCTGTAGTGGCACATATTAAGTTCAAGTCCTTGCTGCTTGCCTAAAGAGTAGTCAATGAGTCAACACCTATATACAGGTGCATCTCAATAAATTAGAATATCATTGAAAAGTTAATTTAGTTCAGTAATGCAATTCAAAAAGTGAAACTCACTACACAAAGAGTGATATATTTCAAGTGTTTCTTTTCATTTTGCTGATTATGGCCTACAGGTCATGAAAACTCAAAATCCAGTATCTCAGAAAATTAGAATATTACATAAGACCAATAAAAAAAAGAATTTTAATACAGAAATGTTGGCCTACTGAAAAGTATGTCCATGTAGGCACTCAATACTTGGTCGGGTTCCTATTGCATGAATTACTAGGCGGCGTGACATGGAGGCGATCAGCCTGTGACACTGTTGAGGTGTTATGGAAGCCCAGGATGATTTGATAGCAGCCTTCAGCTTGTCTGCATTGTTGGGTCTGGTGTCTCTCATCTTCCTCTTGATAGATTCTCTATGGGGTTAAAGTCAGGTGAGTTTGCTGGCCAATCAAGCACAGTGATACCATGGTCATTAAACTAGGTATTGGTACTTTTGGCAGTGTGGGTAGATGCTATGTCCTGCTATAAAATGAAAGCAGCATCTTCATAAAGCTTGTCAGTAGAGGGAATCTCTAAAATATCCTGGTAGACGGTTGCATTGACTTTGGACTTGATAAACACAGTGGACCAACACCAGCAGATGACATGACTCCCCAAATCATCACTGGCTTTGGAAACTTCACACTGGACCTCAAGCAACTTGGATTATGTGCCTCTCCACTCTTCGTCCGGACTGTGGGACCTTGATTTCCAAATGAAATGCAAAATTGACTTTCATCTGAAAAGAGGACTTTGGACCACTGAGCCATAGATTAGTCCGTTTCCTCCTTAGCCTAGGTAAGACACTTCTGACATTGTCTCTGGTTTAAAAATGGCTTGACACAAGGAATGTGACAGTTGTAGCCCATGTCTTGGATACATCTGTGTGTGGTGACTCTTGAAGCACTGACTCCAGCTGCAGTCCAGTCCTTGTGCATCTCCCCCAAATTCTAGAATGGGCTGTGCTTCTCTTTCTTTCTCCTCAGATGCGGAGTATGTCCTGTAGAAAGAGAGACTTCCCTATAAAGCCTCTGCATCTTACCTCACCCTCCAGCCTTGTTCCTTCATACTTGCTCTTCTTCTACTCAAAGATCTCCTCCAAACTCTTACATGTCATTTTTAGCTCCTGTGTCACCATGGTCTTTGTGCTTCCTGTTAGTAGGACTTCAGTGGGTTAAGAAGAGTGGTCTTTGCAATATACAGTGTAATTAACAATCTTGTCTTATTAGTGCTGTGAAAGGGGCTTCCTGGCTGCGGCAGATAGAAGGTCATTTCCGGAGGGTAGGACTGGACCACGTGTCTCCCTGGGGGGTTGCCAACCGGGATCCCGAGCTGTTTCGACGTATAGTGGGTGGGGCAATGCATGCTCTCCAACTTGATTTGACTTGAAAGGTGTTTGGTCAGCCCATCTTCAGACCCTCTATTTGGACTGGGACACAGTGGGCACTCGTTCCCTGAAGTGCTTTTGGCCTCATCTGGGTTTCAATTCACACACTGCTGACTTTTCAGTGGATTTTAACAGTGGTCAGTAAAAGAAAGCCTCTGGAGAATGGCCATACAGTAGCTGGACACCAGAATATTACCGGCCTTGCGAGAAACAAATAATCCCAGCGACACTGAATATAAATTAGCACTTGGAGAAGGTGAGTTTATTCAAATAGAAATGCATTAACCGTACAGAATATTCTAACTGACATGAATTTGAATGAACAGATATTGAAATAAGTCAATTGAAATTAATTATTAAAATGGTAGGGTATTTAAATGACTGCTTTAAGGAAAATTAATTGATTGAAATGCATTAAAATTCGTAATTAATAAATTGAGAGTATAAGCCGTCTTAGTATTATATTTGCATACTTCATTAATTAAGAAGTGCTTATACGTTGAAATAAATGAATTAACTGCCATTCACTCAGTGGGCTGCATGCAAGTAAAATGGCTTCACAGCTCCCAGGATATTGGGATCAGGGATGTGCCAGTTCACTTTGTGTCCACCAGACTGGATGTGGGTCTTGAGAGTCCTGGGAGGCTTCCTTTTCATCATCTTTTACCACTTTTAATAATAATAATTATAATAATAATAATAGTACATTTTATTTATACAGTGCCTTCCCTTGTGGAGTCAATGTGCTTGAAGCACCTTCTCCAAACAACTTGCTCCTGCACCTCCTCCTTCTCAGTCAAGCCCTTTTCCTTCAGATCTCCTTTTACTTATCCATCCACCTCTGCTTTAGCCTCTTTCGAATTTCTCTTCCATTCCCATCACTCTTTTGCTTACATATTTGTTGTCTCTGCTCATCAGATGTCCATACCACTTCACTCTGCTTTCCTGTACTTTCTTAGCTATCTCTCCCACTTTTGTTGCACCTCTGATTCTCTCATTTCTTATTCTGCACTTTTTGTAACTCCACACATCCACCTCAATATTCTCATTTCTCCCACATCTAACTTCTTCTCCTGCACTCCCTTTACTGCCCGCATCTCAACTCCATACATGACTAGTGGACTTACCGCTGTCTTGAAAAACTTGCCTTTAACCTTTGCCTTAATTCTTTGATCATACAACACTTCTGATAGCTTCTTCTAATTGTTTCATCCACACTGCACTCTATGGGTTATCTCTACATCTTGTTTTCCATCTTGGGTTACCACTGATACTAGATATTTTAATTTACCTATTATTTTCAGTAGCTCTCCCTGCAGCCCAATGTCTGAATCCTAACAGCAACAACAACATTTATTTATATAACGCATTTTCATACAAACAATGTAGCTCAAAGTGCTTTAAAACATGAAGTAATGAAGTCAATCAAGTTTCATTTTAACAGGGTTGTGTACAGTTTTTATATCTACCTTAGATATGAAATGCACTATATGATCAAAAGAGAGATAAATATTATAGGCACTCTATAATAGATAGATAGATAGATAGATAGATAGATAGATAGATAGATAGATAGATAGATAAGATAGATAAAGACACTATAATAGATAGATAGATAGATAGATAGATAGATAGATAGATAGATAAAGACACTATAATAGATAGATAGATAGATAGATAGATAGATAGATAGATAGATAGATAGATAGATAGATAAAGGCACTCTATGATAGATAGATAGATAGATAGATAGATAGATAGATAGATAGATAGATAGATAGATAAAGGCACTCTATGATAGATAGATAGATAGATAGATAGATAGATAGATAGATAGATAGATAGATAGATAGATAGAATAAGAACTGAACCAAAGTGATAAAAACTGAACTAAAATGGCAGTAACCGTGTGCCTTCACCCTGCTTTTGTTCTTGTTAATAATAAAAGGCATCTTTTCTAAAATAATAATAATAAGGAAACAGAGATGTCCCCATTTGTGGTGTTGTTTGTTTCTTTTTCTTCTGTTTTGACCTGTCACAGATCCATTGATGTGAAGGCTTGTGTCTCCATCAAAATTCAACAACAATCGTAGAAGAAGCCACAATGCATAATGCAACACAAGCTAATATTGCAGCAAGTTTGGAAATCAATGAAATAAAGAGCCTGCTGCTTCAGAGGTGAGAAAGATGGCATCTCAAGCTGAGCGAAACAAATTAAACCCAGCTTATATGTGTTTTATATAATGGCCTCTAATTTACTCTCCTCCGTCTAAGGTGGCTTGTACTGGCATCGACGAAATTCTCCCAGGAGAAAGAGTGCAGAGCAGAAAAATAAGCCACACTATAAATAAACAATAAGAGAGCAGGAGAGGCAGAGGGGGGTGTCTGGGGGGAGTGAGATGATATTGAAGGAGCCCCACCTGGTGGTCACTGTGGAGGAGATCTCAGGAAATTCCTAATGAGCTTGCATTCCTTGACTAAGCAGATGGAGACTCAGACAAGCTTGGTGAATCTGCAGGACTTCCACTTGCTAGCCATGCTAATCAGTAAATATTCTTATCCTCCCTACTCTGGAAAACCTGCCACACTTACTGTAACGATCCCAAAAGCAAACCTTTTTTCTTGACCTTTAGCAAAACATATCAAATGGATCAATTGTCTTCATAAAAATTGTCAACATAACTGAAAGAATAAATCTCTTTTGTAGTCGAATGGGAATGACAGAAGATAAAGGTCAAAGAACACAAACTTCTCCTTCTATCATATTATCAACAGCAATGGTAAATGTTAACCCTAAAGACAATAACAAGGCAAAAAAACACGGCCGGTCTGTCAGCAAACTGTTTTATACCGAGATGATGCAATGCTGTGATGTGTCTGAAAGGCAGAAAAACTAATCTCCTGAGTCTTATGGCTTTCTTAACTACAAAAAACAATGTAGCCTTCTCTGAAGATGGTTTTCTCTTTTTTATTTTTAATTGATGGACATTAGAAAGCCAGAGACTATCCCAGCATCATAAATGGTTAACTGGAAACCAGTCCATGTGAGGGCCCACACTCATCTGTGCTCTCCAGGGCACTTTAGTTACACAACTTTAGAAGGTGGGAGAAAAGTGGAGTGCCTGGAGGAAGACCTAATCAGACACTGGGGAATGGGTGGGAGGAGAGGCGTCATGAACTGTGAGGAGGTAGATGGAGAGATGGAGAGTGAGTAATGAAGAAACGGTAAAGAGAACCGCAAAACACATGGATACTGTAAATACAGTGAATTTCAGAGCAGGGGTACTCCAGTCATGGGGTCAGCAGTGGCTGCAGGTTTTTGCCTTAACCAAACATTTTTAATTAGAACCCAATTGTTTCTTACTAAAACCATATGTTTCTTTTGTTCTTAGTTTTAGTTAACTCTTTTGTTATGATTCAGAACCCTTGAAGGCCCATTTTAGTTTTAAACTGCTCCATCTGGGCTTTACTTGTTGCCATCAGTCAATAATGAGGTGCAGATGACAGAGTTAGCCACCAGCTAACATCTGCTATCGCACTTCCATTTAAACCTGTGTGTATGCATCATGAAATATCTGTGTTAGTACTTTGTACGTTTTGGAATAAGTGAGAGAGAAGGTAAGGACCAAGGGGTACAAATCTGTTCTGGACCACAAAGCATTTGGATAATGTTCTCAGAAAATGAAAAATCTTCAATGTAATTTGCCTGGGAAGAATGAAAGCACAAACAACCCATAAGGTTAAATTGCAAGTTTCATTATCTGTTAGGCCGGGCATTTACTTATGAAACTGGCTGGAATGACAACCTGACACCACCACAGACCTCCAGGACCAGAGTTGAGTTCCCCTGGTCTAGGAGATAGTAGGTGGGATGTGCAGATCCTCTTCGGGAATACGATAAGTTTAGTGTGAGGAGAGACTGGCCATCGGGAGCAGGTGACAGTGGTGGACAACTGACAGGAATACCTCTTGGTGGTTAGCGTGGCAGGGTGAGGTGGCGAGGAACTCTGCTGTCACAGAGCAGAGACGACAAATACTCTAGGGGTTCATGGGAGTGCCTGAAGCCGAGTCTACTAGCACCATTGATAGATAGAGAGATATGAGAGGAACTATATCATAGATCAGGGGTCCTCAATCATTGTAATGGAGGGCTGCAGTGACTGTAGGTTTTTGCTCCAACCCAATTGCTTATAAGAAGCACCTATTGCTCAAGTAACACTTCTGCTTCACTTTAGTTGTCCTACTCATTAAAATTTTGAACCTTATTATTTAATTTAATCTTAAACAGCTGTATTCTTGGTTTTTAATTGCTCCTAACTCGCAACAACAGGCAAATGACAAAAGAAACCAGCATTTCTCCATTTAGCTTGTTACTATTTACACCGGTATGCATTTATCATGCACTATTGGGTTTAATTAAATACTTGGAAGGAAAGTGAAGAGAAAAAAGTGAAGGACTGAGAATTACTCCGCCATTTTAGCCTTCAAATCATTTGGATGTTATCCTTAGAAAGGGGAAAAATATGTAGGATATGAGAATTACCTGACATGGCAGAGTTAAAGCACTAACAAGCCATGAAATCAAATTATTGGCAAGAATTGCTTTCCAATTAAGCAACTGGCCCTCCAGGACTGTGATTGAGGACCCCTGTCATAGATAGATGAAAGGCACTACATGATAATAGAGAGATAGATGACTGTCCGTCAAATCTGTCCGTATGTCTTTCTGTCTGGATAGCTAGGCCGTTCCTGGAGGTTGCTGTTGTGTACTGCCTCTATCTATCAGCACTTGCTCACCCACATGCTTGCTGTATACACACACACACACTGGAGGAGGCTGAAGTGCAGTTTAAGGAGTTGAAAGACTTCACAATATCCATTTTGATCCAACACCATGAACATTTCTGCAGCGCCACACACAAGTCTGTTCCTGTGCTTCCATGTAGAGCCCCCCCCTCCCTCCTACACACACTTGCTTTTGTAATATATAGTGGAGCACCTTTGTAGGGACATAGAAGCACACCTAAAGATTTTTATTGTATTATTATTCTTTTGCTTTTCCTCTTTTTTGTTCATGCCCCTAGAATAAATAATAATAGGACTTCAAAGATCAGTGCTAGTTCACATTAATGGCCTTCCCATAGAAGGTCCCTCAGATGTTCCACTCCACTCCACCCCCACAATCTTTGCATCCTAAAGCAGATTCTAAGGATGGAGCCGTGTTTATCAGAGCAGTGCTCCCCAGAGACTTTAGAATGATTTCATAAAGACTGAAAGAAAATGTTTATAAAAAAAATCTCTCTGTTTGATACACTGGTTTTTTCTGAGGCGCAATCTGAATGTCACGACTCTGTTTCTTTGAAACATTTAATTGGAAAGACAAAAAAAGCACCAAACAAAACACGAGTGATTCAGCTTTGGGTGACCACTCTGTGAGTTCCGGGAGAGCTGAACCAAATTTCGCTGCCAGAAGTGCCTGCTTTCACAATGGAGAGGAATGTTGGCATTGAATTTCTTTTCTCCATCCACCTCTTCATTATGCAGAAACGCTATTGTCACTTTATTAAGCATCACCAGTGAATCTGGGCTGTGAGATCCGGCACCTCCTCACTTTTGAACAACTGACAAAAATCTTGTTTTGTTGTTTCAACTAGGGAGTGTTGCGTTTTTTCCTGAACATTTTTGGTATGGCTGACATTTTCTCTTTTAGTTTTTTGATATTATCAGTCCTGTTTCATATAGCTTTATAAATATAGTCAAACATATCTCAGGTCTGGCTGGCTCCATCTTTTTGCCCCTGGTCTCATAAAACTAGGTTTACGGAGTACACTGGACAGTAGAATGGTGAACTTAGGGCATAGGCATGAATTCTTAATATATTATCTTTACACTTTCTACTGTAAATTCACCATGAAGTAATTTTTCATCAATGACAGGCTCCTTTTGCCATCTCTTTAAAAGCTGATAACCATATAAAGAAATTTGACACAGGAAAATGGTATTATAGGAAATAAGGGAGAACTAAACAGCTTTTTTAAATTGCCATTTTGTAAATATTACTGATCATTTTGTGCTAATTTCTTATTAATTATTTTGTGTATTTTTGTTTAAGTGGCCCATATTTTGTGCCTAGGGACCTGGGGCCACTTGACACTGAAGCTGGCCAGCTACCCCCCAGTGCTACTTAACTCTTTTAGGGCTAATTTTTTTTTTTTTTCTTATCTCCCAGGGCTGAATATTTTTCCAAAAACTAACATTTTTTAAAAAAGAACACAAAGCAATTGTTTAACATATCAAATCAACAAAAAAATATTTACTTTTGACAAATATTACTGTCTTGCATGTTGTATGAGCCTGCAAACTCTATGATTTCACATACATATCACATACATTTTACACAGCAAAGTCCTGCAAAGTCTGATCTCGGTCCAAGCAGCCAATTTCAGTCATTGCCACATTGCACTGCTTACAATACGTGTTGCTTTGGTGCCTACTTTTCAATTGTCTGTTGCTGCACTTTCTCACATATATTGTTAGTGTGTGCTGTAGAGACAAGTCACCCTTTTGCCATTGTGCCATTCCACTGCCACCAAGTTTTCTGCCCGCATGAAAACCGTATTGTCACCTCTTTTCATCTTCTGAAACTTTATGAACTTTATGCATGGCATTATAGCCCAGCTCACCCCATGGGATTTGCTTCTGTTTATTACAGAAGTGAATAAAACTTTGCAGCAGCACGTACCTATCACCATGCTGCATAACCTGTCCAAAGCCACCAGGGGACAAAGCACGTTTGGACCAATGCTCCCTGAAGTTATATCACCAGTTCTGTCCCATCTCTATTTGTAATACCACAGCACGCTTCATCTCGTCTTTTGTTGTGTGTTTACACTTTGAAAAATGAGAATGCGATGCAAAGCGCAGCCAGCGATTCAAAAATTTCTCTGCCTACCTGTTTATCTCGTCTGACGGTAGCTGAAAAGCAGCATCAGGAGAGAGCAGCCTGAAGTACAGCAGCTGGTGATCTGTCGTGTCCAACAGCAAGCCATGCCGTCTTGTGAAGTCCAGTAGCCAGCTCGGCTCTCAACGGATCAATGTCTGTGTATTTATCCCACGCGAACCTTGCTGTAGATGCATCGGCTGCGCGAAGCGCTCAACTGGCAGCAGATCCGCTGGCGTGGCATCGGCTGGTGTTTGATCAGCTGATGCCGGCTTCTCACTCTCTTGCTCAATCTCCTGATCACTGTCAATAAAATCCGATTCTGAAAAATCAGAGTCCGACTCCGTGATAATGCGCAAAACATTGTCATTGTCTGCCGAGTGTTTTCTTTTCTGCACTCGCCTCGCTCCATTGTCACATGTCGATACCATCTTGCCATTGTTTACATTTCGCAACTCACGCACACGCTAGGATTAGTTGCCGAGTCAACGAGTCTATCATTCTTCCAAGCACAGAGGGAATGCCTGTGGCGTGACAGTGAGATTTGTCGCCATTAACAGCTGATTATCGCCCTCTATCCCTGGATGTCGACTTTAGTCGACATTCGCCCTCAACCCCTCCTGTCGACAAAAGTCGACATCCGCCCTAAAAGAGTTAAGTATATGCTGTCCATGTTATGGCTGCTTCGTCATCAAGGTTGTCCTCGTGTTCTTTGGTTTTGTGGTTTGTATTTTGTTATTGGATTCTCTGGTTATAAATATAAAAAAATATATTATTTTGTTATAGCTAATCAATAGTTTTAATGAGTCTTATGGCAATCTTTGGGTATATTTGTTTAATGATAAATAAGGCCCTTGCTCTACTATTGGGCCAATTCAGGCCGTGAGCCTGCATCTGTATTTGAGGCTGTTTATAGCAGGGAGGCCAACAGTTTTGGATAGTTGCAGGTCTGGCTTTTGATTTTGAGACTTCTCACCCTTTTGTACACTTTGAGTTTATTAGCATGCAGAATCATCAGGTGTTAGCTTTAGCCCTTCACAAACATGAACTGGATTAAATGTATTTAAGAAACATTAAAGTAAGCATCATGGACATATGCCCTGTCAAAGGATGAAAAAAGATGTGCCCCAGTGGGTTTCATGATGGTGTGACCTGTAGGGATCCCAAAACCTCAAACACAACCATATAGACACAAGTTCCAGAATCAGAAGACCTTTTATTTACAACAATACATTTAGAGGTTTTCCTTCCTTCCACTGTCAATAAACACAATTCTTTCCCTCTCTCTTCCTTCATTCCTTTGTGTTCTCCTTGAGAAAGCTACCCACTTTCAACCAGGAAATCCTGCTGACTACGCCACTTGCTACCTGTAGGTACACTGTAGACCCCTAACCTTGAGACACAACAATTCTCCATCCCAGTCAGGATGCCAGTCCATCATTCATCATGGATGCATTAACACATGAAAGTCGCAACCGAAGAAAGTAAAATGAACACATAAAACAAAAAAGGTAGCACATATATCGAATGTATTTTAGTGTGTCCTGTATAGCTCTGACAGTCTACTACTCAGTTTTCTTGTCACCTTCTTCTCTCTCCGCCCCCCAGTACATCTTTACATCTTAATTCAATTATTTGGTAGTAATTGCTGGAACACTAAAAACAAGCAAAGCTCTTTTCCTTCTTTAAGTTATTTTTTTATGTGTTTCACTCTATCTGTAATCAACATTTTGTTTTAAGACCCTTGATTGACATCCAGTAGGAAATGCTACTTTATCTATCTATATGAAGCAAGAATATTGACAAAAGTAGAATGTGGGTAACTTCTATCTGCACATTCTTGTTCTAGGAGAGGTAGAGGTTTTGAGAAAATGCTCATTTAAATAATAGTCAAGTCACCGTTAACAATGTCTCCAAGTTGAATGTCCTTTATTACAACAAACTTGAAGGAGCCCACCATGTACACAGGCCAGTTTGCCATGATAAGATTGATGAATATAACAAATCAGCAGTCTTAAATGAGTTAGGATTATTTGCATAACACAGTAAGAAATCATGCTTGCATCAATCAGCATGCAGATAAATGGTATAATCTTTAAAACATCCTATGTCTTTGTATATCTAAAGGTTACAAAGTGGTTTAAGAAAATAAAAGTGTCTGGCTAATATCAGATCATCAAATAGGTATCTTATATATGATACCACAGTTAAGAAGTTAAAGTGTCACATGCTCTTAACTAAATGTCACATGCACTTATCTACACAGATAAAGCAAATGTGCCAGGAGCAGATGGTGCTGAATGTTTTAGTTACATAAGCAGGCACAGTTAAAAGTACTTGCACATTCATGCAGAATGTTTTTCCCTAACACACAACAAGTGTTATGCACTTGAGAGTCCCAAAGCACGTAAGTTCCAATCAGTTCCAAAAATGTCCACTAGAAGGGAAAATACTTTGAAAAACCCAGACAGTAAAAGAGAGGGCTTCATAGAAGCTTCTAGAAAGCTTCAAAGAGCACAAAAGGGAAAATGAGGTGCCTGTAACAAAAGCAATCCAAAACCAAAGTCCCAATACAGTAATCCAATGGCAAAGTCAGAAAATACAGAGCAGAAGGTCAAAAATCTAGTAATTACACAAAGCATATGCAAAATAAATAAACACCAACACTAACCAACTCCTTCATGCATTCGAATGAACAGTTAAGAACTGTGGGAAACCATCCACCAAAAAAAGAATCTTAATAAATAAAAAGATTTATTCTTCAAAAAAATTCTCTTTAATAACAAGAAGCAATGTGAAGCACAAAAGACAAAAAGGATTTGCCCAAAAAAGGCAATTCAAGGTGAACAAAATCCCAATACGAAGAGCAGAGAAAAAAAGGTAAAAAAAAATCCAAAATATCACAAAAACAGAGAGCAGTGAGAGAAACTCAAAGACATACTCACAAACTCCCACACGCATTCAAATGAACCGCACGGAATTATGGGTTACCCCTTCTTTTACATGGCTGAGGGCAGTCCCTGGTTATAATAGGCAGGTGGCCCCACCTCCACCCACAAAATTCAAGGCACATAAAAAATCAGAAACAACAAATAATGGAAATTATTAACAAAAGTAACATTAACATAAATAAAATAATCAAAAAGGAAAAGAGCAGACATAAAACAGCAATTTGAACTCGAGCCAAGGAGTGAATCCTGGTTGGAGGATAACAACAAGGCCACAAGACGTAAACCAAAAAATACCAAGAGTTCGTAATTAGGAAGTCAATAGTTCTCAACCTTCAAAACAAAAAACAGAACCCATTCTCGGAATCAAAATGTCGAAAGCACAGATTTGTTTGCTAGCAACACTAACTCAAGGGAATGACACGCGATTTAAATTTCCTCTGTAAACTCAAAACAATGACCTTTATAGCGGCAGTTCAGTGATGTCACATACAGCAGGCTTCATGGTCATCTACTAAGCAAAGTGACAGCAACTGCTCCAAAAAGTGGCAGCACCCTTGATAAACAAAGTGGAATCAAAAAAGATGGAAACATATTTTAAGCAACTTAAATAAATTTCAAAGAGAAAAAAAGCATTAACAGGAATGGATTCTCATTGTTTCATTACCTAATATGGATTTTAAAAACCCACCATAGGAAAGCCAGAATGAAATTAAAATCAAGCCAAATTGTAACAGTTTCACTGTGGGGACCCTTACTTATCCAAGAGTGCTAGGACATAATAGCAGGCTGATTTGAAATTTAAAATTTACTTACTGTGAAAGAGGGTGTATGTGGCACACCTATTATGCAGTGCCTTTCATATTTATCCATCTATTATATAGTGTATTTCATATCTTTTTATCTATCTATTATACAGTGCATTTCATATCTATAGTATCTATTATATTTGCTTTTCATATCTATCTATCATGTAGTGGCTTTCACATCTATCCATCTATTATAAAGTGTCTTTCATATCTACAGTATTTATTATATAGTGCCTTTATGATCTATCTATCTATCTATCTATCTATCTATCTATCTATCTCTAGTATGCTGATAATTATTCTTTATATATCATGTAGTGGCTTTCATATCTATCCATCTATTATAATGTGCCTTTCATATCTACAATATTTATTATATAGTGTCTTTCCGATCTATCTATCTACCTATCTATCTATAATATAGTGCCTATACTGTACCTATTATGTAGTGCCTTTTATATTTATCCATCTACTATATAGTGTCTTTCATATCTGTCTATCTATTATACTGTGCATTTCATATCTACATTATCTATTGCATTTGCTTTTCATATCTATCTATTATATAGTGCCTTTCATATCTCTCTTATTATATCTAACTGGGGATCCCTTAACACAGAAGTCAGAACAGAGAGCCCACTTCCCCTGGCAGCATTAAACATTCACGACTTACGTCACCTATGTCACTGTATGGGGTTTGGCATCCTTGCTCAGATGGTGGGATTTATTTTTGGCAAATACACATCATACGCACAGAAGTATGTTTTTGATTGGCAGTTGGACAGGTTTGCACACTCACTCATTCACACACACACATGTGCATGCTGATCTAAACTTGGCAGATGATTAAACATGCGGAACATTTCTCTTGCTCTGCTCGCTGCCTTCATTAGTGAATTTCTGCCTCCCGTTTTCCTTGACAGGAGGCTCTGAAGTGAAGCCATCTCCTGCGAGGAGAAGGAGGAGAAGGAGGAAGAGTTGGAGGAGGAGGGTCATAGCCGCTCATTCTGAAGTTTGTCTTTGCTTCGTTCAGGTGCCATTTGGTGGTGGGGCATCTCAGGACGAGGGAACAAGCAGAAACGTTGCTGTCAGTTTGTGTGAGCTGTTCAAAGGCAGCCAAGGCCTGCAAACTGAGAGAGACAGTGCCACCAGATTTATTGTCGGAGAAAGTGTTTTTTTCTTTTTTGTTTTTTTTTCCTATTTGATGATTTTAATTCAAAACTAGAGGCTGTGGGCAGTCATGCAGGTTTTCAATCTATTATAACAAAACTCATTAAGCACGACTACTACTGAGTGCCAGACAAGTTTAATTTGCTTTTAAGTTACAAACTTTTGATTTTTTTTAAATACTCTAGCAACATGTCTATTAAACGGGCTGGTTCCATTTTTCAGCAGACATTCATATTAAGGCCATGTCAATTAGCAGCACTGTCGGGTGGTATTAGTTTAACATAATCAGACATGTCGTGGTGTGGATGGTATCTGATTTGCTTGAGCGAGTTTGAATTTTGAATGTACATAGTCCTGCTCACTGGGATGGACTGGGATGCTGTGACCTGACTTGGGTTAAGCAGGTTTAAGAATGTACTGTATGGATGAGGGGTGGCACAGTGGTAGCGCTGCTGCCTTGCAGTTAGGAGACCCGGGTTCCTCCCTGTGTGGAGTTTGCATGTTCTCCCCATGTCTGCGTGGGTTTCCTCTGGGTGCTCCAATTTCCTCCCATAGTCCAAAGACATGCAGGTTAGGTGCATTGGCGATCCTAAATTGTGCTTGGTGTGTGTGTGCGCCCAACGGTGGGCTGGTGCCCTGCCCGGGCTTTGTTCCTGCCTTGTGCCCTGGGATTGGCTCCAGCAGACCCCCATGATGGATGGATGTATGGATGAGATTAGATATAATCCAGTTCATTTTTACTTCATATTCTTATAAGAATTCCCCAAACATCTCTTTCTTGTATTCTTTTACTCCATTTTCAAGGCCATAGTGCCTACAGTGCATTCAGAAAGTATTCAGACCCCTTCACTCTTTTTACGTTTTATTTTGCAGCCTTGCCCTAAAATAATTTAAATTCATTTTTTCCCCCTCATCAAACAACACTTAATACCCCAGAATGACAAGCCAAAACAGGATTTTAAAAATGTTTGTCAATTTATTTAAAATAAAAATCTGAAATATCACACTGACACAAGTATTCAGACCCTTGGCTATGGCACTTGAAATGTGGCTCAGGCGCCTCCCATTCTATTGATCATCGTGGAGACGTTTGTACACCTTATTTTGGATTCCACTTGATGATGACATGATTAAGAAAGACACATGTCTGTCTATAGAAGGTCCCACAGTTAAGCCAAAACCAAGCCACGAGGTTGAAGGAATTGAATGGCGAGCTTAGTGAGAACCTGTATGTGGAACAGCTTTGGGGTAGGCTATAAAAAATATCTTGCACCACTGAAAAGCAGAGTAGCCATCATAATTTTCAAAATGGAGAAGTTTAGAACAACAATAACTACATATAATAAAAATAAATTAAAAATGTAACTTAACATTCTTAACAAATACACATCTACAGTTTCAATAAGAGTGATGCCCCACACGAGACTGATTGCTTGCTGCAGTAGCTTCCATTCCTGTCAATGAAGAAGAATCAATCGAGGCTGAGATTTCTGGTTGCAGAGTTGGCATATTTTTATGTTGCAGACCCATCTTGAAAGAAAGTTGACATTTCTGTTTTTATTTCGTTCTACAAAGCTGTGTAAGGCCTTTAAATGTCTTTGAGATTTTCCTTCAGTTTCATTGCTTGCATCAGGTTTTCGTCAGTTTCCCATGATGATGTCCACAAGGTGTTTTTGGAGTCCCGTAATAACATGGCTAAGATTTCCAACCGGGTTTCTTTGGCTGTTCTTGTTGTAGAGCTTGAGGAAGTGACGTCAACTCATCAACCGCCCCAAATCGAGTACTAATCCCACAAATACAGAGACCCAACGGAAACCTAGAAAGGTAGAAAGGAGGACACACTTAAGACCTGGCTGTACAATACCAGAAACTTGTGGTCACCCCACATCTCACTGTTGTGACCATCTGGAACAATACAAAATAATAAGAAAGTTAAGAAAATAGAACAAACACATTCATCACACTGACACGTCTGACAGCTCCCCGCTATGAGTCCAACCTTACCCAATTATTCACTGCATAATTGTAAAATGCACTGTTTTATGTCCCTTTGAGAGAAGCTGAAGAAATCTATTAAGAGAACTGTGTGATCAAATGAATTATGGGTAAGAGAAGGCACTTCCATCCTTGACCTTCTCTTTAAGGCTTGAAGAGCCATCTCCATCTTTAGGCTTTCAAGCACTTCACTCTTTGGCTTGAGTAAGTGAACCCTGACAGGACCAGGGGTTAAACTTCAGAAGCCTTAGGTACTTCCTTAACATTACAGCCCTCCATTTTACCATAATTAGAACCCCACAGTGCTTTTTTTACAATCTGATCACTACCAATCAGCCCTTCTAAAATGATACTTTACTGCCTGGCTTTGGCATATTGCAGCTATTTCACATTTATAAGGATCTTTTTTTAGAAACACATACTTTAGCCAAAAAAAAAAAAATAAATACGAACATAGATATTATAAGACAACACGCCGGCTGTGATTAATCTTGCTGCAGGGTGAGTTTTGGCAGTGCTCTACTTTCAATATTTGCATTTAAACAAAGTAGATGGGTGGATGATAACAGGAAAATATCTGTGAATTTCTGTTCCAAAATTGAGTGACACATATTTCCGGACTAAATTTAAGCCAGAATGGGGGAAAAAAAGTGCCCAACAGACCAAAATGTGAGCAGCTTGTTCTGCATCGGAAGACAAAAGGCTGCCAGACTCCAGCCGTATGCGCTCGACACATTGCACGATATATGAGAGCAGCAGGCTGTTTTTCCACATCAATTCCACCGAGGATTTTGTCTTTTGTTTTGCACTTTGTGGGAATAAGATGAATGGTCCAGTTTTTCACCGCAATAAAATTGCACTAAGGTTACAGAAATTGGATCGTATCCGATGAAGCAAAATGATTCCCAATGGCTTGTTTTATGCAGAAAAGCCTATAACTTCAGGTCACTTTCATGACAGAGGATTTACAGGGACTGAAAATTAAAGCCAAGCTTCCTCTTTTTCAGATATTCCCATTCTTCTCAAAGTTTTCAGCGTTCTTGTTTTCTTCAGTCTGCTGAAAGTGTTTTTTGAATTATTAAACTCGGTGAGGAAGGATGGGTGCAGATTAATGAAGAAGAACCAACCAGTCCATAGTTTATATAGCACCTTTCATTGATGTGGATGCAGTTATTAGGCTGCTCCTGCCTCATGGAGCCCATGTTCTATTTTCTAATCCCATGTCTTGTCTGGTTGCTAGTATGTGGAGTTTGCACGTTCTTCCTGTGCCTGTGTATGTTCCAGTTTTCCTTTCACATCCCTATCCCTGGATTCTCAACATTCTCTCCCAGTGTGCAGTGTGTAACATTCGCTTATTATTGTAATGTCACGTCGGCTCAGTTCCTCTATGTTTATCGCATCAAAATTATCACATGAACAGAGTGCAGCAAAATTCTTACCTGCATGTGCTAACCAACATGCAACACATTGCCACAGCATAATCGATGATGGACCAGCAACTAGAACTCTAGCACAAGTTTACAAATAGACAAAGCATAAAAAGAAGGCACTTGGGATATGTGCCTTGTGTTTAGTGGGTGGTTCCCCAAGAGGCGGAGCCACCTGCCCATCACCACAAGGGACTGCCTTCAGTCTTGCAAAGTCAAGGGCAACCCACAGTTCTTCGTGGTTTGTTTGAATGTGCTCGGGAGTTGGTGAGTACTGAATTTTTGACCTTTTTGCTCTTTTCTTCATATTGGCACTTTGTTTGCCTTGAATTGCCTTTTTCAGGTGAGTCCTTTTTGCTTTTTGTGCTTAATGATGTGTCTTGTTATAAGAGCATTTTTAGGAAGATTAAATCTTTCAATTTATAATGATGTATGCCCTTGTTGCTAGCTAGGTTTGACAGTTTCCCCCTCTAGTGGGCATTTTTGGACGTTTTTTGAGACCTTGTGCTTTAGGAACCATTGAGTGACATAACATTGTGTGACAAAAAACCTGCAGATCCAGAGGTACATGTGCATTTGAGATTGGCATGATCAATCTTCATGGAAGGCCAGTGATTAAGGTAAAATGTCTGTTACACTCAAGACCACCACTAGGGGCTGCACAGAGTAGTGATCTTAGAATGCGTGAAATGCAGCAAATGGCACATGAACCTTTTTTAGTGTGTTATGGAAGAATATTTCAGACAACTAGGGGACTTTGCCCCCTGCTTGCTTCTCTCACCAAGCCCTTGGCCGGTGCTACATGCCAGCCACTTCACATCTCTTCCACTCGCATAAGTGGATTTTACTTTCACCAAACAACAAATCTTTTCATTCTCACAGATACGCCTCTTCATTGGGAAGAAACACTGCTTTTCCCTGATGGCAACACAAATTAGACAATCTACACGTTTTCGACTTAAAGTTTAAATCCAAACAATATATTCAATCTCTTTTTGCTTTTCTGTTATTTCACCGAGTAATAACTTCGGTTGTTAGCGCTAATACAATCTTTACTATCATTTTTTTGGAGACTTTTAGAATTTAGACTTTTTAGAATTTTAGTACTTTCATTATCTCTAACCTGCTCGTTGTATTGCGCCAACGTTTTTGAAATCTATACGATGTTCTACTTTGTCGTATACTCTTTTTCTTTTATTTCTGGCCCCAGGCACGGTTAAATCTCTTGGCACAATGTCTCGTCTCATGGGACTTGAAAGTGTCTCACTGAAAAAGTCACGTCTCGTCCCAAGATTTTTTTATATAATAGAGAGAAATGTATTAGTTGAATAAAATACCTGTACAAATAAAAGACGTGAATCTACTGAGGTAAAATTGGTACAGTGACTATATATATATATATATATATATATATATACTGTATATATACTGTATATACCGTCACAATGATGTCCTGAGCATATAACTGTGGTCATGTGATGCCGCCAAAAGGCATTATAAAAATAATTGAAAACATATAAGATATTAATATTTAATGCTTTGTTTTAGCAAGAGTGGCACAAATGTATATTTTTGAATCACTTCCGACTATACACAGGTGCCAAATGCTTATGAATTTAAAATGGAAGTGTGTAATCCAAATGTGACAAATCTGACATGTGTTTCAGGCACATTTGAAGTAAGCTGTCTCAGCTCACCAGTGTAAGACTGAGTGTCAGCATTAATTGGGGGAACAGCCATCTTCAATTCATTAAAAATGTGCTGCTCCTCTAACACTTCATAGAGGATCGCTGGGTGTTTACCATCTCCGGGGTTGCCACTGTGGTAGACTACTATGCCATACCTCCCACGATGTGCCATTCCATGCGCACCCTTGCTTAGCCGAGCCCACTGTGATTTGATCTTTTTTTTTTTGCTTTCCACCGTCACTATGGCAACAAACAGGCAGTGTATCTGAGAGCAGCAGTACTTTTGACATGAAGGCAAAGAAAAGATAAAACATAAATTCAATTTGATTTATTGGTGGGATAGATGACAAAACCATGATTACTGTCACATTTAAACTGGTTGAGAATGCTGCAAAGAAAATTAATCAGAAATTGGTAATCAAAGCTTTAGCTTCCAGGGTGTCACCACTATAAGGTACACATGTCTAAGCAGACATTTCTCCAAGCCAAAATACAACAGTTTGATGAGTCACAAATAAGAAACTTTTTCTGTACCACAAACAAATTGCTTTTATGCTCATATTCACATGAATGGCCGGAAAATGTCTCACCTAGTTGAAAATGTATTCGAAATCTCAAAAGGGTAACAGGCTTCAAAATCAAAAGCATTAACCACATTGCAAAATTGATGAAAATTAAAATTTCAGGCTTCACCACTCTTCAAATCAGCCTAGCTCCAAACTGTAGTTGCAGGCTTATGGCTTGTACAGGCCCAAAAGTAGGACATTGGTTTAAAAGTCTAAAGCATCAAAAAAAAAAAGAAGAAAACTGTAAAAACCCCTGGTCCATGAAAACAAAACAGAAGTCCTTTCATTTATTTCAGAATTTTACAAAAGAAAGCAAAGATGAAAAGGGAAAGAAAAGATTTGCCTAGGAGGCAAAAGTGGAGGTGAGCATCTTCAATCAAAACCCTCAAACAATACCTTGAAATGAAAAGAAGAAACTGATAACAAGGGAATCCAAAAAATGCAGAAGCCAAAGTACAGGATTTAACATCATTAGCCATTGTATATGGGGCTTCTTCTTAAACAGTATTTAACCCCTTCCCTAGGTTCAGTATATAATTTACGAGGAATTTGATATAAAGAACTAGACACAACATGATTAATAAAGAAGTAAAAGTATTTATAAACCTATAAATGACATAAAAAAGGAAAACAACAAAAAGATCAAAAAGACACACCTGACCCTGGGATAAGACTTTGGCTGAACCTTAACAGTGAAAGCCTCAAATATTCATTTTGTGGTATGCACGGCCATTATTTTTGTCTGCTTGTCCAGCAGAGCTCAAGAGCTGTTTCAGATGAGATACTATAATTACTGTAAAAGCAATTACTTTTACTGTAAATGCTTCAAAAACCACAAAAATCTGTATCAGTATTTATATGAAACTTAAGATTGAGTGAGCATGGACCTGTTCATGAAAGTGCCTCGCTATGGACTGGCAGTTTGTTTAAGGTTGGTTCCAACCTTGCAAGCAAAGCTGCCAAGAAAAACACCAGCCTCCCACAATCCCAAACAAGATCATTGAGCTTGAAAATGGTCAGATGGTGTACTGGCCATGCAGTGCAGAAACGTGGGGGCCTGTGTGAAAGAGAAACCTCAGTTGATATCATTGGGAAGCGCTCTGAACAGGTGAGAAATGAAGTTCTCTTATTAGTTTACACTACAAGAATCTGCTTCTTGGGGCCATTTCAATCCAGATTTTTTTTGCAGCTGGTCCCCAATGGTCACCACAGTGCAAAATGTATGACCTGGAATGGATTGCGGTTTGATTCCAGTATAAAACATTTGGCGTAGCCGGCAGGGTTTGCACTGTGAATGGATGGAGTATAGTGGAGTTGCTGCTCAGAAAGTGGGGGCTCAGTGCAAGAGAGAACTCAGCTGACATCACTAGGAAGCACTCCAAACAGCTGAAATTGGGAGTTCTTCTAGTAGCTCTCACTGTAAACAGCTGCTTCTTAGGGCTTTTATAACCCAAATGTTATAGGTTTGCGGCTGGCCACAGTGCAAAATGTGCAATTTGAGGTGGATTGTGGTATGATTCTACGATGAAACACTTAGCATAATTTATAGGGTTTGCACTATGGACCTGTGGAGTGTAGTGGTGGTTCTCCACAGAATGTGGGAACTGAGTGAAAGAGAGCTCAGCTGACGTCATCAGGAAGTGCTCTGCTTACAGAGGACTTGCTTCTGAGGGACTTTGTACTCCAACTGTTGTGGATTTTCAGTCACCACAGTGTAAAATGGTATATGTATTTATGAATATGTTGTTTTTTAATTATGTCATGTCTTGTTTGTAAAATTATATTTCTTGTAGCCTGTATATTGAACCAAGGGGGACAGGGCCACCTAGTGCTGAAGATAAAGAAGTATTGTGATTCCAACACAAACTGGATATACCACCATGCGTTCATACCGTGCAATACAACTAACACAGTTAACAATAACATCTTGAAAAACACTGATTTGGTGACCAAAATGTTAATTACTACAATATGTTCAACAGGCTGTCAACAAGACGAGCATGAAAAGGCTTTACCCAAAAAATGGTCATTTACTGTATATATGATGAATGGGATAATGTTACTGGAGAGAAATCACTCAGTTCTCAACATCTGTCTGTCCTCACACAGATAGGCTAGCAGTGAACTCAATGTCTTAGGATCAGAAAGCACCATTTTACCCAGATGAGTTAGAAGACAACTCTCCTACCACTTAAGTGATCAAGCGGGCCACCAACTTTTAATTGTCATATTATTCAGCAGTAGACAACCCCTCTGCCTTACTGACATTTCTTCTAAATAGTGGTCAATAGAAAACATCTAAATGGTCTTTCATAACATATGATAGTGAATCATGATTCAGCACCAAACAGGTCAATTGCGGAGCAATTTTCCTTGGTGCCAAGATGTTCCAGCATATTAGTAAAACTTAAACTTCCTCTTCTGAAACCATGTTGTGTAATTACTAATACACTTGTTCTAGACATGTACTGCTTGAACTTTTCCTTAATAATTACTTCCATTATTTTATCTGTGATGCGCATTGAGCATACTGGCCTAATCAGTTTGATCATCATTTTTATACAGTGGAATAATATTTGCTAGCCTCTGCTCTTTAGAAATTTCCTCAGTGTGCAGAGATTTTATAAAAATATGCATGACGGATTTATAAATACACACTCTTAAGCACTTGTGGATAAATATTATATGATCCTAGTGATTTCTTAGATTTCAATCTATTCGATCAAAGCAGCACTTCTCCCTCTACAATTTCCAAGTCACTAAGTACCTCCTTAGTAGTCCCTGTTACTTTCGGAACTGTCTACTTCTTCACATGTATAAACTTCAATAAAGTGCAAGTTCAAATTATTTGATAGATAGATAGATAGATAGATAGATAGATAGATAGATAGATAGATAGTGTCAAACATGTGCGATTAATAGGCAGTCAAAGAGCCTAAAGGTGAGTGAAACATCGCAAGATAAGGGGTTGTCACGTGGTGCTTACCTGAACTCTCTTTTATCAGCAGAAACCAAGAAGAAAAATAATCCTGCAACTTCCGGGTTCCAAAATGGTCACGATGATGTCACTTCCGGCCATCCTTGATGATGTCACTTCCGGCACCCACAAATAACCTCACTTCCGGTTCACCAAGAATGATGTTGTTTCCGGTTCCTGCTGCAGCATCACAACATGCCAACCATTTCCTATCACATCTTTTTCTCGGTTATATAATCTCCATTTTGTCACAGTAAAAATATTCATTGTAATTCCAAACTTTGAATTGCTTTTTTTTCTTATTGTCTGGACGACAATATACGGGGATGGTCCCCAAAACTTTGTTTTTGTCTTTGTGACGGATTTATTCTACCACATTTGGCGTAGCCGGCAGGATTATTTGTTCAAAATGTCTGAGGAACAGGACCTGACCACCGTTCTTTCCACCATTATGGGAGATCTCCAAACTTTAAAGATCCAAATAGGTGAGACGAGAACCCAATAAGCCGAAGCAGAGGCTCGTGCTGCAGCCAGAGTATGGACGGAGGTCGCTCGGTCACTACCCATTGCACTGACCAACTTGACTGAATGAGATGACATTGAGACCTATTTTCTGATCTTCGAGCGTACTGCTAAGAGGAACGCATGGCCGAGGTCGGAGTGGGCGTACCAACTGGCTCCTTACCTGAAGTGAATGGCGCAGAGAGCCTATTATGATTTAACTGAGGAGCAGGCTGCTGATTATGATGCTCTTAAACTAGAAGTGTTCAAACGCTACGGCGTATCCCCAGAGCAGCAGGCAAGAGAATGGAGGGAGTAGCAGTTCGACCCAGAGAGGCTGTTGAGAATTCAGGGCTTTGAAGCCTGGGGAAAGGTATATTGCTGGCTAAGGCCCGACATTAATAATTCTCATTAAACAGCTGAGCTACTTGCTTGTGAAACCTTTGTGCATGCCCTCCCTAAGCATATTGCCCAGCAAGTCCGGAAACATAACTTTGACGACATGGGCACTCTAATCCAAATCGCAGAGTGTCATTTGGCGGCTTGCAAATCGGGGCAATCAGAACGGTTTTCTCGCCGAACCCATCAAGAACATGGAGCAGCTCCTGAGCCCCCCCCGACAAGCTCCCGAACCTGCCGTCCGTAGATGGGACAGACCAGCTAACCTTCCCCGCTGTTACAAGTGTGGGGAGGTTGAACATCTGCCCCCTAACTGCTCCTACGAGCCCATGGATTGTTCGTTGGTGAAGGGAGAAAGGTATTGTGCCACAGTGAATAACCCTTTGTCTCTTCCTTATACAGGTGCAGTTATTATAAATGGCAGAAAGGTAAGGGCAATGTTTGATTCCGGGAGTAAGATTTCTATTGTTGCTGCCCGTTTCGTTTTGCCGCAACAGTGGACTAAGTTGAAAATTAGTCTCAAATGTATTCACGGGGATATCCGATATTATAAGACAGCCAGATGTGTGGTGACAGTAAATCGTAACCTAACGAGCATGAACATGGCGGTGTTACCGGATGCCCCGTTTCCAGTCATACTTGGAAGAGACTGGAATAAAATTACCAGCAGTAAAAACGTAACTGTACCAAAGAAATATTTAGGCTTAGTCATGGAAAATACTGATCCAACTGCATCCACGCCATGTCCCACAATAGCATGGGCTGATACAAGTACCCAATACGAAGAAATCGATGTCCCATCATTCTCTGTGGGAGCTAATACAGTTAACGTGGAGGACATGGAGGCAAAGCCCCTTCCCTTGAGGTCGCACAAGACCCAGTTTAGACTTTATCTTCACAATTCCTGTTAACACCTTCGTCCTTTAAAAGAGAACATTGGAACGATGATTCCTTAAAATTTGCTAGGCATGCTATAGTATCCACCGAGGGTTATACAACTCTGGATCCCATGCCACCGATGCCGTTCTTTGTACTATAAAAATGATTTGTTATATAGAGTGGCAGAGCACGGGGGTGAAGTGCGAGCATCATTGTTAATTCCACGCACTTTTCGGCGAAAAGTGTGTGAATTGGCACATGCTCACCTTCTAGGAACCCATGTATGCTCCAATAAAACTTTAGAGAGGATAAAACTCCAGTTTTCTGGCGGCTGACCGGAGCTGTGGCCGCAAGGTGGTCGGTGCCTGTCGTGGCGGCAATCCCCGAACCCGTTGGTGGACATCAACGGTGAGGGATGCCGTCAAGCTGAAGAAGGAGTCCTATAGGACTTTTTTGTCCTGTGGGTCTCTGGAGGCAGCTGATAGGTACCGGCAGGCCAAGCGGAACGCGGCTTCGGTTGTTGCTGAGGCAAAACCTCGGGCATGGGAGGAGTTTTGGGAGGCCATGGAGAACGACTTTCGGACAGCTTCGAGGAGATTCTGGTCCACCGTCCGGCGTCTCAGGAGGGGGAAGCAGTGCAGTGTCAACACCGTATATGGTGGGGATGGTGCGCTGCTGACCTCGACTCGGGACGTTGTGGGTCGGTGGGAGGAGTACTTCGAAGACCTCCTCAATCCAGGTCAGAGCCTGGGGACTCTGAGGTGGGCTCTCCCATCTCTGGGACTGAAGTCACTGAGGTGGTCAAAAAACTCCTTGGTGGCAGGGCCCCCGGGGTGGATGAGATACGCCCGGAGTTCCTTAAGGCTCTGGATGTTGTAGGACTGTCTTGGTTGACACGTCTCTGCAACATCGCATGGACATCGGGGACAGTGCCTCTGGATTGGCAGACGGGGTGGTGGTCCCCCTCTTTAGAAAGAGGGACCGGAGGGTGTGTTCCAACTATAGAGGGATCACACTCCTCAGCCTCCCTGGAAAAGTCTATTCGGGGGTTCTGGAGAGGAGGGTCCGTCGGATAGTTGAACCTCGGATTCAGGAGGAACAGTGTGGTTTTCGTCCTGGTCGCGGAACAGTGGACCAGCTCTTCACCCTTAGCAGAGTCCTGGAGGGTGCATGGGAGTTTGCCCGACCGGTCTACATGTGTTTTGTGGACTTGGAAACGGCATTCGACCGTGTCCCTCGGGGAATCCTGTGGGGGTGCTCGGGAGTATGGGGTACGGACCCCTGATAAGAGCTGTTCGGTCTCTGTACAACCGTGTCAGAGCTTGGTCCGCATTGCCGGCAGTAAGTCGAGCCCGTTTCCAGTGAGAGCTGGACTCCACCAGGGCTGCCCTTAGTCACCGATTCTGTTCATAACTTTTATGGACAGAATTTCTAGGCGCAGCCAGGGTGTTGAAGGGGTCCGGTTTGGTGGACTCAGGATTGGGTCACTGCTTTTTGCAGATGATGTTGTCCTGTTTGCTTCATCAGGCCGTGATCTTCAGCTCTCTCTGGATCGGTTCACAGCTGAGTGTGAAGCGGCTGGGATGAGAATCAGCACCTCCAAATCCGAGAGCATGGTCCTCAGCCGGAAAAGGGTGGAGTGCCCTCTCAGGGTTGGGGGAGAGATCCTGCCCCAAGTGGAGGAGTTCAAGTATCTGGGTCTTGTTCACGAGTGAGGGAAGAATGGAGCGTGAGATCGACAGGCGGATCGGTGCGGCATCTGCAGTGATGCGGGCTCTGCATCGGTCTGTCGTGGTGAAAAAGGAGCTGAGCCGTAAGGCAAAGCTCTCAATTTACCAGTCGATCTACGCTCCTACCCTCACCTATGGTCATGAGCTATGGGTAGTGACCGAAAGAACGAGATCGTGAATACAAGCGGCTGAAATGAGTTTCCTCCACAGGGTGTCTGGGCTTTCCCTTAAAGATAGGGTGAGAAGCTCAGTCATCCGGGAGGGGCTCAGAGTAGAGCCGCTGCTCCTCCGCATCGAGAGGAGTCAGATGAGGTGGCTCGGGCATCTGATCAGGATGCCTCCTGGACACCTCCCTGGTGAGGTGTTCCGGGCATGTCCAACCGGGAGGAGGCCCCGGGGAAGACCCAGGACACGCTGGAGGGACTATGTCTCCCGGCTGGCCTGGGAGCATGGGATTCTCCCGGAAGAGCTGGAAGAAGTGGCCGGGGAGAGGGAAGTCTGTGCCTCTCTGCTTAAGCTGCTACCCCCGCGACCCGACCTCGGATAAGCGGAAGAGGATGGATGGATGGATGGATGGATAAAACTCCGATTTTACTGGCCGGGAATAAATGAGGAGGTCTGGCGATTTTGCGCTTCCTGTCTGGAGTGTCAACTTTGCCAGATTCCAAGACGGACGAAAGCTCCTCTTGTTCCCCTTCCCCTTATTGATATCCCATTTGAACGAGTCGGTATCAACCTCGTAGGACCTGTAGAATCCTCGTTAAAAGGATTTAAATATATTTTGGTGTTGATTATGCCACTCACTTACCAGAAGCTGTCCCATTGCGCTCAGCTAATACAAAAATCATTGCACAGGAATTAGTAGGGATATTCGCTCATGTTGGGATCCCCAAAGAGGTTTTGACAGACCAAGGGACTCCTTTCACTTCGGAGACGTTCAGGGAGAGATCCAAATTACTCCGTATAAAACATCTGAAAATGTCGGTCTATCATCCCCAAACTGACGGGTTGGTAGAACGTTTTAATGAAACGTTGAAACAGATGTTGCGTAAGGTAGTTAACGAGGATGGAAGAAACTGGGATCAGTTGCTTCCTCTCATTTTATTTGCTTACCGGGAAGTCCCGCAGACCTCTACAGGTTTCTCTACTTTTGAATTATTATATGGGAGACAACACAGAGGGCTTTTGTATATGTTAAAAGATAGATGGGAAGAGGAGGTCCTCCCTACTTCAAATATTTTTGAATATATCGCGCAATTACGCGATAGACTTGAGAAAATTAGACCTATTTTAAAAGACAATTTAGAAAAAGCACAAGCAGTGCAGTCTCGTTATTATAATAGAAACACCACCATTCAGGAGTTCGTCACGGGTGATCATGTAATGGTGCTCGTTCCAACCACCCATTCAAAATTATTAGCACAATGGTAAGGCCCCTATGAAATAAAGGAAAGAAAAGGACTCGTGGACTATTTGGTTAAACAACCTAATCATCGACCGAGTGAACGAGTATATCACATTAATCTGTTGAAACTGTGGAAGGACAGGGATATCGATCCCTCCTCCAGACAACCTCATTCTCTTTTCACGTCATTTGCCCATCTTAATTTTGGTCCTGATTTAACATTTGAACAACGACAAGATCTCGACCGTGCTATCTTGTCTGTCCCTAAAGTTGTGGATGAGACACCTGGACATACTGCATTGATTGTTCATGACATTATTACGGACCCTGGAGTGATTGTCAGAGAGAGACCTTACAGGCTCCCGGAGGCAAAGCGGAAGTAGTGTTGGAAATTAGACGAATGCTAGAATTAGGGGTTATTGAAGAAAGCTATAGCCCTTGGTCTAGTCCAGTTGTCTTAGTTTCTAAACCTGATGGCTCGTGGAGGTTTTGCAATGACTTCCGACGACTTAATCAGGTCTCTAAATTCAATGCATATCCCATGCCGCGAGTAGATGATTTACTTGATCAGTTAGGGAACGCTCAATTCCTAACTACTCTTGACATGAATAAAGGGTATTGGCAAGTTCCCTTAACGGACTCCGCTAAAGAAAAAAACGCTTTTAGTACACCCAGTGGACATTGGCAATACAGGGTCATTCCTTTTGGTTTGCACAGGGCACCAGCTACTTTTCAGCTTCTGGTAGACACAGTGCTACGGCCCCACAATTCCTATAGTGCCGCCTACTTTCCGGCACATGGAAGGACAATGTATGGCAGGTTAAAACAGTGCTCTCCACACTAGTGTCAGCAGGGCTTCGTATTAATCCTAAGAAATGTTTCTTCAGATTGAAGGAAGCCAAATATTTAGATTACGTAGTAGTTGGGGGTGTTGTTAAACCACAATGTAGTAAAATTGATGCCATCATGAATTGGCCCTGTCCGATTAATAAGCGGCAGGTTCAAGCATTTTTAGGGTTGGCGGGTTACTATCACCGTTTTGTACTGCATTTTTCTGAAATTGCTTCGCCCTTATCTAATTTAACAAAGAAACGTGCACCTTTAAAAGTGGTATGGGATGATGCGGTTGATAAAGCATTCTGTGACCTAAAGTTGGCCCTTACGTCAGCACCTGTGTTGAAATCCCCTGATTTTTCTATTCCTTTTATTCTCCAGGCCGACGCATCGGCCACAGGATTGGGTGCCGTGCTGAGCCAGTGCGTCGACAGTGCTGAACACCACATTATGTACCTTAGCCGGAAATTGCTGGAACAAGAGACCAAGTATGCTGGGGTGGAGCGAGAAGCCTTGGCAATCAAGTGGGCTATCACATCTTTGAGGTACTACCTATTGGGACGCAAGTTTACTCTGGTGACAGATCACGCCGCTTTACAGTGGATGTCCCTTAATCGTGAGTCGAACCCTCGCATCACTAGGTGGTTTTTAGAGTTACAACCTTATCGTTTTAGTGTCATTTATTGTAAAGGTTCCTTGCAGGCCAACGCAGATGCTCTCTCTCGTGTCCACGACGTCGCTGTGCAGGTCGCCCGACCTGAGGGGTCTGGGCTGAGGGGGGAGGGTTATGTCACACATGTGCGATTAGGAGGCAGTCAAAGAGCCTAAAGGTGAGTGAAACATCGCAAGATAAGGGGTTGTCACGTGGTGCTTACCTGAACTCTCTTTTATCAATAGAAACCAAGAAGAAAAATAATCCTGCAACTTCCGGGTTCCAAAATGGCTGCGATGACGTCACTTCCGGCCATCCTTAATGACGTCACTTCTGGCACCCACAAATCACCTCACTTTCGGCTCACCAAGAATGATGTTGTTTCCGGTTCCTGCTGCAGCGTCACAACATGCCAACCATTTCCTGTCACATGTTTTTCTCTGTTATATAAACGCCATTTTGTCACAGTAGAAATATTCATTGAAATTCCAAACTTTGAATCGCTTCTTTTTCTTATAGCCTGGATGACAATATACGGGGATGGTCCCCAAAACTTTGATTTTGTCTTTGTGACGGATTTATTCTACCACAATAGATAGATAAATAGATAGATAGATACTTTATTAATCCCCAAGGGCAAAATTCACATACTCCAGCAGCAGAATACTGATAAAGAACAATATTAAATTAAATAGTGATAACAATGAAGGTATAACAGACAGACAATAATTTTGTATAATGTTAACATTTACCCCCCAGGGTGGAATTGAAGAGTCGCATAGTGTGGAGGAGGAACGATCTCCTCAGTCTGTCAGTGGAGCAGGACGGTGACAGCAGTCTGTCGGGAGATGATACTGTTCAGTGAATGCAGTGGATTCTCCATGATTGACAGGAGCCTGCTCAGTGCCCATTGCTCTGCCATGGATGTCAAACTGTCCAGCTCTGTGCCTACAATAGAGCCTGCCTTCCTGACCAGTTTGTCCAGGCATGAGGTGTCCCTCTTCTTTATGTTGCCACCCCAGCACAATAACCGTCGGTAGAACATCTGCAGCATGTTATTGCAGATGTTGAAGGATGCCAGCCTTCTAAGAAAGCATAGTCGGCTCTGTCCTTTCTTGCACAGAGCATCAGTATTGACAGTCCAGTCCAATTTATCATCCAGCTGCACTCCCAGGTATTTATAGGTCTACACCCTCTGCACACAGTCACCTCTGATGATCATGGGGTCCATGAGGGGCCTGGGCCTCCTAAAATCCACCATCAGCTCCTTGGTTTTGCTGGTGTTCAGTTGTAGGTGGTTTGAGTCGCACCATTTACCAATGTCCTTGATTAGTTTCCTGTACTCCTCCTCCTGCCCACTCCTGATGCAGCCCATGATAGCAGTGTTGTCTGCAAACCTTTGCACGTGGCAGGACTGGTATTGGAAGTCTGATGTATATAGGCTAAACAGGACCAGAGAAAGCACAGTCCCCTGCTGCACTTCTGTGTTGCTGATCACAATGTCAGACCTGCAGTTCCCGAGACGCACATACTGAGGTCTGTCTGTACTATAGTCCACGATCCATGCCACCAGGTATGAATCTAATCCCATCTCTGTCAGCTTATCCCTGAGGAGCAGAGGTTGGATGGTGTTGAAGGTGCTAGAGAAGTCCAGAAACACAATTCTTACTGTACCACTGCCTCTGTCTAAATGGGAGAGGGATCGGTGTAGCATATAGATGATGGCATCCTCTGCTCCCACTTCTACTGGTAAGCGAACTGCAGAGGGTCGAGGGTGCAGCGGACCTGTGGCCTCAGGTGGTGAAGCAGCGTCCGCTCCATGATCTTCATCACATGTGTTGTCAGGGTGACAGGCCTGAAGTCATTCAGCTCACCAGAACGTGATACCTTTGGGACTGGGGTGATGCAAGATGTTTTCCAAAGTCTCTGGACTCGCCCCCGTTCCAGGCTCAGGTTGAAGATGCGCTGTAGAGGACTCCCCAGCTCCAATGCACAGGCCTTCAGCAGTCATGGCGATACACCATCTGGACCCACTGCTCTGCTGGCATGAAGTCTCCTCAGCTCTCTGCTAACCTGGGCTGCTGTAACTGTGGGTGGGGGGAAACTCTCTCCTGTGCTGGTATCAGCAGAAGGATAGGTGGAGGGTGCAGTACTCCGAGGTGAGAGTGGGTTTGGATGGTCAAACCTGTTAAAGAAGTTGTTTATCTGGTTTGCTCTCTCCACGTCTCTCTCGATGGTGGTACCCCTCTTCGAGCTGCAGCCAGTGATAATCTTCATCCCATCCCACACTTCCATCATGCTGTTATTCTGCAATTTCTGCTCCAGCTTTCTCCTGTACTGCTCCTTCACCGCCCCAAGCTGGACTCGGAGTTCCTTCTGCACGTGCTTGAGCTCATGTTGATCACTGTTTTTAAAAACTCTTTTCTTCTAGTTCAAAAGGCCCTTGATGTCACTTGTAATCCATGGCTTATTGTTAGCCGAGCAGCGTACTGTCTTACAGGAAAACAATCGGCTCAATGTTCTCACTATGTGACCCCTGCAGGATATCCCAGTCTGTAGTTACAAAGCAGTTTCTCAGAGCCTGCTCTGCTTCAGGGGACCACTTCCTGAATGAGCATGTGGTTGTAGGTAGCTCCCTCACTTTGTAGTGAGGCTGAAGCAGCACCAGGTTATGATCTGCTTTCCCAAGCGCAGGCAGCGGGGTGGCGCTGTATGCGTCCTTAACATTTGCATACAGTAGGTAGATAGTCCTATTTCCCTGGGTGTTACAATCCACATACTGGGAGAAGGCAGGTAATGTTTTGTCCAGCGTCACATGGTTAAAGTCTCCAGAGATTAGCACAAGCGCCTCGGGGTGCTGCGTTTGTAACTTAGCAAATGCGGCGTGGATGATGTCACCCGCTATCTCCACATCCGCCCGAGGAGGGATGTAAACAATAACAACAATAATGCTGTTTCACTGTCTATATATTCAAGCTACCCTTTGCCATTTAAAATAATGTCTACTTCCTTCTTGGCTCTTCCTTTACTTCTAAAATATTGAAAGAACCTCTTTGAGCCATCGTTCGACTTTTCAACAGCAGTTCTCTCCAACTGTTTTTTAGTCTTCCTAATTTCCTTTTCAACTGTTGCTCTAACAACGACTACATGTTTGAATTCCAAGATACAAGTCTCTGCTTCTATGTTTTACCTTCTGGCCTGATTCTAAATTATATTCTGCTTTCCACTTTCTGAAATAATGATCATCAGGTCAAAGGTATTAAAGTCAGCATTTCACACTTCATGTTCGTCAAAGTTTGTGGATAATTCAAAATACTCTTCTACTTTTTACTATTATTTTGTCTTTCATTTTGGCAGAGGTTACTTACCCTTTCTCTCTTAGTTTATTTCCCTTGATTTTGGTTTCACATCTGCGGCTTGTCTGAAAGATTTTTTTAACTCCCCTATTTTCAACCGTGGCACATTTTGACTTTGCCTCTATCTCCAGATTCGAATTTTACATTTTACTGCTGTCACCTTGATTCCACAGGAGCAGTTCTACAAAATTGCATCCAAATTACGAAAAGATGTGATTCAAAATTAACATCTGTAAATATTGCTGAAACATGAAATTAGAGTGCAGAAATTAATTTGGTGGCATTCAAATCGCTAATGGGAAAAAGAAAAGTTAAAAATGAGTAAAAATACAGCCATGAAAAATTAAATATGAAAGCAAATCATGACAAATAATACTTAAAGATCAAGAACTGAACCAGAGACCAAACCCTGGCTATACCTTAACACTCCTTCCTTGTGTCTATAAAAATACAATTAAAAACGACTCCTGCATTTTAAGTAAGAACTTAAAACACATTTCAGAATCTCATACGCCCATTTAGAGTTTCCGTTAATGCTCTAACTTTCCTCAAGAGGATTATTCCTTCCACCCTAACCCTCCCTTTCTCATTCTTTATGTGAGCCGCTTCTCATCAGCACCATGGAGAGTGTCAGCTTTATTTCACAGCCAGCCTCATAGACGCAGTGGTTGCGCAGGTCCGTGGAACAAATTAATCACGGCTTGTAATATTAAATTACACAGCAGTCGCTTCAAGAGATGGAGGGTGGATTTAGGGGGCAGTGTTATCCTCCGTAGACAATTATCGCACAAATGTGAATCATATATGAGGTGACTCTGTTGACGTCAGTCCACATTGAATTACCTGTGCTTGTTATTAGCAACAGAGTGAAAATTCTTCCTATCAGGATCCCCTCGGGCTTTTCGTGTCTACGCCCTGTCTGGTCTTGAGTTTTTTTTTTTTTTTACTTTTTTTTTTTTTAATTCAACATCGCCAGTATTTCTCTGTCTTCTGAAAATTCCATTTCTACCTCTTGGATCTACCTACAAGGCAGAGTGGTGGCTGTGTGCCTAAGGATCTCTGCTGGTATCTGGAAGGTTGCTGGTTCAAATCTCGTTACTACATCAAAATCACACAACATAGACTCTTGTCATTAGGCACCTTAGCAGCATAAAGGACTTTAACTTCTAGATGGAAGTGTCTCTTCTCCCTTTTTTTATAATGTAGTCCTTTTGAAACTCTCTTTGTCTCTCTGTACTTTCAAAAATCGTTTGCTAGCCAGTTTCCCACGCACATCTTCCTGAATAACTGTCTAACCAATGTTTAGATTGTCAAGAGGATCGAACTGAATGTCCACATCACTTGCAATTGCTATCAAGCTGTATTTTAAAGATGGGATATGTCGTATCGACTCACAGAGCAAATTATTATTTAACTTGTACATTTGCTTATCCATGCACTTATCTAATCAGCCAATCATGTGGCAGCAGAATGTTGCATAAAATCATGCAGATGTAGATCAAGAGCTTCAGTTAACATTCACGTCACACCCCAGAATGGAGAAAAAATCTGGAGTCGGGGTTTTCGACTGTGTTAGGATTGTTGATGTCTGACGGGCCGATTTGAGTATTTCTGTACCTGATGATCTCCTGGGATTTTCAGAGTTAGCTCAGAATGGTGCAAATAAAGCAAAAAACAATCCAGTTAGCAGCAGTTCTGTGGCCTTGTTGATGAGAGTGAGACTGGTTCTAGCTGACAGAAAGACTATGGATAGACCCCCTCTAAAACTGTGGCGAGAAGAAAAGCATCTCAGAATGGGCAACATGTAGAACCTTGAGGTAGATGGGCTACATTTACATTATGTCATATCATCTACTGTTAAACCGTACTTCTAAAATTTTTATTATGCTGTATTAAGGAATTGTTCTGTTCTGTGTATTGTATTGTATTGACTCCCTACTTTTGACACCCACTGCACGCCCAACCTACCTGGAAAGGGGTCTCTCTTTGAACTGCCTTTCCCGAGGTTTCTTCCATTTTTCCCTACAAGGTTTTTATTGGGAGTTTTCCTTGTCTTCTCAGAGAGTCAAGGCTGGGGGGCTGTCAAGAGGCAGGGCCTGTTAAAACCCATTGCGGCACTTCCTGTGTGATTTTGGGCTATACAAAAATAAACTGTATTGTATTGTAAACTGTACAACACAGAAGACCACATCAGGTTCCACTCCTGTCAGCCAAGAACAGAAAAACCAAGGGCACAATGGGCACAGGTTCAGCCAAACTGGACAGCTAAGGACTGGTGTGAGGAATCTCGATTTCAAGCAGATAGTAGAGTCAAAGTCGGACGCCAACAGCATAAATCCATGCACCCAACCTGCCTTTTGTCATCATTTTATGCGGTTGGTGGTGTAATGGCATGGGGAATGTTTAATTGGCATACTGTTAACACCAGTCAGTCATCACTTGAATGCCAAGGCCTATTTGAGTATTGTCGATAACCATCTGCCAGAACTGGCTCATCTTCTAAGGGCTGCTTTCGACATGATAATGCACCATGTCACAAATATCAAAAGTCATCTCACGCTGGCTTCAGGAACATGACATTGAGTTCAGCGTTTGCCAGTGGCCAGATAAGAATCCAGCAGATGTGGTAGAACTGTAAAGTGCAGCTGACAAATCAGCCGAATATGTGTGATGCAATCATGTCAGCGTGGACCAGAATCTCAAAGGAATATTTCCAACATCTTGTGAATGTGCCATGAGGAACTGGTGCTGTTTTGAGAGCAAAAGGAGATCTTACCCTGTATGGTGGTCCGAAGAATTTGCTCATGAGTTTTGCTGCCACAGTATGGAAGTTTAAATCATTTGACTTTAATTAAGTCACGTAATCTCTGTGTTGCTCTGTAATGTAAATCTTTCTAAACATTTATTTCTTCATAAACAGTTGAATGTTTAAGAACTTTCGGCAAGGTGGGGGACTGGATGTCTGGTCCGGCCACTCCATTGCTTTCCATTTACTTTAATCGCAGGGCGGTATGGTATGTTGTGTTGTGTTTGTTATTTCATTATGTTTCTAATAAAAATGTAATTACAAAATATCACAAGTACATCGTTTAAATTTTTTTTAAGCTCAAACACAAAAGTCTAGACCAGTAATTTTCAACCGGGGTTCCACAGAATTCAAGGGTTCCGCCGAAAAAGTCCCATGATATAGGACATACTGGTGGATAATTGCACAGGGTTCTGTGAGCAAGGTAACTATTCGCGCAGGGTTCCACTCCAGCGAAAAAGTTGAAAAGCACTGGTCTAGACTAAAGTCTAAACTTACTGTTACTCAGAATCCGAGTCAGAGCTTTCTTCTACCTTTTAATGGCTTTTGTATTCTCACTTACAGTGCACTGCATCAGCGATCTCATAAGCCAGCGTTCGAGGGTCCAGTTAGTGGATTGTCGGGAAACTTAAAGTCAGACCTTCAATGGATATGTCAGAAGATGAAGTGATAACAAGCAATTTACAACCAAACTCCACGGAGTTGAATCAGATTGTCTAACAGCTGCTTATTTCAAAAGCACCAAGTGTTCAATAGGCTGATGTGTGCAAAACTGCGTTTAGTGAAGCAGCGCTGCCAAACACCCACAGACGTGTCAGATTTACATCAATAACCAGTGGGCTGCTTGCCTCTGTAAAGTCAGCAAATACAGATGACTTACACACTGACCCCCGTTTGTGCAGCAGAGCTTGTGACAGGGTGCAGCAGAATCGCCTGTTACAGTGCCTAGAAATGGGCTCACCCTCTCCTTGGACATACAGTATATAGAATATTGGATCACAGTGGACAAAATTTGGCTTTTTGGTGCTGATCAAAAGAAAATGTCTAAGTGAAAACAAATGTCAGCAAAGTGGTCTAAATTAATTGCAATACAGATAACAACTGATCATTGTATTCACGCCTTTCAAGTTAGTATTCAGTAGATGCACGTTTACCTGCCATGACAGCTTTAAATCTGCATGCTCCAGTCTCTATCAGCTTTGCACATCTCGACACTGCCACTGCTCCCCAATCTTCATAGCAAAACTACTCAGGCTCTGGCTCAAGTGTCACAGAGATCGTGAGTGAGCAGCCATTATCAAGACCATTCTCAACTGGACTGATATCTGCAGTCTGACTGGGCCACTTCAAGGCATTCACATTACTGTTTTCGAGCAATTCCTGTACAGCTTTGTCTTTCTGCTTTGTGTTGCTGCCTTTCAGGCAAACAAGTCAAAGTCGCAGGTCTCTTGCCAACTACAACATGTTTTCCACAAGGATTTCCTTGTAATATGCTGCATCCATTTTATCAGTCTTCCTTCACCAGCCTTCCTCGGCCTGCTGCAGAGGAGCATCCCCTGGACCCTGATGTTGTCTCCATTATGCTTCATGATTGGGATGTTGTGTTTGATAATGTGAAATGTAACGTGATTAATTATGGTCTCATCAAACTATAGAACCTTCTTTCAGATGACTTCAGAGACTACCATTTGCCTTTCTGCTAAGCTGTCCTGTCTGTTTTTTCCCTTTCATACGTTCATATAAAGCTGTGATAGGTGAAGAAGCTGAGGTAACAGTTGTTGTTTGCATAGCCTCTCCAATGTCATCCAGTGGATTTTGTACCTCCTTAAGAGGTCTGAAAGGAGTTAAGGAATGATAGATAGACAGATCGATCGATAAGAAAGATGCTATGATGATAGATATGAAATGCACTGCATGATAGATAGATAGATAGATAGATAGATAGATAGATAGATAGATAGATAGATAGATAGATAGATAGATAGATAGATAGATAGATAGATTTAGGTCCATAAATATTGGAACATAGGCAGCTTTTTTCTAATTTTGGTTCTGTACATTACCACAATGAATTTTAAATGAAACAACTCAGATGCAGTTGAAGTGCAGACGTTCAGCTTTAATTCAGTGGGGTGAACAAAACAATTGCATAAAAATATGAGGCAACTAAAGCATTTTTTAACACAATCCGTTTATTTCAGGGGCTCAAACGTAATTGGACAAATTAAGTAACTGGAAATAAAATGTTCATTTCTAATACTTGGTTGAAAACCCTTTGCTGGCAATGACAGCCTGCAGTTTTGAACTCACGGACATCACCAGATGCTGGGTTTCCTCCTTTTTAATGCTCTGCCAGGCCTTTACTGCAGCGGCTTTCAGTTGCTGTTTTTTGTGGGCCTTTCTGTCCGAAGTTTAGTCTTAAACAAGTGAAATGCCTGCTCAATTGGGTTAAGATCAGGTGACTGACTTGGCCATTCAAGAATTTTCCACTTCTTTGCTTTAATAAACTCCTGGGTTGCTTTGGCTGTATGTTTTGGGTCATTGTCCATCTGTATCATGAAACGCCGCCCAATCAATTTGACTGCATTTAGCTGGATTTGAGCAGACAGTATGTCTCTGAACACCTCAGAATTCATTCGGCTGCTTCTGTCCTGTGTCACATCATCAATAAACACTAGTGTCCCGGTGCCACTGGCAGCCATGCACGCCCAAGCCATCACACTGCCTCCACCGTGTTTTACAGGTGATGTGGTATGCTTTGGATAATGAGCTGTTCCACACCTTCTCCATACTTTTTTCTTGCCATCATTATGGTGGAGGTTGATCTTGGTTTCATCTGTCCAAAGAATGTTTTTCCAGAACTGTGCTGGTTTTTTTAGATGTTCTTTAGCAAAGTCCAATCTAGCTTTTCTATTCATGAGGCGTATGAGTGGCTTGCACCTTGCAGTGCACCCTCTGTATTTCCTTTCATGCAGTCTTCTCTTTATGGTAGACTTGAATATCGATACGCCGACCCCCTGGAGAGTGTTGTTCACTTGGTTGGTTGTTGTGAAGGGGTTTCTCTTCACCATGGAAATAATTCTGCGATCATCCACCACTGTTGTCTTCCGTGGACATCCAGGGACCTCATGTATAAATGGTGCGTACGCACAGAAATGTTGCATAAGAAGTTTTCCACGTTCAAATCGCGATGTATAAAACCTACACTTGGCGTAAAGCCACGCACTTTTCCACGGTACCTCATACCTTGTGGTACGCAAGTTCTCTGCTCGGTTTTGCAGACTGGCGGCACCCAGCATCAAAGCAAAGCTACTGTTCCTGTGTGGTTACTCTTTATTTTCCTGATGCGGCTTTATAAATACACTGAAACTAACCGCATATTGTTTATTAGTGTAATGCATCTGATTGTAATTAACCTGTAACAATATGATGGTCCAGGGAATAGCCATAGTATTCCAAATACCATAACTGCTTTAGCGTTGTTACTCTCACTGCACCTTCTTCTTCTTCTTTCAGCTGCTCCTGTTAGGAGTTGCCATAGCAGATCATCTTTTATCATATTACTCTCACTGCACCACTCAGAGTATTTATATCACTGTATCTGAGTGGGGAAGCACAGCAGCAGCTGATCGGAAAGAGAATTATCGGTATGCAGCATCAAGCACTCGCTACCTCAACCACGGCAAAACGTTTCAAAGCCTTTCCTGTACGGACCTAGTGGTTCAGAAACAGTTTCATCCCAAGAACTTTAAATGCAGTCAATCAAGTGCACCTTGTAGAACTGTTTGTACTTATAAGTACAATCACCCCACTGTAAACTTACACTACAGTTATAATATTGCACAACCTGAGTCACTTTATAAAGCGCGTATTTAAATATGATGACGATATCATTTTTAAGATGAAATGCAGCAAAATATGTTTATTATATTATACAGGTAAAACTTTAACTTCATTTAAATAATCTATATGCTTCACTGGGACTGGCGTGAAGGATAGAATAATTAAACATGTACTACGAAGATAGTTCAATGTTCCTTAAACGTTTTGAAGAATCGGCGCTAAGCCTACAGATGGCTTAACTTCTATTACAGAGCTGATTGTATGGCGATCTGTGTCCAGTCGGAGGAAGAGAGCCGGTTTAAGAAGCAAGTAGTGATTCACACACATAGAGCACATAGAAAATCAAATACAAAACAAAGCATTTAACATGCTACTTTAATTACGATGTGATTTGAGAAACTGGTTAATTAAATGATTTTAAGATGACGTTTATGATGTTCTACTTTAGTGACAAAATAAACTACGTGATTTAAGTGGAAATTTCGAGATTGAAGTTCACATTTCGTGCATTTTTCCCACTGTGTGCCTATTTTTTTGTCTGTACCCTAATAAGCTTTCATATGACACTCAGATGGTGGGCTACAACTTGATTTTTCACAGTGACTTTGTTATCTGAGCTTTCAAGTTTCTCCAACTCGCTATGTCACTCGATCAACTTCCTTTTGTTGATTATACTACTGTTTAATTAAACAAATAGTACGTTTTTCCTTTGCCTCCACTTGGTATTCGCTGAAATTCCTATATTTTCCCCTGTGCTTTTCCCATTGTCTTTTCACAGAAGGCTGAGCTTAAGGGCGATTTATATTGATTTGCATATTCAAAGAGGCGTAATTCTGGTAGGAGTTGGAGCGGGACATAAGGCGTGTTCACGAGCGTTAGTTTTTACGCTGACCGGGATTTATGTAGCGGAAGAACGTGGAAGTTGGAGTACGCACAGATTTCTGCATCTGGATTTTTCAGTGCATAAGCACATTTCGGCTTTTGTGCTTACGTCATGTTATAGTGCGAATTATACGCACAGTGTTATACATGAGGCCCCAGGGCTTTTTGCGTTTCTGAGTTCACCAGTGCTTGCTTTCTTTCTCAGGATGTACCAAACTGCAGATTTTGCCACTCGTAATATTGTAGCAATTTCTCAGATGGGTTTTTTCTGTTTTCACAGCTTAAGGATGGCTTCTTTCACCTGCATGGAGAGCTCCTTTGACCGCATGTTGTCCGTTCACAGCAAAATCTTCCACATGTAAGCACCACACCTCAAATCAATTCCAGGCCTTTTATCTGCTTAATTGATAAGACATAACGACGGACTCGCCCACACCTGCCCATGAATCAATTGTCCAATTACTTTTGAGCCCCTGAAATGAAAGGATTGTGTTCAAAAAATGCTTTAGTTGCCTCACATTTTTATGCAATCGTTTTGTTCAACCCACTGAATTAAACCTGAAAGTCTGCACTTCAACTACATCTGAGTTGTTTCATTTAAAATTAATTGTGGTAATGTACAGAACCAAAATTAGAAAAAAGCTGCCTATGTTCCAATATTTATGGACCTAACTGTAGATAGATAGATAGATAGATAGATAGATAGATAGATCCTATGATGACAGATATGAAATGCACTGCATAAAAAATATTATTTATTTCAAGACTGGAATGATATTTTATTATTATGAGTATGGTTAATACTATTAATAGCTGCTTCAGAATGCATGTCTAAACTAAGGTTTTTGCAGAACAATTCTTCACTACTGTTTCCTGATGAATATCACAGGCGTCTTTTATATTTTAGGTGTCTGACAGACATTTGATGACACGTTTAAGTGGCTCTGTAAGATAAGCAAGCATGTCCCTTCTGAATTTTCCACGCTGCCTGTTTTGTCATCAGTGTTGAGATTTATCTCTTTGGTTTGATCTCTCAGCACATGTGATATTAACGGCAGGAATCTCTTTCTCCCATGTGGCTCTTTTAACTGCTTGCTGACTAATGTTTCCAGTTGTCAGTTTCATTCAGCTGATCAATGGATATTAACTACCAAGAGCCTTTAAAAAGTTCTCCACAGCACATCCGTATCTGCTACACAAGGCAGTGTCATGCCCTGGATGAGATGCCAGTCTCAGGGCACATTCTGGCCTGCTTAAAGCTTTTGAAAAGCCCATTTGGCACTTCATTGGACTGTGGCAGGAAAGCACATTACCTTGACCACATAGATCTTCCTTCATACAATGACAGTGTGTCTGTATAATTGATTGTATTTCTAATTGGACAGACTGTTAATTTTCTTTCACTGAAACATATGTTTGATTGTCACATTATAACACTTCTTTTTGTCGTGCATATTTTCACAACAAATAAAGCAAAAGATCTTTATGTAATTATTCATTCATTTTGTTCCTTCTAATCCTGGTGCCTACCTCAGCAGCATTGAGTTTAAAGGCCGGTTACACTTGGAGACAACAACACAAATAAACTGGGCTGATTAGACTGGGCCAATAGACTTCTTCTGTGTGTCTTTGGAATGAGGGAGCAAAACTGGAATATCTGGAAGAAACCCACAAGCTGACCCTCAGAAATACTGCAGGCTCAACATAAGATGACTCGTGCCATGCTACCCAGTACACCACCAAAATGCAAAATAAGACAGATTGTAATATGATTCCAAACTACAACAATTGGCATAGCAGGCACTGTGGAAGGGTGGACTGCATTGTGGCATTGTATGGAAAGGCAGGGGTTCACTGAGAGACAGAGAACAGAAAGCAGTACTTAGAAGCAGTTTATGTGGTCATTAATGAGGAAGTTCTCCTGTTATTCAGATTAAAGAGGAGCTGCTTCTTAGGGCCTTTTTAATCCAGACATCATGAATTTACAGACTATAAAAATGGTAGTTATCACCATGTAAATGCATCAAACTGGGATTCATTTCATAACAAAACATTTGGCATAGTCGGCAGGACTTGCACTGCGGTAAAGTAAAACAACAAAACTAAAGCCAAAGTGAAAGTGTAAAATGAAAGCGAAACATGGTTCTCTCTCTCTGTGACTTAAAATCCATATTTTATAAAATGAATGAAATCCATTAAAAAAAATGTAAACTTACGATAAATTCATAAAAGTGCTGACTTTTATTACAGAGAGAATTCAAAGATGATAGCCTAAAAAATAAATAGGTAGAAGCTGATGCTACAGCATATTCAGTTAAATTATAGAGATGAAGCGTATCTTTCAGCCACATTGTCTGGGGCTCCCACTCCATTATATATGAAACATGGAACACAATTCAACAAACAAACTAAATTAAAATTCTTAACAAATGTACATTGGTTATATTAACACATTGTTATACGTGTCTTTTTGTCTAGTTTGTGTTTAATTTTTCACATGAGGATTCCAGTTTTTTATTTTGACTCGATTTAATTTTCACTCACGTCTTGTCTTCTTTGTTTGCGTGATGCCGTTTGAAGGCATCATGTGACCGCATTCGTCATTCTGCTAATGTCATGAAAGTAACAATATATAAATGTGACGGTCACTATATGAACAAACCCACAGCAGATATATTTATTGACATAGTCTCCATTTGCACGATCAATTTCTGAATTCAAGTAGGTCGGTGCTTCTGGTTATGACTTCTTTTTGCTCCTGACATCTTTTATTTTGGCGTTTGATTATTTCTAGCACTATGGTATTGACCCTTTGCTTTTCCTGACTATGCCTGACTATTCAAGATTCTTGATCTCTTGGTCTTTCCTTCTGTCACAATAATCCTCAGACATGTGTGATATACTGTATGGCCAGTCATTCATCCCGGCCAATACCCACCACGCCGCCAGGTGGAGCCCTCCCTGCAGCAGAGAAGTGCCCCGAAGGCCAGCAGGACATCATGGACATTGGAGCCTTTATTCACAGCCCTGCTGGATACCATGGGGGCCGCTAGGAGATGCTGCAGGGAGGAACAACGATTATTTGCCTTACGCCCCGGAAGTACGTCCGAGTCACATGGACAAGGGGAATGACGTGCATCTGGGGTGAAGAAAAGAACTTTTGATCTGACCCGGAAGTGATAGGAGATCACATGGACTGGGGATTGGAAACACTTCCGGGTCAGGGATTATAAAGGACTATGGGAAATCCCCAGACGGCGAGCTGAGCTGGGTGGAAGGGTGGCAACGTGTCTGGGAGTGGAGGATTGTAATATTATTGGATTATTGTAGTGTACAGTATATGAGTATTGTGGAGAGTAGGGTGCTTTGTGCACTGTGCAGTTTAAATAAAGTCAATATTTGGACTTTTATCTGGTGTCTGGCGTCTTGGACAAGGGTTCAAAGGAGCGATAGCGGACCCAATCTGTCACACATGTCATAATTATTATTTGTTTTGTTTGTGTGGCAATTTACAGTTTGTTATCATGGATAATCTATTTTTGGACATCTGAACAATTCTTGTTTTTGCAAAGTGTGCTTTTAATATTTTGAGTGTCTTATGTTTACGTGACATGACGGGCTGAGACACCTCACATGACAGCGATCCGCACTCCCTGGACGTCAGTGAAAGTCCACTGTAAATTCAGCAGCAGCACCATGTTTCATTATCCCTCGAATCGATAAACTATGAACAAAAATCACTCCAGCGTGGTCAACACATAGACCAAACATTAGGTCTTATTTTCGGTTTCAATGCCCTTTTCCTGTATAAATAAGGAAGACAAACCATTTGACGATGTCGATTTCCCAGTGCCACATAAAACAAAGTGGGGAGTCTCAAGAGTGATAAGAAGAAAGCATTTTCATGTCAAAGTGAATTATTAAGAAACCTGAAGACAATACGGGATCGTTGATGAGCAGAATCAATTTCATTCATAGACCTCAATGATTCACCTGCCTCCGATTTCTGACCTCATTAAGGCTCCAGGAGTACCTTTGGCTCTTCTAATGATTCTGCCTTTTAATGGCAGTGCTCTGGTGATCCTCATATCTGAAGAATCAGTCAATTTATCACTTTAATTACTAACATTTATCCAAACACCATCCACAGCACACCTTAAATAAGAAGGAGACCGCGTGTTACCATTCTCTTCTTATTCAGGGCAAGCGGTGTGAGTCAGAGGACAGATGATCTCAGAATGACACTTTGTGGCTAGCATGTGTTCTGAAGGACACTTGGACTGTCCAAGAGTGTGAAGACAATTCAACTGGGACATGAGATGAACATGGAGTTGTATTAAGTGATGGAGAAATTTTCATTTGAAGCTTCTTCCCATTTTCCAAATCTGTTTCTAAGGTATGATGATGACGCTCATCTCAGCCTCCATTAGTTAAAAAAAAAATCCTGCTCTTAACTGGATTGGTTCTTACATGGTATACAGTTATTGCTCCATTTTCTGCATTTAATGAGATAATCCAAAAATATCCAGTATAAATTATTCAGTTGCCCATTACTTAATTGGCTGATTAAATTATTAAATAATTCACATGTCTAATAACTGATTCATTAATTTGTCCATTAATTAATTGATTCATTCATCTGCTCATGAATTCATTCACTGTTTTATGAAGTAAATCACATGTCTAATAACTAAATGATTCATTCATTCATTCATTTACCCATTAATTGACTGTTTGATGATTTAAAAAAATCACATGCCTAATAGCTTCCTTAATTCATATATCCCCTAATTAATCAATCAATTAATTTGCCAATTAATGAATAGATTCATTCATTTATTAAATAACTCTAAAAACTAATTTATTCATTCCTTTATTAAACTGTTCATTAATTAATCAATTGACTTATTTATTTGCCAAATTAATCAATGATTTGATTCATTTATTACAAAATTCACTTGTGCAACATCTGACTGATTTACTGATTCATTCATTCATACATTCATTTGCCCGTGAATTGGTTATTATTATTATTTTTCTTTTACATTAACTGACTGATTCCATCATCCATTTGTCTAATAATAAATCAGTCGATTCATCCATCTGCCTATTAATTAATTGATTGATTTATGAAATAATTTACATGTCCAACAACTAAATGATTCATTACTTATTTTAACCATTGATTGTTTGATGACTTATTAAATAATTCAGGTGCAATATAAATAAAAATTAATTATTATGATTATTATTATTATTACATATCCATGAACTTTTCCTTCATTTGATTTTCCATTAATAATCAATTCCTTGTCAATTAATAAACGGTGTCATTTATTAACTAATTCACACATGCAATAACATTTTATTTATTCCTTCATTATTTGTTCATTAATTATTCAATCAATTCATTTAATTGCCAATTAGTAGATTGATTCAGTTCTTAAATAATTCATGTGTGCAATTATCTGATTGATTGACGCATTCATTCATTTGACCATTAATTCATTAAGTTATTAATTCATTTTTTCAGTAGCTGGTTTTTTCATTCTTCCATCCATTTGTCTATGAAATATATTAATTTGTTAATTAATTTGCCTATTAATTGTTTGATTCATTTAATAATTCACATATCCAGTAACTAATATATTCTTTTGTCCATTAATTAATCAATTGGTTCATTCATTTGCGTATCAATTAGTTAATTAATGTATTCATTAAATTGTATTTCCATTAACTAATTCATTAATTCATTTGTCAACAATTGAATTCATTCATTTGCTTATTAATAAAAGGATTGATTTAGTAAACAATGCACTTTGTGTAATTCTTTCATTAATTCTTTTTGCATTCATTAATTGAGGACATATTAATAATGCACTTGCCTATTAACTAATTGTCTACATTAGTTCATTTTCTTACTACTTGGTTGATGATTTACTAATAATGCACTTGTCTATTAACTAATTCATTCATTAATTAATTTGTCCATTAATCTATGCATTCATTTGTTCATTAAATAACTGATTGATTTATTAAGTAATCTACTTCTCCACTAACTAATTGAATCATTCTTTCATTTATCCAATAATTAATTGATTAATGAACTCATTCATTCAGTTATGTGCCCATTAATTGTGTCATTGATTTATTAATTATTTCACTTGCCCATTAAATAATCTATAGATTAATTCATATATCCATTATGTAAGGTATGGAATAATGGATTAATTTATTCATTCATTCATTTTACAAACCTATTATTTTTGTCACCTCAGTGCTGTTCATAGAGGATCTGAACAGCAGCGTAACTTGAAATTCATGGGTCTCTAGTGCAAAAAATAAATTAGGCCAGTGTTGTGAAATTAAATTAAATCCAATTAAAAACTTGGATCAAATCCAATTAAAAAATGACCACCATTAATGACACACATCAAGCTCATAAGATACATAAAATGTCATAAGCTTTGAAAACACTGTGATTAAAAAAAAATGTAGAGAGCCTGTTAATAATAAAGCCTTGTAGCCCCCTGGCCCTCTAGTGCATCTAACTGCCCACCCGCCACTAGGTTGCCTACGTTGATGGTGTACCATCTTTTCAAAGTAACTAGAGAAAGCTAGGAGAGAATGGCCATTTCCAGCAGAGACAGTGGTGGACTTCTATTTGAACCCATCAATTCTGCGGTGGGCACCAGTGCAGCAGCAGTGCCACTCAGTCTCTGCACTTTTATAGGATACAATTTGTGAAGAAAAAGGCTTGTTGTTTTTCTTTTTCTGGCCTTACTTTAAGTCTTTTTTCTTGTTTTTTTTTAAATCAACAGGAATTCTCAAAGCTGCTGCCTACTTGAGGTGCAAACATCTGCTTAATCCCCATTGTGATTTGTCCTTGGCTTTTAAGCAAAACTTTTGCAAAGCAACAAAGAGAGACAACTAGAAAATATTTTTCAAAATGACAAGAAAATTGATTCAAGACATTGAGGGGATTAACGTTTGCTGAAATTTCTAGGAAATGTCAGTCACACACTGAGATGCGTTAATGATTTTGTGGGCCTTAAAAGCATCGTCTGAATACACCAAGACATGAAGTGAGAGCAAGAGGTGACCTTCGATTCAGAAGTAGACCAGATCACAGCCCAGTGGTCGCCATGCTGCCTCCTGACAGCTCTGGGACTCTTTGTGCTACTGATTGACGGAGCCGATCCTGACTCAGTGCTTTTGATTTTAGTTTAACTTACAGCTGTCTCCTTCATTCTTGCCTTTTGCTTAGGGAGAGCAGTCTCTAACTGGAGATAGGATCCTTCCATGATGTCCAGACAGCAACCTGAAATCCCCAGAGAGGATGTTTTCCATAATAATTTGCTTTTGAATAGATGCCAACTTTCCAGTCACTTTGTCAATGTAAAATTGTCACTTTTAAAATGTGCCAACACAGCGGGATTCACTTCAGGCTCATTACTTTAAAGCCCAAATTTCTATCACGGATGGCGTTTGTACTGTGTGTGCTTTCTGATAGGAAATCACGTAATTCCTTAAGGAGCTGATAGGAAGTTAGACAGAATGTTCTGGTTTAACTATGCATGTACGTGGTTTCTCAGAACGTTGTCAGCAAGCAGGGTGTGCTGATTATGAAATGATTTTACAGACCGGGAAATGGGTTTGGGTGGCTCGTGATTTTTCTTACCTGACAATACTACTTCTACTACCACTACTACGATATTTTCACAGATCTTGCAACTCTGGTGGAAGAATAATGTCGCTTATACGAGGGACGTTCAAAAAATTTCCGAATTTTTATATTTTTGTTGGAAACGGTGAAGGCAGGAGGAGTAGTAATTGGTCATATCTGAGAGTGTCATGTGACTAGTTTTGTCTGGCAAGCTGGCTGCCCTTGCAGTTTAGTATAAGAGTTGTCACCCTGTGGTGAAGATGGCTGCATTGCACCAAAGAGGAACAACATTCTGTCATACGCTTTTTGTGGAAGCACAAATTCATCTCCACATGTGTGCTCAGTATGGTGATAAAGTTCAGTCTCGTAGAGTCGTCTATGAGTGTATTGAAATTTTCGAAAATGGTCGTACTAGTGTGACGAATGCAGAGGAGGTTCAGCTACTGCCACAACCACGAGTAATGAAGAAATTTTTGCTGATGGCAATAAAAAGTTGGTACGACGCTGGGAAAATTGCATCGCAAAGGAAGGTGACTATGTAGATAAGTAATGTAATTTGTTTTTGAAATTCTTAATAAATGGAGTTAAAAGAAAGTGCGGAAACTTTTTGAACATCCCTCGTACTATCACAGCCGTAACCAATTTTGTTTTTAATTCTTCCTACCCGTCATTGACATACAATACAATACAGTTTATTTTTGTATAGCCCAAAATCACACAGGAAGTGCCGCAATGGGCTTTAACAGGCCCTGCCTTTTGACAGCCCCCCAGCCTTGACTCTCTGAGAAGACAAGGAAAAACTCCCAATAAAAACCTTGTAGGGAAAATGGAAGAAACCTCGGGAAAGGCAGTTCAAAGAGAGACCCCTTTCCAGGTAGGTTGGGCGTGCAGTGGGTGTCAAAAGTAGGGGGTCAATACAATACAATATACAGAACAGAACAATTCCTTAAGACAGCATAATAATAAAAATTTTAGAAGTACGGTTTAACAGTAGATGATATGACATAATTAGGTTTGGATATTTTTAGAGTCCTGGAGACCTCATCCATCTAGCTGCCTCCCCATTTGGCCATGCCACGGCTGAAACGTTGCTCGATGAAAGGACCCTCTTTCCCATGATTCCTGTGATCCTCCATCAGGGATGACTTTACCATAGGCAGGCAAACAACTTGGCAGGTGGGCGTGGCACCAATGCCACATTTGGGTACCGAGAAAGAAACAGAATAGGTGAGGGTTAGTATTCAAATATAATTATCATGTTACTTATGTTATAGTGCTAATGACTAACAACAGAGATGCAGTATGTACAGTTAATCAGCAGCTCTAGTCAGGATATGCTAAACTGAAGTAGTGAGTCTTCAGCCGGGATTTAAAGGCTGAGACTGAAGGGGCATCTCTTATGGAAGCAGGAAGACCATTCCACAGTTTAGGGGCCCTGTAACTAAAAGCTCGACCTCCCACTGTTATTTTATTAATCCTTGGAATCCTAAGCAGACCGGCATCTTGAGATCTTAATGTGCGCTCAGGTTTGTAAGTCATGATAAGTTCAGACAAGTAAGCCGGACCTTGGCCATTTAATGCTTTTTATGTTAAAAGGAGGATTTTGAAATCTGCCCTAAACTTAAACTGGGAGCCAGTGTAAAGATTTAAGAACTGGGTTATGTGTTCATATTTTCTTGTTCTTGTAATAATTCTTGCAGCGCATTTTGGATTAACTGGAGGCTGTATAGAGAACAGTTTGAACAGCCAGTGAACACCGCATTGCAGTAGTCAATCCTACTAGAGATAAATGCATGAATTAATTTCTCACAATCCTGTTTATTTAGAAAGCGCCTTAATTTCCTAACATTTTTAAGATGGAAAAACATGTTTTGGACGACTTTGTAATATGTGCTTTAAATGACATGCTAGAGTCAAAGATAACTCCTAGATTGCGGGCTGATTCAGTAAAATTAATTGGGATTCCAACTGAGTTAAATGACGACAAAATATTGCTGTGATCAGCGTCATTCCCTCCAACAATTAACATCTCTGTTTTATCTGTATTTAAAGACAAGTAGTTCTCATTCATCCATTCCTTTAATTCACTAACACAACTAATTAAAGACAACATCGGAGAAACTTCATTTGATTTAAATGAAAGGTATAACTGGGTGTCATCTGCATACAGTGAAAATTAACATTATGTTTCCTAATGAGAGATCCCAGTGGAAGCATGTAAAGTGAAAACAGTAAAGGTCCCAGTACTGAGCCCTGCGGACACCATATTGAACTTCTGTGTATAATGATGGAGTACTGTCAGCACATTTCTGTACATACTGGAATCGATTTGATAAATAAGAACTGAACCAAGCGAGCACGGGCCTGTAAGCCCAACATCGTTTTCTAGCCTGTGCAGTAAAATAGAATGGTCAATGGTGTCAAATGCTGCACTTAAGTCCAACAACATAATTACAGTGGAATTTCCTTCATCAGAGGATATCAGAATGTCATTTACAACCCGTGTTAGTGCCGTTTCTGTACTATGACCAGTCGAAAGCCAGACTGGAATTTCTCAAATAAATTGTAATGTAAGGTGTGACTGAAGCTGACTGGCGACTACTTTTCTAGTATTTTAGAGAGAAATGGTAAATTTGAAATAGGCCTATAGTTATTTAGTATGTGTGGGTCTAGGTCTGACTTTTTAAGTAAAGGTTTAATGACTGACACTTTTAGTGCATCAGGTACTGTGCCATGCAGTAATGAACTATTGATAATGGTTAGAATAGGCTGCAAGAACATCCATTGCACTTATTACTAGTTTTGTTGGCACTGGATCTAGGGAACAAGTAGTGGGCTTCATTTTAGTAATTAAAGTTAAGACTTCCTGGTGAGTTACAGGATTAAAATTATTAAAGTGCTGAATGCAATGTGCAGGGTCTGCTAAGCTAGTATTTGGTTTGTACTGTGATGCTGAGATCTGGGATCTTATATTTTTAATTTTCTCATTGAAGAAGTTCATAAAGTCTGTACTGCTAATATCTGTTGGTATTTTGCACTGTTGATCTGAATTCCCATTTGTTAATTTAGCCACTGCTCTAAAAGTACCCTAGGATTTTTATTATTGCTATCTATTAATGTAGAATAGTATTCTGAGCGAGCTTTAAAGAGGGCTTTTTATATTTATTAACACTCTCTGTCCATGCAATTTGAAAGACATGTAGCTTTGTTGTTCTCCATCTGCGCCCAGTTTTCGACACTCTAATTTAAGAGCTCGAGTATTTTCATTAAACCAGGGAGAGTTTCTATGTGCTTTGATCACTTTTGTTTTTAGGGGAGCCACTGTGTCCAGAGCATCTCTCAAGGTCACATTATAATGTGATATTAGCTGATCTAAATTGTTTTCCACGTTTACATTTGATGTTAACTGATCTAAATGGTTTTCCACAATTACACTCGACTTACTCAAGGTATCTATAAATTTTGAAGCAGAATTACAATCTAGATGTCGCACTGTCTTTGTTTTAATCTGTGAGTGCTGGCATGGGCAGAACTAAATCAAATAATTAAGAAGTGATCGGAAATAACTACATTTAATGGAGTAATATTTAAATTTTGAATTTCAACTTTGTAAGTTATAATTAAATCTAATGTATGGTTATGATTATGAGTTGGACCTTTGACAATCTGACAAAATCCTACTGAATTTAACAAATAAGTAAAACATTTGCTAAAAGTGTCAGTTTCCACATCAATGTGTACATTAAAATCCCCATCAGAACTACGTGATCATAATTTATAGCCAAATCAGACAGAAGGTTGCTAAATTCAGTCATGAACAATGAATATGGCCCTGGTGGTCTGTAGACTAGCACTATAATTGTGTTGGAATCTGTTTTAATATTTAAAATGAATGCCTCAAAGGATGTAAAGTTGCCTAAATTTTTAGGAGTGATTTGCATTTTGTTACAATGAATTATTCCAAGGCCTCCTCCTCGACCAGAATCTCTAGACTTATGAAGGAACGAGTATCCATCTGGTGACGCCTCAGCTAGGGAACAGTGTCACATTTACTAAGCCAGGTTTCAGTAAGAAGACACAGATCAGATTTTGTACTTAATATATATCATTTACCAAAACAGCTTTAGTGCCAAGAGAGCAATGTTCAATAAACAGCATTTAAAACTGCATGGTTCTTTCTGAACTGCTGATATATTTTTGTTTTAATTTGAATTAAATTTCTATTACAGATGCCCCTGGTGGAGTGTCTGGTTTTATCCCTTGGTCTAATTATACACCTTATTTTTGGTTATCAATTAATTTATGGTTTGTATCAAGACTAAATTTACTGGATGCCCCACAACAGGGATTATGGGTAACAGCTTCAGGAAAATAACAGGTGGGATAAAGAACAGCCTGTGATTTAAGATCACATGACTGCGGCCTGGATGGTGCTCTAATCAGTCAACCAGGCAGTTTTGCTGCCATATTTTGGGATAATACATAAGATCCCCTCCAGTTAGGATGAAGACCATCTCTTCTGAAAAATCCAGGCCTTTCCCAAAAATCATCCCAATTGTTCACAAATGCTATGCTTTTATTTGCACACCAGGTTTCTAGCCAGCAGTGAAAGGAATGCAATCTGCTATAAATCACATCCCTCTATATAATCTTGGTAAGGGACCAGATACAATTAAATTCCGACATTTTGTTTTAGCTTTGGTGCATAGAGATGAAGTTCCGCTTTAATACCTCAGATTGCTGTAAATAAATATCATTAGTGCCGACATGCAGCAATAAGGTAGATACTTCATCGCGGCAACACGGTCCAATCGGCCTTTATGCCAGAAATCTTGGCCCCTGCAAGGCACTTAACATTAACTGCTGGTTTAACATAGTTTGGAATTCTAACATTCCGCACTATGGAATCGCCAATTATGAGCACTTTATTATTCTCAGTTTCCACAGGCGCTGCAGAGAGCTGAGAACCTGTTCTGGGTCCGAATTGGTGACCTGGGTGCTGGGGGACTAAATTTTGGATTCTTGGACCCCCGTCTTACTGTTACCCACTCGCCCTGTGGCTGAATTGGTGCTGCTGATTTCGGCAATACTTCAGAGACTGAAGCCGAATCAGATGTAGCCGAATTGTCTAAACAAACCGAGTCGATCCAATTTTCGGTTTGCCTAATCGCTATCAGATTCCTAACGCGGTCCTCCAATTCGCGTATTTTCCCGACCAACTCTAAATTAACTAAACATTTTTGGCAGGTGAAGCTATCTGCACTGTCGGCCGGAAAACCTGAGCTGTACATACTGCAGGACACACAACATATAAACGTGCCCTCGATGGGCAGAGAGCAGATAGAACTTACATTAAGTGTTGAAGTCATCTTTGCCATTTTATAGGTGCTTCAGCGCTTTCCGTGTTCAGCTGAATCACCTTCGCTTTAAGTTTCCACCACCCGCTGAGCGATCGAATTTTATTTCTCACTGCCGGTTATTTCTACTGGTCAGCTACCGGCTTTACCTCAGGTGAACTTGCTCGGGTGCTATCGAAGGGCTACGTGCCTGTGGGAGACGCCGCCGCTCTCTGCTTCCGCTCGCTGATCCGCTCTCTGCTTCCGCTCGCTGATCCGCTCTCTGCTTCCGCTCGCTGATCCGCTCTCTCTTTTGTGAACATTGTCTGTCCCATATAGGGTTTTTCAATATGAAGATTTTAAATTCCGTATTCCTTTTTGCAATAAAAGTTTATATAAGATATTTTTATGTCTTCCCATCATGCCATGTTATTTTTAATGAGCTCCAGTAACCACTGCATTACCAAAAAAATGCATGGCACGTGACGTCAAAGACACATCAGTATAAAGATCAGCCAGTTCACTTTCACAGTCACCCAAGTTTGTACATAAACCGCTAAAATATGATTGTCTGATTTTGTTACTTCCTAGGTACTAATGGAAAAATATGAATCTTTTGCATAGCCTCACAGTAAAAAAAAACCCTGACTTGATAAAGTCGTCACATGATTGTGAATCAGTGGTGGCATATAACGTATGGTGGCGACTCATAGGTGCTCACTCTCACTGATGCATTTTTGTTGTTACATCACTATAGTCAAGTTGTATCAACCTGGGCATAAGTCAACAGCAGTTTTAGTTGGCATTTTATCATGCATTGAGCAGTTTAGTGCTGGCTGCTGGGGAACTAATAAAAATGACAAGCTTGCCCATGTCTCAAAATATTTCCAGCAGCAAGTGGTCCTAAAGATAGTGTGGTACCTAAAAGGGCCATGTAAAGAGGGAGAAGCCATTGGTACTTGGTGCAGATGAACACTGATGTGGCGCTAACAAATACAATATTCATAATGGCAGCAAATTACATCTTTAGGACTAATATTAACATGATTATCATAAAATTAAAATAAGCGCACCGAGTGTTTTTGGGTTTGGGTGTTTTAGCGCACCTGTCAAATAATAAGTGTGCGATCAGCAAGAGCAAGGATTAACTGGGCTGTGTCGAGCTCATGGTTGCTAGGATTTCTGGAACCCACCAGATGTCAGTATTTTCAAAGCTTTTCATCTTTTTTCCCACACAATTAGGAAGAAGCTTGAAAAGCTTCATGGGGATTCATTTGCCCATCACTTGTCTGGAGTCCATTTTATACTGGTAGCCCTTTGTCTATCCAATGCACACTCATGCCATACCATGGTTCCCCAATACACTGCACGTCACGCTTTGTTCATATGGAGTCCAACCTATATCTATCTTCCAACTCGACACACATGTATGTGAATGCAAACCACATCACGTCAGCTCATTGTATTGGCTCATTGTCCACCACTTATGTGGTAAAATTTTACCCACTGCTCACTTTATCTATTCATCCTATTCTTCTATGCGTGTGTAATCTGCCAGCAGCCTCTTAAACTCAGTGCCCTGCTCTTTTCACCCTTCCTCTCATTTCATTTAATTCTTCTGCTCCCAGAGCAGCTTTGGGGATATGGCTCATTGTAAGGCCTGTTTGGACCTGAAGATGCACCTTCAAGTCGTTCTTAAGCTTCCAGACAACTACTGAGTGGCCCTCGCTGGACTTCATCCCTTCACTGTGTTATCCCTCAAGGGAGCACTAAAATGTCAGGTACATCTCTTTTCCTTCTATAACTATTTACAATGTCTGTGTTAAGCTGTAAATCGACAACGGAGTGGTGGCTCTGAGACTAAGGATCTGTGCTGATACCCAGAAGGATGCCAATTTGAATCCCCATCCCTGCCAAAGGGGATCCTACCCTGCTGGGCCCTTAAGCAAGGCCCTTAACCTGCAATTACTCCAGGGGTGCTGTACAATGGCTGACACTGCACCCTGACCCCAAGGGATATGTGAAAACTAACAAGAAACTGTATAAGGTGAAAAAAAGTACAAAAATAAATAAATACATAGCAACAGAAATCTTTACTTTTCAATTATCACAGCACTCAGCTTATCACACAACCTCATAAAGGGGTGTAAAGGAAAAGAAAAAAGTGCCTGTTATGCTAGAAAATCATGACTGCATTTCTCATTCTGTGATAAAAGTTTCTTATACTTGCAGCTTTTAATATGTTTAACTAGTCTGGGACTTTACATAATACTTCATTCAGAGGTGTGCTTCTGGAGTATACCATTTATCGAAAGCTGATTGGTGAAAATAAAAATATATTGATATGTGTTATGTAGATGAACCTAGCTGATGAAAGGAAGCTTCCTATTAGATTTCTTTCCTGCGCCGTGATGCTTTGAAGAAGGCACATAGGAGCTCCCCCTATAGGTGCAAATGAAGCATGACCATATTTGAATTTCACAGGTAACAATGGCTCAAGGCTCTTCTTTATTTAGTATTTTCTGTAACGGTGGACACACAATAATCAGGTAAACAGTGTGGGTTCAGGAGGGCGTGATTAACAAATTCTACTGCATCAGAGAATAATGCGGTTTGGATGACTACTCTGGAAATGCAGCCAAAGATTTCAAAAGATGCAGACCACTTAAGTTACCAATGTTAAAATAAAGATATTCAATTATTCTGTTGGTTTGTCCCAAATTGAATTTATTATAGGTTTTTGTAACTATTGTTTGAAACCAAACAATGTATAATTTGTGCTGATTGCAATCAGAGATTGTTAAGATCCATAATGGAAAACTGATTGAGAATTTTGCTGTTGAGGTTTCAAGAGAACTCCTTGGCTTGCTTCCCTTTAACTTGGTGGTGTGCATGAATTTCAATCAGACATTTATAGTACTAGGGTGTTGGACAGTGTTAGCCATTATGGATGCAATGAGAAGTCAGGTAAAATGACACTTTTTATTGGCTAACTGAACAGATTACAATATGCAAGCTTGTGAGGCAGCTCGGGCCTCTTCTTCAGGCAAGTTGTAGTCAAGTTGACATTTACAAACCTCAGGACTTGCACTATATGGAATAACAGTTTCAGTAGCATATCACATTCTGATCATACAGCATGCTTTTATTTGTGCTGTAAAATAAGCAAAGAAACAGCATTTGATACACGAAATGAGAAATGCAGACAATAACGCCAGTGTTGATTAACAGCTCAACACTGTTAGAGGGTCTGGAATGTCCCATGGTCATAACAACAATGTCTTCATGCTGTCATCAGTGTCCTTTTAAAGATGTGCAGAGGGTCAAAAGTTGGGAAAGGGTCAAAGATCTTCTTTCAGGTTGCCAGCCTCAGAGCTGTGTATAAAGCAGACAGACATGTAATTTCTTATTCAAGTCAAGTTTATAGTCATGTGTGCTCAGTACAATGAAATTCATACTTGCATGTATCCTCAGAAATGTCGACAAAAGTATGATACGAAAAATATATATATATACTCAGCATGTAATTTGTATTGACATGTGTGGATAATCCCACTCCTGACACCACATACTGTAACGTAGAACTGAATCTTAAAAGACACTAGAGAGCAGCTCTACTCCAGTGGTAAGAGGATTAGAAGACCACCACCTTTGTTTATGGGTTGCGCAGTCCTTAATCATTCACTTCCTGTCGGTACTACATGGTAAGTTGTGTGCAGGATGACATGGCACTATGTGGGAAGGGACATCACCTCTGAACTTGCAGCAATGGATGGCCCGACCAGAAGTACATGACTCCTGACTGTATCGCTAAGGGGATTAAGGATCACGCAATCTATTCAGCCATATTAAGTGGAAAGTCCAAACCTGTAAATTTTCTGTTAGTGGGTTATGTGTTTTTTCCTTTCTGAATTTTCTTTTTTTTTCTTTACATTTTACATTTCTTTCTATTCTTTCCCAGGGGTGCTACAGCCTATGGAGAGCCTTGTCCACCTTAATCATTCTATCCCATTGTTCTCAGTCTCTTTTTTGTTCTCTCCATCATTTCACTTGGAGTGTCAGAATAGTTTCCACTTCCTTCATACACAGTTTTCTTGGTCATCCAGCAGTTCTACTATATTATGTTAATTTCCTAAGGGTTCTATCACTATCTAACCACATATCCGAGCAAATGCAGTCTTCTTAATTTCATTTCCATCACTAGTTCTATGTTCTTATAAATCTCCATGACTTCAGCTTTAGTCCTTACGCTCCATTTACAGTCTTCATTTTTGGGCCCAAATATCTCCATCAAGACCTTCATTTCTCAGGTTTCTTATTTATTTATTTGTTCATTTTTCTCTCAGGTTTGCAGGACGTTAATGTCCAACATTCATTGCCATACAGAAATACTGGTTTCAACATGACGTTATAAATTGCACCTTGAATTTTCCGTTTAACAGAATAGGGCGCTCTGCCCCCTGCTCACTTCGCTCAACACCCCCTGTGCAGACGCCACGCGCTAGCTACTTTGTGGCTGTGCCGCTCGTGTATGGGGAAGCAGATGTACAGTTTAAGCAGATTGTTATTTTCATGGAGGGTGGTAGAGTTAAAGATGCTGAGATTTGCACTGGGTGTGACGAGGATGGATGGGATTAGAAATGAGTACATTAGAGGGACAGCTCAAGTTGGACGGTGGGGAGACAAAGTCAGGGAGGCGAGATTACGTTGGTTTGGACATGTGCAGAAGAGAGATGCTGGGTATATTGGGAAAAGGATATTAAGGATAGAGCTGCCAGGAAAGAGGAAGGCCTAAGAGAAGGTTTATGGATGTGGTGAGAGAGGACATGCAGGTGATGGGTGTAACAGAACAAGATGTAAAGGACAGGAAGATATGGAAGAAGATGATCCGCTGTGGCAACCACTAAGGGGAGCAGCCAAAAGAAAAAGAAGAAGTTATTTTCATGGGAATTATTACATATGCATAATACAACTAACCATTTTACATTGCAGCAAGTAATTAACCAAAAAGTAGTAAAAAATAAAAAAAACATAAATTGAAAGAAAATTATGTTTCAGGTTGCATTAGAGGTATTCGTTGTGTTATAAGTTTTCATTCTGAAATTAACATGCAAATACTTTTAAAACTTACACTTTTAGTGTAAAACTTCAGTATAAACCATATTTGGAATTCACTTTTCGTCAATATCGCATTGAATTTTGATTCTGTGTTTGGAGTTACATCGTGACAACATCACATATAACTGTCCGTGAGTTAATAAATAAACCGACTTTTTCGAATGTTTGTCTCTGTGATTTGTTAATTGTCATAGCAAAAGCTATTCTAACAGGAAACTGTAAACATTTTAATACGAATGGCATATCAAGATCTCCTTTGGTGTCTAATGTTATCCACGGAAGATGTATTACATTACCTTTCTTGTCGCCAGTTAAAGTTTTACATGACAGAATTGTTTGACCAATTTTAAATACAACTAATCTTGTTCTATTGCACAGCCCAGCACTCATACTTAAATTACGCAATAACATTACGATAAATCCTTCTTTCAACAGTAATTCGGCTGGTGGAAGACCGGACAGTGTTAACGGTTGTAATATCCATCCATCCATTTTCCAACCCGCTGAATCCAAACACAGGGTCACGGGGGTCTGCTGGAGCCAATCCCAGCCAACACAGGGCACAAGGCAGGAACCAATCCTGGGCAGGGTGCCAACCCACTGCAGATGGTTGTAATATTCTACAGAATATTGTAAATTGATGTTTTCATCTTCTGCAACATCACCACCTACTGTTTCCACATAGTCTATTGATACGTAGTTAACCAATTTGCCATTTAACTTATAGACAATTTTTGCGCGAATTTGTTTCATTTCATTGTTTCTCGGTCCTAGGATTGCCCGTGTACTCATTTCTTCTGTTGATAACCCTTAGAAATGTAATTCTTTAATAAGATTTTGACATAATAAATCTGCTTTTATTGGGAACTTAAAATGAAGAAATCGTAAACATTTATAAGAGCTGAGAGCGCAAGAACTATGCCTGACAAAAGCATTCAGACGAATGAGAGGTGAGAGGACTGTGGGCATGTGCCATTAACCATAATGGTCGAGAGGAGGGCGGGACTTGAAAAAATCTCTTGACAATATTCTCGTCTCAAGATTTTCTTTTATAATAGAGAGACTCAACTTCATTAACCCCAGTAAACCATACTACTTGTTTACCACAGCTAGGCTTGCTTTAATTTCAGAACGTATCTCACAGATTTCATTATAAGCTACTTCTAAATGTTGTAATTCACTAACCTTCTAAATGATTTTTATTGCTGTAGTTCAATGAGTGTCTGCATTGCTAAATCTCACCCTACTCTTTGTGCTTTGTCATCAACCAAGGAAACGCACTGGTCACAGAATAAATGCTAGGGCACCATGGGGGTTGCCCCTTTTAATCACTGCAGAGTCCAAACAACTTAAACAGGTGCTCGATGATGCATAGAACAGTGGCAGAACTGAAAATTAATAAACAAAAAGCAATCAACTGGGTTCAAGGCTCGTTGGAGGCGTCACTACTTGGTTGTGCAGTCTGCTTATTCGAGAATGAGCCAGTAGTGCCTTAGCTTTATAGTGGAGGAACCAGAATGTAAAGAGTCAGCGGCCCTCAGTGGGCGGATATTCAGAGCTGTGAGAGAAAATGGAAATGATACCATCGGTGACAGCGCCCCCTCGTGTCCCAGAGACATAGTGCTTACTTTAGAAGACAAACCTCAGCTGTTTATGCGTGGAAGCTTAAAATGAATTTTACCTTGTGGCAAATTTTCTCTTACATTTATTATCAAGTACCCTAACTTTGTTGTATCAAGTTGTATTGATTTCTAGCTTTCAGAACAATATTATTGGCACAGGCTTAACACTGTGTCATTTTATTATAAATATGGCTAGCTGGATTTATATTTAGCTTCCTCATTATAAATGCTAAGCATAGAAGAAACAACACTGCTGAAAGATCACTCCCTTACCTTCCTAGTCCTTAATTAATATGAAAATCTTTTGACAACTGACCTTGTCTCCTTACTTTGATTTTCATTTCTTGTGGCATCACGACTACAAGGTTTCTTAGCTTCTTTGGTATCCTGAAGTCTCCTAATAATCTTCTTTTGTATGCCTCCTCTATCTATACTGCCTGTTTGTTTAGACTTTGTTTATTTGCTTAGCAGACAGTTTAATCCAAAGCGACTTACAAAAGAAGTCAACATAATCAAGTAAACACCAGTCTGGAGGTCTGTTTGAGAAGAAACATCACAGGGCAAGGTTCTGAAATTGGTCACAAGTGAATAGCTAAGAATAAAATACAAGTGTGTCACAACTCCTAGGCTAGAAAAATCTAACAGTTAATATCAGTGAGAAATTTACTAAACAGAAGAGTCTTAAAAATCTTCTCAAACATACCGAGTGAGTCAGAAGTTCAGACGGAGGACCTACACATGGCTTTGGAGGGGTGTATGTGTGTCTGTAAGTATGGCGGAGTAGCTCTGGGGTGTTAATTGCGGCAATGGGCTGATCGCGCATTCACCTGCAGATACGTGCGGTTCAGTTGATTTCCTGCCACTGGGATAGACACAGATCTTCTCATGACTCTGAATTAAGTTAGGAGGATGGACATTATAAGAAAGAATACACAGCTTCAAGTTTCACTGTTCTCAAACTTCACTCTTTTCACTCTGTTTTCTTTTTGTTGCTTGTAAGTAACAGAAACTTTCAGAGTTCACCTCCCTTTACCTAGCAGACAACACATTTTAATTGCTCAGAGGCCAAATTTATTATTCTGAGTTCAGTAAAAGCTTTAAAGCCTCTGTGCTTCTTTGTGTGTGTAAAATTTTAAAAATTTTATGATGAAACCACATTGAAGGCCCAACTCTTTTCTGAAAATTTAAGAAAAGAAAAATAAATAAATAAGCATCAGCATTGCCAGCTAGATAAAGGAGTTTGACAAACCAATTCTCACTTTTTCTCTTCTTCTGCTCCTACTGGAACACACTCTAATGTGACCAGCTACCTTAGGAAAACCTGACCACAAGCTTTATTATATCCCATTTTGCCATATAATTACTGTATGTCTTGTAATAATATGAGCCACCTTCATCCCTTCCAGTGTTACAAGCAGAATGTTAAAGTACAAAGCCAAAATAAAAAATGAAAGTAAAAATTAAAACACAAATGACGAAATTGCAAAATTAGTGCAGACAAAAAAAATGAAATACAAATGGAGACAAAACATTTAATATGCAAATACACTGCCAGGTAATCAAGAAGTGAAAAAAATTCTACGAGTACTGCCGCCCAATTCCTTCTCCCGTTAATGGCCAAGAACCTTTACTTATATATTGACTTGCATATACATGCAAAAGGGCATCCACAAACAGCATTTATAAATTGGACATAAATAAACATTTAGTTTTATGTAGCAGTGCTAGAAGCTGAAAAGCAAAGTAGGCTGGACAGCTTAGTGCAGCTTTTGATTCCCAAAGGAATTGACCTTAAACTTGAGTGATAACTGGGGGTATTTTCCGTACGTCGCTTAAATCATCCGAGATCAGATGCCTCATCTTGGATGTGTTAATGCCGGTGAAGCTCATCTGGGATAAGTCAGTTTTTCAAATGCAGCCGTGTAGTAGATTAGTCTAGTTGGACCTAATCATCCGAGATGAATGCGCGCGTCCGTGCTGATTGAAAAGCCCAAATATATTGAGTCTAGAAAACATGATCAGCAAGTCATTGATAGGCTGTAACAAAATGACGAAAAAATGGGCACATTTTTTTTTCACACAAATGGAGCAGGACCTTTTATTCAAAGGATATGAAGAATTTCAAGATTTAATATGCACAAGGGGTAACACTGCAAAAGCAGCCCAAACCAGAAAAGATGGTTGGCAAAACGTGGCTGACAAATTAAACTCTAAGTAGTGTGCATTGTATTTATTGAATGCAGCGTTTCATTTCCTAAGTGTCAGATTAATTATTATTTAATATGTCATAATTCCAGATCAAACGTGAGCACAAGGAGAACATGGGAACAGGTTAAAGTGAAGTACAAGAATATACTTCAAACTGGTAAATATTGCTGTAAAACTATTTAAAGTATTGTTGACATAAAGAATCATATATAATATAAAAAACATTAATTTTAAAGCTAATAAGAAGGCAGACAAGCAAAAAAAAGGTGGAGGTCCACCTAACGCCTGCAGAAGAGTTGTCTCTCCAGGAAAATACCCATCGCCCTGTTTCTGAGGGCATTTTCTTTTGTTGGGTCAGTTGCAGTGAATGTCATATCCCTAGAACTTGTGTCAGACCAACGAGATATTGACGAAGGTCAAATATTTGATGAAGACACTGTGCCTGATTATTCATCAGGAGGAGAGGTACAAATAATGTTTGATCAAACTCCACTCTCATCAGTCCCATGTGCCCCAATCACATTTGGAAATCCTGGGTAATGAGAATGTTAGGCAGATTGTGAGATTCTTAAAGGAACTCTGGGTGTTTTGCCTTTGTACCTGCAATGGCATGAAACACCTCTTTTATTGTTTGCATACGCAGGTGTCCAGGAAACACTATGAAAACCCGAAGGAAATATTTCAGAGCCAAACAGACTTTGCTAATTGCCTGGCAAACTGCACTTTTAGACAGATTTTCTGCATTGCCTACAGTATATAAAAAAGTGCCGCTTGCAGAAAACCTCAAAGCAATGCATACTGCCTGTGTGGTTGTGAGAGCCCAACTTCGCCTAGTTTGACTTCGAATATAAGGTGCTAATAAATCTTTGAGGTACAATATTCCCCCTTGGCTAAAGCGGTATCTTTCGAAAACAATTTCCTCTGGGAGCAATAAAGGATCTTGCCGATCACGCTAAACCCTCTCTATGTGAAATTCTCTTCTTATAATTTGCGTACCGATATCAATTGGTCACTCATTCATGAACAGCATAGTCATGAAAGAATGAATTCCATGCATGGACACTGACTAAGTGTGTGAGCTAATCCTTGTTTACATAAAACAAACCTGCTCCGAGCATTGAGGATTTGGATATGCTGCTATGACAACACATCCAGCAAAAATTTCATAAAACTGACAGATCCAGGATCATGCCAAATCGTCAACTATTACATCCGGCTAAACGAGTAATCCACTTACGAAAAATACCCCCCTGTTCTGTGTTTTGAGAAACTGTAAAAGTGTTAGCCGCTTTGCTAGTTGACAGTAAGCCAGATGTGTGAGCTAAATACTACCCGTACTTCAGAAGACTTTATTCACCTGAAGTAAAGTATGATTGGGCCCAGCCAGTACTTGGATGGGTGACCATCTAGGAAAAGCTTGGGTTACTGGTTGAAGATGTATTGGTGAGACCATCAGGGGTGCTTACCCGATGGTCTGAATGTGGAAGGCCCAGTGCAGTGGCAGGAGCTGCAGAAAATGGCACTGTATTTCAGATGAGATGCAAAACTGAAGTCCCTGAGTATCTTTCATAAAGAGTAGGGTGTTTCCCGATGTCCTGGCTAAATGGTCCATCATGGCCCATCTGTAATTGGCTAACTATGTCACCCCATCAACACCCAACAGCTAAAGTGTGGTGAGCATACTGCCACAATAGGTGGATACCACAGGTTGGTGGCAGTTGAAGTGGCTACATCTTCTCTTTGTAAAAACGCTTTGAGTGTCTTCTTCTTCTTCTTTGGACTCCAGAAATATTTTAACACAATGATATTAATGGTTGTAGCATTCCTCAACTATGGAAGTCAGGAGCTTAATTGTCATTTTAGAGTCCAATCTGTTATTTGAGCCTCATGTTAAGAATGATACCATTGCTCATATTTATCAAGCATCTCAGAATTACTCCTAGGAATTGCACTAAAAGTCTTTTGTTCTTTCCTTGACTGATTACGACATACATTTTGGTTAGCCCCAATTCCTCTGTTCTGTTTTTGAATTAAGATTTTAGATTTACGTCCTGAGTGTGTGTATTAGATTATAATCCTCCCAGTACCAACCTTTGCCTGATAATAAAACCACAACTTGCCTCCTGATTCTATTCTGTACCTAAATGCTGCTGCCATCTGGTTGAGTACATGTACACAATGGAAGGCAAAATAAATAAATAAACAGAACACAAACAAAACCCAAAAATGTGAATTTAATATAAAATGCAAGCATATACAGAAAACAACATCCAATAAATCAAAATGTGAAAGCATGGATTTCAATATGGGACATAGGTGAATTCTTCAGCTTGTGATAGCAAGGAACAGAAAGAATAAATGAAAACTTGTAGGCCATTGTTTTGAGTGCAGTTATCACTGCTCTATCTGTACATGGAAACCTGTGGTCACAAGAAAGGAACCAGAACCAGTGAAGGCTTATGATTTAGCTTGAAAGTTTAAGAATATCGAAGGAGGCTTTCAATTACTTACGACAACATCCACTCACAAGACTCTCTCAAAAAAAAATTGTCCATAAAAGTGTCAGAAAATGCATAGCAAATGTCTGGTGACAGTCGCTCCAAATGCTTTGTAAGTCTGCCACCTTGTTTTCTTTATAGTGGCATGCCCAGTTGGTGTACTGATTCAGAACAAGATGGTAGAAATTTTAAATGAATAGGAACGGGGGATTAGGAGATTTCATAAATGGAAAAGACTGAAGATCAAATGTCGAATGTTAAACACGAGCCAAAAGTTGTGAAAACTAGAAAACGTAGCCCACATTTGTGGGAGGTTTTCTTAAAATGTTTATGCTGTTAGCATTGAACATCAGATCTTCCAGTTTCCACTGGCTTCGGTCATTTAATTTCATTCTACCTGCTGTATCTTCTCAACTTCATAAATCCTGCAGGGAAAGCAAACTAAAGGTGATGTTCATTTGTCCAAAAGCCGCTCCACTCTTTGCTTGTATGCAATTGCTAAATAACCATGAGGGCCAGACTGTCGTATCGACTGCTGGACAGCAAAATATTCAGGAGAGCGATGTGCAAAGAGTCTAATTTCAGCACTTTTAGGCAGAATTTATACTTTAGTTAACGTCCTTCAGGGCAAACATCTCCCCTTTTCCACAGCAGTACTGAAGAAGATGCCAGTGACCTTGGAGTAAACTTTGTAAGTTTCTTCTGCTGAATATATTTTGATGCATTTAAGCCTAAAGGGGGAAATCCAGTCTATGCTGCAGAAATAAAACTTGAAAGTAAAAGTTTATGCCAGATTCTGACAGGGTCGTCAGCTCTCAAGACAGGTGTGTGGATTCAAGCCGACAGCTTCAGGGAGCCATGTCAGATTGAAGTCACCCGCCGTGCAATTGGCATTCCCAAAACCAAAAAGTGGCCAACGGGTTCTGCTTTGTAATTGTCAGTGGACTACTGAGAGAACTGTGTGCAAGTCAGTTTGACAAGAAGAAAATAATCCTAGCTGGAAACAGGAACTTTGCTGTAAATAATAAGCCAGAGTAGCCCAGAGAGTGGCACACTGGTAAATGTTTTAACTGTTTTATAATGGGAATCCAGATTTCTTTTTTTACTGCCTACTAACATTTAAGGGGTCAGCATTAGCCTGCAAAGACCCGTGACATCATGGAGGTCAAGAGATGGCCAATTACAGATGTAGAAGTCTTAACTTCAAATTTTTTTTAAAAAGACTATTTATTAATGCAGTCATAGTCATTTTATTATGTCCTGACTAATGATGTTTAACAACATAGCTTCTGTACAGTTACAATAAATTAAATCAAATAGGATAGAAACCCAAAGATTAATATTATTAATCTATAGTAATTACTGTATTTCAATAATTATTATTCATTTGTGTGATGTATTATGCTAATGTTAGGTTAGGTTAGCGCAGGATATGTCACAGTAGAATGTGCAAAGATAATATTTAACTAATACATACTTTGTACATTCAAGAAATTGGTCACACAAAACTGAAATTATAAAATAATATTATTGTAATTTCTAACAATTACTTGCTTTCATCTTTACTTTAATGAACACTTCTTAAGGCTAATTCAATGAACTCAGCAAGAATCATTCACTAATTCTTTCAAGTTCAAATTGAATTATTACCCGAGAGCAAGACACATAATTCTGACTAATCTGATTTGTGAACTGACTCATTAACCCAAGAATGAGACATACAGTTCTTGTTCATTTTATTCGTGAACAGAATCATTAACCCGGAAACGAGTCACACAATTCTTGTTCATTTGATTCATTAACTGTAACAATAACCCAAGAACGAGTCACATGACTCTTGTTCATTTGAACAAGTCAAATAATTCTCATTCAGTTGTTACATGAATTAAATCATTAACCCAGAAAAAAGTCACACAATTCTCATGAATCATGAACCATATCAATAACCTAAGAACAAGTCACATGACTCTTGTTCATTTGGTTCATGAACGAGTCACACAATTCTCGTTCAGTTGATTCATGAATTGAATCATTAACCCGGAACCTAGTCACACAGTTCTTATTCATTTGGTTCATGAACCTTATCAATAGCTCAAGATGGAGTCACATGACTCTTGTTCATTTGGTTCATAAACAAGTCACACAATTCTCGTTCAGTTGATACATGAATTGAATCATTAACCTGAAACCGAGTCATAGAATTCTCATTCATTTGATTCATGAACCGTAACAATAACCCAAGAACAAGTCACATGACTCTTGTTCATTTGGTTCATGAACGAGTCACACAATTCTCGTTCAGTTGATTCATGAATTGAATCATTATCCCGGAACCTAGTCACACAGTTCTTATTCATTTGGTTTATGAACCTTATCAATAGCTCAAGATGGAGTCACATGACTCTTGTTCATTTGATTTATGAACTGTATCAATAGCTCAAGATGGAGTCACATGACTCTTGTTCATTTGGTTCATGAATGAGTCACACAATTCTCATTCAACTGATTCATGAATTGAATCATTAACCCGAGAATGAGACATGCAATTCTTGTTTGATTGATTTGTGAATTGGATCATTAACATGGGAACACGTCACACAGTTCTCGTCCATTTGATTAATGAACTGTATCAATAACTCAAGATGGAGTCACATGACTCTTGTTCATTTGGTTCATGAATGAGTTACACAATTCTCATTCAACTGATTCATGAATTGAATCATTAACCCAAGAACGAGACAAGCAAATCTTGTTCAATTGATTTGTGAATTGAATCATTAACACAGGAACGAGTCACACAGTTTTCGTCCATTTGATTCATGAACTATATCAATAACCTGAGAACAAGTCATGCGACTCTCGTTCATTTGGTTTATAAAACAGACACAATTCTTATTTATTTGATTTGAATTATTACCCATAAGTGAGTTGCACGATTCTTGTTCACTTGAGACTCTCGAATTATGTATTTTCACTATATTATCATGCTTCATTAATATTATATGATTTGAATTGCAACATGTTTAATATAAGTTAATAACTATAAATATTAAAATTCAATAAATAAGTTATTTGCTGCTCATTCAAGGGAAAGAAGGGTTTTGTGTTTTTATTATGAATGAATCAAGCTAATCAAATGAATGAAATGAATCAGGTGGTTCAAACAAACTGAATCATTAAAGTGAATCGAAATGGCTGTCATGACTTAATGCCAACTGACTGGGTCAGTTCACGCTCATATGGCTGTATGACTGGAAGAGGCGGCATCATGTTTGTTCTCATGGATGTGACATCATAGGTCTTCCTGGGGGTGTTTCTCAGATTTCTCCAAAATGGAGGAAGAGCGATTAGTTCCCGTGTCTCACCCTTAATCTTCCCCCTATTTAAACCCTGGTGAGAACCCATTTCACAATCCTGATGCTCACATGCCTGACTTTAATCTACTATAAGAAAAATGTAATAAACCATTTTTACTGCAAGAAACACAAACAATATTATTAATGAAAAAGCCATCTTCTTTTCCCCTTCATACTTTATCCTTAAAGCTGCATTCAGGAGTGATCCACGTCTAGATCTGAGCATCTGAGAAGTCCAGTCTGAGCAGCAGGGCTCATTCTGCATCTTATCGGCACACCTAGTGTAATGCTAGCAATGCAGGACTTCCTATCGCATCTGAAGGCTCTCCGGTTCTACCTAAAAAATACAGCTGCATCGCTATAGCAACCATTATAACCTGTTGGCTAATAGAAAGAACTCCATGGAGATGTTGAACATAAAAGAATGATGACAGTATCAGAATGAGATCTGTTGTCTGAGGGCACTTGGAATTAAAATTTGCTGTTTAGCATAGCTTTATGATGTTATTGAACACAACCACATTTCTTTCCTGTAATATGCCAGTAGCGTATCATCTGATGTTAAGATTGGCTAAACATTTTACCACTTTTGTAAGAGAGAGCCATTTATTATAAGAGTGAGACTCCTTACAAGAATGGATTTTTTAGTAGCGTTTATGCTGTTTATTAACTTTAAGACCTGCCAGAGTTAAGATACTCAGATTTGGAATCCGTTAGCCACTGACCAGTTGGCATAGAAGGAATTAGAAAAGGATGATCCCAGAGTTGGCATGTGGTGACAAGACGATCACCATAGGTAACAGCAACATTTTGATGGAATTGTTTTTTCTTTTTTTTTTAACATATTACTGTAGCATCTAGTAAAGTTAGAGGTCTTCATTCAGTTACTTCCATGTTGAAAGGTAACTTTTACCCATAGCTCCTAGGAATCATGTGAAGTAGATGAGTAAGACAATCAATTGTTGGTCTGTGGACGACTGTCAGAAATGCTCCATATCCTGGGCTGGAACAACGGTCTGAAATGCAGTGTGTGATCAACTGCAACGAGATGTGGGGCCAAAAATTTCTGGAAACAACATAGATGTTCAATAAAGGCTTCCCTGAACAGAGTGAATCATTTCAATTGCTGAGTTAATAAACATTAATCAGGATGACGTAACTTATCATCCTACAACACCTGCTACATAAAGTTGGGGTTCACTTTAATCATCATATGAGGACCTTGGGATTGGACACCTGCTATGGTAGGTATTTTGGTCACTTGCTTAAGCCTTTTTTTTAATCATTATTATGGTTTTTTTTGAGGAACTGCAATTGTGAATTTGTTTCCAAAATCCATCCATTCATCCATCCTCTTCTGCTTATCCGGGGTCGGGTCGCGGGGGCAGCAGCTTAAGCAGAGAGGCCCAGACTTCCCTCTCCCCGGCCACTTCTTCCAGCTCTTCCGGGAGCCACCTCATCTGACTCCTCTCGATGCGGAGGAGCAGCGGCTCTACTCTGAGCCCCTCCTGGATGACTGAGCTTCTCACCCTATCTTTAAGGGAAAGTCCAGACACCCTGCGGAGGTAACTCATTTCAGCTGCTTGTATTCGCGATCTCGTTCTTTCGGTCACTACCCATAGCTTATGACCATGGGTGAGGGTAGGAACGTAGAATGACTGGTAAATTGAGAGATTTGCCTTACGGCTCAGCTCCTTTTTCACCACGACAGACCGATGCAGAGTCCACATGACTGCGGATGCCGCATCGATCCGCCTGTCGATCTCACGGTCCATTTTTCCCTCACTTGTGAACAAGACCCCAAGATACTTGAACTCCTCCACTTGGGGCAGAAACTCTCCCCCAACCCTGAGAGGGCACTCCACCCTTTTCCGGCTAAGTACCATGGTCTCGGACTTGGTGGTGCTGATTCTCAGCCCAGCTGCGAACCGTTCCAGAGAGAGCTGAAGATCACGGCCTGATGAAGCAAACAGGACAACATCATCTGCAAAAAGCAGTGACCCAATCCTGAGTCCACCAAACCGGACCCCTTCAACACCCTGGCTGTGCCTAGAAATTCTGTCCATAAAAGTTATGAACAGAATCGGTGACAAAGGGCAGCCCTGGCGGAGTCCAACTCTCACTGGAAACGGGCTCGACTTACTGCCGGCAATGCGGACCAAGCTCTGACACCGGTTGTACAGGGACCGAACAGCTCTTATCAGGGGGTCCGGTACCCCATACTCCCGGAGCACTCCCCACAGGATTCCCTGAGGGACACGGTCGAACGCCTTTTCCAAGTACACAAAACACATGTAGATTGGTTGGGCAAACTCCCATGCACCCTCCAGGATTCTGCTAAGGGTGTAGAGCTGGTCCACTGTTCCGCAACCAGGATGAAAACCACACTGTTCCTCCTGAATCCGAGGTTCGACTATCCGACGGACCCTCCTCTCCAGAACCCCCGAATAGACTTTTCCAGGGAGGCTGAGGAGTGTGATCCCTCTGTAGTTGGAACACACCCTCCGGTCCCCCTTTTTAAAGAGGGGGACCACCACCCCAGTCTGCCAATCCAGAGGCGCTGTCCCCAAAATGTTTTCAAAATAGAATTTGTTAATTTGTAATATCAAAACAATTTAGATATTAATTGTTTTCATCACCGTTTTTCTCAGGTTGCTGCCATTTTGCGTCACTGTCATCATGATGCCATGACTGTTGTTATGGTACACTGGTCCTGGAATCAGTATGCCATTAAAAGAATCAGTGTGTCAAATGTGTCACAAGTGCGACTCACAAGGTCACCATTCCTCCCAGGTGTGCAACCAAGTGCCACATCCAGATACTCAGAAGAAGAGAAACAGAAGAGAGGAAGGTTAGTAACGATTTAGAAATATTAAGATCCTTATATTTTTGTACATGTGACTAACAAACAGAAATGCAGTATTGTGGCCACAAATGTGACCTGAGCTGTGAGGCAGCATCGCTAAACACCACACCACCCTGCCTCATGTAATAAAAGACGCGGATGGAATGATATCCACAAACAATGTATGACAAATGGCCACACACTGTTGCAATGAGCAAACAGAAATATACACAGTTTCACTGGGCTCTCGGCAGTGGGCTGGCACCCTGCCTGGGGTTTATTTCCTGCTTGCGCCCTGTGTTGGCTGGGATTGGCTCCAGCAGACCCCCGTGACCCTGTAGTTAGGATATAGCGGGTTGGATAATGGATGGATGCCTGGATGGATGGATCACTGGGCTCACGGAGTTCCAATGTCTGGGGCACTGATTGACTGTGCAATGCGATATTTCTGAAGTTTCTCTCACATACCCTTGCAGTGCATTGGTGTTTCTGCTCTATCTTTGCAGATGCTCCACACTTTTTACTTCCATCAAGACAATAGAAATACCTTGTAAAAAGTAATAAATGTTTTGTTATTATTATTAATAATATTATTATTATTTCAAGCGTGTGTTCTAATTCAGGCAAGCAAGAGAGAGAGAGGGTTCCTTTGAGGTTTATTTTGACTTATAATTAACCACGTGACTAATTTCATATGCATTCAGTCAGGAAACGAAATTAACTATGCGGTATGGCAAGATCAGTATGACATATTCAGTGGCAGTACTTATAATATTCTTATTACGGTCAGCTAATGTACCTCTCAAATGATAATACTGCAATTTTGTTTTCTTTAAGTGCACGCAGGGCACAAATCCATCAGGAGTCACACGTGGGTATTGACATCACGCCTAAGTGAAGAAGATCAGGCAGTGACGTAAAATATGAGGTGGAGTCTGCTTACAGTAGGAATGCAGGAAAGTTCTGGGCATGGCTGGGGACCTAATACAGGTATTTAACATCCTCAAAGGCATTGATAGATTAGATTATGCAATAGCCTTTCAGTTTAAGAGTGAATCACGTACTCAAGGACATCAGTGAAAATTAAAGGGAGGTGCATTCAGGACTGAGGCCAAGAAGAACTTCTTTACGCAAAGAGTTGTGGGACTCTGGAACAAACTACAGAGACATGGAGTTGAAACAGAAACCTTGATAAAGCTTTAGAAATAAATGGGACGAGATGTTGGGACAGCTTAGCTATTAGCTAAACAAATGGGCTTGATGGACTCAATGCTCTCCACTCATTTGTCAGATTTCTGACGTTCTTATGATGGGACTTCTAAACCCACTGGCTGCACCAGTTAGTTATGGGAGTATGGAACAAACTACAGAGACATGGACTTGAAGCAGAAACCTTGATCAGGCTTTAAAAAGAATCTGGACGAGATGTTGGGACAGCTTAGCTATTAGATAAACAAACAAGTGCTTAATGGACTCAATGGTCTCCTCTTGCTTGTCAGATTTCTTACATTCTTATGATGGGACTTCTAAACCCACTGGATACACCTGTTAGAGTTATGAGACTTTGGAACAAACTACAGAGTCATGGAGTTGAAGCAGAAACCTTGACAACCTTTAAGAAGAATCAGGATGAGATGCTGGGAAAGCTTAGCTATTAACTAAACAAACAGGCGTGATGAACTGAATGGCCTCCTCTTGTTTGTCCAATTTCGTAAGTCTCAGTGTTTCTCTGATCATTCGCAAAATATGCAGTAACGGGCGCTGTGCAAGCAGCAGCCATTTACCAAAACTCTGTGTTTCTCACTGCTTTTCTTTTTGTTTCTGAACTTGTTTTACTAGTGACTAATCTTGAGTAAGTTTATCAGGGCATTCAACAATGAATAAACGGTTAGTTGTAACATCCGAAAATCATCGCTATTGTAAAGCTGAATTTTTCCAGTGATCAAAAATGGAATTGTACCAATACTTTCAGTACATGTGATAGCGCATAAGATGGAGTGAACACATGATGTACAAGATTTGTTGTGAATTTTAGTCAATCTCTGTCAAATCCAGAGCTGTGGAGTCAGTACTCAAAACCTGCGACTCCTTAAATCAAGGTTACATCGACTCCAACTGCTCAATTTATGGTACCACCAACTCCAAATCCTCAATTTCTGTTATCACTGACTCAAACTCGTCATTAGATTAGATTAGATTAGAAGCACACACCATACAAGATACAAGGTATCACTTCACTGCAAGAATGAATCATCAGGCTACTATTTAGCACTCTAACCTGTTAAAGTTCAGGTTTAAATGCTGTCGCAGTGTTATGGTATACAAACACTGAATGACTAAACTTACAAAATTAACACTTTGAGCGTTTGGTACGAGTTAAGTTGTATCTCATTGAGCCTGTCAAGGAGAGACCTACGATATACCTCAGTTTCGAGCCACTATAGACGAGTCTGGGGTGCTTTACGCCATATCTCAGTTTCTTACTATCCATCTAGTGGATAGCCATAGATTTTTTTTTTTGTGGAAAATAGTGTTGCAATTAGACAGTCTATTATTGTGTCGTCACGAAAAAGGTGTAAAGCTTCTGATGTTTTGAACACAACTAGATTTGTTGCATGATTAATATTTAGATGATAATGACAGTGATCAAGATAGAGACCATCAATTGGATGATGTGGAGCCTTTAGGCTCTGGCACTGATGCAGATGGCTGTGATTCTTCATCATAACATGTCCGACTTGTCATGACTGTCTGGACGGCCATACATGGACTTTCTGCCACCAGCTGAGTGCAAACAAACATGTTATATTTTCACCACATGTTCTTCTAAGCCTGCATCCTGCCTCCAGGACTCCCATTCAAGTGGAGACTTTTAGTCGTGTTGGTGGTCAAAATCAAGTAATTAACAGTTCCTTTACATTTTGAACAGAGTTGTCGACAGAGTTGATAATAAAACTAGTTTTCTGCTACATTTCTTTACATTTTTCATGAGTTTGGAGTACTGAGTACTTGGTTTATTATCTATTATATATGCATAGACATACACTGCAGCATTATAGTAATAAATGGTCCAGCAGTCAATGTGTTCAAAAAAGAAGCTATATTTTCAGCAAATGTCTAAAGGAAAACAATAGATTAATCGAATCAGTATATGTGAAGTTGGAAATTTTAAAGCATTAGAATTTACAATTTTTTGGAGTGCGGACTCCAACCCCAGTAACCCAATTATTGCTTCTGACTCCACAACTCTAACTCCACAGCCCTGGTAAAATCGACATCTTTTTATAAGATCATTGCTGTCCAGCTTTTCTGAAAAATTCCTCCTTTCCTGGGATATTCATGCCAATCTCTGCCTTCCTAACCACCATTGTCTGGCAAGACGCCTCATGAGCTCTCCTAAATCCTGTTGAAGTTACGTGTAGTTTCCTAAATTAGGAAAACCACTCAAATGCATTTACTTCTGCTCCTAAGAGTAGGACCAAATGTACATCGCTGTGAGATTTTTGAGTCACTTAGGACTATTTTCCTAATCTAAGACACTTCAAAAACATGGGCACAGGTTCCAACAGCCTTTGAACAGGTCGGTAATAGATGGGCACAAATGTAACTCACATTATGAAGGAGTAGACTAGATGTAATAAGATGAGGATAAAGATGGCCTGTGGAGTAAAATGTTCTTCCACCTTCTGATTATTATGTACGCCTGAAAGATTATCCTTGTAGTCTTGAAGAAAATGGCCTATAACCAGAGAAGGTGCCCAAGCAACAGAGCATATGTGAATTTATTTTAGGGAGAGGAGGTATGAAAGCAAAGCAAATCAAAACAAAAAAAATCCAAACAGAATAATTTAAGTGGTTTCATTTCTGGATTTCCCTCTGTGGAAAGATTTTACCATAATCTTGTTATGTGGCACCGCATGTCACTGCAGGCCTTAACTGTGGCTTTCTCACAGGAATAAGATGCATCACATTAAATAAGATGTCCTTATTTCTAAGGAAATTGTACCAGCCTTACTTGTGAAATCATGTGAATTATATTCCACACCTACAGTAACAATTTCTAGGTCAGCAAGACTCATTTATGCAAAATGACTACAAGATGAAATATGGTGCTCTGCATTGTTATGTCACAGTCACCTAAAAGGGGCAGAAGTGAAAAGAGATTGCCTCCTTCTCTATTGAAAACCATAAAAATCCAGTGATGGTGGTCTCCACGTCTTTCAGCTAGCAGATTATTCAAGCGTCATGCTATTCCTAAAAGACGTCGGACGTAAATTGTCTATGGACGCATAATAATTACATTCCTCTAACTTTGTTCCAGTGGCCTTATCTCATTAGCTTTCGCGCAGAGTGTGCTGCGTTTTCCCTTGATGCGCCAGTTTTGTGTGCAACGGTGCAATAAGTAATAGCCATGATATTTATTGTCACCCACCTTTCTTCCTACACTCTATAATTATCTGGTACCCTCAGCTAATTACATTATTCTCACGATTTACAGGTTTGTTCCGACATCTGTTTATCCCACTTTCTTTGCATGCTATCAATTATGTACAACGTGTATCTCCTGGAACATGACAGTAAATCACACACGTGAGAATACGTTGAGGCCGTAAAGTATACTGTTGTTCATTTCAAATTATTTGTAAGTATTAAGGGAAAAAAATTTGTAGGACAGAAGTTTTGTTGGCTTGTGATGGAACCAATATCAATAAAATGGGTCTATTGCATGAAGAACCTCTAAATCCCAACCAGGGGGAGGTAAATTTCTCCTACTCAATTTGCTTGAAAAAGCTGAGGTCGCGAAGATCTGGATCTGGATTTCCAAAGACAATGCAAAACTTGCTGTTTCAACAACTTGATATCCAAAATCGTAGGTGAAAAGCAAAAACAAGCAAGTCGCTGACTGACGTGTTCCCTTCGACTCTGCGTGGTTTATTCCGGTATACTAGTTTTAAGAGGCAAATCCTTTAAGTTAATGTTAATGATTAACTTACTTTAGTTTGCTTACTTTTGAACTTGAATTTAATGTAGCTTACTAGAAATGATGGAAGATTCAGTTTAACTTCCTATAAGTTAAAGTTAATGGAATGTTCTTAATGTTAGCTCTGTGTGACAATAGAGTAGCCCTTAGATTGAAGTTAGACAGCTAGAGAGACCAATGAACCGTTAGACAGACAGGCATTGAGGGCATACAGTTTTCTGACTGTTATGTATGTAGATCAAACGTTTTTCCAAGTGTATGTGATAACAGGTAGAAACTTTAAGAATGTAATACTAGATACTTCCCACAGATATAGATGTTTCAACTTTTTTTGCCTGATTTATCAACATTTTTTCCTTATTTTTTGTGTAAACAGTTTGCATCTTGTATCAACATTTTGTATCACCCCAGTCCCAAAGGTATCATGTCCTAGTGAGCTGAATGACTTCTGGCCTGTTGCTCTGACGTCACATGTGATGAAGACCATGGAGCGGCTGCTGCTTCACCACCTGAGGCCACAGGTCCTCCACGCCCTTGACCCTCTGCAGTTCGCATACCAGGAGAAGGTGGGAGCGGAGGATGCCATCATCTATATGCTACACCGATCCCTCTCCCACTTGGACAGAGGCAGTGGTGCTGTAAGAATTATGTTTCTGGACTTCTCTAGTGCCTTCAACACCATCCAACCTCTGCTCCTTAGGGACAAGATGACTGAGATGGGAGTAGATTCACACCTTGTGGCATGGATTGTGGACTATCTTACAGACAGACCTCAGTATGTGCGTCTCGGGAACTGCAGGTCTGACATTGTGGTCAGCACCACAGGAGCGCCGCAGGGGACTGTACTTTCTCCGGTCCTGTTCAGCCTATATACATCAGACTTCCAATACAACTCGGAGTCCTGCCATGTGCAAAAGTTTGCTGATGACATTGCTATTGTGGGCTGCATCAGGAGTGGGCAGGAGGAGGAGTACAGGGAGCTAATCAAGGACTTTGTTAAATGGTGTGACTCAAACCACTTACACCTGAACACCAGTAAGACCAAGGAACTGGTGGTGGATTTTAGGAGGCCCAGGCCCCTCATGGACCCCATGATCATCAGAGGAGACTGTGTGCAGAGGGTACAGACCTATAAATACCTGGGAGTGCAGCTGGATGACAAATTGGACTGGACTACCAATACTGATGCTCTGTGTAAGAAAGGTCAGAGCCGACTATACTTTCTTAGAAGGTTGGCGTCCTTCAACATCTGCAATAAGATGCTGCAGATATTCTACTAGACGGTTGTGGTGAGTGCCCTCTTCTACACGGTGGTGTGCTGGGGAGGCAGCATAAAGATGAAAGACGCCTCACGCCTGGACAAACTGGTGAGGAAGGCAGGCTCTATTGTAGGAATAAAACTGGACAGTTTAATATCTGTAGCAGAGCAACGGGCATTGAGCAAACTCCTGTCACTCATGAAGAATCCACTGCATCCACTGAACAGTGTCATCTCAGGCAGAGGAGTAGCTTCAGTGACAAACTGAGGAGATCGTTTCTCCCCCACACTATGTGACTCTTCAATTCCACCCGGGGGAGTAAATGTTAACATTATTCAAAGTTATTGTCTGTTTTTACATGCATTTTTATTACTCTTTAATTTAATATTGTTTCTTTGTATCAGTATACTGCTGCTGGATTATGTGAATTTCCCCTCGGGATTAATATGAATGTGTGTGTGTGTGCCCTGCGGTGGACTGGCACCCTGCCCGTGGTTGGCTTCCTGCCTTGCGCCCTGTGCTGGCTGGGATTGGCTCCAGCAGGCCCCCGTGACCCCGTGGTTGGGATATAGCAGGTTGAGTAATGGATGGATGGATGGATGGATTAATAAAGTATCTATCTAACTATCTAAAGCGAACACACTTGGACTTTGCAGTTTTTTATGTATGGCGAGTCATACTAGTGTTGGAATGCCTTTTTTTTTGGACTGTTTGGAAATCCTTGAAAAATGCAGCTATGCCGGTATCTGCTCATCATTAGTGGTTTTTAAATAAGTGAAATAGCATTAATATGTGCTACTGTTATTGATATTGTTATCAGAAATTTTAATTGTTTAAAACTATCTAACATTTCCCCCAATTGTCAATCGCTTTATTATGGTAGAAATTCAAATTACTGAAAAAAACAGGGTGGGGTAAATTTACGTTCGAAACTTTGCCCAGGAGTAAATGGGGACAAAAAAAGGTTGGGAATCCCTGCTCTTAAGATGGTAAGAAAAAGCATGGAGTCCCTTGTGAGGGTTGGTGCGCTTTTTCTCAAAAGCAGGCATTGCAATAATATGTCTCTGTTTAAACGGTTGTCAACAGCGAAGCCTAAAATGAATAGGTGAATAGATCTGAAAACGAAACATTCTCTTAGAGACCACCCTCTGTATGTCCTGGATGAAGAGAAATGAAAACGTTGTGTAATGATAGACTCTTCTCCCATAATTAGAAACGATTCAGCCTTGTATCCCGACTCATTTATTTGCAATTGCCAAAGGAAAAGATTAGTGTGCCTTCATTTTAAACTTTCACTGAACTTAGAAAGGCAGCAATCTGAAGCCTTCACATCCCATTGATCAGCTTCCCCAGTGACGCTCCGACTACTCACATTGTGGCATTCGCAATGCCAATCACTCCGGCAGGGCCTGCACATTTCATGTTGTCGGTTTCCTGTCAGTTTATTTCCTAATTGTATAAAAGACCCAGAGTTTATACTCACAGAGTTCTACAATTTTTGAAAGTTTATTTTCTGCACAGTGCCCAGTGACCAGTATATACAGAGAAATCATATAGGTGTCTGCCTAAGCTGGAGCTTTACTAATCCAGGTATTTAAAATCCTCAAAGACATTGATAAAAATGATCCAGCAACATTCTTTCAGCTTAAGGGGGAATCACATACTGGAGGACACCAGTGGCAATTAAGCGGAGGTGCAGTTAGGACTGAAGCCGGGAAGCACTTCTTTATGTGAGGAGTTGTGGGAATCTTGAATGAACTGCGAAGACATGGACTTGAAGGAGAAAACTTGACAAACTTTAAGGGCTCGTTTATACTTCACGCTCAGAACACGTACGCACCTGCATCATGGCTACCACGCGTTCCCAGCGTTCATTTGATGCGTCCTCTGAGCAGGTCCTCAGAAATTAACGTGATGCGTGCGCGAGTTCCAGTACCAGCAAAACGTCAGGGGGCGCAGTGTGCTAAAAGTTGTAATGTGACGTCAGAGTGTCTGTTTACTATCTACATGTGACAGAAGGCCGCTTTGCAGATCCTACAAGATCGGTGTGCGCGCTTCGATGTTTGATGAATGGTTCGATGTGGTGAAGCAAAATGCCGACATACAGATGTATTCATGGTGCTTTTATATTCAAGCGTCGCATATTCCCGATCGTAATAACACGATACATTTTAAAAGTCTCACATACCATCTTCTGTGCCGTCTTTTTTTCTAGAGCTTCCTCTGGTCCTGACAGCAGCAGATAGCCAGCAATAGATTGCCACACTGAGCACATTAAATGTATGATATTCCAACTCACTGCACATTTAGAATCCTTAGATTTATACTTGATATCACTTTCATGATGAAATGCATTAAAGGTTGTATGTTACATTTTACAGATAAATCATTAATTTTGTTTAAATAATGAATACTGTTATTAATTATACACATGAGGGTGACACAGTAGCACTGCTGTCTTGCAGGGAGTCACATCGCTGGTGTTTCCTGCCTGGAGTTTGCATGTTTTCCTGCTGGGTCTCCTCAGTGTGCGCCAGTTTCCTTCCGAAGATATGCAGATTTGGTTACACTAAAACGACGCCAGCTTGTATGCGAGTGCTTGTATTCACCTTGCGATGAGCTGATGCCTCATCCAGGAATTGTTTCTGCCTTGTGCCCAATGCTAGCTGAAATGGACAAATCCCTGGACTGATGGATTTAATCATTAAACATCCTTTTCAGAGATATTGCGGTAAGGTGTCATCGGAATTTAATAGGTGTTCCAGGCAATTCACAATTCAAATCTGTTCTCACCGTCATAATTCTTCACACTGCCACCTGGTGGATTCCTCCAGATTTACGTAAAGTACGCGCGTAAGTATAAACAGTACAATGCTTGTGTAGCAGGAGCATACTCTGCAGCATGCGTCGCGTCACATGAAGTATAACCTTGGCCTAAGAAGCATCTGGATAACAAACAGGCTTGATGGACTGAATGATCTCCTCTTGATGGTCAAAATTTTTGTTTTTTTTAAGGGCATTCATATGCACAAGGGTCTTTACAGACTATGATATCTGATGTCACTTCAAATGAACGTTAGAGCATTCCAGATGAGAACAGGCAATTCAGCCCAACAAAGCCCCCAAATCCTAGCCACTTAATTCCTCCAAAATAACATCAAGTCGAGTTTTGAAGGTCCTTAAAGTCCTACAGTCTACCACACTACTTGATAGCTTATTCCATGTCTCTATGGTCTTTTGCGTAAAGTAAAAACTAACGTTTGTGTGAAATTTACCCTTCCCCTGTTTCCAACTGTGTCCCTGTGTTCTAGATAAACTAATTTCAAAAGGATGGGTTCATATCAGATGATCGATTAAATATAAATTAAAAGAAAATCTTGGTGTTATCTTTGACAAGCTAATTTGAAATCTGCAAAACAAATAAAGTGCAGTTGTGAGCTTTTCCAAGTCACGTCTATTGCCACATCCAGGCTGGACTATTGTAGGAGGCTGCCACAAGCTTCCATACATCTACAGCCTGTCCAAAACACAGAGACCAGGCATAGAGAAAAGTAATCATATTACCCCAGTGCTGGCCACACCACACTAGCTACCAGTACAAATTAAAATCCATCTTAAAGTTGTATTCTTTGTTTTTAGAGCCCTACATGATCTGTCTCCACAGTCCATCTCAAATCTTCTCCAATCTTACACTCCCTCAAGTTACCTTAGGTCTTCAGACCAACAAGTGGTGTTCATTCCACAGTCACTTCTAAAGTCTAAAGGCGGTTGTGCTTTTTCTGATGCTGTACTCAAGCTGTGGGATGCAATTCCCCAACATGTTAGATTAACCCCGTCTATTGGCACTCTTAAATCTGGCTTTATTCATTGGCTTTGGATTCTTCTTAATCTCATATCTTGGGATTGCTTGTTTTACTACAATTCTTTCATAATCGTTTCCATTGTTATTTCATTTAACTGCTTTATTATTGAGTTGCATGTTGTTTTTATTGCTTTTTGATTCAACATATTTTAAGTATTTCTAACGTATGAGGGGAAATCATAATAAAAAAGGCAATTGGAAAATTACACAGTAACCGCAACGGATGGAAGCTGACGCAATACGGCGCTCTCCTGTTAATCTACTTGAAGTCAAGGTCAAATGAACATGGATACACTGGCTTGGGATTGCACAATTGTTGAACAACGCGGCGTAGTGAGACTTCTTCAGACACAGAGAGTGAAAGCGGCTGCCATGAACCAGAATTGGCTATGAATACTATAATTACAGTTAACCCCGAGTCCAACTTGGGGTGACTTTTAACAATCCATTTTACGGTGTAAAGCACCGATTAACTCTCGTTACTTTTCCTGCCATCTAGTGGATAAAATAACATTTTGGTGCAAAAATTCATGAATATTTGTGTGTTTTGCCATTTGAAGGTAACTCATCGATATTCACGACCCAAAATACAATGGAGTGGAAATGAAAAGATGTAAAGCCAATTTTAGAACAAACTGAACGTAAAGTATTAGTTAAATTAAGTGGTATTAACAAAAATATGAATCAGTCATCATACATTCACACAGATAGTGAAAGTAATGTATATGGCACTGTACAACCAAACTGCTATAATATGCCTGTCGGTTCACCATGCTGCAAGTAGGCATGTGACCAAAAGATGATTGCAATCAAGTAGAAGGACAAGGAAGACATTAGCCTCCTAATCACTGTTCACTGTTGTTCGTATTGGTGTAAGTCACTAAGCCCTCTGCTGTTTTAGCCTACAATAACACAAGGAGCTTATTGATTGTACAGATTAGGCACTGAAATTCTACCATCTCGTGTGCAAGCAACGGCAACAAAATTATAAGAAAAGCGCACAAAGAAACAGGCTTCTACTGTCCCGATTGCAACATTGGTCTGTATTTTGGTGACTGTTTCAGAGCATATCATACCAAGGACATGTGGTAAATCTGCATCAGTACAGCAGTGGACACTTGACAGGCCTTTCCGATCGTATATATGTGGGTGTCTTGCTATTTCCATGTTTCTCTTGCACATAATGACATTTTTGTTATGCTAAGGAGGCTGTGGACATTAACAAATTTCTTGTAAACTCATCTTAAGTTATGGAAGTAAAGACAGTCCTGTTGCTGTAGAATGCCATACATGAGGTGCAATAGGGACAGCTTTACCCCTGAGAAAACATATCTGAGGTCTGCTTCATTAAAATCACAATTACTAAAAGACTTTCAGAGGATATTATAACAGAAGCATAATCCCAAAAGATTCAGTATCATCAATTTTAGACAATACTATGAAAATATTATATGTCTTTGAAATTCTGAAAACAAATCCAATGATTTTCAAAACTAGACAGCTGTTTGTTTGAGTTGGGCCTGCTCTGCTCTCGTTTGTTGGAAGTTGGGGTCCCGTTACCATTAGTGAACAGCGGTGAATTGATGTGTAATTGTGTAATTTCCTGATATTGTATGCTTCCGTTTCCCAGGTGGTACTGAAATGGACAAGTGTACATCCTCCTGAACATAAGGTCGGTTTCATTCTCAGCTAGTTTATGTTAATTGGCAATGTGTTTATATTTGTGTGCCAAGAAAATCCCACCATGGACTCCCCCTCCTGTACTCTGGCCTTCTTGATGGCAATTATGCACCATACACTGTTCTTCATTAGAGTATGAATGGAGTTTGTTTGAATGACAATGTCCTCTATACTGGTAAGAATAAGTGACTTGGTCACAGTTGCTGCACCAGGCGATAAAGCTTTAAACTAATTGGTGTCTTGAAAATAAAAGTAAATAAGAATTATAAGTACACCAAAATGTAAACTAAACAAATCTGTGCAATAACTAACGAATTCTTGTCACTAGCTAATTGAGTCCCATATTTAACAAAGATAGTGTGGCTGATCGATTCTTCCATTTGAGAAAGGAAGCAATGGTACAAGTTACGTTTTTTAATGCTAAATCCAATTCCTGATAATTGAGAGAGCCTGGTTTTAGGAAATGTAATACCTTTGGCTTTTCCAAAAATGCGAAACATGCAAATGGAGGAAATAAACAAAACATATTGTACCAAATACAGTTGTGTCATGTCAGTGACTTGATCCAGACTAGGGTGCTGGGGCCTTAGCATAGAGTTCAAAGCAAGAACACACCCTGGACAGGGTGCCAGTCCATCACAGGGTGAACACTCACACACATCTACACACTGAGCACACACTAGGGCCAAACCCAGAAAGACATGGGAAGAACATGCAAAAGCCTCACCCAGAGAAACTGGGGAGAATATTCTAATACAACTGTCCTTGAAAAGCAGAGAACAATCAGGCTCTAGGTACAAATAAAAAAGTAAACTTACTGTATCGAATCACCAATCTTAACATACATTAGCAATTGGGGACAAAGTGGAATCCTGGTCAGACTCTATCCCTGTTTCTTTCGGGAATGACCTATCAGTTCTCCTCCTTGATGTCTAAACAAAATGGGACCTTATTAACAACCTCTGAAACAAAGAAATCAGCCCAGTCCTTTTCAGAAATATTCTACCAGTTTTCCCTCTCTCCATCTAAACAAAACTGTCACCTTGTTAATGATCAAGGTATCCATTTCTCTATCTTCCTGGGAGTTGGCCTTAAAATTTTTTCCTGACAAGTGTCTCTGTGCCTGTGTATCTATGTGCTCATCCGGTTGCTCTTTCATTCCAACAGATGGCGCATCACAAACATTTGTAGTAATTAAACTGCATTGCATTTGTCATTGCAACAGATGGCAAACCACCAACAATAACACTGCTTTAGCAAATTCCATACCAACTGGCATGTAACAGAGGCATATGCATTGTATTGGTCATTCCAACAGACTGACTGGTGATAAAAGGTTGACAAATCTGATAAAGGTGAATCAGAAGGCAAAATACAGCATATCTGACTTTGAAAGTTTAAGTTTAAGTTGATGAGCATTGATCCATGATGAGATGGGAGTGAAATAGTTGGAGATCTGGACTAAAACCCAGAGAAATCAGAGAAAGATCTGTGCCTCATCAACATTGAAATGGTAGCAGAAGCCATTAAAAGAATTAGGAGTGAACGTAAAGAAGTGGACACAACACTCATTCTTGAGGTGCCCCTGTAGAGAAGACAAGGTGTTAGACTAGGAAGACACAAATGGATTGGCCAGAAAGGTAAGACTTGAAGCAGTCCATAGATTCCAAGTTTATCAAGGAGAGACTGATTGTATCAAAAGCTGATGAAAGATCAAGAAGGATAAAGACAGAGGAGAGAAAAGCAGCTCGAGTATTAGAGGCTGAAGGCAGTGTTGTCTCAGCATAGTGACCCTTGTGGAAGCCAGACTGAAGAAGATCTTGTAGAAAAGAGAATCCAGAGTCTTGGACAAGAATGGCAGATGGGACACTTTTTATCGCATTGTGGTGCCCTTTTACATCAGAATGTCTATTTTTCCACATGTATTGCTCTGCTTTCCCAATGGAGACTGGAAGGCCGACAAGCAAATGTTATACATGCCTGGGTGGCTGAGCTTCTTATCAAATCTGTAGACCCTGGGCAGATAGCAGAAGGTTTGTTTTAGCGTGGAATATTAAATAGCAGGATCCATCAGTGATTGAATTATAATTAATTTGCGATGCACGTGCGCTTAGCTCATTGCACTCATGGAGTCGCTCTTACGTTGAAGTTTTCAGTGGCTCTTGAGCATCGATTAGCAGCGTAGAGCTTTACAATGCCCCCCTTCTGAGTTGTTTCTATATCCTTCATGTAATTGTAGACATAAGCAGGTTTACTTCGAAGCATATGGCATACTAAAAGATTTAGCAGTGTGAAAATGTAATTCATTATTAAGTTTGTTCTCTTGGTATTTAAGGCTACTTCTTATTATTTAAAGATGGCAGTAAGGGTATTGAAAATCATTAGCAACCAGAAGAAAAAAAAAAGAAAATGAAAAATAAATGTGAGTCTCTTATTATTAAACAAAAGGATATGAATAATGCATTTTAAGCAGTTTATTGGCTTGCATATGTTTACTTTTAAGACTATTATATGAGCATCTTATTTACTTAAGAGAATATTTTTATTACACTTTAGCAAAGAACGCATTGTAACTATGCACAATTAAATATTGAACATACATATACATTAGTAACAAAGTTTCCAGCTGAGTAATTTTATTAAAATGTCATTATTATTATTATCATTATTATTATGTAGAGTGCAGTGGAAAATCTGGTACTGTATTAGCAGTTACAAATGCAAAGACACAGTCCTAATGCATTTTATATTATGTTGTGGAAAAATAATAAGAATAATATTATAATAATAATAACTTTGAGCAGGAAATATTTGTGTTGCATCGGAATGCCTGACTTCTTTTCCACACTTGGGCTTCCTTGGCAGTTTGTTCCTCAGTGGTGGGTTGAAATCAGGATGCAGCACAATGTCTTGTGAACGATCCATTCCTGCGACTGACCTTATGCATAGTGCAAATTAAACTCCAATACTGTATTCGCAGTTTAAAATGAAAAGACACAATCCTAATGCAGTTGAAAAACATGTTTGATTTTATATTAAGACTAGCAAAATACCCGTGCTTCGCAGCAGCAAAGTACTGCCTTAAAATTTTTATTGAGTAGAAAATTAAACCTTTTTAAACTGAAGGAAAATATACCAATAATTATTTGCTAAGGATCTCTTTGTATGCCACATTGTCAGTTTGGCCCACCGGTTGTAATATGACCAAGCTGTGCGCTGAGCTTACTCTTGAGCATGTAACTTACAGTTGGCCATGTGAACAGTAATCTTGTTTCAAATCTCACAGCTTGGATTGCTGCTGTCATAATCGGTTTGAGTTTCATGGTTTATTTCAGTAATGACAATATTTGCAGGATTTGTGTTGAAGAGACATTCGGCATCTGTCAAGCATTGTAAGTATACAACCGGTTTCATCGATAACTTCACATCCAGCTTTTGAGAGTTTAAACATTCATAAACATCAAAGTGTCCACTACTGAAATCGTCAACAGTCAATCTAAGATGTTTAAGAGGCATTGGCGGTTGTCGAAAGGTGTAAAATATTTGGCCATTTCGGTACACTTGAAAGCGACAACCGAACAATTCAGCAGCAGCCATCAACTCACATGCAGAACCATAGGTGAAGGGCTTAAGCATTTCACTCTTCTAGTGCTCCTGTGTAGTATAATTATCTCCTGTACCGTCATCAGTCCACACCTTGAACCTGTCCCAGTCATTCAATACATAAGATGTTCCTCCGGATATCAAGAGTGAGCCTGATATGGCTGTGCAATATGTAACAAAGAGAATGGAAAAGGCAGGTGCCATCTCTGGGCATGGAAACCACTTGGTAAGTGACAGTTCTTTGATCGATGGTGATCACCTCGATAGACATGTTAATGGGGGTACGGTTGGAACGATAAAGGAAATGGGTACCTGAACAATGTAAAGTAAGTCTAAAATACCCACACAATAACTATAATCATAATAAATGAACAATAAAACAGCGGAGAAGCCGTGGATTAAATAAAAAGGCTGTAGTTATCAGCAGTGAGACGTGAATCCCGTGGCGAAGCAAGGAAGGGAATGTAGAGACCGGAGCGACGGACGGCCTTATATAGGCAGGCAGCCAACAACGTGGGAGGCGTTGGGATGGGGGACCCAATGCCGCCTCACACGGTGACCGAGCTGCAGGCTATGGACGTATATATGTACGTAAGTAGGATTCAGTTAGCGTTGGGAACCTGCGTACAAAATTTCGTGAAGATGGACCCATAAGTAACAAAGACCGTTGAAAAGTTCAATATGGCGGCTGACAGTGGCATCATACCACCGAAATAAGTACATACATTGGTTTTGTTTAGCGCAAGGAAGCCGCCTACCAAATTTCATGAAGATGGAGCCATGAATAAGAAAGTTCAACATGGCGGACGTTGTTGACCGTTATGACCGTTACGTGTAGAATTTCTAAATAAAACCTGCTTAACTTTTGTAAGTAAGCTGTAAGGAATGAGCCTGCCAAATCAGCCTTCTACCTACACGGGAAGTTGGAGAATTAGTAACGTTGGAAAGTTCAATATGGTGGCCGACAGTGGCATCATACCACCGAAATAAGTACGGTTTTGGTTAGCGCAGGGAAGCCGCCTACCAAATTTCGTGAAGATGGGGCCATAAATAAGAAATGGTTGTCGACCGTTATGACCGTTACGTGTAGAATTTCTAAATAAAACCTGCTTAACTTGTGTAAGTAAGCTGTAAGGAATGAGCCTGCCAAATCAGCCTTCTACCTACACGGGAAGTTGGAGAATTAGTGATAAGTGAGTCAGTCAGTCAGTGAGGGCTTTGCCTTTTATTAGTATAGATAAGGAAAATATTACAATTGATGAAAACTTGAAGCGGGATATATTTGTACTGTAACCAAGATGGCTGATAGTGGACACTTGCCCTTCACTTTTAACTGTCATTTTCTTGTCTAATTTCTGACTTTTCACAGCAGTTCCCATGCCTGGATAATAAGAGAACAGTTAAAATTATGAATGTTATGAACAAGGTCGCCTGAAGGGTACATTGCACCCCTAGGCAAAACTGGTTTGCATGTGTCAAGGCAAGAGACACCCAAAAGAGAGTCACCCTTTTAGATCTGTGTGACTGGATCTGCAACTTAAATCAATGAAGGAGGATTGGTGGTCCCTCGCGGAGATCAACACCCCTGCAAGTACAAATAAAATCAACAATCAATTGGATGATATGTCCCCTTAAAGAGCGACACCCTCACATTTGCATATGAAACAACATTTTGGTGCCCAAACCCCACCACCCCACACCTGGGGCCTCATATATAACGCGGTGCATAGAATTTGCAGTATAACATGGCGTAAGCACAAAAGCCGAAATGTGCTTACGCACAGAAAAATCCAGATGCAGGAATCTGTGCGTACTCCAACTTCCACGTTCTTCCGCTACATAAATCCCAGTCAGCGTGAAAAGAAACGCTCGTGAACACACTTTATGTCCCGCTCCAACTCCTCCCAGAATTACGCCTCTTTGAATATGCAAATCAATATAAATCGCCCTTAAGCGCAGCCTTCTGTGAAAAGACAATGGGAAAAGCACGAGGGAAAATATAAGAATTTCAGCGAATACCAAGTGGAGGCAAAGGAAAAACATATTATTTGTTTAATTAAACCATGGTATAATCAACAAAAGGAAGTTGATCGAGTGACATAGCGTGTTGGAGAAACTTGAAAGCTCAGATATCAGTCGCCGTGAAAAGACGAGTCGTAGCCCACCGTCTGAGTGTTATATGAAAGCTTTTTAGGGTACAGAGAAAAAAAAGGCACACATTGGGGAAAAAAGCACGAAATGTCAACTTCAATCTCGAAATTTCCACTTTAACCATGTAGTTTATTTTGTCATTAAAGTAGAAAATCATAAACGTCATCTTAAAATCGTTTAATTAACCAGTTTCTCAAATCACATTGTAATTACAGTAGCACGTTAAATGCTTTGTTTTGTATTTGATCTTCTTTGTGCCTATGTGTGTGTGAATCACTACTTGCTTCTTAAACCGGCTCTCTTCCTCTGACTGTACACAGAATCCATTACATTCGTGATATTACAGCTTTTTGAATAACTAAAATACTGAGATGTATACGTGATATCATTTTCATGATGATAGGAGTTAAAGCACGTTATTAAACATGGGTTTCACGGCGCAGTGATTGTGCGCGACCTTCGATTAAATATTTTATTGCAGCAGTACTCAGGGGCATCTCTAGGCAGAGAAAGAATCGGTGGCCCTTTCACCCACCAATGTCGATATGGTATCTTATGCACGGCGTGTGGCCACGTCCGTTGCGGACACTGCATAGCCGCTTCGTGCTCATGACACAAGCGTTTAACTTTTGTCGAAATTTGCCACTGCGTTTTTAGCTGTGTTGTTATTTTCTCTGTCTGTTTTATATTAAATATATATTGGCGTAGCCACCCCTGCAGTCCTTGCTTTTCTTTCTCCAAGTAACTGATCGCCACACAATCAGCTCTGTAATAGACGTTAAACCATCTGTAAGCTTAGAGCGCCGATTCTTCAAAACGTTTAAGGAACATTGAAATATCTTTCTTAGTACATGTTTAATTATTCTATCCTTCGCGCCACTCCTAGTGAGGAATATAGATTATTTAAATGAAATAAAAGTTTTATCTGTATAATATAATCAACATATTTTGCAGCATTTCATCTTAAAAATGATATCGTCATCATATGTAAATACGCACTTTATAAAGTGGCGCAGGTTGTGTAGTATTATAACTGTAGTACAAGTTTACAGTGAGGTGATTGTACTTATAAGTACAAACAGTTCTACAAGGAGCAATTGATTGAGTGCGTTTAAAGTTCTTGGGATGAAACTGTTTCTGAACCGCGAGGTCCGTACAGGAAAGGCTTTGAAACGTTGGGCCGTGGCTGAGACAGCGTGTCCTTGAAGCTGTATAACAATAATTCTCTTTCCAATCAGCTGCTGCTGTGATTCACACTCAGATACAGTGATATAAATACTCCGAGTGGCGCAGTGAGAGTAATATGGAAAAAGATGATCCACTGTGGCAACTCCTAACAGGAGCAGCTGAAAGAAGAAGAAGGTGCAGTTAGAGTAACAACGCTAAAGCAGTTATTGTATTTGAAATACTATGGCTATTCCCTGGACCATTATATTGTTACAAGTTAATTACAATCAGATGCATTACACTAATAAACAATATGGGGTTAGTTTCAGTGTATTTATAAAGCCGCGTCAGGAAAATAAAGAGTAACCACACAGGAACAGTAGCACTGCTTTGATGCTGGGTGCCACCAGTCTGCAAAACCGAGCGGAGAACTTGCGTACGACAAGGTATGAGGTACTGTGGAAAAGTGCATGGCTTTACGCCAAGTGTAGGTTTTATACATCGCGATTTGAACGTGGAAAAGTTCTTATGCAACATTTCTCTGCATACGCACCATTTATACATAAGGCCCCAGGTCTGTGCCAACAGTTGGCCCTGTTTGTGAATAAGTTCAAACAAAAGACCTCGAAAAGACCAACAAACCAGCCCAGGATCATCACTAGAGACAGGCCTCATCCCAGGTAGTCTGACCCCAAACTCCATACACAGGCATTGGCCTGCGCAAACACAAAACCCAAAATGGTGAACTGCTTTTAAAGTTTAAAAATACTTTTAAAGTAATAATCCATCCAAAAAAATTTTTTTTACAGTTCTTCTCACATGTAGTTCGTAGTGATGGCCGAAGAAAATGCTTAATCTCATGTTTTCATGGAGAATGAAAAGCTGAATCCTGAGTGAACATGTCTCCTCTGTGTGCACTGCTCTGATTTTCCAAAAGTATTTATTTGAGAATGTTTTAGCAAATAATGCATGAATTTTGACCATTACAACTTTATGACTACATAACTTGACATGTGGATTGTGTGACATGAGTAACTTTTAATACCATTTGTTGTGGTCCAGCATTTGACACCATAGACCAGTGGTTCTCAACCTGTGGGGAGGGCCCCCCTAGGGGGGCACGAAGTAACAAAAAGGGGGGTGCAAAGATATGAAAAAAAGAAAACAAGAATCAAAAATATGAAAAAAACATCTGTTGAAACTAAAACAAATTCTGATACTAGAACAATAAATACAGAGTTAGATAAATGTCGATAAAAGTTAAGTAGGTATAATAAAATATACATCGACATTTCAAAAGAAATTTTGGGGGGGCTCGATTAAAGCTGTTATAAAAACTCGTGTCACAAATACTTAAAGGTTGAGAAACACTGCCATAGACAGCTATTCGATCAGAAAGTCTGTTATCTCCATTCTGGATGAAAATGTGATGATGGTACACGTATTTCTGTTGGTCGTCACTGCTGTTATGGTGTGTCACCTAGCTGATGCTGGTTTTCTTTTCTGGTGTCTTCTTTCTTTATTGTAAAGTATCATTCTGTTGATGTTTGTTGTATTTATGTATTTGCATGTGTATATGTATTTTTGTTACTGTTATTATGTTCATTTATATATTATGTATGCATTATGTGTTATCCTGAGATCCTTTTGTTTTGTGTGTCGTACCCCAAGAGGCAGAACCACCCTGAAGTCACTAGTGATGGATCACCCTCAGCCTGAGAAAGCAGGTCCTTCAGCGGTTCATTAAATGAAGTTCTCACGGTGCAATAGTGAGTATTTGAAATTGTTTCCATTCTTGGATGTTTTCGCATCTGTGCTTGGTTTTGGCATTTTGAGACTTGCTTCCTCTGGAATGTCTCTTTTGTTTCATTTTTCACCTTTTTGAACTGTAAAATAAATATCTTTGTCTTCTCATCATAGTTTTTCCACAAGCTAGTTTTTCTCTTGTGAGCGCCATCGTATGATATTTTGTGACTTCAAAGTATATTTTGAACTTTCAAAGCCATCTTCCCTCATTTTGGGTCTGTTCAGGTCAAAGTCCTCCAGGCTGCCTTGGGGTGAGCCTCGTCTCTTGGCTTGCTTTTGTGACTTATTTATGAGGCCTCACTTCCTTTCCTCTATGTCCTTGACTTCTAATCATTAGAACTACAAACCAGATGGTGTAAGTAAAACAAATAAATAAATAAACAAACTATTTTTGGGGTTGTAATTGTCCCAAAAATATTTTTCATGGGACAGGAACACTGTAAAACCCCTATATTCAGAAGACAACACCAACAGATAATGTTTATAAATGAAGAATTTGTTCAAAACATTGTAAGTACCATGAAATTGGCAAAAAATGGGGAGAAAAAGCAAAAGTAAGGCAAAAAGATTTGCTTTAAAAGGAAACCCAAAGCCAAAAAATCCAACTCTGAAAAGCAGAACTCAAAACCCTTCAAAACAGGAGCAAATAATCCATAAATCAGAGAAATTCAATGCCTACAGATATGCATAATCTCCAACAGACAATGAACTCCCCAGCTGAAATATAAAGGAGAAGGCAATCCTTTAGCAGTGATATCAGGTTGGCCTTTTGGGGGAGCCACCTACAACCCTCCTTGAAATATAAAGGAGAAGGGCGGTCTTTCAATAATGACATGAGTGTGGCCACGCCTCTTGGTGGGTTCCACCTACGACCCTCCCTGAAATATAAAGGAGAAGGGCGGTCTTTCAGTAGTGACATGAGTGTGGCCACACCTCTTGGAGGGTTCCACATACAAAACACAAAGAGTGAAAGCAAAGAACGTCAAAACCCAATAATTAAATAACAAAATGTTATACTATCTAAGGAAAATGTGATTTTTCTATAATGGCAAGATAAAAACAGGATTAACAAAACATATTAAACAACCACAATATCAAACAAACAAGAAATCAGCTGAAGCCAGGACAACATCCCTGGCTGAAACAGAACAGCAAAGACTCCGAAATTCTGCATCAAACATAAAGCTGTCATAATAAGCTCTGACCCTAAGCAGGTTTGAAATTGGGTAGATGGATGGTTCATAGCTTTGCTCTATAAATTCTCATGCTGTCTACGGCACTCAGGTAAGCAAAGTGACCCCTGACTCTACTATATGATTCATCTTCTGTACAATAGCAAAATGACATTAGGTGCTGTTCGAAAAATATAATAACTAGCTGGCAAGGCTGGCCCAGTTTCACTTTCTTAACGCCTCGTTCACACTGTGCACACACATAGAGAGCAGGATGAGCTATACAGAAGTTTACACAAAAGAAAAATGGCTTTTGGGAAAGCAAAAATTAGAGATCACATCTTTTCCTATTTTGGCATATAAACCCTTGTCTACCCTCCACTATTGTTTTTGCAGAACAAAGTTATCCAATAGATTATGATCCTCAGGGGGGACAAAATCTAATTGTCGCTGCTTGCTCAGCTTCATTCCAAGACCACTGATGGAACTTTCTGTAACCTGCAGGAAAGACAATATAAGAGAGGATAATGAATGCACATTGCTGAGTGAAAACCTGCGGGATTCCCAGATTAATCAATTATCTCTCTGTCAGGCTCCTCCAGAGATTCTCTCACTGATAAATAAATGAATACAGTCCAAAAAAATATTAGCCACCTGATTGATGTATGTGCACACAGTGGTATGTGTCTCAGGGCAGATGACAATGTCAAAGAATTATGACAAATACTTAATGAAAATCACAGGGTGACATTTCTTTAAACATATTTTCCTACTCTTTGTTGGGTGACTGAGTGATCAGATGGTTTTATCGCGTTATCAGATCACTTGTGACGTGTACCTAACAAGAAGGGTACTAACACACCTCTTAGATTCAGGTTAGGGATAGGAAGAAATGTCAAAACAAATTACGTAACTGGGCTCATAGTCCTTATTTTAATAATTGTAGTAATTTTTTGGAATAGTTTTAGTAATCTGAGTGTTTTATCACATAAGTGCACCTAACAATAAAGGTACCAACACACCTTTTAGGTTCAGGTTAGGGATAGGAAGAAATGTCAAAGCCAATTCCGCAACTGGTCTCACAGTCCTTATTGTACCCTTTATATTCAATCCTCAGGACCCCTTATAGGACCAGGACTGTTTTTTTCTTTCATATTCACTGATTTATTTCAACCCAGGCTACCACCGACAGAAGACTTCACAAAGAGTCTTTGGTGCCCTTCAAAGACTGCAGCTGGACAAAGAATGAACGATTGTTGTCTCAGCAATGCTAGTAACCAATAGTCAGACAGAGACAGTGCATATAAAATTTTACTTAAAAATCATTTTGTATAATAACCAATAACCAGTTAATACAACCTACGAGGGTTCATGCAGCCTTCATTCAGTCTGAGATGACATTCCTCAGATAGTAGTTCCTTAGATTACAGATGATCTTTTATGACTAACAGAGAGCCGGAACCTCGGTTTTACATCTCATCTGAAGGATGGCACCATTTTTACAGCATTGTGTCCCCATCATTGCAGTGGGGCTTTGGGATCCACATTCAAATCACAGAGTAAGCGCCCCCTGCTGGCCTTGCCAACACCTTTTCAAGTGGCAAGCCAAGCTTTTCCTGGTTGGTTTCCCTGGCTGGGCCTGACTATACTTAGTTTTCAGCTGGGTGGCTTATTCTGAAGTGTAGGTGGTATTTAGCATACAAATTTCTGGCTTACTATCCACTTGCAATATGGCTAACACTTTTACAGTTTCTCAAAACAGTAGAAACTTCTCACACAAGCTCAAGGTCGATTCCTATGGGAATCAAAAGCTGCACAAAGCTGTCAACCTACTTTGCTTTTCAGCTTGTAGCACTGCTATTTAAATGCAATTCATTTATGTCCAAATTAAAGGATACATGTTTATGGATGCCCTTTTTCATATAAATGAATGTTGATGTGTGTGCAAATGTTCTTGACCATTAACTCACAGAATCTTTCACGTCCTTGGTGATGAAACTTCCGGTTTGCTTCTTACATCTGTCCTGGTCAATTAGATTTAAAACACAGCCAGCATGGTGACCCCTGTCAGCACAATGACAGTTTAAACCAGCCATCAGCCATTCACAGCTCAGGATTTGACCATTGTTGATCACGCCACAGAGTCAGAACAATGAACACCATTCATATGTCTGAGAGGACTGTTGATTTCTTAATCTTGATTGTGACCTGTTAGCCTTCTGTCATCTTTCAATAGTTCATTAGCCTTAGCAATTTTGTCATCAGTAGACTATGATGGATGGCCTCTCCGAATGTGCTTCATCCTTTACTCACATGTTGCCAATATGAAAGTTTTTCCACCACCAAACTACAGCAGCAGGGCTAATCGTTTCATCACCTTTCAAGAGTTTCATTACTGCTTTTCCCAAGCTTTAGTCACACGCCTCTGCTGTTCTCTCAAGGGAACTTCTTCTTCATCCAGCAAGATGACACGCATGAGGTGCCTCAACTCACTGTGACAGAACGTTGATGAGAACAGTGGTCCAGCTGCAGGTTTATGCATGTCAGTGTATGTCGTTTACAAACACCTGCATAGCATTCCCATGTCTACAGTCTCATAGAGAAAACTTTCATTCTTCCATTACTGAACTCTTTAAATCCAGTTCAACGTTACTGCAGAAAAAGGGTGGATGGTAGCCTCTAACCCTGGATGAGGTGCCATTCTTTTGCAGGACACACTCAGCCACACAATAGTAGTCAAAAAGGCCCATGTATGAGTGCGTGAGGAGACGTTATACTCTGCGGTGCCATCCAGAACATGCAAGTCCCAAACTGATGGTAACCAGATCGTGGTTTGATCCTATAGTCCTAAAGCCACCTTTATTCTCACCAGCTCTCGTGATTGTGTGTCCCTTCATACTTTCATCCAGGCTCTTTTACCTTCTTGGGTTGATATCTTCTGAGTAACTTACAACATACGGCATGTCAGGGTCCTCATTAAGGAAATGCAATACCACGCTACTTAAGTCTGGTAATCCAAATAAAGAATCTTAATTTGAAACTTTAAGAAGAGGAGAGTTAATGTTGCTGTTCTTGATTAAACCAACACACTACAGAGCTGCTATCTACTCCAGCTCTTCCTAGGCCTGTCGACCAAGTAGGATAAACATCACAAGTTCATGTTGATGTCACCTCACTGTAGCTGGCACTCAGTATACGATATTGAAAACACTTTTGGCGGCAAGCACTGTTCTCTACTTCTGGTACGTGTGCTAAGCACGTTTGTGAAATTTTCTAAACCCATTATGGGAGGAGAGGTGCTATGATGTGCCATTTGGTGAAAGGAGACTCCGTGCCACACAAAATTTTGAAATGGCAAAATATTTACTTATTAAATCTAATTAACCATTAAGAACAGAGGAAGGCAAAAAAAAAGTAAACAGATAACTAATTAACACAACAAAATGAATTAAACTAAAAAAAAAAATTATTATTTTGAATTAAATAATCTAAAACTTTGAAACCTGAAAACTAAATTACATGAAGCATGCGCTCCTAACAGAGGTAATTACTTCTACAGATCAAACTGTGAGAATGCCAAAGGCTTGATTTGGAAATTTGCAAAATGATATATAAAGGAAACCCTCACACCCCTCGTAAAATGAATGGTCTTATTCTTAAAAGGAGGACCCCCCCAGACACAAAAGCATAAGCCAAACAATATTTCATTTAAATAATAAAATTTCCTACAGCTCACTAAAAGGAAAACCCAACATAGACAAAAATTAAAGAACTGTAGTTTGTGGACATGCTAGTTCAGTGCCCCGTTTGAATCCATTTTAAAAACACAGGAAAACAAACATTATCTACCTTAATAAAAGAATAAATGTCTTTGTGTCTTTCCAGTTGTTGTGTCTCTGTCATTCAAACCAATGGTGCATCACAAATATTTGTAGTAATAAAATGTATTGCATTTTTCATTGCAACAGATGGTGCATCACAAATATTACCACTGCTTTTACAAATCGCATTCTAAATGGCATATAACAGACACATCTGCATTGCATTTGTCATTCCAAAAGATGGCACATCGGAAATATTAACATTGCTTTCACAAAGTGCATACCAAATGGCATATAACAGAGACTTCTGCATTGCATTTGTCATTCCAACAAATGGCGCAACACAATCGTTAATACTGCTTTAACGAAATCCCATACAAAATAGTATATAACAGAGATATATGCATTGCATGGTGCACTGCAAACTTTAACGCTTAGGTCTGCATTGCATTACTTTTATTTCAACCTGTCTTAGCTGGGTAGCACAGTTAGTGCTTTCCTTTCAACTGAACACTTTGATAATTTGATGCCGAGGTTTTGAAATTTGATATCAGGTTTTTTTTATAATCTGATAGCACACTTTTGAAATCTTTTATTAACATCCTCAAACTTAAAATCAGATTTTAAAAGAGCAATATCAAGTCCAGACGTCGGGGCAGGACTTCCCATTCTGTTTCCGGTCCCACAGGGAACGCACCAGAGGGGAGCGGCGTTGCTTTGAATGCAACCGCTGTGGCCACGGCTGGAGGTGTTGTCTGTGGAGGACGCCTGGAGGATGTGGGCATCAGGGCAGCACATCTCGGTCTTTTTCTTATATCGTTACAGGACACAGCCATAGATCCAAGGACGCAGATTCCTCATCCTGGAGGAGACCAGCTGTCGCGGGACGAGCCGCTGTTCCCCACGGGGCTCAGCTGAGGGAAGGGCACTGTGGCAGATGGCCGGGACCCATGCCCGGTCGGAGCACCCCTTTGACACTGGATCTTGGAGAAGCAGTCATGGGATGCACACTACGTCCCCTGGAACACTTGTGGCAGCCCCCCTGGGTTGCATCGGGGCCAGTAGTTGGAACACCGGTGCTCATTCCTGTTGGGCTCCGTGGCCACCGCCAGGAGGAGCTCAATGGCCTAACGAGCCCATCTTGGCGGGAGCGCAGCCACACCCAGAGGTGTAAGCTGAAGTAGGTCAACGAGCACCTGCAGCACTCCCGGGTGGGCTATAAAAGAGGCCGACAGTCACCACTCCAGGCGCCAGAGTTGGGAGGAGGAGGACGAAGCTGCCTGGGAGGAGGAGTGAAGGAGGAAAAAGAAGAGTGTGGTTTGGGGTGTTTTGGGGCTGTGTTGTGCCTGTGGGGTTCACAGGGAAGACGTACCCCACAGGTGAAGAAGACAAATTAAAAGATCTTTTTCTTTATTTTACACGTGCCTCCATTGTCAGTCTGTGTCAGGTTGACGCCTATATAGCGCCTTACCACACCTTTTCACTGACACAAACTTGCACTCTCATCTATGAAGAGTGGACGTCCGTTAAAAGGATGGAGGTCAATTCATTGTGCTCTAGGTTACGCAAGAGTAAAATAAAAAAGGCAACACCACAAGGAGGCACCTGCAAAGAAACAAAGCTAAATTGACAAATAATGAGAGACAGTAATGACTTGCATTGTGTACTGGGGAAAGTTACAAAATGAAACCTTTTATTTAAAGATTCAAACTGAAGAACAATTTCGTTTTTTTATGTACAAGGCAGGCTGCCACAGTTTACTCCAAATTGCATTAATTAAAAAAAAAAAAAGATTTTTACTCACGGTTTAAACTTCATCATAAAAAAACACAGACGTCTCAAGGTATCATGCCTCATTTTGATGCAGTGAAGCTGAAATGTAAAATGTAAACAGACAAAGTCAGCGGGCTGATAATAAAAGGCAAACACCGGTGTGTACAAAGCAGCCAGAGGATGAAAAGCTCGAGATTCAAGTCTGCAAAAAGGTAATAAACCAAATATGCATGCGTGATTAGTAAATCTTTTGAGCTCACTGGCATCTTTCAAGAAGGATCATTTTGTTTCCAGGGAACGGCCTGAATTTGAACAGTTCCCCTTCATTATCTCACTTAAATGTATGTTTCTAGGAGTCACAATTACACAAGCTTTCAGGGGTTTATTCAAATAAAGTTTTAATCCTCTTTTTGGAGCGCAGTAAGCAGAATCCCTCTAATTGGTTCAATATACACCTGTCACTGGCGGGGAGAATTAAAGCACTTGAAATGAATTATTTTGCAGTGTTTCTACGTTTCAGGCAACAGATTAATACATATTCAAGTAAATCTTTTTTTTTTACAGATCTCAGATGGAGTCATGTTCTCATTTGTATACATCAAGAAATAACTGCCTTAGTTGCGGCTTTTGGAAAGACTTCACACAGGTTCATGGAAATTGTTTTTGTTTATAAATGCTAAACAGCGCTGTTAGTATTATGTATCTTAGTATTATGTTTACCCCCAGAGGAAGGAGCCAAAAACTGTGTTACTACAGTATGTGTAACAGAAACACATTGTGAAAGAGAACAAAGATAAGGTAAAGGTTGCGGATGACACCCTTATATATTCTATATACAAAATAATAAAGTGCTTCTCAGTGAAAGAACATCTCCATAGATGCAAGTCTGAGATTAGAATGCCCAAGATGGTGACACTTACTGTATGGGCCAGGAGGCACGAGGCGGGTCCAGGGGGACAGACACTGGAAGTGACATCAGAGGTGTGGCTGTCAATCATCTGGTCTGCAGAGGGAGGAAGAGAAGAGGCGTTAAGATACAGTGCCACTCTCTGGATCGGTGAGGAATTACCACCACCTTTAAGGTGCACATGTGTGACCATATAAATACCGAAACATCAACACAAATAGAGTAGGAAATGTCTGGTGTCCACTGATTTAGCACCACATCCTTCATGTGAAATGTTTTGGATTGCTCTGCTCTTGTTTCACTAATGCACAGCCAGACACGGCAGAAGCGTGTTTTTCAGTGCACTTTTCCGAAAGATTTCCAGTTGCTTGTGCATGAGAGACTATAAATATCATTGCGTGATCTGCACCATCTGCACACCCCTTGTGTAGGCTATCACAGCACAACCTTCAGTGACTTTAGGGTTTCCCCAACCCGAACACTAACAGGAGCTGCATTGTGAACAGTGGTAATGTTCATCTTGTCTATTCACTTGATCACAATCATTTTGCCTTTTTTCAATGTATCTACTTGCACCATGGTGAAGCTTCAGGCAACCACATTCATCATGGTGGTTCTGTTGTACAGAGCTGTATGCATCAATTTCACTATCCATGCCAATGTCTGATTACCAATTCACATTGTCATCACTAGCCTTTGATTCAACTAATACTTATGTACATGTGATTTTTCAGTTTTTTTATTTTTAATAATTTTACAAAAACCTCAAGTAAACTTTTTTCACGTTGTCATTATGGGGTGTTGTGTGTAGAATTCTGAGGAAAAAAAATAATTTAATCCATTTTGGAATAAGGCTGTAACATAACAAAATGTGGAAAAAGTGACACGCTGTGAACACTTTCCGGATGCACAGTATATATGACTTCATAGCAACATTCAAGACTGTGGTGGAAACTGGAGAAGGAGTTACCTTAATGGAGTCCTGAAAATGTCCCCTAAGCTTATCTATCTATCTATCTATTATATGGTGGATCTTTCTTACTATTACATTTCAAGAGCTATTAACATTTATTTATTAGTAGTATTGATCAGCAAACTTCAGTATAGTGTTTTTTTGCTGTGAATACACAGTGTTTGCTGGTGACCGTGTTCACTGAAAAGTTTTCTGTAAATTTGCCTTTGCAGCCAGCTTAGGTGAACATCTTTTTTACCAGTGTCCCATGATGCTTTGCGAGGCCAGCATGACATCACTGAGCTGTAGCAGCCATGCACAGGACTTTGACAAATACGTACTATAAAATACTTGCTGATGTGTTTCACTTATGTGTAAGGTCACGTGATGTCACAAGCTTGAGTCTCCATCTATTATATAGTGCCTTTCCTATCTATCTATCTATTTATATGTTATATAGTGCCTTTACACCTATCTATCTATCTATTATATACTGCCTTTCCTATCTATCTGTCTATCTATCTATCATCATATAGTGCTGTTCATTATCTATCAATCTATCTATTATATAGTGCCTTTCCTATCTATCTATTTATTATATACTGCCTTTCCTACCTATCTATCTATGTTATATAGTGCCTTGTAAAGGACGAGAAAAGACAGTAATAAATGTTGGGGTTTTGCCGGCCCCGTATATTATACACAAGAAAAAAACAGGTCAAAATCATAAACTAATAGTTCATAACGCGACGCCGAGTCCTGGCGTCGCGGCCATTTTATTGGGGAGGAGCCGGAAGTGGAGGAATGCTGGGAAGGACCATGAGGGAGGATGGGAAGGATGACGTCAGGGCAAGATGGCGGAGGAAGGGCGGAAGTGCCGCACTGCGGTCAAACCCGGCTATGGAGGAGGGAGGTCTTTTTTCCTATAAGGAAGCAGAGGGAGAAAGTTAATCCCCCGCCATTCCCTGCCGGCGAATGTTTTCCCAGGTGCTTTCGAATCCGTCCGCGGCCTCCTACTCGCGCGTGCGTGACAGCCTTTACATCTGTCATCATATAGTGCCTTTCATTATCTATCTATTATAGAGTGCCTTTCCTATCTATCTATATATTATATAGTGCCTTTCATTACCTATCTTTCTATTATACAGTACCCTTTCCTATCTATTTATCTATTTATATATATTATATAATGCCTTTACATTTATCTATCTATCTATCTGTTATATAGTGCCTTTACATCTATCTATCTATTATATACTACCTTTCCTATCTATTTATTTATCTATATATATTATATAGTGCCTTTACATCTATCTATCTATATGTTATATAGTGCCTTTACATCTATCTATCTATATGTTATATAGTGACTTTAAATCTATCTATCTATCTATTATATACTGCCTTTCCTATCTGTCTATATATTACATTTTGCCTTTTAAATTTCTGTCAATCTATGCATGACCCAAATGTTTTCCATCTTGGCAGTACTGAAATTCAAATATGGCCCACATCTCTTTTGTTTTTATCCTACAGTGTATATTTGTGTAGAAAGTACTTGATATGTTGATTACCACTGCTGCTGCACATATCTGGAGTTCTTGAGTGTGTGAGAGTGTGTGTGTGTACAGTATGTGTGAAGTGTACCCCCACAAAAGACCAGCCTCCCTCTCTGGGTTGATTCTGCCTGGCACCCAATGCTTGTGCCCCTGAATTGGATTAAACAATTTTAAAAATGTTTCTTCACTTTAGTGAGTGAATGTCAGTCATTCATAACGAGGTCATTAAAGAGAACCAAATGTACAAAGAAGTGTAAACGTTTGATCAGCCAGAGCCGGTGACCATCTGCTCATCAGTTTTTCCACGCCTGCCTTTCTCCAGATCAGACTCACAGTATATCCTAGTCAGATGCTGAATCCCAGAGAGTCAGGCTTGGCCATCATTAATTATGGCGGAGATGTTATTTATACAATAAGATGCATGCTCCATTATAAATCTTTAAAGTCAGATATAGCCAGCTTTGTTAACACTAAGACCTTGACAGAACTGAGCTGATTAATTACGACAAAAACAGGCATAGCCCACTTAATTAATAATGGAAGGCAGGCACTGCCAAAGTACCAAATCTTGAAGGCAGAGACTTTATGTTACTTACATATTCAGACACTCAGACTCAGCCCATCAAACAAATGGGGATATTACAAAAAAGAAAATCAATATTCAAATTCAAGCATGTTATAATTAAAACAGATAGCCTGACCAATTCCTTGTTTTTCAAAGTTTAACTTTAACTTTAAATGTAATAAATTATTATTGAGAACGTCTGTACGCTCAAAGGCCTTCTGACTTGCAGTACAGTCCTTTCTTCATTTAAGATGTTCTTGATGGCAGTAGTAATTACCGTCTTAACACCCCTCTGATTAACAGTATTTGGTGCTGGTGGAAATCAGAATGAAGACGTTTTATACACTCAGTCACGGCGAATCATCAGCCACTGATGACTCTGACAGAGGAGAGGAAATCGTGAAATCCTGGTGTTCACAGCATACAGCTTGTTTGTCATGTGCTGAATATTTATAGCTGTTTAACACGTTGACCATGAGGGACGCTCAGTATTTACACCCTATTTTCATGTCTCGGTAGCACTAAGAAGATTCTGACAGTGTGAGATTGCGGCAATGACCAACACCCCATCTCTTTAAATAGTTTCTTCATTTTCAAGCAAGTGAACATGACACTGGAAACCAAAGATTTCTCCTTTTTGAACACTTTCAGGCGTATCTTATAGATTTTGGCCTGCTGATCACAGAAATCACCTTTCAGATTTCCTATCATGGACTGTTTTATTGTAATCGCTTATTTTTATGAGTTCCTTACAGTATGTACCTGTATATACAGCAGAAATCAGCAATGGACTGGCGCCCTGTCCAGGGATTGTTCCTCCCTTGTGCTTGATCCTTGATGGTATAGGCTCCAGCTTCCTCATGACAATGCTCAGCATAAGCAGCTTTGGAAAATGGATGGATAGAAATATAGTATAACAGCTAAAAGTGGAACATCAGCGGTGATCTATGAGTAGTGGCCCTACTTCTAGGAATGCAGCTCGGATACTGCAAGTGGGACAGCCGTGCTAAAGAGTCTCATTACATTAAAAAGAACTGGCCATACTGAGGCAGAAAAATGAGGCACGCAAACCACTTGTCAACCCAAGAAAGATATTATTACCTCCTCTTTATATAAAAGTTGGACTGAGGAAACATTTCAGGAAAGTAATGGACAACAAAGGTGAAAGACTTTGATATTTGGTCAGATGTTTTCACAAATAGTTGATGCCAAGATTAAGGAAGGCATTTTTGTTGGTCCATCATGCCATCATTTCAAAGGTCTTTAGTGGGGCTGGAGGAGAGAGGGACCAAGTGAGGGGAATCAGAATAGAAACAGAAAGAAATAGAGCGAGGTGAGTGCAGGATACCATCATGGAGGGGACTTCACAGAGTCCCATAGAGATGTAAAAGAATGAAAGTGGGATCCAGCATGGAGGAGCGGTCTGGGTCTGCTGATCAACTTCAAGGAGCAGTGAAGGCCAGGGTATAGCTAGTGATAGTAAGGAACACTCCAGAAGGGAGCAAGGATGGTGGAGCTGTGTGGGAAGCTGCTGCTGTATGCAGAGATTGAAAGGTGGAACTGTGTGTGAAGCTGAGAGGAGCTGCTGTTGCATGTGGGACTGAATAAACAGTGGCTGCAAGCAAGGAGCCTGAGGGTTTGACCCGATCTCCTAGAATGGGGCCCAACTTTGTGAGATGCACCAGGTCAGTATCCAGAAGATGCTTCTACATGGACTAGAGAATCCTTTGTTTTATTTTGGTTTAGTTGTTTTCTTTAATGCACTGAATTTCGTATAAATGCTCTCTCAATGGGACTGTCTGGTTTTAGAAGGCTCTAACCCTAACCCCTAATCTAATCCTAATTTTATAGTATCAATATATCATTTCCATGGACACTATTTACTTATTAATACACTGCAGATGCCTTGTCTATCTCCTTACTTGCTGCTGGTCCATCTCAGTTAATGACTTTCGTCATCCAAATTCAGGGCGAGTATGCCAATTGCAAAGAACCCGGCCATTCAGCACCACTAAAGGACAACAAACTGCTTGTTTTGGATAAATACAGCTTTTTAGTGCCAAAAATCACATTAAATGGGGTATTCCCCAAACCTCACATTCATTTTTGTATTTACAACACAAATAAATTAAATGATCTTGAGTCAAGTCTACAGTTAATCAGTTTTATGTGATTTACTTTTTCTGTACAGTCTGTTCACCTTTTAGAATTTTTATTTTTCATATATATTTAGTATGGTGGGGCAAAAAAAGACAGATTTATGTTCTCTACAAGGCTAGTTATATTCATTATCATATTTATAACAAGCACACACAATTTTAATGTAAATAAATAGCATTTACTGGTAACTCCATTTAGTAGTTTAATGTCATCTGAACTGAACAGCAGACAACTGGTCCACACTCTAAAAATTCTTGCATTGGTTTGCGACTAGTCGAGGAATAAACTGATTGTGCTCCTCTGTCAGTATGTCATTGTACCTATCGATGAAGCTTAGTCCTCTTTCACCTGCGGCATTCACTACCATCATGTGGGCCGACGGTTTACAAACTTCATTGAAGATTGGATCATCTCTCCACTGCTCTCTTAGTTTCTTGAGATCATTCTTTGCCTTTTTCCATAAGGACATCAAAGAAGAATGTTGTTGTTTCTTTTAGAAGATTAGCCATTGATGACGAGACAACAAGATCTAGTGATCGTAGTCACTGCAGGCTTTGCACCTTTTATTTCTTTGTTCCTACTGAGACTTTGCCACCAAAAAGTGATAAACTAAAATCTTCTGCTTACGACTAGAATGTCCTTAAAACTCCTACTTGATAAAAGAATGTTCTGGAAACTCATACTGGATATTAGAATGTTCTGGAAATTTCTACTTACGACTAGAATACGATTTAGTATTAGAATGTTCTCAGTTTAATTTTTCACACTGTTAACTAATCACTTAGCCAGTTTAAGAAGACACAAGAACACGTGAAAAAGATTTGGGGCACCATATTGATACCCGCACATTGTAATGACCAAAAGAAACAACAGAAAAAAGATTATTATAGTCAAATTTGTATTGTTTAGATGAGAGCCTTCTCCAAGATGGTGTTCTGCAAACCAGAACGGGTGGGTCTCATCAGAGATGGAAGACCTTCCAATCATTCTTTCTGACGAGGGGGAAGAGAAAAGGCATTAGACAACAGCGCCACCCTCTGGCCCGGAGTGTAACAGCTATTAAATGAGCCCTGAGGTTGTCTTCCAGATGCACATGTGCGACACCAATAAATATGTAATAACAATACAAATAAAATATTTAGAATGGAGCAACTTCTATAAATGTTTCACAATTAGGCTAAAATTTCACAAATAACCAAGCTAAAACATAGATAGATAGATAGATAGATAGATAGATAGATAGATAGATAGATAGATAGATAGGATAAAATGGCTCAGTATGATAGATATGTTTTGTTATGTTGCAGCCTTATTCTAAAATCATTTAAAAGTATTTTCCCTCTTCAAATAACACTTAATTCTAAGCAAAATCAGATTTTTAGTAAGTTTTGGATACTTATTAAAAAAGTGAAATATAACATTAACACAAGCATTCAGACCCTTTGCTGTGACACTTGAGACGTTTCTACATCTTCTTTGAAGACAACTTGTGGTCAATTCAGTTTATTGTACAGGATTAGGAAAGGCACACACCTGCCTCTAGAAGGTCCACAGTTGACAATGTGTATTATGAGCTTGAATGAATTGCACGCAGAGAGTAGGCTACAAAAAAGTTCTGCAGTATCGAAGGTACCCAAGAGCACTGTGGCCTACATAATTTGTAAATGGAAAATGTTTGAAACCACCACAGTGCTTCCTAGAGCTGCTCACTTGACCAAACTGAGAAATCATGGGAGGAGGGCCTTGGTAAGAAACTTGGAGTTTTCAAAAAGGCACCTAAAGTACTCTCAAACTACAAGACACAAGATTCTCTAGTCTAATGAAACACATACTGAACTGTTCTGACCTCAGCTCTAAGCATCACGTCCGGCACTGCTCATCACCTGCACAATACCATTCTAATGGCTGAAGCATGATGGTGGCAGCATCATGTGCAGGGTTGACTGGGGAACTAGCCAGGGTTGAGGGAAAGCTAGCTGGAGCAAAGATAAAGACCTGCAACAGGACAATGACCCTAACCACAAAGCAAAGACAACACAGGAGTGGATTACGCTCAACTCTGGGAATGTTCTCAGGTGTGATTGCCAGATCCCAGACTTGAAATCAATCTCCATCCATTAATAGTCTCCATCCAGCCTGAGAGATCTTGACAGGATCTACTGAGAACTTCTTCTACTTCTTTTGGCTGCTCCCATTAGGGGTTGCCACAGCGGATCATCTATGTTGTCCGCATATTGACTTGGCAAAATTTTACACCGGATGCCCTTCCTGACGTAACCCTCCCCATTTATCCGGGCTTGGGACCGGCCCAAAGAAACACACTGGTTTGTGCATTACCTGTGGCTGGGTTAGAGGATCTATTGAGAACAATGGCAGTAAATCCTCAAATCCAGGGGTATGACGCTTATGGCATCATACCCACGAATACACAATATTGCTATCACACCAACAGTTGCTTCATCTAAGTACTGAGTAAAGGATCTTAATATTTGTGTCAATGGGATATTTCAGATTTTTGGTTTTTAATAAATGTATGCAAACAATTCTAAAATCCTGTTTTTGCTTCGTCATTCTGGGGAATTGAATAATAATAACAATTCTTTGCACTTATGCTGCTTGATGGGAGGTTAGGGAGAAATAAATGATTTTAACACAAGGCTATAACATTCAAACTGTGAAAAAAGTGATGGGGGTTCTGAATGCATTGCAAAGACATTGTAGATACAAAGCTCGTAGAATGAGTACTGGAAACTACATATTGTCAATGTTAAATACTAAATGCTTTCATTCTTTCCATGTAGCAAATGTCAAAATAAAAGGCAGGCCATATTACATCTGCTGAAGGTCAGGGAAGGCCCACCTAATAAATATTCAAGGTCAGAGGCGGCCCTCATTCTTCAATTAATAGTAAAAGTCAAATGCATTGCACTCAATAAATAGTGAAAAATCAGTCACTGCCACTTAATTAACAGTGAAAGTCAGATACAAGGCAGGTAATTAATGGTGAAAGTTAGAGATGGCCCCTGTAATTAATAGCCAGAGAAGCAAGAATGAATTAACTGGAGTTCTAGCATTCCCTCAAATCACAGTGGCTAGAAAATCTATTGTAATACTTAAACATATTTTGTATTCTTTATGTGAAGAACATGAGAAATTTTACCAATTAGTCCATAAAACTATTTTTTGTTAGTTTATGGATAAGCTAACCTAACAACTCTTCCAGGCACTTTTCAAAAGCTGTCAGGGTATCTGCTACTTTTTTTGACTTGATGCTTTATATGAAGAAGGGTTTCCTAGTCTCCTTTTTAAATGCACATCTGTTGGAATTTCATCGATACCTTGTGCCTGTTTTTTCTTTGTGTTTTTCTGTTTCCTCGGCCCTTTGCTCAAATTCTACTCTCAGATGCTGAGTTGATTAGAGTTGCAGTTACCTGAGAGGAGTATATAAGACTTTACCTTACCATCATTCTTTGCTGCAGCATTACTAAGGTTTATTGCACTGTGCTTATTCACCTTTTACCTCTTTAGCTACGTTAGCATTACCTAAGACATTTTGTTTATAATAGTGTTGATCATCTCTTTGAACTTTGATGTTAGAAAAGCATAAGGGGACAGCAAGGGGGAGCGAGAGACAGAGAGAGATTTTGACTATATAATATGGTACCTCCTCAGTCCCAATTTAGAAGTCATAAGGTCACTTCTGGACTTGTGGGTAAGGAAATTCCTCTTAGCTTAACTGGACAAGCTGTCTCTTACCAACCTGGAAGTCCCCCAAGTACAACCAGCCTTGCCACGTGAGGACATGAAATGACAAGTGCTTAGACACTGAACTGTTTCTCTCTGGTGACAAGGCATTCAGCTTAGAGTATTAGTGTGATCTTCTCCTTGTAGTGGAACCATTTGGTTTTGAAAAGTCTTTGCTACATCAATCTTGTTATCAATAGAAGTCCCAAAGCATGTAAGTCTTCCAAAAAAGCCCACTAGAGGAGGATTTTCCATCAAAGCTAGATATATACGGGTAATGCTAGAATCTTTATATAATAAAAAAAATGTATTCTCATAAAATGTTCTGAAGCTCCAAAGAGTGCAAAAAGCATAAAGGAGTTGCCAGCAAAGGCAATCCAAGGCAAACAATGTTCCCAACAGAGTAATCCAAGACAATTTGAAAGAACAGAGTAGAAACTCAAAAATACAGAAATCACAACAAGCATAAGCAAAGAAACAAAATACAAGTAAACTCACCGCTTTCTAGCGTATTCGTAATGAACTGCCAGGGACTGTAGTGTGGAGAGACATTCCTGGCAGAGATTGGCAGGTGGCCCCGCCTCTTAGGGAACCACTCACAAAACACGTGAAACATAGCATAGGCATACAAAACAAAGCAGACAACACACAAAAGGAACATGAACATACCTCAGTGACTCAAAACTGAAGACAGAAAGCCAGGGGAGGAAGATATAACAAATCCTAACTATCACAAAAGGGATATTTTGTATCCATAATCTTGGATGGCTTTCTTCAGTGTGATGCTGGTTTAAATACTGCTGTGTCAATGACATCACATAGGTGGTGTTTGCCGGAAGTCACACTAACAACCTGCTGTGGTTACAAATGGCGACGCCAAAATAAAATAGTTTTGTGGGAAAAAATAGTAAATAATAATAATCAAATATAAATTTTATTCTATAAAAAATTAAAACTAATAATACCACAGCACTCAGAATGCAAAAAAAAAAATAATAACGATGTAGAAAACGAAAACCAAAGGCAAAATGTTTTAAACAAAAACATTAATCAAGCATTGGATAAATAATATAAAAAATACAAATCTACTAAGCAAATCTTAGCAACAGGGCAAACATTTCAGGCTATTTTGTTGATGATATATTATGTTCATTTCGACTTTAATGTTTGCTTAGCATGTTTTATTTTGATGGTTGTATACACGATTGTATTAAGAGAGTGAGCTAAACTTTGCTCATCGCTTGATGGTTCCCTGAAGCAGTCATAGACCCAAGTGTCTAATGTCAATGATTTAAAATTTTGATTCAGTCGGATTTGAAACTTCACAATCAAACTTGACTAATACAGATGATTAGTTGAAATGTAGAAACCAATACACAAGTGAGAAAAGCGGACCACCTTAAGACCTATTCAGACAGGATTAGTTTTACACTTGATGGTGGAGTCAAACATTTTTACTGAAAGACCTCTGCAATTTCAGTCCCGTACAAATCGCTTGTGTCTGTAACATGTTACAGATTGCACGTTCACATATATGCCAAGATTATGGAACTTTTTACCTTCTCGGAAAATTCCATAAAAAGTCCAATTTTAACTAGTATCATGTAAATCAACATGTCAGTAAAATTCCTTCATCGTAGAGATTCGGATGGGACTGAAATTGCTGTGGCACCTCACCTCATGGTATCAAGCTAATCCCGTCTGAGTAGGTCATTATTTGTGAACCTCTGAGTCTGTCAGTAAGAGTCCTGTTGTATACACTTGGGGAAAATCACATTTTTTAATCGTTTGCATCCCACCCGCCGCAGCTCAGTCACCTTCCCCGATGAAACATATAGACTTTAGATGTTCACTTCACCCATGGTTAGGATAAATAAGCAACTTTATCATTCAATGAAATGGAATGTAGATCTAGCTTTCCAAAGAAAAAGAAAACTCTTCTTTTTGCTTCTTGAATCTCCAAATAATATTCGAGTAGTTGAGTTTAGGCACATTCTTCTTAGCAAAATTATCATTAATGTTTCAAACAGGTCAGAACAAATCAAATGAAGAAGCTAAAGAGTTGTGGATTATGATATATATTTCTTTAGGCTTTTTCCTGTAGGCCCATCGAAAGGTTGAGCCCTGATGTGTCTTTCTTTGCTTGTGCACTGCTGCCTCAGGCACTTCCATTTGTTTCAAGGCTGAAAGGCTTTGTCTAAAATGTTCCCATGTACTTGGAGGAAAACACTGGCATGCTTTAGTATTATTAACGCCATCGTATTCTCATCGAATTTTGCTCAAAAATCACACCAAAGCACACCTCTCCATCTTCATTGATCTTCTTGAACCTATTGCTATGATCCGCTGTGATTTTCCTTTAGGATAAGTATCAGCTTGACAAGATAAGACAACATGGCACAGGCACTCTTTGTGGTTCTGTCATGCGAGCCATAGAAGCCGGTTGACATATAATCCATCTAACTGATAAAATAATTATCAGATGAATTGAAGTGTGTACAACTTTGTCAATATCAGCAGAAGTTTACAGATAATTATTGTTTCCATAACACATAACACGCAACGTACTTGTCATTCAACTGCCATTGTGTCTGATCCCATTCTTTGCTTTGCAGGTGGTGAGAGTACAAGGCATCTTAACTACTCCATTTCTTCTTGCTGAACCTGATTGTGTGTCAACTGGCTGACAGGACCATTTCCATAAATCCATCAATCATCTCTCTGTAAGAGTGAGGGAAATAGAGAAGATGGTTGCCACTCACTGGATGTCTCCTGGGCGCATTTCTCTAGGAGAAAAGAAAAGATCTGGAGACTGTTGGTGTGTTAGGAGGAGTCTAGTCTGACCATCTTGTTGCCATCATAAATTTTATCAGGAATTGAAAGTGGGAAAGAAGGAGGTATCACTTAATGTGAACATCATTTGACATTATTTGAATGAATAATTACAAGGGCAACCAGTGAAGAGCATCTTTTCCAAAAAGGGAAAAGTTACAGAAATGATTAGACTGAGGTAGAGACACTTTGGGGATTATTTATAGGGGGATTCTTGTCACATGTGAAGAGGACACCACAATTCTTGTATACTGTATGTGCAAATAAACGAGCAACATGTCTCCACTGTATGGCAAAGTGAAAATACTAAACACAAAAGGATCAGCTACCCAGTCTGCTATGGCTCTGGCCTGTTCTTTTTAGTTCATTCTTGTCTTGTCTTGTCTTTTGACTATTACTTTATGAATTCTTCTTTTGAATAGATTTGTTTTTTCTTTATTTTTGTATTTTATATATTTCTGAAGTGATGTTCTATTTATTAATTAATTTTGATTATATATTTATTTCTTCTTTATTGTATGTTACTTGTAATCTGTAGGTTGAACCATAGGAAAGGTGGGACCCCCTGATGTTGCAGCTGAGGAACCACCCTAAGCTTTTTAGAATGCGGTGGAAGTGGTGAAGCTTTGGTTCCTCGCTGAGGCATTAGTTCACACTTTCTCTATTTGGCTTTCCTTTGGAATTGGATTTTGATTTTGAACGTGCTCTTTGAGACTCTGCTATTGGTTATTGGATTCTGAACTTCATTTGGTTAACTTTTTTGATACTTCTTGTTATTGTTTTTCTTTTTGATTTTTCCATTAAAAACTTCAATCTTTTTTTTGGTAAAATTAAGCCTTGATTACTGTTGACTTGTGTGGGCCTCAAAGCCTAACTTCTGTCATGATTCCTGTCACACAAAAGCTCAGGCCTCAAAACAAGCTATACAGGCCGTGCCCAGGGATGCTGCCACAGATTTGCCAACCAGTTTCACAAAGACAGTTCAGTAGCTGGTCTGCTGAACATTCCTACCACTTAACACTAGCAGCCATACACTGACACTATTAGCGGCGCACTGACTCTCTGTTAAACAGTAAACCAATGAAAAGAAACACAGTTGGCCTTGAAGAAAATCCCTCTTTAAACAATATTTCAATGGGAAACAAGTACACTCTTAACTGACTTTTTGGAGGATCACATGCAGGTTTGCAGGCTTACAGAGTAACGTGCTTGTCGCACGATGTTTAGGATGTTTAAAGACGAGCTTCAACCAGCCCAATTGCACGCTCTCTCCTTCAGACTGCTTCTGAGCCAATGAACCTGCTCAACAAAGAAGACTTTGTGGTCTTTTAATCTGAAGAAGGGAGCCAGAGTGGGATAATTGTGTGTTGAAGTAAAACTCCTCTTTTGAATAAAGTCTTAAGGGTGTCTCAACTTGATCAGCAATAAAGTTAGAGTTCCCTGAAATCCTGGTCTCATCTTCCTCTTTCTTGTGGAACTCTGTGACCCAAACGTAACAGGGTACACTGAAAAGGCTGCACCCCAGGCAGCCTAACCACAAACTCAAACTGTCAGCCTGCACAGGTTCACAACTGTGGCTATGGCTTTTCACGTTCTCGTATACAAAGTATAGGGAAAGTTTTGTAATCATCCAAAAATTTGATGTCAGGATTTTGAAGTATCTTGACGTTTTAGACCTCCCTGAATTTCTCGTATACAAAGTATAGGGAAAGTATAGGGAAAATATCAAAATCCTCCAAAAATTCAATTTCGAGATTTTGATAAATCTTGACATGTTAGTCCGAAAATACCATTTTTGGAATTTTGTCTGTGTGTCTGTCTGTGTTTGTGTGTGTACGTAAGCACAATAACGAGTACATTTTCACTTAGGTCAACCAAATTTTGCATACAGTGTTATTTACTAAACATAGATTTCTATCCACTTTTGGGCTATTTCCACTAACCACTTACCTTTTATTCATGAACGTGCAGAGTCCGATTTATTCAACTTTAAATATTATTGTTCAATAAATTATTAATTTGATTTATTGTAGATGGTTCTTTATTGTACATAATATAAAAATGTAATCATTGTCTTGCAGTTTACTCCTCAAATATCCATTCCCATATCTGAGTATATGAGAAAGTCTAGGGGAGACCACTCCCGATTTTTAATTAAGTTTAAGTTGGACAATGCCATCCAAGTCACTCTCTAAGGGTCTCATTTAGACCTGCCCTCTATATTGGCACACTGGGAAAAATATTACCCATGAAGCTTTGCTCCAAGCTGGTCTGCACAGGGCCAAAAATGGGGCTACGGCTTTTAAATTAGGTTTACGTTGGACAGTGCCATCAAAGTTAATGTCTTTTGGCCATTAGTTCAAAATTCTATTTCATTCCCAAGTCACATTCCATAATAAAAAGCTGTAAGACAAAATCTGAAAACATTTCTTTTCACAAGGTTTGTGATTGACAGTTTGGCTTGGCACAGAACTCAACATGTGCACACATTTGAATATCCAAAGACAAGCAGGACATTTCAAATTATCCATCGAATAACTTGTATAAAATTCCTCTTAATTTAGACTGATGGAAGAAAAGTGTTGTAGAATTTTTTGGCAACTCTCCTGCTTTACTTTTAATAATCTCCTTCAAGCATGATTTTTAAAATTCTAATATTCTGCATTGTGAAATGCTGACGCTATCGATGAAATTATTTTTGAAAATCAGACACAGATCTGTTGGCAACCATGCAGGCCGCACAGTGCAGAGGAGACTCAGTCATGACCTGCCTAATGAATGATGAAAGGCAGCCATGACCCTGATAATGAGCTCTGAATGCAACTGCAACAACAGGGATATTATAAATGATCTTGGCAGATATTAACAAACTAATATAAAACATTGTGATCATCTAGGATATGCCTATTATGGGTTGCAGTGGTTAAAATTCAGTTACACAAAGAATTCTAATGCTCCAAGGTAAATGCGACTTTTAAACACTCATCTGCACTTGCTAAGAATATTTCCTTTTATATTACATCACACGGGCAAGCTGTAGTGGCTTCAGGTTATAAATGACTAAATGAGACCCTGATTCATGGCTTTCAATTGCTTTACATGTATTTGCTTAGTAGATGCTTGAATCCAAAATGACTTAAAAAAGAGGTCATCATAGTGAAGTGGATATTAGTCAGTGGGACTGTTTGGGAACAAGTGTGATAGGACAAAGATTCAAAATTAATCATCACAATTGAAGACCTCAGAACAAATTAGATGATAAAAGCCTAACAGTTAAAATCAGTGAGAAAGAAATCCACCAAACAAGAGAATCTTTGAGGGAGTCAGAGGTTTGAATGGAGGTGGGCAGCTTGTTCCACCAACTGACAAAAGTCTGGACTGAGGTTTGATACCATGCAAAAGTGGCATCACCAGATACCACTCATCAGCAGACATGAGTGGGCCAGAGGGAGCACAGGACCTCCATATGTGTAGGTGCAATCCATTGACCATTCTGTAGGCAAGCATCAAGGATGTGAACTCAATATGTACTGCTATGTTGTAGTGATCTGAAAAAAGGAGTGACATGTGCCCATCTCGAATGGTTGATCTCTGCTACATTGTGAATCATCTACAGCAACTTGGGGACACCTCCTGCCAGCAGAGTCTATTGTTAGACTGGAGAAAAATGGTGGTGGCACCAGTAATGAAATCAGTGATTGGAGAGGTCAGAGCCCCAAAACCAGATGTAATCTCAAGTGCTGGCGAGATGGTGGTTTCTGGATCTGCAGAGTGAAGCAGAGGAGAAACATTGCAAGAGAGCGCTACCCCTTGGCTTGGGGTGGAATTACAAGTTTCCAAGCTCTGAAGTTGTCTCCCAGACAGGCATGTGTCAAAGGAGAGAAGTGGAGAGGACCCAGCACTGATCCTTGGGGCACCTCTGCATATCTTGCCAGGACACACAAGAGGTGTAGGGACTCACCCCATCTGAGGGCAGTCTAAGTGATACCAAGGTCAGAGAGGGAGACAATGAGGATCTGGAGGTTGACTGTGTGGAAATGACTGGAGAGATCCAGCAGGATGAGGACAGATGACATGATAATAGCTCTAGCCGGCTGTGATGTGTTGACAGTGGTGAGTACAGCTATCTTGGTGGAATGGCTGATTGGGATCAGGTGGCCTGTTCTTAGCATTGGTATTAAATTCAATGAATTTCTCAAAGATATGTTATTATTATTATTATTATTACAAACCATATTCCAAAAAAGTTGGGACACTATACAAATGGTGAATAAAAACTGAATGCAATGATGTGGAGGTGCCAACTTCTAATATTTTATTCAGAATAGAACATAAATCACGGAACAAAAGTTTAAACTGAGAAAATGTATCATTTTAAGGGAAAAATATGTTGATTCAGAATTTCATGGTGTCAACAAATCCCCAAAAAGTTGGGACAAGGCCATTTTCACCACTGTGTGGCATCTCCCCTTCTTCTTACAACACTCAACAGACGTCTGGGGACCGAGGAGACCAGTTTCTCAAGTTTAGAAATAGGAATGCTCTCCCATTCTTGTCTAATACAGGCCTCTAACTGTTCAATCGTCTTGGGCCTTCTTTGTCGCACCTTCCTCTTTATGATGCGCCAAATGTTCTCTATAGGTGAAAGATCTGGACTGCAGACTGGCCATTTCAGTACCCGGATCCTTCTCCTACGCAGCCATGATGTTGTGATTGATGCAGAATGTGGTCTGGCATTATCTTGTTGAAAAATGCAGGGTCTTCCCTGAAAGAGATGACGTCTGGATGGGAGCATATGTTGTTCTAGAACCTGAATATATTTTTCTGCATTGATGGTGCCTTTCCAGACATGCAAGCTGCCCATGCCACACGCACTCATGCAACCCCATACCATCAGAGATGCAGGCTTCTGAACTGAGCGTTGATAACAACTTGGGTTGTCCTTGTCCTCTTTGGTCCGGATGACATGGCGTCCCAGATTTCCAAAAGAACTTGAATCGTGACTCGTCTGACCACAGAACAGTCTTCCATTTTGCCACACTCCATTTTAAATGATCCCTGGCCCAGTGACAACGCCTGAGCTTGTGGATCTTGCTTAGAAATGGCTTCTTCTTTGCACTGTAGAGTTTCAGCTGGCAACGGCGGATGGCACGTGGATTGTGTTCACTGACAATGGTTTCTGGAAGTATTCCTGAGCCCATTCTGTGATTTCCTTTACAGTAGCATTCCTGTTTGTGGTGCAGTGTCGTTTAAGGGCCCGGAGATCACGGGCATCCAGTATGGTTTTATGGCCTTGACCCTTACACACAGAGATTGTTCCAGATTCTCTGAATCTTCGGATGATGTTATGCACAGTTGATGATGATAGATGCAAAGTCTTTGCAATTTTTCGCTGGGTAACACCTTTCTGATATTGCTCCACTATCTTTCTGCGCAACATTGTGGGAATTGGTGATCCTCTACCCATCTTGGCTTCTGAGAGACACTGCCACTCTGAGAAGCTCTTTTATACCCAATCATGTTGCCAATTGACCTAATTAGTGTTTATTGGTCTTCCAGCTCTTCGTTATGCTCAAATTTACTTTTTCCAGCCTCTTATTGCTACTTGTCCCAACTTTTTTGGGATTTGTTGACACCGTGAAATTTTGAATCAAAATATTTTTCCTTTAAAATGATACATTTATTCGGATTAAACGTTTGATCTGTCATCTACATTCTATTACAAATAAAATATTGACATTTGCCATCTCCACATCATTGCATTCAGTTTTTATTCACAATTTGTTTAGTGTCCCAACTTTTTTGGAATCCGGTTTGTATTATTATTATTATTATTATTATTATTATTATTATTATTCATTTAAGTGTAACATTTTATCCATCTGTAACTCATCAGTCCATACATCCATCCATCCATCCATTTGTCTTGACAGCCAATAAGACATCATAAACTCAATGAGTATTCATGTGTCACACTTCAGTTATGTTGTTGCTGTGCACAATGTGCTATTGATGGCATTATAATCCAGTGGTTTGCACCATCTCCATAAGCCCATGGTTCCCCAACTTTTCACTTACACTAAAGCATCCTTGCAGTTGACAAATTTAATTAACTTTGTAAATTCCCACCAAAAATTTGACAGAAAGTTTCATTATGAAGAGAATACATGATATACATTTCAGGGTGTCTGGGATTTCATCCTCCCTGAATGAGGCAATATCCTTAGAGGATATATTTTTGGAATGTTGAGGGTCTGTAAAATATGGCTCATTTAAATCAAATGAATTGTAAATAAAGGTGCACTTAAAAATAAAAAATAAAAGATGTGTCAACTTCTTTCATTCCTGGCAACGTTTCTGTTTCCTTTATGCTGTGCATGCTTTTCGCTCTCAAGGTGATGGAGCTTGCAGGGCTTTCACGGGCTGGCACTTCTCTTTCATGGCTTTTTCCGGCAAAGTGCACACAAACGGACAGATAAATCTTGGTTAGCCTTGGATGACTGGCCCTGCACCTCATCTGCTTGCTGCATTTGGGGGACAAAATGTGTGCAAACCCTGTGAGGATTGACATGTTTGTCCCCAAGTATCACAGCATAATTGTGCCTTTTTAAAAAAAATATCACACATGTACTCTATGCCTTAACCACATACAAGTTAGTTCCTCCAGAGCCCCTTCATAAATTTGTAATGGAGATGTACATAGTGTCAGACCCATGTGCCCAGAAAACATTTGGTGTGCTCTGTGCAGGTAATAAAAATGGGAATAGAGTGACACAGTCCTCAGCTTCTGGAGTTGGGGAGGGTGGCCAGGAGGACCTCTGATGTCATCTACATGGAGACTCTAGAAGACCCACTCTGGACGCTATTTACAAAGCGATTGGACTGGAAGTCGGCATTTATTCAAGCACCAGGGACTGAAGGAGATGGTTCATCATGTTCAGGAGCTTCATCTCATCAGCCAGATGGTCCCTTTCCCAATTTCTGTTGCAACTAAAATGTCACTGATTAAACTGGGAATCCTCACTGGAGCCAACTCTTTATTTGATTGCTTCTCTAATTTGTACAATATATTCACTTTAAATTTCATTCTTAATAAAGAGACTGCAGCAACCTCATAGATAGATACATGTATTTGAAAGGTACTGTACAATAGATAGACAGATAGATAGATATTAAAGGCACCATATAATAAATAGATAGATTCCATGGACCCCTTTCCCTTACCTGGCCAGGAGTTAAGTATAATGGATGATAAGAATGGGAGTTGTGACATTCCCTCTCTCAGCTAGGAAGCAGGCATAAAGGAGCACTGTGGCAACTGGTGCCCCAAAACTGGAATCCAGCAGCAGTGAATGGGAATTCCTTACTTGGCTGGAAGGACAGTATAGTGGATGTACAATCTGGATGGAGAAACACTCCAACCAAATTGGTTAGCAGTTCCTTTTCAAGAGGTGTGGAACAAAGGGAGACTGTCTCCCTTGCACAGGTCGTCCCTTCATGCACTCAATGGCAGCACCCCTTGTTGCAAGCCCCTCTATGGAAGCCCTCAGAGCAGCATATGATTTGTGGTCTGATAGGGCTGTCTTGTTGTTTTTGGTGGGGACCGTAAGGGGGAGCTAGTAGGAAATAAATGCCCTGTTTTAAGGTGCTTCCGCTTTACCTGGAAATGCTTCCTGGAGACAATGGTTTTGATAATCAGAAGTACTCCCCAGTCAATTGTAACAAGAAGCTTTCCACTTTGCCCAGCCAGTCAGAGTCAGGAGAGAAGAAGGACAAAAGTCACCTGGGAGGATTGAAAGAGAAAGGAAAAGAAAGCAAATAAATAAATAAATAAATAAATAATAATAATAATAATAATAAACACTTGTTTGAACCTAATACTGTCTGTGTGTAGTTGTGTCTGAGGTTTGAGGCTCAGTGACACCCTATAGATAGATAGATAGATAGATAGATAGATAGATAGATAGATAGATAGATAGGAAAGGTATAGTATGATAGACAGATAGATTCTATGTTGGCTTGAAAGACAAAAATAAAATAATATTCTTCAATTTCAAAGAATTAGTTAAATAAAAATGAAGAACAAAAATGAATGGGGAGGGAATAAAGAGCAAAAAGATCGAAAATCAATAAACCGGATTTAATAAGCTCTTAATGACATTCTGCTGGACCCATCTCCTCTGCCTGAAGAGAATGGTTGGGGGCGGTCCCACATAGTGACATCATAGTGGCCCCGCCTCTTGAGGTTCGACCCACATAACACAAGGAATGTAATTTCTCTGCAGCAATACCCAATAGATAAGAATTACATAATATTTACATAAAACAATATTTACCAACAATAAATTACACCAAAAAATATAAAATAATATATCAAAATGAGAGACCCTGGCTGAAACATAAAAGTCCTGAGCTGGAACCTGTTGCAGCCTGGACAGGATCCATCAGGATATCTATACACTAAAAATCTTTCTTTCTCTCATTCTTTCTTTCTTGATTAAAGCATTTGGACTGTCCACAAAGGCATGCCACCCTAACAGCATTCAGTGACTTTAAATGCAGCTGTCCTGCGGCTCCAGAAACATGACAAATGATAAGAAAAATCTTTTTTTTTCCCCCTCTACAGTAGTGGGCCTGATTATTGCCATATGGCGAAATATAACAGGCTAAGTGGAAGAATACAGCACAACAGCTGAGCTTCCCGAAGTATCGTGGGCTGAAAAATTAGTTTCCACGTCATCTCAATAAGAGTCCTAGCTCAGTGCAAGAGTTTCTTTAGAAAAATGGCAACAATCATCTTAAAATAGCCCTAATGTTGATTTACCTCACATACTGTATAGGCAGAGAGGACTATTAATTGGAAATAAAAATAGACAGTAGCTTCCTTGCAAAGTTCTTCTGCAAAGCTGCCATTAATAGCTGTACTATGTGGGCATCATCCGGACATGTGGCTGAGCATCAGTTTTAAGCAGGCAGAGAGTCCAAATGTCAGCGTTGGTGTAAGCTTTTGGAGGTCACCAGTGTGATTTAAATAAGGAAAGGAGGACATTGAACTTTATTAGGTTTAGTGAGGATTTTTATCTGGAATCCTATCCCAAATGTTACCTTCTTCAGCTAAGGACTCACTGAGAGCTTCTTGAAATTGAAACATTTATGAAGTCATACATATTTTCAGCATGGTGTCACATTTGCTCCAATTAAACCTATTTAGTCTTACGCAGAGGAGACCTAATTCAGGCCTTCAAAATTCTCAAAGACATTGATAATGTAGATCCAGCAGAATTCTTTCAACTTAACGGTGAATCACGTACTCAAGGACACCAATGAAAATTCCTGGGAAATGCATTTAGGACTGAAGGCATTTAGCACTTAAGCGCTCAAAGAATTGTGGGACTCTGGAACAAACTACAGGTACATGTAGTTGAACACGAAACCTGAACAACCTTTAAGAAGTATGTAGATGAGATGTTGGGGTAGCTTAGCTATTAGCTAATCAGACAAGAACGTTGAACTGAAAACTGTTGACCGTTTGTCGAATTTCTTATGTTTTTATGAATCCAATATACATCTAGAAATCCAATAAGTCAAATAAACCCAAGTAAACTCAACCATTCCCAAACATGTTTGAAATGAACCGCCAGGGACTGTGGGAGACCCTCCACATTTATAGGGCCGAGGGCGGTTCCTGGCAGTAAATGGTAGGTGGCCACGCCTCTTGGGGGACCGCCCACTAAACACATAGGACATAGAAAATGCAACTAACACACAGGATCAAATCTAAAAATAAATAACAAGCTACATAATCAATATAAAGAACAATCAAAAGTGAACAATACATGAATTTGAAAGAGATAAGATTTCTGAGCATCAGTATGTCATGTTAAACTACTTGTGCGATAATCTGATTAAGGAAACATCATTACCAGAATGAGCAATTCCATCCCAAGTTTCTTTATAAGTATTATACACGTTATTAAACACAAGGTGTCTACTTATTTATATATTGTCATAGAGGACATTGATTGGCTGGCATCCTGGCCAGGACAGATAGTTCCTTACCTATTTGTGACACCCTCATAATGGGTGGATCGATATCCCAGCTGGATTACTGGAATTTACTGTTTTCCCTGTCAGGATATTACAATAGAAAGATGGAATGGGACTGCCTCCTGGAGCTACTTGCTCCCTCATGGCTACGTGGAAGTTGTAGTCCCAATGGGAGGCCCTTCTGTGTTTCTTCTGAGCCTCTAGGGGGATCTGCAGGGAGATCTTCTGTTCTAAGAAGGTTCTGGCTGACCCAGAAGTGCTTCCTGCATGAAATATTGTAGCACCAGCAGTACTCCTGGGTCCAGCATAAAGCACGTTGCTCCACCTAACTCAAAGTCAGGAGCAGAGAAAAGTGGTATTCAGGAATAAGTGGAGGAGAGCTTTGTTACTTGTGAAGAATACTGTGGCAAAAGCATGTGACTAGGTGTTTTGTTAAAAAATAAATGAATTTGGTTCCGTGACTTACATCTGTGTTGTTATGGCTCAGGATTGGGGCTGAGATGGTCCTAGTGTCCACAACTGGCGTAGTCGACAGGATTCCTAGCTATTGGTTTAATTTGAGCCTGCAAATAAATAAGTAACTGTTGTGGCAACGAAACCCAGACACCACTATACACAGTGGCAGTAGCATGTCTATTAAATAGGAAGAGGGAAGAAAAGGAATTATATTGTTTATCATGGGAGAATAAGCCTGCACAAGGTATTTCATCACTTGGGACTTGTGTCTGGGATTTGGGGCTATGATATGCTCTATTGTTCACAATATATAACTTTTTACAGCTGGACGCAAGTACATAGGGTAAGCAAGTTGCTTTGAATCAAGCAGGATCTTCATGGTTTACAGTCTAGACGCTAGGACATCCAGCAAAGTGAGTGGTTACTATTAACAAATGCTAGGAAATTAGTGTTTTAAATCACGACACTGTGGAGGGCAAATGATGGCATAGTTCCCATAATTCGGTGTGCTCTGCTGAGCATTCAGAGGCAACCACAGTCGAAGAGCGACTCACTAGTGAGGTGGAAAAACAGCATCAAGAAAATGATCTGAGAAGGAACCAGCGCTGGCAGATGTGGCGAGAATTAGATACACAAATTGCCAGATCACTCAGGGGGAATATTATGTTTCATTAAGTTCTGTTGTGGCACTCAAAGGAACAGATAAGCTAAATAAATTGGAAACGGAAAACAACACATGCAATAATTTAATAATGGTAATTAAACAATATTTACATGGGAAAGGAACAGAACACAACTCCAGCTTATGCTTTAAACAGCTCATTAAATCGGAAAAAATGTGGCTCCTAATCAAACCGCGCTCCTCACGTTTTTACAAGTATAATTATGCTGAAAAACACATCCATTACTTTTGGACCTGTGGGACAAAATGGTGTATTTTCTGCAATCCTCTGACCATTCCAGATTGATTGGGGGTCTGATGGGTGTGTTAAACCGTCGCACAGAGTGGAAGGCCACTTGAGACCCCAATCTTAATAAAACTCTCTTCTGTAATGAATCCCTTTGCTTGAACAGACGCTCAAGGATAAGCCCAAGTTGTGAATGAACTCCTCTGTAATAACATGCTGGAACTTGCTTAATCTAGTTATAGGGTAGCAGGGGAATGAAGCCTATTACCATACGCGTGGGTCTGTCGTCAGCCTTAGGTGGGCTGATTTAGAAGGAAGGCTGGACATTGCACTACATGGCGGCTGTCTGTCCTCTTCCTCTGCAGTAGCTCAGGAAAAATTCCTCTGAGCCCACCTCTGACCTGCCCTTAGCTCCTTCTCTTTCGGTCTGCTGCATGTATAGCACAGAAGATTCTCCTGATTGGTGTCTTTCTTGATCAGCAAATATGCAGATGTACCTGAAGCACAAGATCTTTTTGTTTCTGCATATTTTTGGAAACACTCTTTGTTTTTCTGACAATTAACCAGGAATTCTGAATTAGATCCCGGTCACCACTTACGTCTCAGATGGCTGCCCTTCAACACTATCTGTACGCCCAAGGAAGCCCAACCATGGATGAGGTGCCAGTCCTACACAGGGCCTCCCTCATGCCCTCACTTGTATGATTCAACTGAGAATCACCTGTGTGAGACTTGCCCGAACACCATCAGACAGACACCGCATCTTTACAAAAAGCACCTTTATTTTCTCCTCCATGATACACAGTCCCGCACAGCACCTGTGCTCCAAACAGCAATCACCACTCCTCCGGGCTTCTCTTTCTCTACCCCTAGATCGCCTTTCCTCTCTCCACGGGAGCCTCGTCCTGCTCCCAGACTGTAGGAAGATGGGTCCTTTTATTCTCACCCAGAAGTGCTCCAGGTGCATCCTCCGACGTCACTTCCTGGTATGGCGGAAGAGCACTCGGAAGCACTCCCGGTGTCCCTGGAGGGATCCTCCTCCATCTTCCCGGTGTGTAGCGGAATTAAATCAGTCCCGCACCCTCTGAGAGTCAGGGCGCACCCTGGCAGTGGCAATAGGCATAAGCCTCCTTGTTCTCCTCCCGTGGTCCTCCTCTGATCCAGGGCGGTTGCCCTCTCGTGGCCCGGAGGACGTACATGCCATCTTCCGGTCCTTCCAGGCGTCCCGGCTGTGTCACAGCCCCAGCAACTCGCCACACCTGTTAAACTAAACGTCATAGCAGTCATCGATTCAATTTCAGCATCTCACATAGTGTGGATGGAGAATAGGACTTTACAGACACTCAAAACTCAAACTGATGTTATTTTGGAGAAATTAGGGGCATATGATTGGTGGGCTGTATTGGGCTGAATGCTCAACATTTTTCCAATGGTCACCCTATGAATTTTTTTTTTAACATATGAGAAAATATCAAAAATTGGTGTTCATTAAACAGTATCTTTGGATAAGGGTCAAGTAGTTGAACAAAGCAATGAAATTTGACCGTGTAATAATTTATAGAGTGAAAGTTGCCATTTCCATCTTTGGTAGGTCCACCCTTGGTTCTAGAGTGGCTCCTTATAAGTGTCTAACATCCTTTAACAAAGAACGTTTTTCCCACTCGTCCATGCAGAATTCTTCCAGTTGTGTGATGTTTGAGGGGTATCTTGTGTGCATGGCCTGTTTCAAAACTTGGTCATTCCAGAACCCTCCATTTCTTTCCTTTCACCCATTCCTTGATGGATTAACTGGTGTGTTTAGGGTCATTATCATGTTGTTCCCACTTGTACATTGAAGAATTCATAGCAGATTCGATGACGGTGAGTAGCACAGGCCTTGATGAAGTAAAGAACATTTCCATGCTTTACCTGCTTTACAGTTGGTATTAGGTCCTTCTGTTTAAATGCCATCTTTGGTTGTCACCAAGCATGGCAAATATCTCTATTTTGGCCTCATCTGTCTAGAGCACGTTGTTCCAGAAGTCCAAGGGGCCTCGTGTATAAATGGTGTGTCTGCACAAAAATGTTGTGTACTGCCATTTCCATGCTCAAATCGCGATGTATTAAAACCTAAACTTGGCATAAAGCCACGCACATTTTCACGGTAGCTCAAACCATGGCATGCGCAAGTTCTCCGCTCGGTTTTGCAAACTGGTGGCACCTAGCTTCAAAGCAGCGTTACTGTTCCTGTGTAGTTACCCTTTCTTTTCAAGATCCACATCCCTGATGCGGCTTTATAAATACACTGAAATTAACCGCATATTGTTTATTAGTTTAAGGCATCTGATTGCAATTAAACTGTGTAATGGACAGCCGGGTCCCATGCCCGGTCGGGACGACCCTGCTGTATATGGTCCGGGGGAGCTGCCATGGACTTCTCAGTACCTCCCCCGGGACGCTTGGTGGCAGCCTCCCTGGTTGATGATGCCTCAGTTTCCCGCAGGGTTTCATGGGAAACGGAGTTCTCCCCAACCCTGTGGGGACCCAGGATGGCCGCCAGGGGGCTAGGCAGAGATAATTAAGCCCAGCTGGTTTAATCATTGGCCCCACACGGGAGTGCAATTGAGAACAGGTGAGCAAGCAACAGGAGCACTCCCGGGAGGGCCATAAAAGGAGCCAGCAACCACCACTCTGGTCCAGAATCGGGAGCAAGAGGACGAGGTTGCCTGAGAGGAGTGGTGGGGCCAGCGGAAGGATTGCTGTGTTTCAAGTAAGGTGCTTTGGGACTGTGTTATACCTGTGGGGTTCACAGGGAAGATGTGCCCCACAAGGGGAGAGTGTTTGAACTGTTTAAGTGTTTGGGACTGTGTTGGGCCTGTGGGACACGGGGAAGACGTGCGCCCACAGGTGAAGAGAAAATAAAAAGATTTCTGTTCAATTTACACGTGCCTCAGTGTGAATCTGTGCCGTGTCGGGCGCTTTAGATAGCGCCTTATTCACAACTGTAACAATATAATGGTCCACAGAATGGTCAAACTATTCTAAATACCATAGCTGCTTTAGAGTTGTTACTCTCACTGCACCTTCTTCTTCTTCTTTCAGCTGCTCCCGTTAGGGGTTGCCACAGTGGATCATCTTTTTCCATATTACTCTCACTGCACCACTCGAGTATTTATATCACTGCATCTGAGTGTGAATCACAGCTGTTCAGCAGCTGATCAGAAAGAGAATTATCAGTATACATCATCAAGCACACACTGCCTCAGACATGCTGTCTATCTGAACTGCTCTCATACGAGAAACGCTTCAGAGCCTTTCCTGTATGGTGTGACGATGTGGGTTCGGCTCCACGCTCCCATCACTGTTCAGAAGCCCTTGAACCCAACACCGTCGATAGATATAACCGAGTTGAGCTAGACAGTGGAGGCAACAACTGGGCAAGGGGATGGTTCAAATGTGCAAAAGTGCTTTTATTAAAAACAGTCAACAAAAACAAAGTGTTCATTAAGTGCAGTGCTTTCCAAAATAGTTCCATAAATAAATAATCCCATAAAAGAACTGTGAAGTTAAAAACATACAAAAAAAAAAAAAACAATCCTTTAAGAAACAAGGTTAAAACCTCCAACAGGAAGCAATCTGTAAAAACAACAAGCTCGGTGCTTCTTCCCGCTTGGCGTCTCACCTGCTTCTCCAGCTTGGGCTTAGCAGCAGGCAAGATGCTCTCTGCAGTTGCCCTTTTCCCTTCACTCACACATGAGACTGGAGACGTCCCGATCCCTGGCTACAGTCTGGCACTCATCCCAACCTCGAGACTTGGTTCAATCCAACGGCCAGGACGCTCACGTTGGATACTCCCCGACCAAGCCTCGCGACTCCTGCTGCCTTTCCGGCCTTCTGTGGCCAGTCGCCTTTCCCTGGTCATTCCCGCTACCTGCTCGCTCAGCGGGAGCAACTTCCAACTCCAACACCTGGGTGTCAGCCTAACACCCAGCTTCCTCGCAGCTGCCCACAAGCACTCATTCGCTCGCCCACACATTCCTTGTCTCTCTCTCACTGACTTGCTTCCTCGCTCCCTGTAACCTCCGTCCGTTTCGTTTCGAGGGGCCATAGCAGCTGCAGCATATTAGCCACGGGAACAATCACGGATGTGGGCAGTTCCTCACCTGTGCACTCGGTGAGAAACGCCCACACCGCAGATCGCCCCGTCGCTTGCTATGAACACCACAACCCCTCATGAAGCCGTCGCAAGTGCAGTGATTATTTATTTAAAAACAGCCTTTTCTCAGTGAGCTGTGGACCCATACCACCACATACGGACCTTGCGGTTCAGAAAGAGTTTCATCCCAAGAACTATAAACGCACTCAATCAGTCCATCAAGTTCTCCTTGTAGAACTGTCTGTACTTAACAGTATAATTACTTCACTGTAAACTTACGATACAGTTATAATATTGCACAACTTGAACCACTTTATAAAGCGTGTATTTATATATGATGTTGATATCATTTTTAAGATGAAATGCAGCAAAATATGTTTATTATATTATACAGATAAAACCTTAACTTCCTTTAAATAATCTATATTGTTAATAATTAAACATGCCAGGACATGGTGCCGCAGTGCTAGCAAGCCGTTGGCGCTCTGTTCACGTATTCTTCCTGACTTTCGCTGTTTTCTTGCTGTGGCTGGCGCGACACTGGAAGGATAGATGGATAGAATAATTAAGCATGTACTACAAAGATATTTCAATGTTCCCTAAAAGTTTTGAGGAAGCGGTGTTCTCAGCTTACAGATGGCTTAACGTCTATTACAGAGCTGATTGCGTGGCGATTGGCTATTTGGAAAAGGGAAGACAGGAATTGGGGGTTAGTCCGTTTGAAAGAGACAGTACTGCTGCAATAAATTATTTCATTGAAGGTCATGCGCGGCAAAGCATGCATCTTGCGTGAGACATGATCAATCACTGCGCCACCGAGTTCCCATGTTTAATAACATGCTTTAATTCCTATCATCATGAAAATGATATCACGTATACATCTCAGTATTTCAATTATTCAGAAAGCTGTAATATCAAGAATGTAATGGATTTTGTGTCCTGTCGGAGGAAGAGAGCCAGTTTAAGAAGCACATAGTGATTCACACACATAGAGCACATAGAAGATCAAATACAAAACAAAGCATTTAATGTGCTACTTTAGTTACGATTGGATTTGAGAAACTAGTAAATTAAACAATTTAAAGATGAAGTTTATGATGTTCTACTTTAATGACAAAATGAACTACATGATTAAAGTGGAAATTTCGAGATGAAAGTTGACATTTCATGCTTTTTTCCCACTGTGTGCCTTTTTTTTTTCTCTGTACCCTAATAAGCTTTCATATGACACTCAGACGGTGGACTACGACTCGCCTTTTCACGGCGACTATGATATGTGACAACTTTTTTATTTCGGCCACTGTGTGACTTTGTGAACTTGAGCTTTTGAGTTTCTCCGACATGCTATGTCACTCGATCAACTCCTTTTGTTGTTTAAACCACTGTTAACCAACAAATAGTATGTTTTTCCTTACCTCCACTTGGCATTCGCTGAAATTCTTCTATTTCCCACTGTGCCTTTGCCATTGCCTTTTCAGAGACACTGAGCTTAAGGGCTATTTGTATTTATTTGCATATTCAAAGAGACGTAATTCTGTGAGGTGTTTGGGGTGGGGCAGCAGGCACGTGCCCGTGCGTTACTTTTCACGCTGACCGGGATTTATGTAGCGGGAAAACGTGGAAGTTGTCAAACGCACAGATTTATGCATCTGGATTTTTTGTGCATACGCACATTTCCGCTTTTGTCCTTACGCCATGTTATAGTGCGAATTCTACGCACGGCATTATGCAGGTCTTTGACTAGGTGCTCATGGGCTTTCTTGCCATGATGTCCTGGCACACCTGCCATGTAGTCGCAGCCTCTTTCTAATGGTAGACTTATGCACTTTGACATCAGTTCTGTGATGAAATTCTGGGGTTCTTAAAGACTTCTTTCTGCTTCTTGCCCTCTGCTCTTGGGCTGAACATGCTGGGTCAGCCTGGCCTGGACAATTTGGAAGTTGTTTGAAATCTTCTCCATTAGCAGATCATTTTCTGTGCAGTGGAATGCCAAATATCCAGTTGTTTGGAGATCTTTTTAAGTCCCTTCCTAGACTCATAGGCCTCTAGAACCTTTTTTTGGAAGACTTCAGAGAGCTCTGTCAATCTGGGCATGGTGGTGGTTGTTTGATATCTTCTCCAGTTGTAAAGGAGTTTCTGTGCTGTGAAATGGTGGATTTCCAGTTTTTTCAAGATTTTTAAACATTTCTTCACAGAAGGCTTCAGAGAAGTCTGTTGATCTGGATATGGGTAATAGGACACACTTCAACAACAATGTAAATGTCTGAAGTTTACATAAGGTAGATTCAGACAAGATCCTTTCTAACGAGGTTCTAATCATTTACACCTCATCTGGTGCACCTAATTCTAAGTTTAGGTATTTGAAGTAGTAATAAATGTAAGTGTTGTGAGAGATGGCACACAGGGACTGGCATCCCAACTGAAGCAGACCTGCAATTCTTACCTGGCAGGCAAGTGTTGTGAGAGATGGTACACAGGGACTGGCATCCTGACCAGAGCAGACCTGCAATTCTTACCTGGCAGGGATGCCAATAGCATGAAAGGACAGGGAAAGAGAACTTATTTAGGACATTGCATTCCCCATCACCCTAGGTGCAGCCCTCCTGTGCTTCACAGAGAATATTGGAAATTGGAGTTCTTTTGGTCAGTCGTGTTGGGTCCCATAGGTGCCAAAAGGGGGCGCGGAGAGGATTTATGAGCCCTACTTCATTGGACTCCAGATGTACCTGGAAGTACAAACCGCAACAGCTCCAAAGTTTTACATAAAAGGAACAGCCTCTTTCATCCAGGTGGGCCAGAGGAAGAAGACATTAGCTTGCTGGATGAGCAGAGGAGATACGGCAGTATTGCAGAGAGAGAACAAAAGTTGTGGTTGTGGTGTGAGAAATGCTTACGTGTAAGAGTTCCACACAATTAAACCATTTGGTTTAAGGAGAACTTGTGTCTGAGCCTTTATGTTGGGAGTTTGGGGAGGTTCAGCACCGCCTGGTGGTCACAGGGCGTACTTACTGTTTTCTATATTTTATTTTGTGTTTATTTAAATTATATAGTAGACTACAAAATATAAATATGGCATGGTGATTGTTATATTAAATTACGGTTATCTATATATACAGTTTACATGGCAATCAAATCTTGATATGTCCACATATCAAGAAAACATTTAATGGGGGGCCTAACCTTTTCACACGATTGTATTTACATGTAGTACAGTGCAGTGAGCTACAGTAAGTAAGCCTGATCGGAGCTGAACCGAGTTTTTTGCATTTATTCTTTGTATTCCATGACAACTATAGCTTTGTTGTGTGTTCATTGTCGATAAATGCCTTTTGTTATATTTGGAGCTCTACTAAGCATTAGACTGGCATAACTACTGCTTCACAGCTCCATGGCCCCATTTCAGTGGTGTATCTACCATCAGGGCCTGTGACAGCAAGGGCTTTGTCATCAATACAAATGGTACGATGAAACGATCAAGTCTCAGCTCGAGGAAATGATGTAGACTCCAAGTGCCGAATTGACCAAGGGGGATTGAGTGTCAGCACGCCGAATGCAAGAGCGGGAAATACCGTGCAGCATTAAACCATCGTGTGTCCGAATGCTGCATAATCTGGACTTGTTTGGTTTAATTATTATCTAAGTGAAGATTGCTTGTTCCTCCCTTGTGTAAAACAAAACGAACAAAGACAGCAAAAAGAGTTGCTATTATGTGGTAACATAATAAAATTATGTAATAAAATAACTGCAAGGCACTAATGGTGTAAGCCAAGAAAGAAACAAAAAGACATGTGCTTCTCAGAGGTCTGCACTCTTGGGATGTGGGACTGCAATCAATAACCCACATGTGGTGGCCTTGTGATTTTTTTAGCAGACTTAGAGGAGACGATGGCCTTGGAGGGTGTGAAAGTGATGTCATTCATCTTCAGGCTGATGTCTCTCTAAGAACAGGAAGAAGGTGTTACTGACAGCCCCCTCTCTCGACCTGGGGTGGTATTGCTTACCTTTTCAGAGCCCTTAAGAGGTTCCCTAAGCTCCAATACTTCACAATTGTTAATGTTGGCTTCCTCCAGGGATTGAAGATGAAAGACATTGCAAAGGCCCTTAAAACCAGGTTAGCTTGGTTTGTGACTCTAAAGTGGCTGTCCATCTATGAATGTGTGTAAGGGAGTGACATCCAGATCTGCTTCCCAACAACCCAACAAAGGAATTAATGGGTTCAGCAAATGGATGTATGGGTAACTGTGACACATTACCCTTCCATCCCTTACTATAACTGAGAGCCTTGATGAGCTTCAGCCTATCCTGACATCATCAAACACAATGTATGATCCAACCCTAGCTGGTATATCACTCACACCCACATGAAATCCTGGCACACATGTCTGTGGAATGTGAGAAGAAAATCAGACATAATTAGACAAGGGAGAGCATTCAGACGGCACACAAACAGACACTAGGCTGGGAATTGAACCCATTCCTCCAGAAAAATAATGCAGGAGTGCTGTGCCACTGTGCCACCCACCGCACATTATACAGTAAATATTGAGATGAATAACGCTTGATATATTGTCACATAGGTCTGCAGTATGGCAACACTTCTGAGTCACCTGAACCTTAAATGACTGCATAGAGTGTTACTTAGCAGAGCATTGAATGATCTTACGATGGGTCTGAAAACATTTAGCATTACCCATAATGGGTACCCCACAGATTTACACATATTGCTGTACAGAGTTGGTTATTTCTCTAATCATGAAAGCCTTGTACTCTTAAATAGCAACACTAACAGATAGACTCTGATGGTCTATTCGAACACAGACATGTGAGTGGAATCCCTCTATCATAATGTACTTGCATAAAACTTTTAAGATCCAAACTCTTCAGGAGTACCATTGAGTTGTGATAAATCATCTATATGGCTCCAGGAAGTCTGAGGTTGCTGAAACAGTAAGTACTATAATGCCTGACTTGGATGTCTGAAGAAGCGGAATTCTCTCACCACAGGCCAAAGTCAACCATCCAGTTATCACACACTGGTTTGCTCCCACCCATTATTGGAATCAACTTATTACAGTTCCGAGTCTGGAGGCAACCTCAGGGAAGGAACCAACTCTGCAAAAGTGGCCATTCTGTTCCAGGGCTCCTTGACATTAAATATATTACATCTCGTTTAGTGACCACTCTGACTGTATTGCATTCTGATTCACGATTACGCATTAATCAGGCCAGAACTGAACGCAATCAAATGACCAATCGGCAGCAAAAGGTGAGGGCAATGGGTGCCAGCAGTTGGGCTAAGATGCATTCCAATTTTAAATATTTCTGCGTCCTGGCGACAAGTATAGTTTCGTCAATGTGGGTCGATAAACCCAAATGGTGGGAAGTGTGTTTAAGGTCTCACTGAAAAAGCTTACCCTTTTGTCAAGTGGTCTAATTAATGTGTTATCTTTGCCTTATATTACATTTTTCCATTCTTCTTCTGGTAGTCCTGACTGATCCATCAAGAAGTTTAGTCATAGCTGGTACTATCAGACTCCAAGTGCCAAAATCTGCAGGAATTACAAACCAAATTCAGGGGAAAATGGGAGGATGGACGCTGCTGTTGATGACCATAAGCTGCTGCTCTTCGGGACATTAGCTCTTGAAGGCGTTCTAAGGATGTTACTGTAGCAGCTGGACGTTCTTCTCCCGGTCCTGCTTCTATTACACCATCCTATTCCAACAACGCAGAAGACAATGAAACCATCATTTCCATCGCCAGCTTCCACCTGTTCAATGAGATGGCTGAACACCTGCCTTTCTGTTCGCCATCTTGAGTGCTGGGTGAACACACTTGTGATCGAAACGTCTTTTATCCCAAATGTTGACACCCCCTTGCCTCACCTTTCTCATGCTGATTGGTCAGTTGATTACATTCATTTTTGGTATGATAAATGGGTGATCTTAAATCGAAAATGCAATACGCTCCACTAAGTGTAATGCCATATATCTGCTTTGCTTTTAGTTAAGACAGCATAAAAACAAGACGAGACAAAGTCATTGTGTTGGGGTACCAACTGTATAATTAAATGAATAATAAGTAAGTGAGTCCTCTTAGGTGACTGACAAAGATGGTGGTTCCCCCATCTCCGGACTCCGGAAGTGATGTCGGAGGAGGGGAGCCTGTAAGTCTTCCTTTCTACAGAAGGAGGAAAAGAGAGATCATTATCACACAGCGCCATCTCCAGGACCAGTGAAGATTTACCATCACTAAAACCCTTAATCTAACAGACACGCATCCGTTTACACGAATTAAAATTCAATAATACTTTGCAATGTAGTTAACACATTGGATTACATATTAAAATGTCGGCCTCTTGCTACACTATTTGACCAACAGGGCATCCTGACAGTTCCATCGGACACATCACCTAAAAAATATAATTGACCCACAAATCTTCTTTCCATATGTAGCATCAGTTCAAAATCTTGTTCAACTGACATTGCCAATCTTGTGAGACGTCTTTCGGTTCAAATGTTCTTCTAAAAAGAGCAGATTTTTTTCCAATTGACATTTAACAAACCACAGAGCAGAGGTTTCCCTCCATGCCTTGCAATATTGAAGTGAGAAGTAGCAAATCAAACAGAAAAACCAAATATAGGGCTTCTTCTCTAATGCCCATCTATGCTTTGGTGTGGCTTGTCCACTTGCCCAGCAGATGAAGCACACCAAACCCTCTCATCCTTACCTGTCTCCTTGATCAAATGAGAGCTTGCTGTTACTCACCCTTTAAGTGTTACTGCTCTGGAAGTGCAGCCACCATCTCCCTGGAGCTTCATCTAGTGACCCCATGTGCTGCTGCAGCCCTTCATAGTATACAGTAGGAACAAACCCTGCTCTCCCACCATGTTCGGGGGACTCCTTGACAATTCTTCTCTGTCTGGTGATGACAGCTATTCCAGCTTGAGCTCATCTCAAACCATTTATCATTTCAAGCGTCATTCCTCCTGAACTGAGTCAAAGAATAACAGCGAATACATCCCATTGTGTATCACTGATGAGTCCACGCACACAAACGATACTTTAGACCTTGTACGTTTTATTTGTTTTGCCAGGACAATCAATTGTGTGTCATTTGAGAATCCTTCTAGCAGTCAAACTGGAGGTCAATACAGACAAGAGAGGAATAATGATCGACTAGACAAAAGCCAGAGTCCAGATCAAAAATGGCTCACTCTCCTTGAGGAGCAGTGTCATGGAGCCTGCTGTCTGCTGTTACCCTGGCGAGTTGGTCAGGCCCATGCTCAAAACCCTGGGCTCATTTTACTATGGAGTTAAGGCAGACAGCGGAACCCCACTTTAAAGATGCTCCTTAAAAAAATCTCATCCAGCTCCAGCATGGCCACCTTGTAGGACTTGGTAAGTGGGAGAGAGTGGTCAGTTCTGCAGGAAGGACACTAAAATAGCTCAAGATCTTGGGGTGTCTGCAGCTTACTTGTGCATCTGAATCTATCTACAGCTCCAGAGCCATGACACAGTAGGAGTGAAGCTTCCACAATAAAAAGCACAACCAGCTGTCCATCAGACAAAAGCCAGATGGGAGGACAGACACATGCTAAAACCCTGCTGCAGCATTTCCCTCTGATGACATCAGATTAATGGTCTGAGCAGATCAAGTAACAGGGCACACCGGGCACAGGAGACAGGACCCACTGGAAGATGGGCACTATAGAAAGACAGATTATGAAAGGCACTATATAACAGATAGATAGATAGATAGATAGATAGATAGATAGATAGGAAAGGCACTATATAATAGATAGATAGATAGATAGATAGATAGATAGATAGATAGATAGATAGATAGATAGATAGATAGATAGGAAAGGCACTATATAATAGATAGATAGATAGATAGATAGATAGATAGATAGATAGATAGATAGATAGATAGATAGATAGATAGATAGATAGATAGGAAAGGCACTATATCATATATCCTGGAGCACTTTGTAAAGAGCGTAGAGATGGTGTGTGTTGTGAAAGGCTCTATATTAAATTCAGCTTGATTGAGTGATTTTTTATTTCATTGGTTTGGGTTCATTCATTTAAAGAGTCACGTGGTGGTGCCCTGTGAAAGAGGCTATATATTAAGTGAACTTCCTTTTGTTAGTTATTGAGTCCACTAGTCATCTTGCCTGTATTCTCTTTGGTGTCTTGTGATGACGTGTTCTGTGAAGTGAGGTATTTGAACTTGGATTTGAAGAAAAGTTCAACATGTCCCCTAAAACTCCCCTGAGGTGCACACAATATTTTTAAACGTCATTAATTTGTGTTCATTGCACGAGTCCACAAACACATTTCAGGGCCCCTTAAAATGAGATCCTTGTCACTACACAAGTGGACCGCTGGACATTCAGAAACAACATCCTTCACATCTCCATTGCCTATCACTTGCATCAAGCCGCTGTCCTTCTGAGAGACCTCAAAATGAACTTACCACTCGGTGGTTAAAAGGAACATCAAGTTATCTCAGGGTATGTTGAGCTCCTGCAAAAGCCACTTGAGACACAGAATGGAGGGACTGTCACAAAGTGAATGTCACCTTTGTTCTGAGACCCGTGACAAAGATCTATCTAAATGTAAATGTGGCAGGCTGTACGTCTCAGGGCTCGAGCCTCTGCCTCTCACTTATGCCGAGTGGGTTTTCCCTCACCGCTGCTCATTCTGATCCAATACGGCTGCAAGTTGCTTCACCCACTCCTGGTATGGAGGAGTCTGCTCAAATATGAAGGCTCATTAAATGCCTCACCTCAGCACCTGTAGCACCTCCAGATGGCATTCTTGTACACAAGGTGATATATTAAATAAAAGCTATTAGAAGAAAGGATGACATCTTCTTTATTGAGCTGTGCCAGAATGCCCTCCCCGGCCCCTTTAGACTCCCACCACTGTGATTCACCTCCTGCGTCATGCCTCCCACGTGCAGCGGGTCGGCCTGCTCTTAGGTCTCCCTTCCTGCTGTAAAATGTGCAAGCCTTCAGCTGGGTCCATTTTATCTTTCCAATTTATTCTCCATGCCACTTACTTCAAAGCGCCAGCGGTAGAGGTCAGCCGTTTTCCAGGCTCTACTTTTTCTTCTCCTGTCTGAAGGAAAATCTATAAGAGCCTATCATGGGGATGGTAAATAAAAGAACGTAGACACATTCTTATCTAACTGAAACTCTTAGATGATCTCTCATCTTGGCTGTTTTTTGAGAAGATGCTCTTCTCACGGGGGTCTTCCAGATGGAGTCACTTCAACAAAGCAAGCTTCAAACAAGGCAGGATCCTGTGAGAGGCTCTCTGAGGTGGACACACGGACTCAGTCTGATTGATGTGTGTTTGTTTTCCATTACGTACTCACTTCTTAGCTTGAGCTCTTGATGGCTTATAGAAGTTAATATTTTTGGGCTGCTCGCTTCCTTTTTATTCCTTTCTGGATGTGAGCTAGAACCCAGATGTTGCACCTTCTGTAACTCTTTATATTCCACTCATTATCTTCAGTAAGAACATAAACACCCTTGGCCATTTATCAGCATCGACTTTCCGACTTAACACAAGCCCCCATGTGAATTAGAATGTTTAATCAGTATTAATGTATTCAGCTTGTCATGTCATTAGGGCACGACAGGTGGACAGAGTGTTACGAGAGCAACAGGCACAAGACAGAAGTGCAGCCCGGACTGGACGCCTGTCAATTATACAGCACACTAACTCACTGATGTTAATTCAGCCAATTAACCCAATGGATGCTGACACAAGAATATGCAAATTCCTCACACACACAGTGAACAGGCTGGGGATTTACTGTATTCACTCTGACCAAATCAAGGTCATGGTGGGACAGATAGACCCTATCCTGTCAGCATCAGGAGCCAACGCAGAATGAGACAAACTGACCCACGCAAAAGGCCACACTGACTGCCAAGCGGCCACTTCAGAGTCACATGTGAGAGGAAAAACGCATACGGACGATGGGATATATAATGACTTTATAAACATATAATGATGTGAAAACCTGACGCTGAAGGGAAATAAGCAAAATGGGACAAAGGGCCACGGAAAACAACCTACTCAGTTCAGGAGAAGATGCCTCAGGATTTGTCCATCTGTGGTTTCCTGGTGGCAGATTACTCCTTTCTCTCAGAAATTCCTTTATTATCATTAAATCACTTTAAGAATCCTACATAGAGAACCTGACCAAGCAGGCCAAAGCACACTTCACAGCTAGCACACCATATAGGTGTCTTTTTATATAAGTATTAATATTCAGTTTCACTTATCATGGGACTTATAATACCCCAGCAGCCAATAAGAATTTTAAAAGTGTTGCTAGAAGAATCGAACCACCTGCCCTGCAGAATTCCATTGGGTAATCGTGGCAGCAAGTGCACAGCAAAGAAAGGGCATTTACAGAGAATGGCGAAGTATAAAGACCCTAACAATTTAAACAACAGCCACAACATATCTATCTATCTATCTATCTATCATATAGTACCTTGCATATCTATCTACAGTGGAGTGAAAAACTATTTGCCCCCTTCCTGATTTCTTATTCTTTTGCATGTTTGTCACACAAAATGTTTCTGATCATCAAACACATTTAACCATTAGTCAAATATAACACAAGTAAAGACAAAATGCAGTTTTTAAATGATGGTTTTTATTATTTAGGGAGAAAAAAAAATCCAAACCTACATGGCCCTGTGTGAAAAAGTAATTGACCCCTTGTTAAAAAATAACCTAACTGTGGTGTATCACACCTGAATTCAATTTCCGTAGCCACCCCCAGGCCTGATTACTGCCACACCTGTTTCAATCAAGAAATCACTTAAATAGGAGCTGCCTGACACAGAGAAGTAGACCAAAAGCACCTCAAAAGCTAGACATCATGCCAAGATCCAAAGAAATTCAGGAACAAATGAGAACAGAAGTAATTGAGATCTATCAGTCTGGTAAAGGTTATAAAGCCATTTCTAAAGCTTTGGGACTCCAGCGAACCACAGTGAGAGCCATTATCCACAAATGGCAAAAACATGGAACAGTGGTGAACCTTCCCAGGAGTGGCCGGCCGACCAAAATTACCCCAAGAGCGCAGAGACAACTCATCCGAGAGGTCACAAAAGACCCCAGGACAACGTCTAAAGAACTGCAGGCCTCACTTGCCTCAATTAAGGTCAGTTTTCACGACTCCACCGATTTTTTTGGTAGACAGTAGAATTCATGGTTCCATCTATCACAGCAAGCCTTCCAGGTTCTGAAGCAGCAAAACAACCCCAGACCATCACACTACCACCACCATATTTTACTGTCGGTATGATGTTCTTTTTCTGAAATGCTGTGTTCCTTTTACGCCAGATGTAATGGGACATTTGCCTTCCAAAAAGTTCAACTTTTGTCTCATCAGTCCACAAGGTATTTTCCCAAAAGTCTTGGCAATCATTGAGATGTTTCTTAGCAAAATTGAGACGAGTCCTAATGTTCTTTTTGCTTTACAGTGGTTTGCGTCTTGGAAATCTGCCATGCAGGCCGTTTTTGCCCAGTCTCTTTCTTATGGTGGAGTCGTGAACACTGACCTTAATTGAGGCAAGTGAGGCCTGCAGTTCTTTAGACGTTGTCCTGGGGTCTTTTGTGACCTCTCGGATGAGTCGTCTCTGCGCTCTTGGGGTCATTTTGGTCGGCCGGCCACTTATGGGAGGGTTCACCACTGTTCCATGTTTTTGCCATTTGTGGATAATGGCTCTCACTGTGGTTCGCTGGAGTCCCAAAGCTTTAGAAATGGCTTTATAACCTTTACCAGACTGATAGATCTCAATTACTTCTGTTCTCATTTGTTCCTGAATTTCTTTGGATCTTGGCATGATGTCCAGCTTTTGAGGTGCTTTTGGTCTACTTCTCTGTGTCAGGCAGCTCCTATTTAAGTGATTTCTTGATTGAAACAGGTGTGGCAGTAATCAGGCCTGGGGGTGGCTACGGACATTGAACTCAGGTGTGATACACCACAGTTAGGTTATTTTTTAACAAGAGGGCAATTACTTTTTCACACAGGGCCATGTAGGTTTGGATTTTTTTTCTCCCTAAATAATAAAAACCATCATTTAAAAACTGCATTTTGTGTTTACTTGTGTTATATTTGACTAATGGTTAAATGTGTTTGATGATCAGAAACATTTTGTGTGACAAACATGCAAAAGAATAAGAAATCAGGAAGGGGGCAAATAGTTTTTCACACCACTGTATCTATCTATCTATCTATCTATATATCTAGTGCCTTTCCTATCATCTATCTATCAATTTTATAGTGCCATTCAAATCTATCGATCTATCAATTGATCATATACTGCCTTTCAAATTTCTCTATCTAGCTGTTTGTCAGAGTGCCTTTCACATTTACATTATCTATTATATAGTGCCTTTCATCTATCTAGCTGTCTATCTATCTATTTATAGCATAATTCATATCTGTCTATCTATATTCTGCCTTTCAGTACTTTTCTATCTTCCTATTATATAGTGTCTTTAATATTTATAATTCTATTATATAGTACCTTTCAAATATCTCTGTCTATTATATGGTATAGCACAATTCATATCTATCATATCTATTTATTTACTATATAGTGCCTTTCATATGTCTGTCTATACAGTGCCTTTCACATCTTTTTCTGTTATATTGTGCTTTTTATATGTACATAGATAATAAGAACAGACCTAGCATTAATTTTTCCAATGCCTACCAGCCTCCTTGTTTAAAACTGGCTTCTCCTCCACTCATGTTGACATTTGCCTTTGTCTAAGACCAGATGCCCTCCTGAAGAGTAGTGGTGGTACCTGAGAAAGGAAGACTCAGTACTGGGAGGCATGTCAATTCATTTTCTATCTCTCTTAATCCAGACCAGGGCTGTGCTGGACCCCACACCAGATAGCATCGGGTGTACGACAGGAACAAACCCAGGCAGGGCACCAATCCATCACAGTGTGAACACACACACACGGGCACGCATACACACACTGTCTCACCAATTCACATAACCTGCATGTCTTTGGAGGAATTAAACACAGACACAAGAAAAAGACACAAACTCCACGCAGGGAGGACCCGGGACCGAAACTCTGGTCTCCTACTGTGAGGCTACCCACTGTGCCACCATGCTGCCCACATGCTGTTTGTACTGATGCCAAATGTAAACTCACTCCATTCTCTCCCATATAAGATGCTAAGCCACAGGGATAGAAACTTTGGTTCATTAGTTGCAAGCTCTAAAAATAAAAGAGCAAATGGCTGGAATGTATTGGGACCCCACACCTACACCTATGATGACCATTCCTGTTTTTCTTTTTCTTTTTTAGTAACTGAACTGATTGCTGTTTTGCTCATATTTTCTATTGATCCAGCTAAATAGTTTGTCTGAGTCAGATATTGAGGATAGATTCATAGTTAAGACCAGACCTGACATTTGCTTATAGAAAAGTAATATGATTTTTTTTTTTTTTTGCGCATTGTTCTCCACTCATCAATCCATCCTTTATTCATCACACCATCTTGTTATAACCGATGGTCCTGCAGCCTATCTACGTCGTGCCCTCCACGGATGAGGATCTAGTCCTTCTCATTGTGTCAGGCCCCTAAACACTTAGATTACAGAACAATCAATCCCATCGCACTTTACTTTGTATGAACTCCTCCAACATAAAGCAGTCTGCAAAGTGCAATTTAAAGAGAAATGGATCCGTCAGTCTGATTTCTGAATACTGTAAGTGTCACAGAGCAGAGGCACATTACGAATCAAAGCAGCGTCACAAGAGAGTAAGGGAGACGAACTCACACACGGAAATACCTGATCAGCTACAAAGACTTAACAAAAGACGGGCAGGTGGGACGCTGGAGTGGGCAACGTGCAAATAATCTCGTTGGTCATCCAAGGGGTGAGCGGACTTTCAAAGAGGACCAGAAACATCAGGCAGCAGCCTATACAGTGACGTTTCTATAGGCAGCGGCGAAGGGGCGCAAACGGACTGAAACGCCACCAGACGGCAGTTTTTGTAGAGACCATCCGCTGTCTTCTATGCCTGGATGGACGGGTCCACTTTTAATTACTCTGCGGTCACCTGCGTGAAGAGTGCGTGGAAACGACACTTCAGTCCGACAGCTTTTTCTCTTCAAGTATCGTGCGCTATCTGACGGATATTTTATGACGGACCATTTTTATTTTCATGTCTGCTTACCAAATAGGCGTATATGGATTTCTGAATTGATTAAAGGAAACAAAATCTTATTGGACACTTGCCTGCCTAATGCAATGCATACGTGAGACACCGGGCTCTTAAACTTCCACTAATTGAATTAGGAACGCTTCGAGACGCCTCGATAATGAGGGGTTTGCTTTTGATTAATTTTCTCTTAAAGGATCAATACAATCCAAAGTAGGCTGAAATCATGCTTGACCGCAAAATAATTACCGACCCTAACTTCAGCGATGAGCACATCTTCGAGTATATAACACCCGGCTTGAGTGCTGGGCACGTCATGCCGAGGGCGATCAAGAGACATAGCAAATGGCTGGCAAGAAATAAAGAGAAAGCCACAGTGTACGGGGGGCGTGGGGAACATCCCGAGAAGGGACCCCGAGAAAGGAAGAGGTCTTGAAATTAAAATATAAATAAATAATAAGAGGTTGTAGGTACTGGTGGCATGCGGACCACTGGACCCTGCTGAGACCTCATGGTCTGCTTATCTGCAACGGGTCACTTTTTGATTGGGGATCTTTGCATCATTCATTTATTCATTCATTTCCTGAGCACTTTTACTTTAGGGGTCAGTGTACCACAGTTGGTAGCGCCAGATTGTTTATGGAATGGCACTCCGTTGGGTAGATTATTCATTTAACATATTTTGAGGATGGGTTTTGGAGGCAGTTGGCATAGTGGAGTGTGCTGCTCAGTTGCAGCAGCATTATCTGCACAAGTGATTCTTGTGATTCAAAAGTCATTCTTTTACTGAGTTTTTTAAGGTATTCACAGAGTCACCAGCAGGCATGATTTGCACCAGGGCACTTATTACTCAGATCATTCATTTATTCATTTTCTATACCTACAGATGGCTTTTAGATGTTCACAGAGTGGCCAGTGCTGCAGCAGGGCACTTCATGGTCAATCAATCAACCAATTAATTAATTAATTAATCATCCATTCATTCATATTCTAAACCTACTCATTCAATTACAGATGTTTTTCAAGGGTACCAGAAGCAATTAATTAATTCATTAGCTGATACACTAAACCTACTGATTCCATTACAGAGGTTTTCAGATGTTCACAGATTGGCCAGTGCTGCTGATAATTTGCACCAGGGCACTTCTTGCACCAATTTTCCATTCATTCATTCATGCATTCATGTACTAAACCAACTAATTCCATTACAGATGGTTTTCAGGGGCACCAAGGCACTTTTTGCACACAATTCATTCATTCATTCCTTTTCTAAACTTGCTCATTCCATTACAGAGGCTTTTCAGGTGTTTATGGAGTGGCTAGTCCTCTGATCATTTTCTAACAGTTTAGATTATTTAGATATTATTTAGATAATATTTTTAATTCAATCATAAATTCATTCATGTCCTGAGTCTGCAAATTCCAACGGTGTGATTTCAGAGATGGTCATGATGATGGCCACAGTGGCCGGTGCTGCTGAAATACCACTTGAGTATTTGTGCAAGGACACATTTTTCATTTTGGTCTGACATATTTCATTCAGCTGCGACCCTCATCAGGAAGAGTGAATGGGAAGATGAGTTGAGGTGAGATTTGTCATTCATTCAGTCTTTCTGCTACACAGTTTCTTTGGACAAGTGACACGACGACTATAGCGAGGCTGACAACCATGCTGATTATTTGCACAACGACCCTTCACATGCAGTTTATATATTTGGCCCAGTGGCTGGTGCTACTAATTATTTACTGAAGGGCAGTTCTTGTGTAGATCATTTATCTTCGATACTTTTGCCAAGCATTCTCTCCTTCAATAGAGCGGCTGGCACAGTGGACGCTGATGCTGAATCTCAACTTGATTGCTGGCATTTCTTTGCATTGGTTATTCATCGAGCGTTTGTTTACACACGTTTGCTACCTGTTTGTGGTTTTTTAGTGAGGGAAGGCTGAACCAATTTTGCCATTATGTGTCATACAGAAGGCTAATTCATGGCCACCCTACACACTTGAATCACATCAGTGTATCATCATTGGAATCTGATAGGAATACTCAGGTGCCTGAAGAAAAAGCACAATGACCCAGCAGTGTGCTGTGCCATCAAGCCACACACTTATCTCAGAAACCTAGCCAATGAGTTCAAGTTGTCAGCAAGCTGCTGACTTAGGCCACTGAGGCTCTGGACTTTGTGTGTGTGTTTGGCGTCTTCATATTCTGCCCCGGGCACATGTGGGTGTGTGATGAGAGAGGTCTGTGGCGCTGTGCCTTTTAAATAAATAAACAAACGCAAGTCCCGTGCAGGTGTACATGGGACGTGCACGTGCTGCTTGGAGTTTAATTGTGCGGCTTGGCTGATGGCAAATTCACGTGCAAACTGAGCGGATCGGTCAGGTGTTTCATTCACACCTCGGAGCAGGTGAATCCACCCGATCGGTGCATTAAAGGGCAAAATTGGAATGAAGAGAAAAAAATGAGTGAGTGAGGGAGGCTGGCTGGCTGGCTGCGATGTTTGGAAATGTAATCAGGTGGTCAAGTTTGAGTCCCATGGAGGGGTCCATGTGACCAGCACTCGACAAGGATGAAGAGGGTCACTCCGGCTCAACACTTATGGAGCAGCCATGACCTGTGAGGCTTGGAGTTGAGGAAATGAGGGTGGGAGTAGGAGCAGGGCTAGTGGGATCCCCCCGCCCATCTTGCAAGGCTGGGGAATGGCAGCAAGGGACAAGAGATGGATGTTAATGGTTGACTGCCCCTGTCCTGCTGCAAGTTCCTTACTGGGATAAGCAGAGGAGAAGTCATTTTAGCAAAGGGCACTGGGGCTGGTGATTATTTATTTTTTATGGTATTATAACCTCGATATTATTTATTCATTGAAACAATGCACTTTTGGACATTGCCTGTTTGTGAATAAAGCACAGAGCACTTGCCAACTGCACATGTCCTCATTTGCCCGGTTCATCCTTGGCTGCCAGGGATCGTGGAGTCACCCTGGACCATCACAGGGTGTTCCTCCCATAACTAACTATGGCCGCCTGTGTGAGTTAGTGTGCCCTGTATTGGACTGCCATCCCGCTATTGCTGTAGTAGATGCCAGATCTTGAAGATCCTGCAACGGAGAAAGAAAGTTCAGGTTTTGTGTGTACATAAAGTGACATACTGTGAAGTGTTGTTTTCACTTTCTGCATTTTGCCTGTTTTCACTTGCTCTCTGCTGGCCCGTGGAGAACCCTCCATCCATTATTGTTCAACTGAGGGGCCCAGGATAACATCCTGTGGTAGGCAGGAACCAATGGTTTTGTAGGATGCCCGTGCATCACTGGGCACACTCGGTCACAGTGGGCCAGTTTACTATGGCCATTTGCAATTCAACTTCAAAACACACTGAGGTAGGGTCATTGTGATGTCCAGCATTGGACCATAAGCCTGTTGTTCCCTCACAGTCCTGTCCCCAGTCTGTATGTGTGAGCACTCGCCACTGGGGCTCCTTTTTTTCCTTATGTATTTATTTATTCCATGTTTTTGTTTGTTGATCATTTTATTTATTAGACATACAGAACACAAGGTCTGCCACTGGAATCAGTTTACAATAAAAGAAAGGCCTCATTAAAAAAAAAAAAAAGCCTCCGATTTGTTCATTAGACTTTAATGGTCTACTTCCTAATAGAAGCCTGCAATATAAATAAAGCAGCTGCATTACAGGCGCAACAAATGCACTCCGCTAAAAAGCATGTCCTTGCATTTTTAAAATGCGCTTTTAATTATTTACAAAGGTTTGTTGTTGTTACATCACTTTGAAGAGCAATTTGCAGCAAAAAGCAACGCGTCCTTGAGTTAAGCGTCTACAATGCAAAAAATTCTAAAGGAGTCTTTATTCCTTATAAATGGGCTCGATGATGATGATTATTATAATTATGAAAATTGCTGCCGATTATGAAGACTCTTTACTCCCACCGTGTTTTCAAACACTGCTCTACTGTGAAGACTGTGCAACAGACAAACACACTGGCTTGCTGGCTGGAAGCATTCAGGGGAATTATTCAATTACTAAGATTTGACAATTAGTCGGCAAACCACACCCTGCATGTTGCTGCTGTGCAAGAAATGGCAGTGATTTACAGGCCTGCAGTGATAAATTTTGACAGAGTACAAATAATTCCTATTACTATTATAATTTAATATGAAACAAAGTCGTTTATTATAATCTGGTGAACATCTAAAAAGTTGGATGACATGTCTGGGCCCTGGAGACTTAGAAAGTGGCTACAACTTCAACTTGTGAGCTACTTGTCCAAAGCCGAAACTAAGTGGATTATTTTACTGTCCCCTGTTTTGAGATGATCAAATCATCAGGCAGCCTTAGGATGGCTTCTTAATTACTCTGTAATCAAATTACACTTAATTGTATCGCTCATTCCCTACAAAAGCTGTGACTACAGCACATCTCACAGTTCCCGTTGTGTTTAGTGAGCACACAATGTTTTGATTTAGTACTAGCCAAGGTACCCGTCAAAGAGAGGTAAGAGAATCATCTTATGTATATAAATGTCTATGCGTGGAAGTGTGTGTGTCTGGAAGTGAGAGGTCGAGTCAGGGTAAGGGCTCCACCTCCGAAGAAACAGAACAGTAAACGTCTACACGTGGAAGTATGTCTGTCTGTGTGTCAGGCCCGGAAGTGCGAGGCTACTACAGCATGAAGCTCAGACAGCCGGCAAGGCAGCCCCAAGTTAACGAGTCGGAAGAAGAAAGCGATTCTGTTGCCAAAGTAAAACTGCCTAGAAATTAGAGAAACTCTTACGCAAGCGAGATGAGTACATCAGCAAAACAGTATTCCTTTAACTTTTCCTCCCGCCAGTAATAAACAAGCGAGGCGAGCACGTCGGCAACATGAAACCTAGGAGAGAAACATCCAGAGTAGTTCCTTTCAATTACCTGACATCTCCACATTTCAATTTTTTTTCTGACGATTTTAATAGTTTCTAGGACCCTGGACTTTTTACAGCATAGGCTTACACAACTAGTATTCAAATATTTGCTGTTTCTTGCCCTATGTGTATTTTCAGTGCCTTTTGCCCTTATTCCTGATATGAGAATCCGTGGGCCTAGTGAGGAGGCTTACAAGAAGAAGAACCGAGGACCCAGCACCAAACCCTGGGGTGTCCCCTGGACCTGCATGACACAAGTTATAACCTTCTGTTCTCCAGGACACCCTTCTGAGAGGTAGGACTGAAAATATCTGACAGCAGTCCCACTGGCTGTTAGGAGTTTGTTCCTTTTGCAGATTTATTCCATATCATTTGGGTCACTGAAACTAATTCTGACGTTGACATTTTTCTACCCCTTTTCAGTTTAATCATGAAATATTTTTCAGACCATTTCAACCACCATTTTGTGATTTCATGGTCACCGTGATTTTTGGTACCTGTTGTTAGAGATGTGTCCTCTGAGGTTGTGATCTTTAATTGCAGCAAAACAGAGTAAAAGGTCACCCGTGAAAACACATCTTTATCCGAGCTGTGGATTCAATGCCAAAATCCCTAATCACTAGACTAATTCTCCAATCTTTGTTTCTTTGGTATTTTGATTTTTGCTCTTGTTCTTCGCTATGAATTTGGACGCACATCATTTTTGATCTCCTGGCTCACTCTCAAACCTTTCGTGAGAGAATAATTCGGAAGTACCAATAGTTACGTATTTTGCTCTGCAGTGCGTATTGAAACAGATAAGCATTTGCATTAGAGATTTCATGAAGAGAACTACTGAAATGCTTAAGTGAATGAAAGACAAGAATGTACTAGGGGGAAGATTGATGTGATCTATACTAATAAAAGGCAAAGCCCTCACTCACTCACTCACTCACTCACTCACTGACTCATCACTAATTCTCCAACTTCCCGTGTGGGTGGAAGGCTGAAATTTGGCAGGTTCATTCCTTACAGCTTCCTTACAAAAGTTGGGCAGGTTTTATATCGAAATTCTACGCGTAATGGTCATAACTGGAAGCAGTTTTTCTCCATTTACTGTAATGGAGATGAGCTTCAACGCCGTGGGGGCGGAGTTTCGTGTGACATCATCACGCCTCCCACGTAATCATGCAGTACATAGAAAACCAGGAAGACCTCAAAAAAGCGCTCAAGAAAACATGCATTATATTATTGAGAAGACGATTGACAAACACGGAATGTAACTTGAACACAACACATCCTACAAATACGAAATCCGGCCCGGCATGTAATTATATCCGGCCCGCGAGATCATTTTATATACTGTATTATTGTTATTAAAGCCCGGGTATATGAAGCGCTGGTAACACAATAAACTACAGATCCCATAATGCAGCGCTTCAGCTGCCTTGCCGAACACTTACCGCGTTAATCAAGTCTACCTTATGATGCTGCAAGTTATTGCGAAGCTAGCTCACACGATGCTGAAGAGAAAAGTTGATTCTGAAAATAGAGCCTTTAAAAACTGATGGGAGGCTGAGTATATGTTTACTGAACCCGTGTGTCTCATTTGTGGAGCTAATGTGGCTGTAATTACAGAATTTAATCTAAGACGGCACTATAAAACAAAACATCAGGGTAACCTGAAAGACCTGAACGCAATGCAGAAGATACAGAAAGCAGAAGAATTAAATAAGAATCTGACACTTCAGCGGACGTTTTTACCCGTGCGCAATCACAAAGTGATTTCAAGTGAAGCTGCTTTTATGGGAAACACAAATGCACCAGTTCACCTTGCCCCACTTTCCCTGTTGCCAAGTAATGTTAAACCAAGTCGTCACTACGGTGTTCCCAAATACGCACTTTGCTGATAAACTGAGCGCACTGAGTTTGCACGGCGCTTTGGTGACTTTGAAGAACAAAAAAAGTCCGTCTACATGCGGCTCAAACCTTGTGCATGTTTGGTAGCACATATCTGTGTGAGAAGCTCTTCTCAGTGATGAAGACTAACAAAACAGCACACAGGAGTCGCCTCACTGATGAGCACCTGCAATCCATCCTGAGAATCTCCACAACACAGAACCTCACAGCAAACAGAAACGAACCTGTGGCCAAAAAGATGCCAGGCGTCCAGCTCTAAAATGACATATGAGCAAAGACAACTGAATGATTTGATTTGTTATTGCTGAAAGGAACACATTTCATTTATATTTCTAGGTTTTGTTATGCAGCATGTTCATATTTGAATTTGTATAATTTTGACAGGATATATTTTTATGGAGAGCAAAATCTTTTGGGATATTTAAAATCTAAGTTTATTTTTTATAAAATATAAAATTACATAAGAGTAAAGAAATTTGAATGTTTGTTCTTTTAATGTTTACTTTATTTCTAACTTGTATAATTTAGACAGGATATATTTTTATGGAGAGCAAAATATTATAAGTTGTTTAAGGTTTGAGTTGATTTATTCAGGAATAATATTCCTGTCTGTTTTTACCATTCCTACCAAAGATATTTCTGTTGACTAAATAAAAATTCCTTCTATTTAAAATTTAAATAGAACTTGAACAAATACGATAGTTCATAATATCCACGCAGACTTGCACGTAAGAGCGGGAGTCATCCGTTTTAACAAACAGCGTATTGCACTGATACGAAATAGCTGTGTGTGTATATATGTAGATATGTATGTATATGTATATATATGTTTATATATGTGTGTATGTATGTATATGTGTGTATATATGTGTGTGTATACAGTATATGTAGATATATATGTATGTATATATGTGTATATGTATAGATATGTATATATATATATATGTTTATGTGTGTGTGTGTAAATATATATATATATGACAACAACACTCATCACTCACAACAGTGACAAAACAATTACATTGACAATCAGGTTACGTTATTTTCAAAATGTTTCCTTTTCTTTTCATTGCTTCTTTAACACACTACTTCTCCGCTGCGAAGCGCGGGTATTTTGCTAGTATACCATATATACTAGGAGATGATCACGAGATCAGCAGATGTCCTGTAAACAACAAGACTGAGCAGTTGTCACATACACAGAGATTGCAATAATAGCTGACCCTAAGAGATATGAGAAAAACAAAAGTGTAATAGAATAGACTTTTATTTGCATAAGTTGTTCGGGTGTTAACCAACGAACCAATCTGAGTAAATGTATGTATTAATTAGCACAGTTATGTAAATTCAGTTGTTTATAAAACAGACCTCTGCCCTTACTTTTTTGACCATTCTGTAACAGACTGCTGTGATGAATGCTCCCTTTTCGGTATTTTCTGAAGAGATAATTAAATCCACAATAAACAGGTTTCCTCCTGCCTGATTTTTCACTTGATTACACTGTATAAAGAGGTCCATGTTGAGAACAAGATTTTTTTCATCAATACTAGGTGGCTCCGCCTCCTGCTCCCTTTGCTTGCCAACCCCCGGGCCCAGCCAGTTCACGTCTCTGCCTGTCGCGTATGGGTCAGCGGATTTACAATTTAAAAGGATTGTTATTTTCATGGGAACTGTTACATATGCATAATAGAATTATTTTACATTACAACGAGTAATTAACCATAGTAAAAAATAGTCAAATGTCATAAATTGAAAGAAAACGTATATGCTTTTGCATTTACATCATTTTTATTAAGTTCAAAATAAGCCAATTATTATTATTTTCTTTTTCGCTACCTGTTGTGGACGCGGCCCGGACACAGACAGGCGGACATGTTGTTAAAATACCACCACACGTTTATTTTACAATTATTATTTACAATAATGGTCACTCAGACCCAGTCAAATGTGCACAATACCCCAACAGTCTCAGTCCTGGTCACAATGCCTTCTTCTCAGGCCGCCTCCACTCTCCTCTCTTGCTTCGTCCTTCCTCCTCCCGACTCCAGCCCTGAATGAATGGAGACGGCCCCTTTTAAACAGTCCCCGGATGAGCCCCAGGTGTTCCCGGCATTCCTCCTCTGGCCACGCCCCAGAGTGGCGGAAGTGCCGGCTGTCCTCACGGCAGCTCTCCGGGTGCCATCCTAAATCTTCCCCCCAGCACTTCCTGGTGTGGCGGAAGTGCTGGGGTAACAGGTCCCCAAGGCATTGGGGCGCCTCCTGGCGGTGACCATGGGCCCCTACAGGGTGGAGCTTCCATGCCCTGTACCTGTGGCTCCCAAAGCAACCAGGAAGGCGACCCCCACGTGATCCAGGGTGGGTGCAGACCCACATCCGGTCCCTCATGGCGTCCCGGCCGGGTCATGGCCCCTGGCATCCCTGACACTGTAAAGCTTGTGCTTCTTCGCCTTCTGTCAATTGAATCATATTCTGACCTAGTAAATGAATTGGTAATAATTCCACAGAATGACTTTGACCGTGCATTCGTAATTCCATTAAATGCCACCCGCTTTCCATTGCACTGACATACCAAGTATCTAAATATGCTTGAACTTTGTCCTGAGACTGTTCTTTGGATACCTTCACGCGTATACTCTATCGTGCCCTTTATGAATGTACTTGTAGATGTACTTTATACTCATAACTGATACACAATACTCGACATTCATATGACTATGGAATCGTTTGAGCAAATACGGGTTATACGGTATAATCATTGAATTATCGATCATCACAATTTTAACAGCTTTCTTTCCGTGATAAGTGTGTTGGTCGTGACGATTATCTCTGCGTCAATAATCATTAAAGCCAACCTTAGTCATATCTGTTGATTGAATGAACACTTTAAGAAATTTCTTTAAACACTTTTTTTTTTGGAGTCCCAACATACTGAATCTTTTAAATGTGATCTGCGAGATATGTGTTTAATGACTTTGTACCATAATTCAGGATAGGTTTCTCTGTTTGGAATTTCAGCAAAGACAAAATGATCTACATCATCAGGAGGTTATAATTTATTTTGCAAAGTATCCAATAAATGCATGTGAAGGTTTTGCAGATCGATTTTGTGTAAAGTGCGATACATTTAGACGTATGGATTTGTATCCATTATTGGCTGTAGAATTTCTAATACATTCAACTCATTCGATTCTATTTTGCATCGCTTCTCCGTGATCATAACATTAAAATTTATAAGAGCTGAGAGAGCAGAACATGTGTCTGTCAAAGGCATTCACACAAATGAGGTGAGAGTACCATGTGTGTGGTTGTATATGGTTGAGAAGTGGGCAGGATTTGAAAAAATCTCCCAAAAAGTCTTGTCTCATCTTCCAAAAAGTCTTGTCTTGTCACAGGTTTTTTTTTTTTATAATAGAGAGATATCTCTAAATTGAATTTCTTCCACCCTTGTCTGTTTGCAGACATAACAGAAGCAAAAAGGATCTGGTGGGCAGTTGTGTCAAAAGTAGGAGAAGACGGATGACATGGTGGTAGCTCTAGCCAACTATAGTGTTACAACACACTAGCCTTATAGCCTTTCCTGGTTTGTTTCTCAAAACTGATTCAGTGGACCAGGTGACTCTTCACATGAATAAAAAGCTTCAACCAACAAATGAAGTTTATTAAATTGCATAATTCTACAGCTCGAATATCACATAATTTGTCTGTAAATTCCAGGACTAAATTTAGAAAGTATGTTTATTCTCCCAATCCCTTTTTGCTTATCTTTTTCTTCCACTGTTTTGCATTACCCAAACATTTTACACAAGCTGCTTGTATTGTAATGATCACATTTTTGTGTGATTGATGCTCAATGAGGCGATTCTCGACAGGCTATGCTATTTCCTGGCAACTGTACTGGCTTGATATAACAATTAAATGGAAAAAAAATCGCAAGGTGCAAAATTAATAGACAAGTAGATGAAAACTAGTGATGAAAAATGAACATTTCTGCTAAATTTCACAGAAATGCAGTGCATTTCAGAAACAACAAGTGTAACTAAAGACAGGCGTTAACCTTTCAATTGTAATGATTTTAAAACTACAGCCTAATTAATGAAGGAGGCGTATCCGTGCTGTGCATTATGTCAGACCAGGGTGCTGCCCTTTCATGCTTTGGCTATTTCTTGTGAGAGAGCAGACCCAGAGATCACCTAACCTGGAATGAACACGGTCATAAACAAGCTGAAATACCCAAGAGCAGAACCTGAGCCCTGCCCATGGTAGAAAGAAAACACGAGCATCAAAACAAGGTGGCAACCACATTTAACAAATGTGCAAAAAAAGAAATTTTAAAGAAAAAGGCACACGAGGGTGCAAAATGCAGCAATGTGCTCGTAATGAATTCAGAATCGCTTCTGAATTGGAGCTCTTGTCTTCATGAATGAACGCCCACTTCTGGTGCCCTCCAGGATTTTATAGAGAGAGCTGGAAGGGATGGGGCTTTGGTGGTAGAAAGGTCACTCATCATCCTCTCAACTGAGGGTTAAAAAGGAGATGTTATGGACAGTGCTCCCTCTCTGGAAGAAATGGTGAGGATGGCTCAGGATTAGGCAATGTTTTTTTTCACATTCTTTATTAATCCCCAAGGGAAAATGTACTTTTTTCGCAAGGAGGTCAAAGCACAGGGTCAGCCATTTTACAGCCCCGCGGAGCATTTTTAAAGGCCTTACTCAAGGGCCAAACAGAGTAGGATCCCTTCTGGTAGTGACAGGATTTGAACAGGCGACCTTAAGATAGAGATACATGTATAGTAACCACAAGGGGGCACCACTGAGCCCCAAACCACAAATCCAGTCATGTCCAAGCACAATTCCTTGTTCAGACAAAGGGTTTTTATTCATCACCGATACTTTTCTAACACAACCACCAGCCAAAATGCACCAATACAAAATTCACCTTCCACATACAAAGAGAGTGGTGTCTACTGCCTCCCTCTTCTGAATCTGACTTAAGTAAGTGAGGTTACAGGCTATATTTTAAATCCAACCCTGGAATTGCTTCTGGTGTCACTTCTGGGTCATGCTGAAACCAGGGCAGTGCACTCTGGCGGTCCCCAAAGACTCTTAAAGGGCTGTGTCCACTGTCACCCTGCAGGTTTACTAATTGGGTTCAGGCCTAAGAAACACAGGCATCTGTCGTGTGGAGGGAATTAACTGCTCCAGGTATGCCCATTATGCCCATTCATTATGGCCTTTATCCCGCCAGGATGACTGTCCTTCCTCCCTGGTATCTACTACAGTATATACTGTAAGTATCCACACACGAATGCTTGGGAACTCGTCCGACAGTAATTCCACTCTGAGTTGCAGGTTGGTGCTGTTTCTAATTGCCTTTTTTCTTCCTTTCTCTGACTGATGAATATAAAACCTGTCCTGCCTCATAACCAGCTCCGCCACCATCTATCATTAGTCAAATGATGCAAACATTTCTGTTTATTATTTTACATTTTTTATTCCCCATCAGTAATACAGTTACCTGTGGTGTTCCGACTCTTTATAATCTTTTGCCTTTTTTTCACCTTATATATTTATACTAATAAAAGGCAAAGCCCTCACTCACTCACTCACTCACTCACTCACTCACTCATCACTAATTCTCCAACTTCCCGTGTAGGTAGAAGGCTGACATTTGTCAGGCTCGTTCCTTACAGCTTACTTACAAAAGTTAAGCAGGTTTCATTTCGAAATTCTACACTTAACGGTCATAACGGTCGACAACGTCTGCCATGTTGAACTTTCTTATTTATGGCCCCATCTTCACGAAATTTGGTAGGTGGCTTCCCTGCGCTAACCGAAACCAATGTACGTACTTATTTCGGTGGTATGATGCCACTGTCGGCTGCCATATTGAACTTTCTAACCGTCTTTGTTACCTATGGGCCCATCTTTAAGAAATTTGGTACGGGGGTTCCCAACGCTAAGTGAATCCTACTTGCGTACATATACATGTCCATAGCCTGCAGCTCGGTCACCGTGTGAGGCGGCGTTGGGTCCCCCATCCTATGCCTATATAAGAACTGTCACTTACCGAGTGGTTTCCATGCCCGGAGATGGCACCTGCCTTTCCCATTCTCTTTGTTACATATTGCACAGCCATATCAGGCTCAATCTTGATATCCGGAGGAACATTGTGTCTTATGTATTGAATTACTAGGACAGGTTCAAGGTGTGGACTGATAACAGTACAGGAGATAATTATACTACACAGGAGCACTTAAAGAGTGAAATGCTTAAGCCCTTCACCTATGGGTCTTGCATGTGAGTTGATGGCTGCCGCTGAATTGTTCGGATGTCGCTTTCAAGTGTACCGAAATGGCCAAATATTTTACACCTTTCGACAACCACCAATGCCTCTTAAACATCTTAGATTCACAGGTGACGATTTCAGTAGTGGATACTTTGATGTTTATGAATGTTTAAACTCTCAAAATCTGGATGCAAAGTTATCGATGAAACCGGTTGTGTGCTTACAACGCTTGACAGATGCCGAATGTCACTTCAACACAAGTCCTGCAAATACTAACATAATTAAAACAAACCATGAAACTCAAACCAATTATGACAGCAGCAATCCAAGCTGTGAGATTTGAGACAAGATTACTTTTCACATAGCCAACTGTAAGCTCAGTGCACAGCTTGGTCATATTACAACCAGAGGGCCGAACTCACAATGTGGTATACAAAGAGATCCTTAACAAATAATTAATGGCATATTTTCCCTCAGTTTAAAAAGGTTTAATTATCTTTTTAATAAAAATTTTAAGGCAGTACTTTGCCGCTGCAAAGCACAGGTATTTTGCTAGTATATATACATATATATACACACACATATATATATATATATACACTCACCTAAAGGATTATTAGGACCACCATACTAATACAGTGTTTGACCCCCTTTCGCCTTCAGAACTGCCTTAATTCTACGTGGCATTGATTCAACAAGGTGCTGAAAGAATTCTTTAGAAATGTTGGCCCATATTGATAGGATAGCATCTTGCAGTTGATGGAGATTTGTGGGATGCACATCCAGGGCATGAAGCTCCCGTTCCACCACATCCCAAAGATGCTCTATTGGGTTGAGATCTGGTGACTGTGGGGGCCATTTTAGTACAGTGAACTCATTGTCATGTTCAAGAAACCAATTTGAAATGATTCGAGCTTTGTGACATGGTGCATTATCCTGCTGGAAGTAGCCATCAGAGGATGGGTACATGGTGGTCATGAAGGGATGGACATGGTCAGAAACAATGCTCAGGTAGCCCGTGGCATTTAAACGATGCCCAATTGGCACTAAGGGGCCTATAGTGTGCCAAGAAAACATCCCCCACACCATTACACCACCACCACTAGCCTGATGGATCCATGTTCTCATTCTGTTTACGCCAAATTCTGACTCTACCATTTGAATGTCTCAACAGAAATCGAGACTCATCAGACCAGGCGACATTTTTCCAGTCTTCAACTGTCCAATTTTGGTGAGCTCGTGTAAATTGTAGCCTCTTTTTCCTATTTGTAGTGGAGATGAGTGGTACCCGGTGGGGTCTTCTGCTGTTGTAGCCCATCCGCTTCAAGGTTGTGCGTGTTGTGGCTTCACAAATGCTTTGCTGCATACCTTGGTTGTAGCGAGTGGTTATTTCAGTCAAAGTTGCTCTTCTATCAGCTTGAATCAGTCGGCCCATTCTCCTCTGACCTCTAGCATCAACAAGGCATTTTCGCCCACAGGACTGCTGCATACTGGATGTTTTTCCCTTTTCACACCATTCTTTGTAAACCCTAGAAATGGTTGTGCGTGAAAATCCCAGTAACTGAGCAGATTGTCAAATACTCAGACCGGCCCATCTGGCACCAACAACCATGCCACGCTCAAAATTGCTTAAATCACCTTTCTTTCCCATTCTGACATACAGTTTGGAGTTCAGGCGATTGTCTTGACCAGGACCACACCCCTAAATGCATTGAAGCAACTGCCATGCGATTGGTTGATTAGATAATTGCATTAATGAGAAATTGAACAGGTGTTCCTAATAATCCTTTAGGTGAGTGTGTATATATATATATACACTGTATATATATATATATATATATATATAGTGAGCTGGAGGGCTGATCGCACCCCAAATAGAGACAGACGCCCCTGGTAAAACCACAAACCCTGAAACACTGACTACCCTCACATTGCTCCTTATCCTTGCACTATAGCGCGTAATACAAGCCTCACGCGGTACTCCACCGACTTATAAGCGTTGCGCAGCGCCTGTCAGTTTTGGAATTGATTGTTTGCTTTTATCTCTCTCTCTGCTCCTAGCGGAACTGTCATCTCTGACTTGTCATGGAGTACGTTTAAGCTCATGTGTTTGCAGTATTTGAATAAAAATCCTTCTTGTTTCTACAACCTCCTGTGTCTCTGTGCAAATCTGTGACCCAAGCGTGACAATATATATACTTCACTCGCCAACCCCCGTGCCTGCGCTACGTGCTAGCGTCTTTGCAGTTCAGTCACTCGCGTATGGGAAAGTGGATGTACAATTTAAACAGATTTTTATTTTTATAGAAATTATTACAGCGAGTAATTAACCATATTAAAAAAATGTAAAACGTAATAATTTGAAAGTAAATTATGTTTCATGTTGCATTAGAGTTATTCATTGCGTAATAAAATTTCATTCTGTTTGGCTTTGAAATTAACATGCAAATACTTTTTAAACTTACACTTTTACTGTAAAACTTGAGTAAAAACTATTTTTTTAATTAACTTTTCGTCAATATTGCTTTGAATTTTGATTCTGTGTTTGGAGTTACATCGTGAGAATGCAACGTTTAACTGCCTGTGAGTGAATTTCATTTCTTTTTCTCTATTAAATAAAATGACTTTTTTGAATGTTTGCCTCTGTGATTTGTTAATTGTCTTTGCAAAAGCTGTTCTAACAGAAACTGTAAACATTTTAATATGACTGGCATAGCGAGATCTCTTATGGTGTCTAATGTTTTTCCCTTGAAGATGTACTACATTAGCTTTCTTGGATACATCCTTCTTTCAACAGTAATTTGTGCGGTGGAAGACCAGACGGTGTTAACGGTTGTAGATATTCTGCATGATATTGTAAGTTGATGTTTTCATCTTCTGCACCATCACCACCAACTGTTTTAGCATAGTCTATTGATACGCATTTAACCCCTTTGTCGTGTTACCGATTATCATTTTTGGCGTTAATTCATTTGACTTCATCGTTTCTCGGTGCTAGGATTGCCTGTGTACTCATTTCTTCTGTTGATAACTCTTCGTGATGAAATTCTTCATTAAGATTTGGACATAATATGTCTTCTTTAATTGGGAACTTAAAGTGAGGAAAACGTTAAAATTTATAAGAGCTGAGATCGCAGGAACTGTGTCTGGTAAAAGCATTCACACGAATGAGAGGTGAGAGGACCGTGGGCGTGGGCCATTAACCGGAAATGGTTGAGAGGAGGGCGGGACTTGAAAACATCTCATGGCCAAAGTCTCGCGGGAATTCAAAAAGTCTTGTCTCGTTGCAGGATTTATTAATATAATATATATATATCACATCACAGCAGTTCTGAGACACTGTTGAACCTAACAACCTAATATACCACATGGACACAAGGAGACCAAACAAAATCTACAGACTCTGAGGCTTGCAAGATTATCCTCTTATTCAACCTGTTTTGCAATCCATCTTTGTATGGGCAATAATAATAATAATAATAATAATAATAATAATAATAATACTAATAATAATACACTGACATGCCAACCTGTATTAGTTTGTGGCCCATGCCCAATGCAAATGGGATACTCTGGCTCCTTATGACAATCAACTGGACTAAGTAGGTCTGAAAAAATTATGTTCAATAATAATAAAAATAGTAAAATAATAATAACAGTATTTCTTTATTTCATATGGTAAAAAGGTCATACGAAAAGACAATTTCCCCTCTGAGATTGACGCAGTGTACCAAATAGCAAAAATAAACATTCATCTTTTATTGAAGGCTTACCATGGCTTCATTCACGTATATTAATTGGCATTCACATTATTATTACTCCAAAGTAATATTTGAAATCTCCCACAACTGTTATTATTTCAAATAGTTTTGACTGTGAATTGGACAGAGCAGGTTCAGGAAATGACCGGGTGGTTTAATTGTCAAATTAACAGCATCGCCTGCTATAAATTCAATCATTTCTTCTCTAAATGCTTTTGCCTTGACTTTCAAAGGCACATCCATCCCACAAAGATGCATCTTTCACAGAAAAAAAAGAAGAAAAAAACGCCTTCTGCTTCCTATTTTCTCTGAAAGTTTCCCCCAAGCCCAGCGTCAGCGATTCTCTCAGGGATCAATCAAACAATCCTCAGATCAAAATAAGAATAAACGTCCTCAGTGCCCTTTATTCACATTTTAACATTTAGCTTGAAGGGATAAAGCACTAACTAAACTTTGCTCAAATTACCATAAGGACGGCAGATTTGAAGTCAACACAGTGCCTTCCCAGTTGTGCCTGTATGCTTGTTTTTGGCACAAAGTCTTTATGACTGAAAGCTTTGAACAGACACAAATGCCTCTTCAGTATGAGCACAGCCTCCACCGTCAAGCTGCTAGCTGCTACTCCCTTGCCTATCTGCACTTTATTCACTGCTCTTCACAGGACTATTCAAAGAAGGAAATTTGCAGCCATTATTTCAGCCTGGGTGCCACTTCAGCATTTTTAACGGCAAGCGAAAAGCGAAGAACTCCAACTATGACCATTTTCTAGCCTTGAACTTAAACTGCCAGCTGTGAATCTGAGCAGCAGCAATGTGAAATAAAGAATCGTCTACAAACAATGGCGCTCCCAAAAGAGAGTCTTGAGTTGTGAGGTCAGAGATCAGCTTTATGAAGTTCTTGCTGGCCTCATTCAAGTTTCCAGGATTTATAATCCCCAAGGATGGTACATTTAGAGAAGCAGTGTGCTTTTAATGATTTTCCTGCTTTAAAAAATGTACTTGTCACCGGTATCAGAGTTCCTATCCTAATAAAAAGTCAGAGAAAGCTGAAGTAGAAGAAAGACTGGCTGGCTGGCCTCTTAAGATGGCACTGATTGCTGGGTAACATCTGGACCCAGCACCTTGTAATCGGCCCCTTTGATATAAATTCATTATTAGCAGGTCAGCTTATTGTTTAAATTTCATCAAATCGGAGGTGCCACAGCACAGCAGGTTTGAGCTTTGCCTTGTTTTAGTGACATTAATTTGTGAAGGCTCTCTATGTTACCATTCTGTTCTCCATATTGCATTTTGGACCCCTATCTTTAATTTTGGATTTTGCTTGCTGTCCTTTATTTCAGGCGGTCGGTCATGATCAAGTGTTTTTCACAAAATTAAAATTATATTTTCAATTAGAATCTGAAGATGTGAGTGATGTTTTTCAACCAACAAACTTTGCATCAGATGACAAAAGAAGACAATTGCTCAGTTTTTGTCTGAACAAAGGACAAGTGTCTATGCGTCTGTGAATCTGTGTGTCAGTCCGGTTGCTGTGTCTCAGTGATTTCAACAGATGGTGCATCACAAACATTTCTAGTAATAAAAGCATTTGGGTCTGACTTACCCTGAATACAGCAACTACTTTGATTTAAAGAGCACCATTTAGCTGGCCGTTTGCTCCAAACTCCCCCATGAAGTAGCCTGCAAGCGAGCCTGTCAGCCATCACCAACCTAGGAGCTGTCAGAAATGCAGGTGAGAGACGCTTCCATTATCATCTTCTGATTTTGCAAGTGCTCTTCACAAGATAAAAATGCCATGTTTTGAAAAATGATGTAATTTCAAAGCATACAATGCAAAATAATCTTCCTTTTGCTCTATTTGTAGTCCAATTTCATTTTTCAACAGACTTTTAGATGTGTTAAGGGCATTGATGTGCCATAGTCAAGCGCATTTGCCACACACCAAGGTCTTCGAGTGCGTGTAGATCTCTTATTATGTACAAAAATATTTCTGCTTACAGACCAGTTGTCTAGATATTCTCTAAAAGGGTTGAAAGAAGTAGTTGGGGAGAGGGACGTCTGGTCAGCCCAGCTCAACGTTTGCAGTTCAATTCTTTTATTATGCTGGCTACTTAAAAGACAACAGGCTTTGATCACAAATAAAAAGTAGTCCTAGAAAATGTGCATACATAACCGCATAACAGTGGATTCTTAAACTCTGGGGCTTGTTTGTGATGGGTCACCACATGATTGTGCATCCTAGTTCATCCAAGTTCAAATTCTGTGGCAAGTGATAATACACCATTTACAAAGTGCGTCTGATCCAAGCAATGGTATTTTCAATTGCCTTGTATGGTTGCGAAAGCTGGATGATGAATAAAGAAGATCGACGAAGAATTGACAGTTTCGAGTTACGGTGAAGAATGTTGAACATACCATGGACCGGCAAAAGAACAAAAAGATCTTTGTTGGAGGAAGTGCATTAGAAGCGAGGATGGCGAAGCTACGGCTCACATTCTTTGGACAAGTTGTCAGGAAGGAGCAATCTCTGGAAAAAGGACATCATGTTCTGTAAAGTAGAAGGAAAGCCGAAGAGAGGAAGGCCCTGCACAAGCTGGATGACTCAGGATCGGACAGTGCTTCACTCTGTTGTAAACAGGGTCGCTATGAGTCAAAACTGACTCGATGGCACCTAACAACAAGAAAAACTTAGTGGTGGTAGTTTGCGATCTGAAAAATGACTCAATTGATGCAGCACAGGAAGCTTTCACGGAAATACAGTATGGCACCTGCAAACGTCTCACAACCTGTAATACAATCACATGGAGATGACCTGACACACAAAGAGATGGATAAAAAAGGGGAGAGTGGAGGGAGTGACACACACACTTGTGAGGGACTGCAGCGATAGTTTCAAATGCCAAACGCGGGGTGTTCATAAGAAATGGAACGGTTTATTTCATGAGATAGAAGTACACAATAAACAAGAACAGTTCCATCAGATAGTTGAAATATTAATATGTGTGCTTCAGTTTAAACATTTAAAGAATAAACATTCTTCATCTGTAATAGAATTTTATCATTTTTCAGCCTGTAAGGAAGGTCAATACAGAGCTTGACTCCTAGTGAAGGATCAAAAATAACTCCATATTCATAACGTTTGGCCATGAAATAGTCTGAAACATCCCTGTGTTTGAAATCAGCCATTTTAAATGTCAAGGAGTAGCTCCAAAATGGCTGGGACCACTAGTAAAAAATCTAATTTGATCATATTCATGATCAGCAACCTCAAAATTGCATAAAACAACACTCTACATCAGGGCCGGGAGAAGGGTGAGGCAAACAAGGCACTTGCCTGGGGTGAACAATGGGAAAGGGTGCCAAACTGAGGAAAAATGAAAATGAATAAATAGATAGATAGATAGATAGATAGATAGATAGATAGATAGATAGATAGATAGATAGATAGATACTTTATTAATCCCAAGGGGAAATTCACATACTCCAGCAGCAGCATATTGATAAAAAAAAAGATATTAAAGAGTGATAACAATGCAGGTATAACAGACAATAACTTTGTATAATGTTAATGTTTACCCCCTTAGGGGGTGGAACTGAAGAGTCACATAGTGTGAGGTCTCCTCAGTCTGTCAGTGGAGAAGGACGGTGACAGCAATCTGTCGCTGAAGCTGCTCCTCTGTTTGGATGGAGACGATCCTGTTCAGTGGATGCAGTGGATTCTCCATGATTGACAGGAGCCTGCTCAGCGCTCGTCGCTCTGCCACAGATGTAAAACTGTATATTTCTGTGCCTACAATAGAACCTCACCAGTTTGTCCAGGCATGAGGCGTCCTTCTTCTTCATGCTGCCTCCCCAGCACACCACCACATAGAAGAGGGCGCTCGCCACAACTGTCTGATAGAACATCTATAGCATCTTATTGCAGATGTTGAAGGACGCCAGTCTTCTAAGGAAGTGTAGACAGCTCTGTCCTCTCTTGCACAGAGTATCAGTATTGACAGTCCAGTCCAATTTATCATCCAGCTGCACTCCCAGGTACTTTTAGGTCTGCACCCATGGGGTCCATGAGGGGCCTGGGCTTCATTGCAAAATAAAAAAAGAAAAAAGCCAAATGTATGTTGCAATGTTCATCAAATACCTCAAGCAAACTGACGATTTGCATCGAACGCTCTCGCTCAATACACCCGTTTCCTCATATGATATCACCCGAGTAAGCGGTATAGTACGAACATCGTAATGACAAGTTTGGCCATGTTCATTGTAAATTAATGTGCATTATTTGTGCAGTGTGCTAGTATGACAGCAAGCAGAAGGTAATATTTTAAATATGTTAAAGTTAAGGTCTCTATTATATAAATTTGTAAAAATGTTTCATTGTACGTTACATTGACACTACCTGTTACTGTAGCTTCTGGTGAAAGAAGCTTTAGTAAACTAAAAATGATCAAAACACATTTGATTTTTATCAAACAAACAGGAATTGACATAACAAATTAATTTTAATAAAATAATTGCTGAATTTGCTTCACTAAAAGCAAGAAAAGTAAAGCTTTACAAAAAAATTTTATATTGGGCATTTATTTATTCATTGTAATTATATTAAATTTTGTTTTGTCCAAATTATTATTGATATTATTTTGTCTCTATTATTAAATTAAATTACTGAAAAATGTATAATATTCTAATTCATCTCATGTGTCATATTTATTTTGGTTTTTTTTTTGTTAAGATTGGTGTGATTTTATTTTTAATATGTGTGATTTTGTGTTCCTATTACTATTGTACTATTACTTCATTCTGTGATTTTTTTTTAATAATTAATTAATTACTCTTTATCAAATTGGTATAAATTCTTGCACAAAATAAGACACAAAAAATGGCCTAACAAATTATTTTTTGGTCTATTAAGCCAAAAATACTGTAGAAAGGAGCCCATAAAGCTTGATGTCTTGCTTAGACAGAAAGACAAGTCAAATGGTATATGATATGTGGGGGCTGAGTCAGGAGGAGAGGGAACAAAATCCTTGAAGTAGTTCTTATGAACATAAAATTAAAATAATGGGCAAGGAACAAGGATGTGATGATTTTGGGTTGTTGTGAGGGGGCAAATCCATAGGGTGGAGGTGTGCATATGGTGTCATGGCAGTGTTATATGCTGAACGCAGTTACATTGGCCACAAACTACTGGACAATGCCTCATTGCGTTTAAGCCATGGAAGGGGTGACCGAAATTTTTTTACATAAGGGACCAGAAGAAGGAGAGACGTGATCCTAAAGACAAACAAAGATCCGTAACCAAGAAGACAAATATCCCATTTTGTCAAGCCAAAAATAAGGCAAAGGGGTCTGCCAATCAAAAAATTAGCTTTCAGCAATAATTTATTAGACAAAAAGGGTTTTGTACCCTTAAACTAGGATGAGGAAGTGCTCTGAATGATGACCTTTAAACCCAGCGAGTCTTTAATGTCATAGCACGTGACAGACAGTAAAAGAAAAATGAAAAATTACCTAATGAATCGCAGTAAGAAAATCAGCAATGATCAAAACCAGGAGAAAACACAATCGAGCGTCAAAACCAAAAATCTAGGTTGATAAAACAAGAGCGGTAACTGAGAAGGGTAAAAATAAAGTTTTTTAGCACAGTGAAACAGAGCATATGCATCAAACTTGGAGTACAACAGAGCATTATGGGAACTGTTGCCAGAGAGATGACAAATACTAAAAAAAACCTCTAAAATAGGGAAAGTGGAATAGCAACACAGTAAAACATAAACAAAAAAGGAACTTTCTAAACATGCCAAATATACCATTTCCCATAGGAAGGAAAATTCCAATAAGAGACCACATTAATATCTTTTTAGTTTCTCCTAGACAAAAATTAGATAAGAAAGAAATAAAATGGAGACTTTTTTGTCTTATGCTTCTCAGATTTTTCTCCAGAGGAGTAGTCTCACAAGAATAGTTGCATCAGATATCATTTTCAGTAGAGATCTCAGCAAAGTCTCACAGTGGCCTCAGATTTTCTGAGTTGTGTCTTGGCATTTTTGTTTTTTGCAATATTAAAGTATTTGCATTGTGTGCTCAGCAAAATATGCTGAACTGTATGGACAGACTGTTTGTGGTAATAAAACATTTTACTATAAATACAAAACTGTAGTCCTTTCTTCTAAATAATACAAATTGTTGCTCTAATTTACATTGCTGTGCTCCAATTAGATCATACAACATTCTGGAAGAAAGTGCAGGCATTATGGTGTAGTTTTTAAGCGTCTGGACATCAAACCCTGAGGTGGTGAGTTAAATCCCACCACTGACACCATATTAGCTGCAGTTAGAAAAACAAAAGAAATGTAACCAATCATAGCTCAAATGTTGAATGTCAACTTATATAAAGCATCAGTACAATAAGTAAAAAATATGAAGTCTTGAGAGAGATTAAAACAAGAGAAGAAAGATATCTCACAAAATATCATGTGATTTTCAAATGAAATTATCAATTATCACTCCTATTACCTTACCTTTTTAGTCTAAAGCTAATTATCCAAAGAAATATTAGCAGAATAAATTGATTATTAAATGAAACACAAATGAGAATCTCTTTTATAACCCATGAGCCATCAAAGATGAACCTTTGAGTAGTAAAATATTCCTATGGATTAATAATTCTTGAAAACTCTGTGTGTATATCAGGATTAGTAAGACAGTTCAGAGACTAGCTGTGAGCAAGTGAACATCATAGTACAAGCAAGCACAAGGAGCTTCATAACTAGCAAAAGAACTTATCCATCTTAACTACATAAATTGAAAGATCAGAATTCATAGGTTGTGTTCCCTTTTGTATAAGAGAATCATCAGAGCGGAGACAGCTGCTATCTAAGCCAAGAGATAGAACTCATAAATTATGTGCCTTGTGCTATGGGAGAGAAAAAGATCTACTAGATCTACTAACATTTTATATTTTCTGTTGTTTGTTATTGTCTTTGGTCTATATGTATCTATAAACATATACAAATATATATACGAGGATATATTTATCTTATATTATCCCTATGTTACAAAATTTTTTATTGTAATAAGTGTATCTGGGTTTGTAGCTGCGTTTTCCCAAAAGTACCAAAGTTCTGCAGCTCCAATCATCCAAAATGTCTTTTTCCAAGACGTCCTTTAATAATATCAAAGTCTCTCAAATCTTCTTAAGGTACGGTGACCTTGTTTTCATTTATGATCATGCGAAGATAGTAGATAAGTGCACAGTACCGTCTGAATGATTCAGTTATTTTCCTTCGTTGACGAGTTCTGTAGCAGAAGAGTCTTCTGTTCTCAAATGCTAGATTCCAGTTCAGGCCTTAGATAGCTAGCCTAGTTTTCTGATGAAATGTAGCTGCGTTTTTCCAAAATTACCAAAGTTCTGCAGCTTCAACTCAAAAAATGGGATTCAACAAAAGCCTGACGCGCAGAAATGATTCCACAGACAAAATATCTTCATTTTTGAAAGTTTTGTTAAGTTTTAAAGTAACACAGATCACGCAAAAAAAAGAAAATTAAAATAGCAAAAAAGGGAAAATTAATGTTAAGAAAAGTTCAATTCTAAGCTTAAATCTTGTTACATCTCAAATCGTTACTATTTACTTAACATTTCTGAACCATTTCAAAACGGTCAGAAAACTATGTATGCTTATCCCATTTCTAAGCTTAAAATGGATCTTTCAAGTCCCTCTTTACTGGGACCTGTTCTAAACAAACTGAGCTTATTATCACACTGTTACTCAGTTATAGTAAGAAGGTTCTATCTCTTGTTAACTATAGGGGGAAAAGACTATACCATAAGCTGTGACTATGAAAGACATTAATATTCTATTCAAATTTAGCAAACGTCAATATGAGTTTAACTCAAAACTTTAACTTTCTAAGATTGGCTCTTACAGGGTTATTTGTAAAAAGAAAGTCTCTGGTCACGTCCATACCACAACAGAGAAGGTCAAAGCATTAACATAGACATTAAAAGATTTCTGAATGGTGTTCATAAATTTTACAGATCTCTGCATATTTCTGGTGTCTCAGCAGCAAAGTGAAACAGAGATCCCTCACTCAATCTACATTTACCTTGGTATCTCTTAGGTGGCATCTTGTTTTAATTAATTACCAGCTTTGGAGAAGGTAAACTGATTAATTACTTAACTGAGTGATTATACACCCAGCCTTACAAGTGACCATTCACACAATAACTTCAACAATCAGCATAACCTCCCACCACACTTTTCTCAGCTTTGCAATGGTAGTGATGCACCTCATGAATCTGGTCCCAGTTTTGAAAGATAATTATTGTTTTATTAATAATATGCTGTTTTCTGCTTTTGTCTTTTAGTAATATTCATGGGCTAGGAGCAAGTCACCTAATGTGGAATAAGGCTGCAACATCAGAGCAGAGAAAGCTGATGCTGAGGTGGTTTCCCTTGCTGAACTCAGTGGAAAAGTGTGGAGAAGAGGGAGATTAGTTGCAAGGAATTGTTGGGCCTAAGCTTTATCATCAGAACCACATACAATGTTCTTCTAACACTGATGACTCTTCATTTGTAGCTGAGTGAAGATCTAAGGTATAATTTATGTCCCATGTAAGCATCCCTCAAACACATCAGTCTTACTCAAGGATGTTACACTAAAATCCCTTGCTTCAGTCCTACAGACCAAGCAAGTTACCATCAATTCTCTGCCCCCCAAGAACAACTAAACCCCAGAAAAGAACTGCCTTCGTCCATGGGGGGGGGAACAAAGCCATGAAAGTGTCCTTACTGCCAGAGACCATGACTGGTAGGTGAAGGTAAACATAGGCAAACACGTCATCTCTCCTTCAGAGATCGCTGTTACCTTTTCATGGCCTGACCTCGTGCTCTGGTCAGGATCAGTGGATGAATCATCTGAGTATAAGAAGTTATACTATGTACAGCAGAGGCTTTTGCGTGGGGCCAGGCCATAAAACAAACTCTCAAATCTGTCTCAGATGTAGAAGAAAAGAGCAGTCGGTTAGCTTTGATTGAAAAGGCAACCTCCGTTGGGCACCAAAGTAGAGATGTTAAAGATTAGTTAGACACGGTGGGATGCCAGATTTCAGAGACGTAGTGGGATAATCGAGAAACATCCATGGATGGAGGATGTCCACCCATGTCTTCACTATCATTAAGACCAAGATGGTCTCTTGAAGGTGCTTACACAGTGGTTAGCAATTTAATGAATCTGTGAAAAATATGCTTGAATGGGAACAAAAAACATTTACTGTTTTAATTATATGGCCATCGTGTGGTTTTGCTTTCATTATGATAATAATCCCGTTCTTGGACCCCAGTATGTTACTGATTTTCTTATTTGACTCCTTAGACCCCTTGCCTATTACGGTTACATACATGCAATACATGCGCATGCAAAAACTAACATTTTTTTTTACAAAAATCATGCTGGTGGGTCTGCAAGACCTTCATTCCAAATGGCATAGAAGGACTGTGAAACAAAGACTCCACTCCTGAAGAGGATATAGTCCTTGGGGTAAGGCACAGTCTGCTTTGATTTAGCTATCTGATAAAGCCCCTCCACTCCAGCCCCCTGGTGGCCTACTTCCAGCCTATTCTATCATTATTGATTCTATAATTTCCTAACATTTCAAATGTTTGGGGTATCAATAGTAGAACCGAGCCACAGACAGATACCGAAAACTAAAATAATAATGACAAAGGATTGGTAAGTTCAGGTCATAATTAAACAGTTTTATTTGGGAAAAATAGCAGACAGCATTAATCAGCAGAGAATGGCAAACTCAAAGAGCAAGAGTTCAGCCTGAATTAAAATGCTGACACCAATGGAGCAATCAAATCCGATTACAATAAAAGGCGATCCATTGAGTTGCAGGCTGCAAAGATAGTAAAGGCAAGGAAATACAAAATAATGTCAATGCCTCATAAAATAAATCAGGATGAAATATTGAGAGTCTCATAAACGTTCTGGCATCCCGCCAGAAAGTAAAACGAAGTGAAGGTCCACAGGAGTCACTCAATCGACAGGAACAGATGACAGATAGGACAGTAAAGTCAGCATAAGCATTGTACGCTAGCACAGAGTCTGTATCGCTGGAATTCAATAAAGGATTGGCGCTTCAAAAAATCTAAGTGGTCAATAAATCAATGCAACACATTCTCAGTCAAATGACGTTGTGAGCCCACACAGTAGAGAAGTCAGTCTTTCAGTTACTAATTGAATAAAGCAAACGACAGTAGTGGTCCTATTAAAGCTGGACCTTCCTCCCGCATAGCAGTGAATGAACCATTGCAAGTGTAGGGACAGTCTTACTTCACAAGTGACGCCACTTCATAATGTCTGGTAATGGATGCTTACAAATGTTATTCCAGATGCTTATCAGGTAAGAAAAAAAGGACCAGCAAAAATCATTGCTAAGTAACTAAGGCTGGCGTCACACCACACGACTTCAGGTCAAAGAACATGTCAAGTTCCTAGATCTCGTTACATTAAAGGATGTCAGATTACACAATTATCGATTGCTGAGGATGATGGATAAACAACAACATTTATTTCTATAGTACATTTTCATACATGAAAAGTAGCTCAAAGTACATTACAATATTAACAGAAAAATGTAATTGCAAAAACAAAGTAAAAACTAATAGTTATAACAGACAAGAATATTAATGTCCAGCCTAATTACAAACCATGGTCAGATGGTCATGGAGGATGGGAAAATAAAAACTCCAGTTGGTGGGATGTTGAAGAAAAGAAATCTCTGGGTTTCCAAGGTCCCGCATGGGCATTCTAATGTTCATGAATGTGTCACCATTAACAGGATACTCTTGTGTTGGTCTGTTCAACTTTCCAACATCTTGGGTGGCTTCAGCATACTGCAGCATACAGCAAACATGGACACCTCATGGCGTCTTGGCACAGTTTCAGGTTAGAACATAAATTAAGAAATTTAACCGTCCAACAAGTCCGTTTGTTTAGCTAATAACTAAGCTGTCCCAATAGCTCATCCATATCCATCCATCCATTATCCAACCCGCTGTTTACCAACTACAGGGTCACGGGGGTCTGCTGAAGCCAATCCCAGCCAGCACAGGGCACAAGGCAGGAAACAAACCCCGGTCAGGGCGCGCACACACAAACACAGCAAGCAAACACACTAGGGACAATTGAGGATCACCAATCCACCTAACTTGCATGTCTTTGGACTGTGGGAGGAAATCGGTGTGCCCAGAGGAAACCCACACAGACACGGGGAGAACATGCAAACTCCACGCAGGGAGAATCCAGGAAGCGAACCCATGTCTCCTAACTGCGAGGCGGCAGCGCTACCCACTGCGCCACCGTGCCACCGCTCATCCATATTCTTCTTAAAATTTGTCAAGGTTTCTACTTTAACTCCAGGGCTCAGTAGTTTGTTCCAGAGTCTCACAACTATTTGTGTAAAGAAGTGCTTCCTGGGTTCAGTCCCAAATACACTTCCCTATAATTTCAACTGATGTCTTTGAGTACGCGATAGACCCTTAAGCTGAATGAATGTTCCTGTACCAACTTTATCAATGCCTTTGAGGATTTTTGAACAGGTTTAATTCTGGGAGCCTGTGACAATAGGATATGTCCTGAAGTTCTGGGATAACCTTGGTTGCTCTTCTTTGCACAGCTTCAAGTACTGCTCTATCTTTCTTATATCGTGGTGACCAGAACTGCACATGAAATTCCAAATGCGACCTTACTAGTGTATTAGATAGTCTGAGCAATTCCTTGACATTCCATTATGCAAAAGAGCAGCTTCAGAGCCAGCTGCAGCTAAGCCCATTAAACAAGCAAGCTTGCTAATGTGACATGGAATCCAACCTGTCATTGAAGGATAGCAAAATACTAAAAGAGAGAGGCAAAAAGTGAGAAGCCATTTGTATTTGGCACCAGCGAGCACCTGCTCGACTATTTTTGCCTATTTATTTCTCCATTTCTGTACCCTTGTTCATTTATAAAAAGTAAAATCAATAATTAAAGTAAAGGCTTGGATAAGATGCCTTGACTTTTTCTATTTAACATCTACCACCCTGTCTGGGCCAACCTACTACTAGCTACTGTTTGGGATAGCCAAAGTACTTGCCCTATTCTCACACCAAACAAAACCACCTCCTTTTCATCTTCATAATCCTTTCTGAACCTCTGGTCTCTCCTTCTCCTCCTCCTCTTATCACACATCTGAGCCCTTGTCTCTACTCCACACCTCCAAACTTTTGGATCATATGTGGGAAATCCTTTTTTCAGAAGGCTTCAGGGCCCCTTCCAGGATCGGGACTGCTCCATGGGACTCTTTCAGTTCTCTGGCTAGAGCTCAGACTAGCCAGACTATTGGCTCTGAGTGTCACTGCAGGTCAACAACTTGTTTTTAAAGTTGTTTGCTTGGCTAGTGTGTGTCCCTTTATTCCCAGTATTTTTCCCCAGAATTGTTTTCTATGTGAATTGTGCGCCTATTGTCATTAGAAAAGTGACTTGGCCTTTTGCTCATTAGGAGATTGCCTTTGTATACAGGCACTTTCACTGTATTGAAAAGACTTCAGTTAGCAAAGATTCCTTATGGAACCAACAACAAAACCTTCATATTTCTCCTTTGCCAGACTATTTTTTGGGTTGGCTGATTACTTGGCCTCCTACTGTTTCTATCATTCACTCATCTCTGAATGATTGTGCCAGCTGAGTCATGCCATCAGTATGATGTTGCAACAAAGAAACAGTAGTTTGGGCCTTACTTAGAGGGTCTACTGTTGCCATCTTCCTGACCTTGTTTTGTTTTGTTTACATTAATTGGCCCAGGTTATCAAAATAATATTTTGTTTGGTCATTGCTCTTTATTTGTAGTTTATGATTTCTTTAAGCAAACAAAAATTAATATAGACCTATTACACGTTACAGAAAATCAAAACCATAGCTTTCATCATTCTGATAGACTACAATAATCTATAATAAAAATGACTCAACCATCTATTTTGACGTTACAATTTTGTTATATAAATGGTAAGTTTATCCATCGTAGTAAAGGTCAGCTACGGTAAAGTGTCAGCCATCATCACTAAATCTGGTCTTGTCAAAAGCTAGGAGGTCACAGAAAGGTTTATATAGCTATTCACAAGTTCAGCCAGATCAAAGAACTTATATCAAACTTCAAGGCAAGCCATCACAAAATACACTATCACTCTCTAGTACCATATAGGACACTGCAAACTCTGGTATCCATCATGACTTAATCGATGGAAAATCCTCAGTGATAAAAGGATCTATCCTCAAAGAGAGAACAATCTGACATCAAAGCTATAAGCATCATGTAAAAAGCCTGTCTTTACTGAGTCACTAAGAATGATTTACTTGGCACTCTGAAGGAAATAAAGGCTGCAGAAAAAATATGCTGCAAGGGATGCTGTTGCAAGTAATTTCACCCCCTGATCTGTTAAAGAACAAAGCAGAGAGTTGGAAAAAACACCTTAAGATGGGAAGCACACTTTTGTCCAGAAATCAATACAACCCTGATGCATAAGTACACATGGAGAAAAGGGGTCCACCGGAGTTTCCTAATCTAGACCCCAACACTTACGAGCAGAGGTTCAATCAAAGCAAACAAAGCTGACGTCTGCCTAACCTGCCCACGGTCATTTCCCACCATTCTATTGTTCCATTTCATCAGACCAAATATGGATTTGTACATTTAAAGAAACATAAGACCCATAATGGGGAATGTTATGTTCTGATACTATGGTGGGATGCGTTGTTTCAGAATATGTTTGAAAAAAAAAAACAGTCAGTCCAAATTAATAAGTACGCATCAGGAGAAAGAATGGAGTCATGGGGCAAAGCAAGGGTCAAAACTGAAAGTCAAAAGAGAGAGAAACATCAGCTAATTCGTAAACCAATAATCAAAGTTATTTCAACTAACAAGTTACCAGATATTTGAGGAAAGTAAATAGCTGTGTTTGATCCAATCTCAGACACAAGTGAATGTTTTGGGGTCAGCTTTATATTGTTGTGGCAATGATAACATCGCCAGTGCATCCTGGGATACAAAATCACAGAAATGGCTAAAAATATTTAAAGAATTGATTTCCCTGGGTGTAAAACTCCCCAGATTCAACTTCAGAGTTGCAGAGACAAGTTTTAAAATTCAAAAGAACTCAGATCATAAAAATGCCTCTACAAATTAGATATGTTCTTCCTCATAAAGGATTTCCATTATTCTTTAAAATACAACAGGGTGGGCAAAAGTAGGTTTACAGCTGTCTGTATGGAAAAAGACATGCAAGCTATGATTATTACAATAGCTTTATTAACTCAACAGCACAGTGCACTTAGGTACAATTTCACAAATTGCTGGCCTTGAGTACTTACAATTGTAAACTTACTTTTGGTATATATACAGTAATCCTCCTCGATCGCGGGGGTTGCGTTCCAGAACCCCCGCGATAGGTGAAAATCCGCAAAGTAGAAACCATATGTTTGTATGGTTATTTTTATATATTTTAAGCCCTTAGAAACTCTCCCACACTGTTTATAAATATTCTCCGCACAGTTATACAGTAAACCCTCGTTTATCGCAGTTAATCCGCTCCAGTCAGATAAATGAATTTCCAAGAAGTAGGATTCTTTATTTATAAATCTAATATTTTCGCAGTTACAGCATTGAAAACCTGTTTACGACCTTCTAAATACGTTTTTTAACATTATTAGAGCCCTCTAGACATCAAATAACACCCTTTAGTCAAAAGTTTAAACGGTGCTCCATGACAAGATAGAGATGACAGTTCTTTCTCACAATTAAAAGAATGCAAACATATCTTCCTCTTCAAGGTGCGCGTGAGGAGCGGAGAATGTCAGAGAGAGAGTAAAGTAAACAATCAAAAATCAATAAGGCTGTTGCGCTTTTAAGTATGCAAGCACCGCAATAAAGCGGCGCAATGAAGGGATCAATGTGAAGGTAGTCTTTCAGCATTTTTTTACAGGCGCGTCCATATCCTCTACGCAAACAGCCACTGTGCAAACAGCCCCTCTGCTCACACCCCCTCCGTCAGGAGCAGATAATGGGGCCAATCATACGCCTCCCTGATGGTATTGCATGATGGATAAGTATCTGCCTGTATTTCTCAGAGAGAGTGAGAGACAGAGAAAAGCAAACAATGAAAAATCAATACGGGCTGTTAGAGCTTTTAAGTGTGTGAAGCAGCGTGGGAAGCATATCGTATATCATTGAGGAGTTTTATTTAATATGTAATACGTGCTCTGATTGGGTAGCTTCTCAGCCATCCGCCAATAGCGTCCCTTGTATGAAATCAACTGGGCAAACAAACTGAGGAAGCGTGTAACATAAATTGAAAGATCCATTGTCCGCAGAAATCCGCGAACGAGCGAAAAATCCGTGATATATATTTAGATATGCTTACATTTAAAATCCGCAATGGAGTGAAGCCGCGAAAGTCGAAGCGCAATACAGCGAGGGATCACTGTATATATATATATATATATATATATATATATATATATATATATATATATATATATATATATATATATATATAGTATATATATATATTGCAGCTGCAGATCCACAAAGGGAGAAAATGAATCACATATCATAGTTTTTATTTCTGAGCTTTCAGCCCCTTCATCAGAGGATAATGCTTAGACTTACAAGAATCAAAGGCAATATATAGCAAAAATTACATGGGGGGGCTAAGTCAGTGTGATTGGGGGGGGAGGGGGTATTGGTTGAAAAGTTTTATTTATTATGAAAATGTTCTTCTTAAGTTTGCATATGCTGGGTTTATGTCCAAATGTCTGTTGATGGCATTCTTGTTTGATAGCCAAGATTCGGCCAGCTCTCTAGGCACTTTTAGTACTGGCCTTAATTGCCTTTGATTCTTGTAAGTCTAAGCGTTATCCTCTGATGAAGGCCCCTGGTAGGGGCTGAAAGCTCAGGAATAAAAACTACTTTATCATACGTGATTAATTTTTTCTCCCTTTGTGGATCTCCAACTGCTAATATGCAAACCGTATCACAGACCTTCTCTTCCATATATATATATATATATATATATATATATATATATATGTATGTATGTATGTATGTATGTATGTGTGTGTGTGTGTGTGTGTGTGTATCCCAAAATGTCTTGTTTAGTTGAAATTGTACGTTTTTATTGGATATTCTATCACTGAAGTAAATGCAGTAAGTTGAAGTCCGTGTTACAGCACACTTTTCTAAATGCAACTTAGAACAGCTACGAAGAGTGTTCTGACGTTGAAGGTGCCACCTGCAGAATAAAAGATAAACACAAAAGCAAATGATGAAAAATCTTTCTTAAGTCCATTCCAAGGATTACTTCTTTCTTTCTTTCTTTCTTTCTTTCTTTCTTTCTTTCTTTCTTTCTTTCTTTCTTTCTTTTTTTCAGCTACCAGTGCCTATAAGATATAATAAACAGGAGAGTTTTATGTTTAGAGTGCAGATCTATTTAGACATATGATCTCCTAAAGAACAATAGAAAACACCATTGTGCTTAAAAATATTTTTAAAAACTGTAAGCCTGTATAAAGAGTTTAGAAGTATTAATATTAACAATATTATAATATTGTAGGCAGTGGTTGTAGGGCTGTTACCTCGCATACCCCACACCCGTTCTCTGCTACAATTAGTGTACATTCATTGATTTTTGAGCCACCAAGAAGGAGGATGCTCTTTGATCGAATCTGTCCATATCAGTGTGTCTTCGAATCTCCAAGAAACCCTCATCATTATTCAGTGTACAAAACAGCAGTTCTTTTTTTCCACTACAATGACTGATTATAGGAAACAATAAGACTCTTAAAATGTGTTGCTGCTGTTTTATGATGCTACATGTATCAGGATTCAGTAAATAAACATTTTGTTTTGTGTTGTTTTTATTGTGTATATGTTTCAATCACAGTCTTTGCCATTTTTTCAAGTTGATTGTTATGATACCATGTGCTTCTAGGCCAACATGGAGAAGTCGTAATTATGGATAACCTGTATGCCAGAAAGAATCTTAACTTTATTACTAAAAGAAAAGAAAAGAAATACTATTCTGAATAGCCAACAAAACAAGAAAGAAGAAGAAATGTTTGAACATTTGAGTAGCCTCAGATAAGCCTCAAATAAGACAGGGAAATGGAGAAAGAATGTAAATTTTTGCAGAATGCATCCAATGCACAGACAACATACACAGTTCGCTGCCAACTGAAACAGAGTGACGTGATGAGGTACTGTGACATTGACTAGCAACGGGTGCCATCAATGTAAACGATAGCTCTGCTCACACAGAAGTGTGGCAATAATTCAACCCTTATGCCATTAAATACAATATTGTTTTTAAAAAAAGCAACAAGGTATTGTTGCTTTCATTTTAAATTAACTACATCATGCTAGTAATGGACCTTTTAATCATAAACACACTCAAGGGATTAAAAATTGCTTTCTGAATCTGCTGTAGTATGACTCTGACAGGCTAGAACATGATCACTGCAACCTTATCAGACTTTTGGTAGCTCTCCAGAGAGAGCATGCATTCACTAAACTTGTGTAAGAGCTCACATTGCATGTCTGCTGGAACAAAACAGAGTGTACCGATATAGACAGAACTTGGACAGACAGACAGTGAGCCAGCATAGAGAACAACCAGGTCAGCTCAGATATGGACAAAAAGACTAATCTCGTTAAGAGAAATAGTATGTGCAGATATAGAATGACCTGACACAGAAATCATCACTTTTGACACAGAGAGCACATAGAGCAACACAGATTTAAAGGCAATGCTGATATTAACTGGGTGGCTCAGACAGAGAATGAGCTGGCACACAGAGCAACTGGGGAAACTCGGATAGAAGATGATCTGGAACATGTTAGGTTAGATTGATGGTTGCTGGTGAGGGCTTCTTTGTACTTTGAAGTCAATAAAGTTGTAATGATGTAAAGTAGAGATGTTATTCAGATCTTACTCACTAACCTTAACTTCATTGGAAAGCTGTTGGAGATAGCCATTTGTTGGCAGACATTGTTGGATAGAATGGGTTGCTTTGCTTCTTGTTTCCTTTCCTAGTCCTTCCACTTCCTGCTCATGAGTGGTAGTTCTTATGGTGGATACCTTCATTGCCACCCCCTTAGAGCTGCTCATTGCTGCTCCTCTCAGGTGTAGTTTGCCTCTCACATGCACTTTGCCTGTATGCTCTGCCACCCAGCTTCAGCTTCATAACCTTTATGAGGTTGTCACCTGAACCTCCTTCTGATACATCTAAATAAGTTCCTGGCATTCTCTAACTGCTCACGCCCTTCAATCTTTTGTTTTTCACCTTCTTCTAGCCTCAGGTTTTCGTGTATTTTATTGCATTTTTTACAACTTTAATATGTAGCCATTCGTCTTTTATTTAGTTAGGTCTTTGATTTTTTTTTTTTTTTTGATTTTGATATTGATACCTATACCTTAGACCAGCGTTTTTCAACCGCTGTTCGCTGTTGAGATGTTGCCTGGTGTGCCGTAGGTGCAGACAAGACAAGACACTGAGACAGACTGTGTTTTTTTTGTGTTTTTTGAAATTCACGCCTAGACTCCCCCGGTCCCCTCTGGGACACCTTCCACTTCCTGGCTCCCTGATGCCCGGAAATCGTCACTGCCTGTGACGTCATCCGGCATCGGATCCAGGAGGGCGGAGCAACCAGAGAGGAGAGGCAGCACTATCTTGCCCTGGCACAACCCGACCGGGGGGAGCAACTGCCCAGGCCCTGCCCCGACAGACCAGATCCACCAGGGGCCAGGCCCATGCACAGACAGAGCTGTCATCTGGAGCTGTCAGTGACAGTGAGATACTGCAGTGATGGACAAGTTTTTGAAAAGGAAAGAACTGGACTCTGAACAAAATTTGGAGGCAGATGAGAGCCCAAGTATGAGTGGGGGTCAAAAGAAAGCAAAGATGGTTAACGCAAGCAAATTCTCTGGCGCAAGGCAATATAGCAAAAGCTATATTTCAGTTGGATTTACTTGCACTGGAGATACAAACAAACCAACTCCACTGTGCGTGGTGTGTGGTGAAAAGCTAGCTAACAGTGCTATGGTCCCAAGCAAACTTAAACGCCATCTCCAAACGAAACATCCTTTGCTTCAAAACAAGAATGCGGACTATTTTATTCGCCTGCGTGACAACATGGAGAAACAGGCAACTTTCATGAGAAAAACCACAAAGGTAAATGAAAGAGCTCTTAAAGCTAGCTATCAAGTTGCTGAACTTATAGCCAATTCAAAAAAGTCGCACACTGTGGCAGAGACATTAATACTTCCTGCCTGCAAAGCTATTGTAGAGGAGATGCTCAGACCTGAAGCAGCTAAGGAAATAGCCAAAGTCCCTCTCTCAGACAACACAATTTCCAGACGTATTAATGACATGTCTGCAGACATCGAAAGTGTGGTTTTGGAAAAGATCCGTATCAGTGAGAAATTTGCATTGCAACTTGACGAGTCTACTGATATCAGTGGACATGCTCAACTCTTGGCCAATGTGCGTTTTGTTGATGGTGATGCAATTAGAGAAAACTTCTTTTTTTGCAAGGCATTGCCAGACAAAACAACAGGAGAAGAAATTTTTCGGGTCACATCAGAATACCTTGAACAAGGAGGACTTAAGTGGGAATACTGCACAAGTGTCTGCACCGATGGATCTGCAGCCATGGTCGGGCGCACAAAGGCTTTGTAAGCAGAGTGAAGGAAAGAAATCCAGATGTGATTGTTACGCATTGTTTTTTACACCGCGAGGCCCTCGTAGCCAAGACTTTACCAGCAGCCCTAGTTCATGTGTTGGATGATGTTGTGCGCATGGTAAACTTTATAAAGTCACGACCCGTGAAAAGTTGAATATTTTTAGCTTTGTGTGAGGAGATGGGAGCGAAGCATAAAACCTTGCTGTTGCATATGGAGGTCTGGTGGTTGTCGCGTGGCAAGGTCTTGGTTCGTGTGTATGAGCTGCGGGAGGAACTTAAAGTGTTTCTGACAAATGAGAGGTCAGATTACGCAAAGCAGCTTGCAAGTGATGAGTGGTGTGTAAGGCTGGCATACCTGGCAGATATATTTTATCATCTGAATGAACTGAACACACGAATGCAAGGCCGAAGTGAAAACCTGCTTACAAGTACAGATAAAATAAATGGATTCCGTTCAAAGCTGCAACTCTGGCATCAACACGTGGAAAGTGGCAATCTTGAAATGTTCACACTCACCAAGCAATGGCAAGGTGTTCACACTGCTGCACTGTGTGAGATAATAGTTAAACATTTAAAAACTCTTGAGGAGAAGTTGTCATTTTATTTCTCTTCAGTCTCCACTGAATGCCTTGACTGGGTTAGGGACCCTTATAGCTCAGCATCAGTTGGTGGAAAGGACATGACTTTACAGGAGCAGGAGGAACTAACTGAACTGAGACAAAATCGTGGTTTCAAGCTAAGATTTGCTGATCTACCTTTGGACAGTTTTTGGTTGGATACCGCCAAGGAGTTCCCCCTTCTGGCAAATAAAGCTATTTTGACATTGCTCCCATTTTCCACTACATATCTGTGTGAGATTAGCTTTTCAAGCATGATTGCTATAAAAACCAAATACAGAGAGAGACTGAGAGCTGTTGACGAAGAGCTACGTGTGTGTCTTTCTTCGATTCCAGCCAGAATATCAGCTTTGTGTTCAGCCAAACAGGCCCAGGTTGCGCACTGAATTTTATAATTTTTCACTATTTTGTTTACTTAATATTTCATAATAAAGTAATTATAAAATACTTTCTTTGTGCTTATTTGATTCCTATTCAAGAGAATTACTTTATATATAGTCAATATAGGCACAGAGTTAAATTTTTTAACATTTTCTAATGGTGGTGTGCCTCGTGATTTTTTTCATGAAACAAGTGTGCCTTTGCCCAAAAAAGGTTGAAAAACACTGCCTTAGACTATGGTTTTTTATTGTCACACACATGCGCTTAGGAGGCAGGCAACAAGCCATGAGATGAGTGAAATATCACCAAATGAATGGTTGATTTATGGTACTAACGCCTCTCTCTTTCTCTGTCTTTCATCAGAACCAAAGAAGAAAAATAACAATTTCATTCACTCACCTTCAGCACTTCCAGATTCACAAAATGGCCACCCAGCATCACTTCTGCTTCCAACTCCTGAAGATGATGTCACTTCAGGTCTCCCAATAATGCTGTCACTTCCGTCTACCCCGTGATGACATCACTTCCGGATCCCTCCAGATGATGTCACTTCCGTTCAACAGTTTTGATGTCATTTCCTTCCCCATCACATGCGGCAGCCATTTTCTGTACAAATAACACCATTTTCCAACTGTATATTGTCCAATGCTTTGGTGTTTGATCGATTTTCATAACGTCCACTGGACATTATAAAGGGCAATTTCCCAACTCTTTTTGATTTTGTGGACTTTGTTTATTTCTTATTACAGTATGTTGCTGTTCAATTAATATGAAACTGTCCAGTAATAATATCATTAACAGCTGTCTCACTCTTAGGCATTTTTTCCCCCTTGCTTATGTTTATTTTCTACTTATTGTTTTTTATAATTTTAATTGTTTGTGCTTCTATGTGATTTCTGTTATCTTTGTTTATTACTTGTTCATCATCTACTGTCTCTTTAGAATGGGGTCCATTCCTTGTTCTTTGTGGGTAGAGCCCCAGGAGGCGGGGCCACCCTGACCTTTCCACTCCTGAGTCCTCCCAATGGCTGTTTACATTCTCAGTCAGAAGCGAGACCAAGCAGTGGAGCACTGAGATTATATTGGAATTTATTGTAAGTATTGCTTGAATTTTTTGTGCTACCATTTATTGAATTCTGCTGCCAGATTTTAGGATTTGTGTACCTCAGCTTCCCTTTTGGCCAATCCTTTTTTGCCTTTTTGAACAATTTACTCCTTGTTTTTCTTGTAATAGATTATAATTTGGATTGTCTTCACAAGCCAGGGTTCTTGCAATTTTTCTCCTTTGTAAAGCAATTATGTTCAGTTTGGGACTACAGTGCATATTTTGACCTTTTAAATGCCAGCTCCCTCTTTTTGTGGGCCAAAACTTGCATATTGTAGTTGTGGACCGACTGCCTAGGGGTAAGGCTGTACCTGTCTGTTTTGTGAGTACCCTTCTCACCATGTGTGTGCATCCAATTCACAACAGCACTCAGGAGGTACAGTATATGTAAATATCAATTAAAATGTAGAGTTGTGGTAGACAGACACTTTGGTTCAGCCGCTTAACCTAAATATATTTTTTCACCTCTTTCCAGATGATGATGATTCATTAGCAAGCTGCAAGGTAGCTGCTGACCAGTTCTGTGGTATATTTCCATCATGGCGTGGTAAGAACTTCTTTACATAACCTACAGAACCCTAGGGATATATGCTGCTTGTGTGTTGATTTTAGGATTATAATAACAGGCACATCTTCTTTGAAGTAATTTTTGGAATATTTGAACTTATGTGTGTCTTCTAACCATACTTTATATTTGCACTCATGGGAATAAACACACTATATACACTATGCTGTATATGATAACAGAACACGTTTGATGCAGGAGCAACACACTTGTATGCTTTGCTGGAAGGCTAATTGATCCATCCTGTTCTCCAGAGCATGTTAGTCTCCAGGAAGCCAGACCCTCAATGAAAGCTTTCAGCCTCTTCTGGGAAGTTACTTACCTGGATTCTGGGACTCCAGCCATATAACGCCATATGCTTAATGATGTCCCTGCAGAGCAAGAAAGAGGGTACAGGCTTTCCCTCTATTCTACCTTCTCATACATTGTCATACTTTCAAGAGACAATGTACCTTTTAACAACTGCAAAATCTTCAAGCTGGCGCAGACTCCAGTAATGAGCTGAGGGCAGGTACCATCCTAGTGCAATAAAGGCTCCTGAGATTTAAAAAATGAGATTTTGACAGGAGAGCCCTTAGATGCTGAGTAATTATGGACTGCTTACCCTGAATGAACTGTTATAGGATAGAGTTGTGTATGACATAGCACAGCTGGGAAATGGGTGTGTTGGCACAGGGTTTGCAGCAGGGTGAAGTGATTGTGACAACATTTTTAATTTAAAGCAATCTTTGTCCTCACTAACATTTTCACGTAGTTTACAAAATATCTCTGTCCACATTAAAACAACTGAAAACATACAGTATAGGATGTAGCTGTCCGCCTACACCAGGCATGCAAGCAGTTTTTTGCTGACCGTGAGTAAAGACATCTTACCCAAAACTGGTAATTCTTAAAGGGATGGTAATACCGCCAAGCTACAGGATTTATCACAAAACTATGGCAATCATAAATTATTTGCCTTTTCTATATGTATGGAGCATTCAAACTATACAAAATGCAATTTAGCTGCATACAGGTAAGAAACACAACAAGCACCATAGAAAGCAACACCTCTGTGCCTCCATGCTGATATATGTTTTTCTTCCATGAAGGCTGACCAATCAGAGAGTGAGACATTGTAATGGGTCCAATCAGGGAAGTGCCACGTAATAAATACAAACAAAGCAGAGTCTGTATTTTCCGAAAACTGCATATATGGCTGTAGTGAGCGTTTTCAGAATGTCTGTGTCCTTAAATGACAACGTAATAGTGTGGATGGGCTTATTAGTGCAGATGGAGGGTGCAGAAAAGAGGCTAGAAGGCCAATGGAGAAGTAATGAAGGATTAGAGCTTATTAAGTAAGTTGGGAAACCAAAGATTAGAATTTATAGTGGGGCTCAAATGGAACAAGCTCATGCCAATAAAGAGACACCTTCCCAGTCAGAGACCCAATTAGCCACCTGAGCTGGTGAAGTTCTCCTTTGGCTCAACTGGATATGTGGACTTGAGTTTGCATCTCAGGAGTCCAGTGGGTAATGACATGTATGGGAGAGTGCTGCCCAAGTAAGAAGAACCTGTTTACATTGATGCTGTTACCATTTATCCTAAGGACAGGTGGTTTGAGAAGCATCTTCTCATGGAAAGTAAGATTCTACGAAAGCAGAGTGAAGCACTCAGATGGAGTAAGCCCACTGTCAGAAGGCCTGTTTGTCAGTTAAGTTGATGGAGTTCACCTTTCTGCTTTCAGCTCAGGGTGCACCCAAGTTTATATCTCTCGGGCCCAATGAGGAAAACCTGTGTGAGAAACACCACCTGAGCGAAAAGAACCCAGTTTGATGTTTTCTTTGTGTGTACTGTTTAGAATTGCATCTTACAATGCATCTGGACTCATCGTCAGTGATGCTTCCTGGAGTCAATGGGTGCTTTGCATCTCACAGCATCAGATACCTTCACCCAGTTGACATAGCCCGGATTGATCAAGCCCTGGCTTTTGTCCAGATCATAGTGCTTCTCCCACAGATCTCCTCTCCTGATCCACCACTGCCTGGAGGCAACACTATCAATTCTCAAATTACCTTTCTCCTGTTGGCCAATGTGATGCCCAACATCTGATAAACTATGCAAAGAGACTGGCGAGCAAAACCTCTGTACCCTACTTCAATGGGATTGCACCTTGTTTGCCAACCTTTGCTGCAACATTGCTCCATCAGTTCTGCATACTTGGAAACTCTTTCTCTCTTTGGCCTCCTCAATTTGATTTTCCCTGGGGATGGTGAGATCCAAGAGGATAACCTGCTTGGTGCTTGTGGCCTCAGCGATGGTGTTGCCACAGACTCCTGGAACTTAAGTTGTTTTCCCAGGTCAACCTTCAGCTCCTAGTCTCATGTAGTTGTGTGCAGGCCAGAGAAAACGGGAGGTGGCCTGACCCTGATACTTGAATAAATCAGAACCAGAAAAATCCAAACAATACTAACTATAAACCATACACCACACTAGTCAATTACTCTCTGCTGGACTTTAGCCATCAGCCAGACTTTAAAGGAGGAGAGCAGTCCTTCAGGGGTGATGTCACGGTGGACATCAATTTAAAGCAACTTATATATACTGTACAATTCAGTAATACTAATATCAAAACAATATTAACATTAATCATGAAATCTAAAAACAGAATCTATACTAATAAAAGGCAAAGCCTCTCTGACTGACTCATCACTAATTCTCCAATTTTCTGTGTAGGTAGAAGGCTGAAATTTGGCAGGTTCATTCCTTACAGCTTATTTACAAAAGTTAAGCAGGTTTCATTTCGAAATTCTACAAATAACGGTCGACAATGTCTGCCATGTTAAACTTTCTTATTTATGGCCCGGTCTTCACGAAATTTGGTAGGTGGCTTCCCTGTGCTAACCAAAACAGATGTACGTACTTATTTTGGTGGTTTGACGCCACTGTCGGCTGCCATATTGAACTTTCCAACGGTCTTTGTTACCTATGGGCCCATCTTCAAGAAATTTGGTACGCGGGTTCCCAACGCTAAGTGAATCCTACTTCCCCATCCCCACACCTTCCACGTTGTTGGCTGCCTGCCTATATAAGGCTCTCTGTCGCTACGGTCTCTTCATTCCCTTCCTTGCTTTGCCACGGTATTCACGTCTCCCTGCTGATAACTGCAGCCTTTTTATTTAATCCACGGCTTCTCCGCTGTTTTATTGTTCGTTTATTACAGTTATAGTTGTATAGATATTTTAGACTTAGTTTACATTGTTCAGGTACCCATTTCCTTTATCGTTCCAACCGTACCCCAATTAACATGTCTATCGAGGTGATCACCATCGATCAAAGAACTGTCACTTACCGAGTGATTTCCATGCCCGGAGATGGCACCTGCCTTTTCCATTCTCTTTATTACATATTGCACGGCCGTATCAGGCTCACTCTTGATATCTGGAGGAACATTGTGTCTTATGTATAGAATGACTGGGACAGGTTCAAGGTGTGGACTGATGACGGTACAGGAGATAATTATACTACACAGGAGCACTAGAAGAGTGAAATGCTTAAGCCCTTCACCTATGCATCTGCATGTGACTTGATGGCTGGCGGTGAATTGTTCGGTTGTCGCTTTCAAGTGTACCGAAATGGCCAAATATTTTACACCTTTCGACAACCGCCAATGCCTCTTAAACATCTTAGATTGACAGGTGACGATTTCAGTAGTGGACACTTTGATGTTTATGAATGTTTAAACTCTCAAAAGCTGGATGTGAAGTTATCGATGAAACCGGTTGTATACTTACAACGCTTGACAGATGCCAAATGTCACTTCAACACAAGTCCTGCAAATACTGTTGTAATTGAAACAAACCATGAAACTCAAACCGATTATGACAGCAGCAATCCAGGCTGTGAGATTTGAGGCAAGATTACTGTTCACATGGCCAACTGTACATTGCATTCTCAAGAGTAAGCTCAGCGCACAGCTTGGTCATATTACAACTGGAGGGCCGAACTGGCAACGTGGCATACAAAGAGATCCTTAACAAATAATTATTGGTATATTTTCCCTCAGTTTAAAAAGGTTTACTTTTCTTCTTAATAAAAATTTTAAGGCAGTATTTTGCCGCAGTGAAGCACGGGTATTTTGTTAGTTAAAATAATAAAATTAAACATAATAAACAACAAAAACTTTAAAATGCAAGAAACCATACTTAACACATAAAGCATTTGTATAATTATCTTTTGTTTCTTGGTTATAAATTATTTGGGAGGCAAGTTGTCGAATTCAGTTGCAGTCCCCAGGTGCCATGGTCATTAGGGCTGCTGTTATCAGAGGGCTATTCAAGACACCTTCTGCCTCTGCCACTTTGCCGTGGCATTAGCTGCTGTTGCTATTGTGTTTTTCAGCTCCTCTTACATTCTCAGTTTTCAAATTTAGTAAGTGTGCACTCTTCTAATTTTTGTTCTTTTTGACTCTTGGGTTTTTGGATTTGGTGCTTATTCAATAGATTTTGAGGTTCTGAATAGTGATTATGGCTTTGCGGTTTTGTTAACATTCCTTGATTACTTCACTTCTTCACTGCAACATTTCATTTTTCTATTTGTAATACCTTTATTTTCAGTTAAAGAATTTGTTTCTTTCATTTTCCATTATCCATCCCACTATATCCTAACACAAAGTCACGAGGGTCTGCTGGAGCCAATCTCAGCCAACACAGGGCGCAAGGCAGGAACAAATCCTGAGCAGGGTGTCAACCCACCGCAGGGCACACAGACACACACACCCACCCATACGAAGAACACACTAGAGACAATTTAGGATCGTCTAACCTGCATGTCTTTGGACCATGAGAGGAAACCGGAGCACCCAGAGGACACCCACGCAGACACAGGGAGAACATGTAAACTCCATGCTGGGAGGACCCGGAATTTTCCATCATTGTTTAATTAATTATTTTTATGTATTTAGTAGTTCTGAATCTTATTGCTGAATTCCTTATTTAATTTGACAAATTTTTTGGGGAGACAAGTTTTTTTGATGGTTTTGACTACCACTATTTTGGCTTGAAATCATATCAAGTACTGATAATAAATGGGTGAATGAACAATGTCCTGAGCAGATCTGACCATATTTTCATCTGATCATTTTATTTTATTTATTTATTGTTGTGCCAACCATTTATTTCACTCATTTGGTGTTCTTTCAGGATAACGCTCTTAAGTTATATGTGTCTACAGGAGTGGCTGTCATTGCAGTGTGAGTAGTATAATGTCAGGCGGCTTCTGTCAAAATTTAATCCGAGTTTGATTGATGAGATTAAACCACGCCCCCTTTTAATCGAAGACCGGAAGTCCCGCCCCCACCCACCATCTGTTGTTAGTTGACCTTGGATGACCTTTCAGGAAGTCCCCTCCCCCACCACCGGTTGTTTTGTTGACCTTGGATGACCTTGATCCGGGCCCCTGTTGATTAATGACAGGAAGTCCCCACCCCCAACCACCGGTTGTTTGTTGACCTTTAGCCCCGCCATCTGTTTTCCCCAGGAAACTGTCAAGGGCAATTTGATGGATGCCCCACCCTCCTTGAACCCCCACCACCCCGCCCCTGCTTGGCCACCTGCATTGCCCCATCTCACTAGGGCAAGTTCAGACATGCCCAAGGGCTGCCTAGGCCCCCCTTGAACCCATCACCACCCCCACCACTTCCCAGCCCCCCACCCCTCTTCCAAAGAGGTTCAGGCATGCTGCATCCGGTCCCTGGACAAGTTCAGGCATGTTCCTATCCATACCCAGACTGAATGGCCTGCCTAAGCCTCACTGCAGCACATGATGTCTGGTCCCCTTCTTCCTGGGACATACACATACAGGCTCCGTTCGGACCGATCTAACTTGTCGCCGTTCCTGCCAATATTGCTTTAGGTAAGAATCCCTGTATCTATGTAACAATTATTTTAAAAATATCTATCTATCTAATCGTTGCTATATCATTTGTAAACTCCCTTGTATTTTATCTAAGACAAAACAGCCTTTTCCTTCCCATCTCCGTGAAAATCCTTTCACAGACAGGCTCTGAGTTTAAAAGCATTCAGCAGCGCACAGAAAGACAAGCAGTCTAGCTTTTAGTAGCCCCGCAGGCGTGTGCTTGTAGTTCAAAGCACGTTGAAATACAAGCTGCCCGGCACCCTCTGCGCAGCCTGGCTTTTAGCAGTCCCTGCGCGCATCCGCGAGCTGGTCATTCCCAAAGCACACAGAAAGGATCTTTCTCTCTGTTCACACTGAGTCCGGAGCGCAGCTAGAGCCGTCAGTGCATGCCATATGGGTGGAGCTGTGTGTAAGTTCACCTCCTCCCCTGACAGCTCCGCGCTGATTCAGTCCAGGCGCGCGCAGGCTTGTCAACAGCTGAGCGTAAGCCCCCATCCCCATGCGCTTAGCACTCAGATACACAATTCAATCCCCCGACGCATGTTTCTTAAAAAGTTAAAGGCTTTCATGATAACGTGTAAAAAATGTGATAACTAGTTCGCTATAAGTCCTTTAAACATCACACAGTTAAATAAGATGCAGCAGTTCCCTTTTAAAGCACATTGGAGACGTCTAAATGCTAAATGAATTAATATATTTATAATTTGTATTAAAATCGATCTAAAACCAACCCCTATTCTATCCCTGTTAATCCTCCCCTCATGAAGAAAGGTGTTTAGTTTTTCTAAAAGTTTGAATGCATTAATCAGAGCGGATATCTCGGGCTGGAGAAAGGAACTTTAAAATACTCTTTGTCAAAACAGGTTTTTTCCAAAGCCCTCACCCTCACCTCCAAACCTAACCCCACCTCACATCACCTCACCCCACATCCGGCCGTCTGGAGTTGATAGTCGCTGGTGATTCGTATCGAATCACCCTTACGCTCTTAGGACTGGGGTCAGGCCGCTGACGTCCTTTAACCTCGGAGCAAAACAGAATGCGTCTGTTTAATCAAATCTACGAGTTACAACGGAATCTATTAATCGAATTCCGGATAACCATTAACTTTGTGACCGGATCAAAATTTTTGCAAAGGTGAAAAGGTCTTGGAGATACGTACAGATGTTTAAACAAATCTATTAGGCGAATTCCGGACCACACTGGACAAAGGGCCTTATACGGATGTCCGATTTAAATGATTGGGGCACATTGTAAAACACCCCGCTTCTTGGATCTATAAATAAGCCGCGGTCGGACCCCCAAGCCCCATTTTCTCTACGGATCGTTCAGAACAAGAAAGATGAATTTCTCCCAGCACGGTTTGTCAGAACGATTTTATTAGAATTATATATTATAATTTTAATGAATACATCTAAATGAAATCTAATTATTCTTCATACAGACGAAACTGCAGCAGCTGCAATCAATGAACACCCAGGTAAGGCTATTCATGAATCTTATATGCTTTAAATGAATATGCTTTAAAAACTGAGGGCTGAATTCTTATATTTTATCCTTAGAGCTGTTCATACCCGTCGATTCGCAAAATGGTAAAAACCTTTTTTAATATATCTTGTTTAATTCGTGCACGGCATGCTTATTAGCATTTAGGCGGAGCCTTCGTGTCGGAGGGCTCTTGGTAGCACGCGTGCATGTATAAGCGTTATGTGTTTGTCAATATAAAACTGTTTATAACATGTTTCTTCTGGGCTGATCCGTTCATGAAATGGTTTGAGGAGTCTATAAAAGTGTCTCAACTAACCGCATGAACGACGTGCGTGAGTGAATATTTGCGTATAATTACTGGGATGTAATGGAAAATGTCTTGGAATACAATAAAGTTATTTCAAGACGTGCGGTTGATTCCTTTATTTTTTATTTATTTATTTTTTCTTTAGAATTATTTATACAGATAGAGTCGCCAATCGATTTCGATATTCAAGGTGAGATTTTTTATTAAAATGATAAAATGTTTACAAAGTGTCTATGAGCGGTCATGTGAGCGCACGACCACGGGTCTATGAGCGGTCGTGTGCGCACGCGCACTCTGGTGTGTGCACCGTCGTGCATGTGCGCGTGCATGTAATTACTAGCGTTCGAAGCCCCGGCGTTGCTAAAATGAAATGTAAGACGTACTAAGGTGCTTTAGACGTGTCAAAAGTATTGTTGAATCATCGGGTAAATGAATATTATAGCGTGTTTCTGTATTTATGAGATTATATTTTATTACCTTGAGACCCGATTATTTTGAAAATGATTTACCCAATTTAGTTTAGGGATTGCTCATGCAGTTTGTTAAAGTGCTTCGGGTAGTTACAAGAAGCCTATCGGGTTGAATAGGGGTGATGCATATTAAAACGTTGTGTGATAATTAACCGTTTGAGGGGCGTGCGTGCGTGTGTGTGTGTGGGTGTGTGCGTGTGCGTGCATGCGTGCGTAGTAAGCACGTAGAGCAGCTTGTGTATGTATGTGGGTGTCTGGATTGGTGCTTGGTCATTTGGTTCAGCTGCTGCAAGAGCACGTGTAGAGCAGCTTGTGTATGTATTTGGGTGTCTGGATTGGTGCTTGGTCATTTGGTTCAGCTGCTGCAAGAGCAGGGATTGGGAAATGTTATTTTAAATAGGGTGTATTTTGTTTTGTAGACGAAAATTCTGTACAAAACCAAACAGATTCTCAAAGGGATTACGCTGATTTGTACAGTCACGGTAAGTGGCCTTTTCAATTTATGGATGAAACTTTGGGGAACACACTTATCTGCAGATTTTGTGTAAAGAGTCCTTTAACTGAGAAGGTTATAATTTTATTTTCAGATTCAACTTTCCCGGGTGTTTTAACACAATTGCTGCAAGGTTCAGACACTCTAGAACTCTACAAAAACTGGGAGGATCCAGAACCAACCACAACTTCTCAGAGCATCAGGGGGTATTCTCCAACAGCCTCTCAGAGCAGCCGAGGGCAGCCTCGAGCATCAGGGGTATTCTCCAGCAGCCTCTCAGAGCAGCCGAGGGCATTCTCCGCACCCAGCCAGAGCAGCCGTGGGTATTCTCCAGCGCAATCGTCGGCGTCTTCTAATTCTAGACGCCGTTCATCCCCCAGGTGGGGAACTTTACCGACATCGCCTCACTCTGAGCGAGGATCTCGGCGAAGAAGTCGTTATTCACCCCGATATTCCCATCAGCCTGACCACGACCGGAGACATCGCGAAAGACTGGTTCTGTTGGGTGACGTTCTTCGCTGGGCATTTGAACAATTTATAGAATTAGAGTCTCCTGGGTACAATTCCGTACCCGACATGAGTTTACATTTGCTGCATCTGTATACTTTTTCCAAGGTTCTACCCAGAAATTAAAGAATAGGTTTTATATTTACTTTTTTTTTCTTTCGATAAGAATAACATTGAATGCAAATTTTTATTTTCTGTGCTTATAACTGTAACCTTTGCTTAAATTTAGGTCATGCCTGAAAACGGGTCTAGCGGCAGCAGCAAAGAACGCGACAGCAGTGACAGCAGCAACGACAGTGAAACAGACAGCTTCCGTGAACGCGACAGCAGTGACAGCAGCAACGACAGTGGAACAGACAGCTTCCGTGAACATCCTGTAGGGCAAAGGTAGGAAAAGGCCGTCCAGTGAAAACCTGAGACTATTAAAAGAGATGTCTGATAACCTTGAATATTCTATAAAACCCCTAAAATACCTACCCTCCGATCACCTGAAATTGTTCATTCACCAACCCCAGTGACACATCCTATTGACAATTTTGATCTCATTGATACATCGCTCCAGGTTCTAAATTCTGATGAAATAGCCGTAGTTAACGCTCTGTTGGAGCTTTTGAAGAATACCTCTTCTCAGGACAGAACGTCATCAGGCCCTTCACAACAACCAATTGCCCTAAACATGTATGTAGAATCCCCACAGCCTTCTACCTCAGGAATCTCGGGACCTAGTAAGGCCAGTCTTCAACACCCACCTGTTGACGACTTAAAAGAGCCGGATACTTCCTCCCCACATCCTCAGACAGGATCAGGAGTGACTAATTCGTCCGGGGTAAACTTGAGTCTCGAAACCAACTCTCCACAGCCATCTACCTCGCATACGGTGAATCCATCGTCTCCAGAGCCGCCAGTAAGTTCCCCACAAACCCTCTACACCGCACACGGGGAATCCGTCAGTAATTTCCCCACAACCCTCTACCTCTCGATTAAATAATTTGTCTATAACGGATCGTCCAAAATTTAACAATATCGAGATTAGACACCGCTTCAATTTTTCAGAGGCCTACACACTTGATTCATTCGCAAGTTTTTAATCATATACACGAGACCCTTCAGCAAATATTAGACAGTTTTACGAACACTTTGAATCCTATGGATCTAGTTCAGTTAGAATTACGTGCCGAATCTCTCAACCCCAGTGTTTTCTCCCTAACCCCAGCTGGCCTGCTTTCTGTTGAAGACTTTTTTAATCAAATTGAATTACTTCTCCAGAGTCACGCTACTATTTTAGCCGATTCCAGTCTGGCGTTAATTGTTCAGGTGGTGAGGGTTCCATCTGGTGGCGGCGGGCTAGGTGTAAAGCCTGTTCCCTATTCAACGATGTAATCCTTCAAAAGAAACGGAAGCACCTATGGAACTCCTTTAACCGGGATGATCAGTGCTGTTTTGCCAGGGGTTTGCTGGCTGTATTAAACGATAAGTTCAGAAACAATCAGAAATTGTGTGAACAAGAGGCCCGCCGTCTGCACGTTGGGGTCGGTTTATCAACGGATCAGAAAGTAACGTTTTCAGATGTCGAAAAATTTGAGAGGCTACTAGGTATTAAAATCATCGTCTGGTACAGGGAACCGAACACCATCGCTCTATTAAAATTTGAAGCAACCCAGGTTAGAAAAACAAAGACGGCGTTCCTGTTTTTGCACCAGGATCATTATTACGGTATTTTGAATCTAAAAGGTTTTCTGGGGTTTTCCTACGTCTGCGATTTCTGTTACACGGGATATTCTATACCGTCACGGCATCGCTCGAACAACACTGTGATGTCTGTTTATCTACAAACTGTCTATTAGTTGACGAGGAGGCTTTACGATGTCCCGATTGTCGTCGTTTCTGTCGATCAGGGGTTTGCTTCGAAATCCACAAAACCCCGAAATGGAATGAAAAGACGCGTCGGTCTGAAAGTATATGCGACGTCCTTAAAGTCTGTGTTCTCTGTTACGAGAGATACAGCTTGAAAGCCGGTTCAAAACCTCACAAGTGTCGACCCAAACACTGTCGCGTTTGTAGAGCAGTCGTAAAAGAGTCGGATGAAAACCATCAGTGTTTTATTCAAAGCTTACCGCAAAGACCAAACCATGAAAAATACGTGTTCTACGATTTTGAGTGCCGTCAAGATGCTGGTACACACATCCCCAATTACATCCACTGCATGCATTGGAACGGTCGATCATGGAGATGGGCCGGCGAGGACTGCGTAGCAAAATTCTTTCACAGATATCGATGTCCGAAATACAAAGATTACACGTTCATAGCTCACAATTCTAAGGGGTATGATGGATATTTCCTCATGAAATATCTCATCGAAAGCGGGCAAACTCCATTTGTTACATCTCAGGGTTGTAAATTAATGTGCTTTATAGAAGAAGATTACAACTTGAGATTTATCGACTCGTTGAACTTCTTACCTATGAAATTGAGCAGTATGCCCAAAGCCCTGGGATTCCAGGCTCAAAAAGGGTACTTTCCCCATTTCTTTAATACCGCTGAAAATCAAAATTACATCGGCCCATACCCTAGCCTAAATATTACGGCATTCAACACATGATGAGCCAGGAAAGAGAGGAGTTTTTGTCTTGGTACGACTCTATTAAAAGCGGAACCTTCAACTTTAGACAAGAAATGGCGTACTATTGTCGAAACGACGTGGTTATTTTGAGAACTGCCTGTATGAAATTTAGAGATGAAGTGATCGGGATCGGTAATATTGATCCTTTTCAGTGTATGACCCTAGCTTCTCTCTGTATGTCCATGTACAGACAAAACTGCATGCCTGATAATGCAATTGGAATCATTCCTACTGACCATTACAAAAGCACTCACAAAGCTTATTCTAATGCTTCTATTCAGTGGCTAATGTTTCTTTCCGAGAAGGAAAAAATAAACATTCGACATGCGGAATCACGGTGAAGTCAAGATGGGGTCCTTTTATCTAGATGGTTACGCGGAAGTTCAGGGTGTCCCGACGGCCTTTGAGTTTGCTGGCTGCTTTTATCACGGATGTCCAGAGTGCTACGATGCCAAGCCAAACACCCTCTTACGGGACGTCTTATGCAGAATTGTTTAAAACGTTTAACGATAAACTCATTAAATTGCGGAAAACTTTAATCTGACGGTGAAAGTGCTTTGGGAACACGCTTGGGAGCGCATGAAAAAGAGGACGCGAGCTTCAAGATTTCTTAAGACGCTTTGAGTTTCCTGAACCTATCAATCCCGTGATGCCCTTTATGGAGGCGCACCAACGCGATCAAATTATACCATAAAGTCCAAGGTGACGAGCAAATGCAATATTACGATTTTACAAGTCTGTACCCCTACGTCAACAAAACAAAACCTACCCGATCGGCCATCCGACCTTTATTTTTGAGGAGTTTGGCGATCTTAAGCAATACTGGGCTCATTAAAATCACCATGCTCGCCCCACGCAATTTGTATTTTCCGGTCCTCCCTTTAAGAATTTGCAATAAATTGATGTTCGTTTGTGCCGTGCGTGTGCAGAAACCCAGACAACCACCGGCCTTTGCCATCACAATGATCGGGAAAGGTCTTTAACAGGAACCTGGTGCAGCGTCGAAATACTCAAGGCCTTAGATAAAGGGTACAAAGTTTTAAAATTCATGAGATATGGCACTACGAGCAGAGTACCGCAGATTTATTTTCCGAGTACATCAAAATTCATCTGAAAGGCAAACAGGAGGCCTCTGGATGGCCATCTTGGGCCGTGGACGGCGTCCGCGGCGCTATGTTGACGACTATTTCTTAAAAGAAGGCGTCTTATTGGAGCGTGAAAACATAGCCTCCAATCCCGCCAAGAGACAAATTTCCAAGTTATTTCTGAATTCTCTTTGGGGAAAATTCGGTCAGAAGCCTAACCAACTGACCACGACGTTTGTTAAACACACCCAAGAATTCTTTGATTACCTGTTCTCAGACATGTATCGGGTCTCCTATTTTGGCTTTGTCAGCGAAAATCGCTCAGGTGCAGTGGAGGTATGCGGATGACCGATCGTGGTACCCGCCCTGTCAATGTGGTGATCGCCGCTTTCACCACGGCCTATGCTCGGCTAGAATTGTACAATTGCTGGATCGTTTAGGACCGAGGATTCTGTATCATGATACAGATTCCGTTATCTTCACAGCCTCGCCGACAGTACACACCGCCACTCGGCGACTATTTAGGCGAACTCACCAGCGAACTAGATCCTGATGACTACATTGAAGAATTTGTTTCTGGAGGTCCAAAAGCGTCTGCGTACAAAGCGTTCAAAGGCAAGGTCTGCATGAAAGTAAAGGGTATTACTCTCAATCACCAAACGGCTCAAGAGGTAAACCTATATTCGTTAATGGATCTAGTGCATAGTTTTGTAGAAAACGATCTCACAAAAGAAATAACCGTTCATGGTACGCAGATTCATAGGAACAAAAGACCCTGACGTTGCAAAATCGCCCACTCAGAAAGAGATTCAGAGTGGTGTACAACAAAAGGGTTCTCTTGCCTGATTACACATCTCTACCCTATGGATACTAAAGAGGGCTTTGATGTAAGACTTCAACACCCGTTCTCAAAAATAGTCTCGGGACCCTCCTGTTCGGGCAAATCGCATTATGTGAAAAAGCTTTTGGAACACACAGACCATGTGCTTTCTCCGCCCTGACAATATAGTCTGGTTTTATAGTTGTTGGCAGCCTCTGTACGACGAACTATTAGCCAGATTTCCCAAAATCAAATTTTTGGAGGGATTACCCGCTTCCTTAAACGACGATGAACTACTACCGCCTGATCGAGTTAACTTGGTGATCGTCGACGATTTGATGGAACAGGCGAGCCATAGCCAAGAGATAGAGAGGGCCTTCACAAAATATACTCATCACAGGAATTTGTCCATCATTTACTTGGTCCAAAATTTATTTTTTCAAGGCAAGAAAAGTAGAACGATAAATCTGAATGCCAATTACATCACCCTTTTCAAAAACCCGAGAGATAAGCTGCAAATCACTAATTTAGCGCGTCAAATGTACCCCGGTAGGGTGAAATTTTTCTTGGAGGCCTTTGAGGACGCTTACGCGACAACCTTACGGTTATCTGTTGGTGGATCTGAAAGCCCAGACGCCTGACAATTTCGTTTACGTCGGTATGTTTCCCCGGCTGGCCTGTGGCGACGTCGTGAAAAGATAAAGACGGGCGATTTTCCGGGTATTTGAAAAACAGACGGCATGTCGTGCAGAATAAAAAGAAATCTCCCTTTGCTCAAGACCCTGCACAGGGTCTCCTGTCGCCGAAGAAAAGCGATGCTGAGCGAGGCTCCTGACGATTTCATTTATGCTCTGGCCGAAATAGCTCTCAATACTTTAAAAGGCCATGTCCCCTGACTTCTAGGCAGTTCAAGTTGCTGAAGAAGCATCGTTGCCGTTAAAAACTCAGCGATAAAAACTGCCCGTTAAAAGAAAAAGCCCTTTTAAATCAGAAAGGAGGTTTTCTCGAGCCCTGCTAAGCGTGGCCATTCCTTTTATTACTAGTTTAATAGCTTCGAGTATAAATATGGAATATACGCGTAAGATGTACCTGGTCCCTCAACAACAAATGGCTCAGTGGCATCAGAAACCCCAGACTTCCAACGACATTTTAAGCGCTACGGAAAGCGAACTGGATAAACAGATGAAACACATACTTGAACGCGATGATTTGAGCGTCGATGCAAAAGTAAATCTTTATACGGCCGTCTTGCAAAGATACCTTACCTTTGTGAAAAAAGCGGATAAAGAAACCGGTTCTCTGACATTATTGATGCCTGTCGAGAACCAGGAGGTGCCGCCAGAGGCACTCAAAGATGCACCTAGTACCCCAGAAGAACGGGTGTACGACGAGATTTTAAAAGTGCTCGGATAAATCAAAGAAATATACTGAAATAATTTTACAGAAAATGACGCATCACCCTAATACAACCTATTGGAATGGCTTGGGAGAGTTTGTGTTTCGTGGAGAGCGTTACCGGAACGAATATGGTTGATCTAATGCGGAACTTAACAGCCCGTCATAACATACCATCCTATCGGAGACCTAGGGGTTGGAAAGAATTTATTAAGGCCCTGGCCGGCTTGAACATTCCGACCTCGGCCGTACCAAACATGGACACTAGAGAACTTCTAGAGAGTTTCAAACCAACCTCCCCAGACGGAGCTTCTGCTGTCTCTGCTGCCTCTGCTGCCGCGGCGTCTGCTACCGATACACCTGTTGGCAGGAAAACCAGATCTCACAAAAAGAATGAATGGATTCCTTATTGAAATGTAATTATATTTTTTGTTTAATAAAATATTATTTTTTTACACAGTTTGCCTATTCTTTATTAAGATAATTACAGGGTCCAGAACTTTGCATGCAGGGTTGATCCTGAAAGCTTCTTAAAGTGTTCTTAGACAAGGTGTTGACAAAATTTTGAACCATATCATCGTTCTTGGTGACTTCATTAAAATACAGGTTCATGACCTCTTGATAAGAGCGTCCTTTTCCTCTATGGTGCAGGAAAAAAATACAGTGTTGTCCGAGACGGTGGAAAACCAGTTTTGAAGCTGCGGGTATGGTGAATAATTTCTTTACAGTTTCTGTTTAAAACTGTATATTTCCTCAGGAAAATAGATAAAGTCTGGTGGAGCTCCATAGGAATCAAAAAATTCTCCAATTCCGTCTTCTCTGAGATGTATCGCCAACCAGTGTTCTCCGGGTTGTTTTTGACGGTGAGTATTGACGATGATCATGGTCGGAGCTCCGTAAGTATCTTTTAGGCAGTTCGTCAAAGCCAACACTCCGTAAAACAGATTTTCTGTGTACGGATTACTGGACATGAGTTTGTTGATCTGCAGGGTATTCATGCTTTTAGTAATCATAAAGTATATTTCTTCTCTGGTTTATTTCAATAATGTTGTCAAAGACCGCGTACACTATTAGATTCACAGTATGGGGTAGGGGCTGCAAAGCGGATTTCAAATCTCATGTTCCCTGTTTTCATCAATGAGAAATGGTCCCCGCATTCTTGATCTGGCGTCAAATCAAAGGCAAACAGGGTGTAACCTTTAGAGAATTCAGAACGGCTGATGGCTAGAGGCTGGTCTTTCAAGTGTTTTCCGTGGCCAACACCAGGTTGTAATATTCTCGGCGGTGGTGTCATTAGCAAAATTGGGCTGAAATGGTTTGGCGGGAATCTGTTCTCCGTCCAAATACAAGGCCAGGAATTCCACATGGTTATGTTTGAAATTGAAGGGGTTTCTGGCGTAATCCCCGGAAAAGGCGTCATTATCCACCATGCCTAGGACCACGTACTTGGGTAATTGTCCCAAGAACAAATTCTCCTGATTGCTCACCCGAATCCCGGCCGGTAAACTGAGAACTTTCATATTCACTCTTTCCAAGGGGTACTTGGCGTTGGCGTTTGTGAGTGCGTGTCGTGCCCCAATTTCACCGCCGCTGAAACTTTAACTTTCTTGACAAAAGAGAGGCGGCTAAAATGTTTACTTTGTAACGCTCGGCATCTCCGGACATCAGACAGAATTCATTTTTGCTACGCACCATTTTTATTCTGACGTCCACTCCGTTTAGAATTAATTTTTCTTGAAAAAATAGGTCAGAATGAATAGATCCAAGGAGTTCTACTGTCTTACCCTGGGCCGTATAACCGTTTCTTTTTTTGAACCCCTCATTCGGACCGTCCAAGGTTGTGTTTTCATGTTCGTCGGCCGAGTCTTTGTAAAAAAGACCCGTACCAAATTGGTACTTGAGAGTTTCACTGCTGTAATTTAACAATCCCTCAAAAAGGGCCCTATACGGGTAAAGGTTGGAACTCTGGGATATTAGCGATCTCCCAGGGTTACATCCACTTGTGAAATAAAGCGGCTATCGGATAATTAACAAAGGCTACCTTGGCCACGGGGGGTGGATTAGTTCCGTCGGCATTGACGATTTTGCAGCGGACGTGTAGAAGCGTGTTATTCAGGTCCAAGTAGTCTTCCCCATTCCCGGTAATCAGAAACTCCAGCGGGGCGACTTCAGATAGAGCTGAGAGAGGGGACCTCGACATAGATGCTTTTTTCTACACTAGTCTGAGTATAGGGTACCGTAAACAAGTCCAGTTCGGATTTCACACACTCTTGAGACATTCGATGAACGAAAGACATCTTGAGTTAAAAAATGTTTTTCGATTTCTTTTTTCTGCGGGCGCAGGACTTATCCTTGTGGCGGAGAGAAGAAAATGAAGTAAAAGCTGAACGGCGTCTTTTGATGATCGGGGCTGGTCGTGACCCGGGAGGCCTCTTACGTTTAGTTTTCCTCATCACCATTAGGCCAGCCCCAGCTTGATTTTCTTCGTTTCCTCGAGTCATCGCTCCTGACACGGCTCCAGCCACCACGTCTTTGACAATATTCTTAGCGGCTGATTTAATGTGTGGCTTGACAATTTCGAATCCTCTTTTCAGGAGAGGCAAAGCTCTTCTAAATAGCCCTCGAAATATCCCTCCGATCCCAGAGCCGTACATCACTGGGGACCCAGAGAACCCGGGGAGTCCGTTACGGCTTGGGCTTCATAATAATGCACGTAAGGGTTGGGGTCCAGGTAAGATCTCATCTCAGTATTAGTCGTGTATACACCTCTTGGAGGGTCTGAAATGTAACTTGACTAGGACCTTGCCAAACTGAAATGGAACCGCTTTGTTCTGATCCGTCTTTATTTCAATGGTCAAAGTATCAAACTGATTCTTGCTAACCGGAACGTAGCGGTTTGTCGTAGGTGATTGTGGTAATCTTATTCATCTCATCCTCAATATGTACGCATCTCAAGAGAGGGACGTAGCTGTCTCCGACTCTTTGGTGAGAAACAATGTCGCTGTAGACGTACAAGGAATAAAACCCGCTCTGATATCCAGGGTAAGGAGCTTCATTCACCAGACCAATAGTTTTGTCCGGATGAGCTCCTAGAATCCTACCTAATTGTCCCTTGACATGCAGAGTTTCATCCTTCACAGTGTTTGAGAAATAGAATCTACGCTTTAGAGCTATAGCGAATTTCGAGGGTCTGATGAACGGGACTCCAAGAATTTCGAATCTTTCAACACCACTTCATTCATCTTGTCTGACACTTTCTCGACACTAGAGTAATAGACCGCGGGAATACTATAAAATTTAGCTATTAGCGGATTCACCAACATAAATTCATTATCCGGTTTGTCTAGGGTATTCCAGGTGTGCGGATACTGAATTTCGGCCAATCCAACTTCCCAGGGGCCCTGTAGTTCGATTGGGGCGGATAATTTGACGGTAAATTCGGCGATGGTATTATTAGGGAAAACATCTTGGGAAGAATTGCTGGGTAGTACAACGTAAAAGCTTTTTCTCTCCATTGTGATCAGACCGTGAATGAAATACTAATTTTGATTCTCAGTATTTAACGTCTTGCATAGCTTTCAGGGATCCAACTGTTAAACTTTTCGGCCACCGAACCATTTCACCAAAATATGCTTTTTCTACGGATATTTTTTCGCCAAAATCTTTTCAATCCTAAAGACGTCCGTTACCTCGAATCTTTTGTAACTCGGCGTCGTAAAACGAACCTATAATGTCTTCACCGTCATAATCCTTGAGCTTGTAGACGGCGGATCCCTGGGGACTAGTTCAGAAACGGTAAATACCTCGTCTGAAAAGGTTTGTTCGTAGCCCTTGGTAAAAGGATTCCGGGATTTTGATACTCTGACCGTATCGCCGACTTTGAATTTATATTTTAGATTTCTTTTGGTTTTAGTTAGGCCGTATAAGTTTTTAAAGACTTTCCAAGAATTGGAACTACTCACCTCAGCAGGGGCCATTTTATACCTCGGTGATAGCTGAGATTATAAGATTTCACCAAGTCCTGTAGCCCGGCAGATAGGACCGGTATTCCGGGAGCTGAAATAACGCCACATTTTGGTCTTCAGAGTTCGATTGAACCTCTCCACCACGAAGCCTTTAATTCACTAGCTGTGGTGAAATGTTTTATCCCGTGTTTGTTGATCAGGCTTTGAAATTCCCGATTGAGAAACTCTTTACCGCTATCCGTCTGAAGTTTGACGGGTACTCTACCTTCCTCCAAAATTTCTCGAAAAGCCCTGGTTACTTCTTTACCCGTTTTGTTTTTCAGAACCCTGACCCAAGCGTATTTAGAAAGAATATCTATACAAGTCAGTAGATACTTGTAACCTCTGTTATACTCGGACAGGTTTGTCATATCCGCCAGATCGACCTGCCATTGGCGTCAATATTGGAAACATACACCTTATTCCTTTTAAAATGGATTCTGGCGGTTTATGTATCGTGTAGGTGTATTGCCCAGATAACCAATCTGACACTTCTTGGGACCCAATATGGTGACCCGCTTGAGAGAGCTCTTTTCAAGGAATCCTTACCCCCCAAGGATCCGGGATTCTCAGAGTTATAATATGTTTTTTCCAAGACCTGCTCCATCGCCGGTGATAAAACAGACACTGACACCAGTTAAAAATTAGAAAACCTTTATTTAAGAGTCTGAATTTTTTCAGGCGTTTGTGTTTTCAGGCTCAGAAAGACCCATCAGCTCTATCATATCATCAAGTTCCAGGTCATATTTGGTCCACAGATTCATATGACCCTCATGATTAATATTTCGCTTACAAAACTCATTTGCCACACGGCGGGTTACACAGTAGGAGTATTCATCCATTTCATAAAATGACTGCATTACAGTATCATGAATAGAGCTGGTACTTTCAAATTCATCTACAGTCTTTTCAACCACTACACATATTTTGGGAATCGGCAGTAGAATATTAAAATACCCGAGAACTTTAACAGCTAGTCGTTTCAGCCAATATTTACGGAAAATATTCAGAATCTTCTGAAAGCGACCTTGACGGTAGCCGATTTCAGGTTCAAAGAGGCATGTATGCCTTACCTGGGCAGGGTGATTTATACCACAGCCTTGACATTCTTTTTTCTGGTCGCAGTAGACAATAATGTCCAGCAGAGAAGTCATCAGACCTTTAACAAGCTGCAGGGCCTTTTCCAGGTTTCTGGCAGTACCCCATCGGGCAATCCATATTTGTCTCAGAAAGTCCTATCAACATCGGCTCCTGCGAACTTGTTTGTGCACCCAAGGCTGTCCTGGAGCTAGGTAAGAGGTTTCTGTCTGATCGCCATTAACGGAGACGCCAGTGTCCGGCTGATCACCATTGGCTGTGACGGGTGACGCTTACTAGACCAAGGAAACTGGAATCCGCTGTCTGTCTCAAGGTCTCTTGACCAGAGAGTGTAATCAGGCCGTATAGTAAAATAACGCGGTCAGATTCTTGGTGGTCCTGAAGGCAATCCATCCGCCAGAGTTATAGAAATGGTAAGATTCAGGTCTTGAAGCTGCAGTCTTTGGAGTCTTAGGCGGAAACCCGAGGCTGTTACGCGGCATCCGTCATTTCAGAGTCCGGAGTTGACTATATGCCGAGAGCTTTTAAAAGCTTCAAAGAATTCTGAAACGGTCTGATCCTTTGTCTGGATCCGTTGACAGACTGAGTATTTATGGTAAGAGGGATGGGGCGTAAAATAAAGGGGTTTTACAATTGCGCGCCGATTCGAACGATGTTTCAACCAGTTAGTCCTTTACCGGGCCCGTCGCTTCAGCTTGCAGAATTCAGTCCTTGAATACTACAGGCGGATGACATTTTTCCTTATCGATCGCGCATGATTCTACCATTGTTTCACAACTTGACCCGTTCCTCGCGGTCGCTCCAGCTTGAAGAAACTCAGGAACCAAACATCTTTTAACCTTTTCAAACGATCCTTAGAATAGAGCCTACGGAACTGATGCTTCACCGGGGCGTCGGTCATAGATTCCATTTTTTCTTCACAGAGTGTTTAGAACTGAGGAAAATGCACGACTTTTATACAACAGTTTCAGAAGTGTCCCAGGAAGCGGAGGGCCAGACATCATGTGCTGCAGTGAGGCTTAGGCAGGCCATTCAGTCTGGGTATGGATAGGAACATGCCTGAACTTGTCCAGGGACCGGCTGCAGCATGCCTGAACCTCTTTGGAAGAGGGGTGGGGGGCTGGGAAGTGGTGGGGGTGGTGATGGGTTCAAGGGGGGCCTAGGCAGCCCTTGGGCATGTCTGAACTTGCCCTAGTGAGATGGGGCAATGCAGGTGGCCAAGCAGGGGCGGGGTGGTGGGGGTTCAAGGAGGGTGGGGGCATCCATCAAATTGCCCTTGACAGTTTCCTGGGGAAAACAGATGGCGGGGCTAAAGGTCAACAAACAACCGGTGGTTGGGGGTGGGGACTTCCTGTCATTAATCAACAGGGGCCCGGATCAAGGTCATCCAAGGTCAACAAAACAACCGGTGGTGGGGGAGGGACTTCCTGAAAGGTCATCCAAGGTCAACTAACAACAGATGGTGGGTGGGGGCGGGACTTCCGGTCTTCGATTAAAAGGGGGCGTGGTTTAATCTCATCAATCAAACTCGGATTAAATTTTGACAGAAGCCGCCTGACATTATACTACTAGTGTGGTTTTGCGTTGGCACAGTATTGTCTTATCAGTAATGTCTTTATATGATATTGTATATGAGTTGTGTGTAATAAGTAAGCTCACACCTTTAAGAATATTTGTGTGGCTAAGCCTGACTCTGTGTGACTTTCTGAACTTGAACTTTCAAGTTTCTCTGCTACTCTATATCACTCGATCAACTTCCTTTTGTTGTTTATACCACTGCTTAAACCAGCAAAGAGCATGTTTCTCCTTGCCTCCACCTGGTATTCACGGAAATTCTTCTTTTTTCCCATGGTTTTGCCATTGTCTTTTCACAGAACGGTGAACTTAAGAAGCTATTTATATTGTTTTGCATATTCAAAGAGGTGTAATTCTGGGAGGAGCTGGGGTGGGGCAGCAGGCACATGCACGTGTGTTACATTTCACGCTGACTGGGATTTAGGTAGTGGAAGAACGTGGAAGTTGGCGTACGCACAGATTTAAGCATCTGAATTTTTTTGTATGTACGCACATTTTTATTTTTGTCTGTATGCCATGTTTTAGTGTGAATTCTACGCACGGTGTTAAACATGAGGTCCCAGGTCCCGAATCCTTTGTGTTGACAACAGAGTTATAAAATCTCACAGCAGTAGGAACGAATGATCTTCTGAAGCATTCAGTTCTACAGCAAAGTGAGAGAAGACGACTGCAACATTTACTTCTCTAACCTGCCAAAATGTTGTGGAGAGGGTGACTGCTATTGTTAACAATGGCCTGTGCCTTCTTCCCCATGCACCTTTCCACCACAACACCCAGTGAGTTTACAGTCCTAACCAGCACTGAATCAGCCTTCTTCACCAGATTACCCAGCCTCTTTGCGTTCTTCTCTGCCATACTGCCTCCTTAACACATGATAGCAAAGAAGAGGAAACTGGCAACAACTGTCCAATAGAACAAAGACAACATTTCAATATGTAAGCTGAATGATCTGAGTCTTCAGAGGAAAAAGAGCCAGCTCTGTACCTTAATGTGGAGCACATCTGTGTTCACTGACCATTCCAGTCTGTCATCAAGGTTGACACCTAGATATTTTTTTAAGTCTGCACCACCTCAATGTCCTCCCCTCAGGTGTTAATAAGCTGAAGGGGGAGCTTAGACCCTTCGGAAATTCACAATCATCACCTTGGTCTTCATTGTGTTCAGAACCAGGCAGTTCTTGTTGCTCCAATCAGATCCCTATATTCCTCTTCCTGCCCATTCTTTATGCACGCTACAGTTTTGACTCGTTTCTTTCCTCTGGCTACTCTTCATTTCCTGGTCCAGTGTGTTCCTTCTGTTTCTCACTTTTCACTTTCACCATCATGTCAGTTGTGGTGGTATCAGCTATGAGTCTACTCATGTGATCTGCATGTCATCAGTTATGTAGCTGGAAAGCTAAATGGGCCTTCTATTGTGTCGCTGTTGGGTGTGGAAGGGAGAAAAGTTTTTTCTTATCATGTTAAGATAGCAAATATGAAAGGTTTAAGACTAAGGATCATCACTAGTGCTTCTCCAAAAATGAATGCCAACTCAGGGCCAGGGGAGGTCAAGTGCTGCCTAAGAAATCATTGCAGCCATGTTTCTCCAGCTCTCCTTCTAACACTGGATTATTATCCTTCATTCCTGGATGATTTGGAACGTGGAAGGTTGGTGCCTCCACTGTGAAAAATAGCAAAATCTTCCTTCATTGGAAACACAGTGATTTATACTGCTTTTCCAGTAAAAGGACAAGTGCTGCCATAATACAAGCAGCTTGAGGGATAAATATTTCATCACACCGCCCATTACTTTCCCTGTCTTTCCCTCAAATGACTCTCTGTGACCTTCAAGTTACCAAACACACACACATACACGCATAAGAAAAAAAAAAGCTGCCATCTGTCTTTCTTAAACACCTCAATGGATTCTGGGTGCCACCCAGAGGCATACTGATAACCGATAAATTCTTGACATTCGATAGGCCCCTCTTCTTCAGGGCGGGCGTCCAACCCGAGATGTGAACCTGCCCCCACAATCCTCAAAGGTGCAAGACACGCTCTAGCATGATCGCACCAGTGTTTTTACACATTTTGTTGTAAATCTTGCCTCAAAGTCTCCTGAAATAAAAAAAAAGTGGCATGCTATAAGCAATTGCCAGGAGTGTGAGCTGTAGTAAGACGCATTTGGATCTTGAAATAAATCCAAATAGTGTGCTCAGACTCTGGATGGAGTGATTGCATAGCGGAGCAGCTTCAGGGCGTTGACGGGGTGATCGGCTGATCTCATGTGCAAATGGGCTGTGTGGAGTCAGTTAAATCAGCACACCTGCATCCCATAATAATAAAAAAAACAGAGCAAGAAACAGAGAGGAGCGCTTTGAAGACCTAAAAGAGACGGAGAGAAAGGGAAGATTCAGAGGTTAAAATGGAAAACAAAAGTCAGAGAGAAGACAGGATGAGAAGAGAGCAGGTCAAGTCGAGGAAGTGAAGGCTCAAAAGGCAGAGGAGTGTGCGGGTGACACTTGAGGGAGCAGAGGAGCAGGTTCAGGAGTGACCCGTCCCTCCATGAAGACAAAGGGGACAAGAGAAGGTGGAAAACAGGAGTAGGGAGCACTGGTGGAGAGCCGAGCCCGTCAAGTGCTGACTGTACCTGTTGGAGGATGTCTCCTCTCGCTGCAGAGGGAAGCACTGAGGCCTGTGATTGTTTGATGGGTTTTAGCCTTGTTTTAATGGATTATCTCTATTAATACTAATGAATTTTAACCTTCACAAGAAGCACCTGTTTTATGGATTATTTACAGTATGTATTTATGGGATGATCAGTGCAATGTTTTGCACTTTGGTGGGTTTTGTGCCCTTTTCTTTAACAGGCACCTACCCTTTGCCTGTTATGTGTAACTTACTGTCCTGGCTGATCTCGGTTCGTGACTATTGACGGTTGCAAGTTCAAGGGAGTATGGCAGCAGCAGCTAACCTGGGCCATCACATGGGTGTGTGAGACAAATCTGCCTCACAGTAGTATTCTGGGTAGCTGGGACATATGAGAGGATCATCACACACACACAGTAATTTATTTCACTTGGTGCTTGAAGATGTTTGTTATGGTACTATTATACTTATTTATATTGTATTTTTGATAGTTACACACACTGCCATGTTGGTCACAGTCAAAATTACATTTTTACTGGCTGAGTTTCTCATTGTTGGATTGATTACAGTGTTTTTCTTTATACAGCCTGTGGTAAATATGGTCAGGTTAGTTTCTCAGAAGGGTAACAGGTAGGACCTTGATATGAAGGGTATAAAGATGCTTTTCAGTGGTCTTTCACACAAACAAAACCTTTAGTCACAGAATAATGACAGGGAAAATGTCTGTGTATGCTTTCATCCATCCAACCATCCATTCATTTTCCACCACTTATCTGGGCCGAGTTGCAAATATGCCCAGATATCCCTTTTTCTTGCCGTCTCCTCCCGGGGAGATACCAAAGAATTCCTAAGCCAGTTGAAAGATATTTCGACCCCGATCAGTCAGATTCTCTTGTTGTTTTCTAGGATTAAACATGGAAGCTCCACTCTCCAATTTGTGCCAAAGAAGAGTAGCTAGCAGTGATCCACTCTTAATGAAGGCTAAAGGAGTGTTTGAGAAGAAGAGAGAAGAGTACATGAGGGCTCTGTAACTAAAGCTGAGGTGCGCTTGTCCTTTTTTTTCTGTGTCATTAGCATTCCTTACCTTAGAATCTAACAGGAAGCCAGGCATATTTGCATTGGGGGAGTCCTTCACTTAAGGCTACGCCTCGGGCACAAGTGGACACCAGAGGGCAACATTACTGAGTCCATCATCACCATGGAAGCAGATTCTCTAGATTCCCACTAAAATCTCTAGTTCTTTGCCCCCCTTGGGCATTGATGACAGCTCTTCTCTGTACACCATTTATTTCCTTTTCAACCCCAATCTTCATCATTTGTGTAGATTGCTTAGCTAAATGAATGCATTTTGATTGTGATAGCTGTTCAATAAATAAACATCAGGTTGAGGGGAAATCCTCAAGGTCATTGGTTATTAAGACCTCATGAGAATCTAAAAAAGGCCAGCTGCTCTTAAATCTAAGTGTCTGCTTTCAGGATTTATAACCTTGTTGGTGTTGAAATGGCTTAGCATCCAAACTTATTCAGATGATTTACAGTTTCCTTGCAAAGAGCACAGACAGTTGCATGCACTTGTGTGTCATCCTAGATGTTAACCACTGATTGCATTTTTCTCACAGTACATTTGGGCATTTACTGTTCAAGTTTGCAACATTTATACAACCCGCTCAAAATGAAAAAAATACTCTTAAATCAGGATACTGTTTTCCAAGCTAAATATTTATCATTCCAGAAAAGCTAAGTTGTTGACAGTGAGATAGCAGCATGATCTAAAGCAGGGATTCCAAAACTATTTTGGGCAAGAGACCCCTTTTCCAAAATTAACTGATACCTCAGACCCCCATAGCCAAATTACTTTAAAAATCCTATCTCTAGTTTTTTTCCTATTGATACAAAATACTTACCAATTTAAGTGTAAGTTTAAGAGTAAACTTGACATCATTTTCTCATCAAAATTTAACAAAATAAATAGACATAAAATTCAGTAAATATCAAGTGTAATTAATAATTATTAATATAAATTATGTAAAAATACTTAAGTAGGTAATTATTTTTTGAAAAAAACATTTAAATCGCAAAGTAAAGATAAAAAAATAAAAAATTCAGTGTGATGGATGAACCTGGTGACTTTCTACCAATCTAGCTAAATCTGGTTCAATATTGGTGAGTTGCAGCCTTAAATCTCCGCGTTCGTTGATTTTCAAACAGTTTCTTTGTTTTGTCAAAATGTTTGTAACCACACTGAAGCCTTTTTCGACTAGGTATGATGATGGAAAAGCGATAAGGTATTTTTCAGCAATGTTCCACAATGCAGGATAATGTGTTTCAATGTTGCTGTAAAAGTACAACAATGATACTTCCTATTAAAATATTAGTCATTCTTATAACAAGTTGGTACACGTAACACAACTTATACAGTATCTTGAAAGTTTCACATAAGAACTTGTGTTAATTAATAGGGGTCGATTTTTAGACCTCGTCGACCCCAAAAAACAGTTTTCGTTTATGTCAACCCCTGGGAAACCGATTTCAACCCCAAGGGGTTGATATCGACCACTTTGGGAACCCCTGATCTAAAGCAATGTTTTAGTTGTTTTAAAGAAGAATCAAATAAAGCCAACATCAGTCTTTAGAGTATAATGGACTCACTTCGGGACTCAATCATTTATTTAAAATTGCACAATGCCATGGACCTCAACACAATGAGTTTTAATGATTCTGTTTCTTTTGATTCGTGAACAGATTATTACCCGAGAATGAGACATACAATTCTTATTCATTTCATTTGATTCGCAAACAAATCATTACCTGAGAATAAGATGCACAATACTTATTCATCTCATTTTATTCATGAAGTAATTATTACTCGACAATGAGACACAATATTCTTATTCATTTCATTTGATTTGTGAATGAATCATTACATGAGAACGAGGTGTATCATTCTTGTTCATCTCATTTGATTTGTGAACAAATCTCTACCCTCAAATAATGTGCACGATCCTCGTGTATCTCATGTGATTCGTGATCCAGTCATTATCCGAGAATGAGACATACAATTCTTATTCATTTCATTTGATTCGCAAACAAATCATTACCTGAGAATAAGATGCACAATTCTTGTTAATTCATTACCCAAGAATGAGTTGCACAATACTTATTCATCTCATTTTATTCATGAAGAAATTATTACTCGACAATGAGACACACAATTCTTATTCATTTCATTTGATTTCTGAATGAATCATTACCTGAGAATGAGGTGTATCATTCTTGTTCATTTCATTTGATTTGTGAACAAATCTCTACCCTCAAATAATGTGCACAATCCTCGTGTATCTCATGTGATTCGTGATCCAGTCATTACCCAAGAATGAGAAGTACAATTCTTGCTCATTTAATTTGATTCGCAAACAAATTATTACCTGAGAATAAGATGCACAATTCTTATTTGTCTCATTTAATTCATGAAGAAATTATTACTTGAAAATGAGACAAACAATTTGTGTTCATTTCATTTGATTCACAAGCAAATCATTACCAAAAAATGTGGCGCACAATTCTTATTCATTTCATTTGATTCGCAAATGAATCATTAAACAAGAATGAGGTGTGCAATTCTTGTTCATCTCATTTGATTCGTGAACAAATCATTACTCGTAAATGAGGTGCACAATCCTTACATATCTCATGTGATTTGTGAACCAATCATTACCCTAAAATGAGATACACAATTCTCATTCATTTCATTTGATTCTCAAATGAATTATCTCCCGAGAATCAGGTGCACAATTTTCATTAATCTCATTTAATCCATGAACAAATCACTACCTGACACTGAGATGCACAATTCTCATTGATTTAATTTGATTCACAAACAAATCACTACCCAAGAATGAAACCAGGCAACGTTTTTCAATCTTCTATTGTCTAACTTTGGTGAGCCCGTGTGAATTGTAGCCTCAGTTACCTGTTCTTAGCTGACAGGAGTGGCACCCAGTGTGGTCTCCTGCTGCTGTAGCCCATCTGCTTCAAGGTTTGACGTGTTCAGAGAAGCTCTTCTGCATAACTCTGTTGTTTGAGTTACTGTTGCTTTTCATCAGTTCACACCAGTGTGGCCATTCTCCTCTGACCTCTGGCATCAACAAGGCATTGTCACCCAGAGAACTCCCGCTCACTGGATATTTCCCCTTTTTTAGGCCATTCTCTGTAAATCCTAGAGATGGTTGTGTGTGAAAATCCCAGTAGATCAGCAGTTTCTGAAATACTCACAACCAGCCAGTCTGGCACGAACAACCATACCACTTTCAAACTCACTTAAATCACCTTTCTTCCTCATTCTGATTCTCGCCTTGAAGTTCAGCTTGACAATGTCTACATGCCTCAATGCCTTGAGTTGCTGCCATGTGATTGGCTGATTAGATATTTGCGTTAACAAGCAGTTGTAACTAATAAAGTGGCCAGTGAGTGTATGTATGCAGTCATTCCTTTTGACTTTCATGATGCTCCTCAGGGCACCCCATTATGAATAATATTTTAATTGTTTATTGGAATAGCAGAAATGCATAACAAATGCATAGATAAAATTTAACAACTTGTAATTACCAATATCATAAAGTCATGCCTCCACTAAAGCACATTTTAGATTACACTTCCACTCATGTCTGACTTGCCTATCACAGTCTACAGCTCAAGTTGTCATCTGGCCCACAAGATAGCATTCGAATAATGAAGCTGTTGCTCTCACAGTAATCTGTCAGCAGTCAAGTAGCATTCTACGTTACAATGAGACGCCTGCTAAAACAAGCTTCCTATCTGTACAAGTCCTTGATTGCCGACTGGCAGCCTTTAATTAATTGAAATAACAGCCATCACCTCAGGGCGGTAACAGCTAAGCCTTCATGGCTGACTTTTTTTTTTAAACAAACACTTGCTCAAAAAATGAAAACACGACTCACAAACTTTTACTTCCTATTGGTATATAGAATTTGTGACATTCCAAAGGACTGAATACGTAGGGCAGGGGTTCAAAGATGTGGCTTGATTATTCAGCCTTCTCTAGCCCCTAGCTTATTACTTCTCACTGTCATTTCTGTTGTGTTCATGTTATATTTGTTTTGTCGTTTTGTAATTTTTGTATTTAATATTGGTTTTTTTAATTATTTTTATATATTGTAAAGGATAGTGTACATTGAAGGGCATCCTGGCTGGGGTGGGGCAAAGTTCCTTACATGGACAGGAGGCCAGCCTGTCAGAGGGTCAAGAAGAAATACTTTAACCAGGAAGCTGGCCGATGATGCCAGTCTGGAAGTTAGTACATTGGTGTCCTAGCAGGATTAAATAACAACTACATGCACCCCCAATCAATCAATCAATCAATCAATCAATCTATCTATCTATCTATCTATCTATCTATCTATCTATCTATCTATCATCATCTGCATGCACATAGGAAACAGCTTAAAAAGTCTAGGGATGGTAATTACCTGCCATACCAGGGGTTGGCGTTATGCTAGGGGTACTCAAACGGCGGACCACGGTCCACAATCCAGACCGCCAAGATGTTTTTGGCGGACCACAACTGTCTTCTGCGTAAGTCAAAAGTCAGAATATAAAAGCACCAAAATTATTGTTGTTTTATTATTTATTTATGTAAAATGACATTTTGAGACGAAACACGTCAAGTACTACAATGTGAATTATCCAACAAAGTCAGAGCTCCGTTCGCATAAGATCGATGCCTGTAAGTCGTCGTTGATAGCGAGTTCATTGCTGATGACGAAAGCGACCACCAGGCAATCAAATGTTACAGAAGCTTCGCTACGCATTGTTTGGGTTCTTGGCAGACATAAGAAAGCATCTACTGATGCAGAGGTTGTTAAAGAATGCATGATGTCTGCTTCTTCAGTTCTGTTTAGCGACAAAAAGTGTGTTGAACTGATTCAGCAGATACCATTATCAGACAGTACTGCTAGTCGTCGTGCAGATGACCTTTCTGACGATGTTGGTGGTCAGTTAATATCAGATCTTAAACAGGCTGAATTGTTTGCTCTCGTGTGCGATGAATCCACTGATAAAACTGACATGTCTCAACTCTGTATGTTCACAAGATTTTTTGATGGCCATAATTTTGTTGAAGAGTTTCTGACATTACTACCGATAGCAATACAGACCCGCGGTGAGGACGTGTTTTCAGCATTATCACAGTTTATGCACACAGCTGGATTGGATGTAACAAAAATGGTTTCCCTTACAACAGACGGGGCACCAGCAATGACTGGTAAAGACAGAGGACTTGTCACTCGTATGAAGGCACTTCAGCCCATCCTTGTTGCTTATCACTACATCATTCATCAGTCTGTTCAAAACTTTGTGACGAACTGGCGGAAGTGATGTCTACTCATGCGAAATTAGTGAATTTTTTATGATGTAATTCGTCTCTGCAGCATCATCTGTTTCGTTCTTTTCTTGAAGAGATGTCTGCAGAATTTGGAGATTTGCTGCCTCACAATGACGTCAGATGGTTAACAAAGGGCCGTGTGTTGGAAAGGTTCTGGAATCTCCGCGAAGATGTAGCTGACTTCCTGCAGTCCTAGAATACAAAGAAAGCTGCAGAATTTTTAACATTTATTCAAGACAGTGACAAGGTCTCACTGCTGGCATTTCTTGTTGATATTATGGGACATATAAATACACTGAATTTGTCACTTCAGGGTGCAGACAAAACCGTTGTCGAATTGCAAGAAAAATCTTGTGCCTTTGAAACAAAACTGAGCATTTTCATCAATGACTTGGAAGGGGGCAAGATGCTGCATTTCCCAAACCTGAAGAGCTGCATGACAGCTGATCAACAGGCAAGTTTTCAGTTGATTTCCACATTTCTACATCATTTGAAGGTCGAGTTTGATGAAAGTTTTAAGGATTTCAGAAAACTGAAGCCTATGTTTTTGTTTGTTGCTGATCCTTTCATTGTCCAGCCTGACGGTGAATGGACATCTGTGGCTGCCTCAATTTTTCCGAACTCAAACCCGTCACTGTTGCAAATGAAAGCAACTGATTTGCAAGCTTCTCACATTTTGAAAGCAAAATAGAACGAAGTCGGCATAACAATTTTTTGGTCAAAGTTTGTTCCAGATTCTCAATATCCTGCTGCAAAGAAACTGGCGATTTCCGTGCTCACTATGTTTGGTTCAACATATTCTTGTGAGTGTACGTTCTCCACTATGAACACTATCAAAACGAAGCGTCGAAGTGTAATTACCGACCAGAACCTCAGGAATGCAATGAGAATTGCACTGACTGGTTACTCACCGAACTATGCTGCCATTATGAAATCGAAACAACAGTTTCACACTTCACACTGAGTGACAATCATTTACGTACCAACTGTTGTAATTGGTGTGTTAATTGCAAGTAGTCGTGTGACTTTTTTGAATTGTTTTCCCTGTTTTGTGCATGTCTTGGTCTTCTGTAAAAATGTTATCATTTGCGTTGAATCTATTACTAACCTCCTACAGACCTACACGGTAAACCTGGCTATAGCGGACCCCGATGGTTGGTGGCAAACTGAATGTGGACCAGCATTCAAAAACTTTGAGTACCCCTTGTCTAATGCCTTCTCTCTTCCTCCCTCTGCAGAACGGAAGACTGATGGCCAATCCACAGCTGATGTCACTTCCATTAGCCACCCTCCTGCTGAGATGACTACCAGCTATCTTGTGTCTTGTGTCTGCATGTTGCATTTTGTGCATTCTTTCAAATTGTAAGGAGTCACCAAGGTGGTGCCCCAACTTTGTTATGTCTTCTTTTTCCAACACATTTTACGAAGATACTGTAAATGTCAGAAAGATTTGGGACACTGTAGTGATCCCTATATATTGTATGGACACACAAAAACACATAAAAAATGTTTAATGCAAGAAATCATCTTGTTTAGAAGCGAGCGTTCTTTAGACTGGACCAAGATGGCGTTAGAGCCGGCTATGGCATCTGCATACCGGAAAGGGTGGGATATATATATAGTGACAGATAGAGGGGACTATCGCTCCCTTGAACCCCTGTCCACGACTCCAGACACCAGGTAAAAGTCCAATTGTTGACTTTATTGAATTGCCACAGTGCACAAAGCACCCTCTCCTCTACTATACTCATACAATAACAATAATCAGTCACAATAAATCAATCCTCCACTCCCAGACGCGTTGCCACCCTTCCACCCAGCTCAGCTCCCCGTCAGGGAGCTCTCACTGTCCTTTTATATTCCCTGACCCGGAAGTGTTCCCAATCCCTAGTCCACGTGACTTTCACTTCCGGGTCAGGAACAAGTCCTTTTCTTTTCACCCCGGAAGCACATCGCTCTTCCTCTGACTCACTTCCGGGTTATAGGGCACAAATAAATCTTCGGTCCTCCCTGCAGCTCCCTCTTGTGGCCCCTGTGGTATCCAGCAGGGTCTTGTATAAAAACTACATAGTCCATGACTCCCTGCTGGTCTTCGGGGCACCTCCATACTGCAGGGAGGGCTCCATCTGGTGGCCTGGGGGTATTGGCCGAGATGACATTATATATATACTGTGTCTACCACTAGCTTATCTGAAGCTGATTTTCCGAATTTGCACATGAACTTGATGTTAGCACATTGCTCGAACTGCAACATTGCGCCAAATGGCTATGCACACGTCTAACTCAAATGTTAATTAAAACAATATTACACTCCAAGACCAATCCAGACCTGTTGTAACTGGTCTACAGACATGCTGTGCTCCCTTCCACAACAATGTGTGCGTAATCTGATCTCTCACTCTACCCGTTATATCCCAATTCTTGGAACATTTTGACTGTGGTTACTGTCAGGGTTAAGGTTATTCCTAACACTTTCATTATATCTACATTTGCCAAATGGGGTTTCGCTTGAGAAACTTGCTACTCATCCATTCACAAATACAAGCAAGACATTGGGTCAGAGAGCCCATTGTGTCAGGGTAATCAGGTTCTATAGATAAGTAAAGCTGCATGTCATCTGCATAGCTGTGGTAGCTCACCGTGTAAGCCCATATCTGGTAGACAAGACTCATAAGGGAGGGTCCAACCCGAGTAAGCAAAGGCTCTCACATGTTAGTAGCAGCAAACACTATTTAGAGATATAGACTAAATGGAAGCAGACAAAAACTGGTCGAATTGCAGGGTTGTTATTGCTGAAGCCATCAGCTTAATTTTATGGAGTCAGCCAGTGTCATAAGTTATAAATCTTGTTATCGAAGGCGCATCTTAATAATGAATGACAGGCAGGAAAGAAATTGAAGTGAATGGTGCAAGTAGCACAATCTCACAGCATAAGCCCTCCCCTCAGGGACTTTTAAGTCCCGCCTTCACTGGAAAGGGACTACAAGCCACACCCCTTGTGTGATTGTAAAAGTCCAAGAGGGGAGTCTCAATTTATACAGTATACTAGCTGAAAGTACCCACCATTGCCTGGGTATAAATAAACAGGTCTTTTCAAAATTCAACATGGCTGAACACAACCTACAGTGAGACAAATAGACAAAAAACTAATCCTGTGAGACAACGACAAATTCATTGAAAAGGAAATGCTAAATGTACTGTACCTGTGGTGATTGTGCTTTGGCTGCTACAAAACTTTGTACGTGTTGATGACTACGATATCCTCATCCCATCGCACTCATGCTGCCAGATGAGAACTGTAGCCCCTGCACTGGCTCTGTCTTTTGAGTTGCCCCTTTCCATTATAACCCCTCTTCCTGATACAGTACATAGCCTGTATTTTAAGTTGAACCAATGGCAAGGCCATTTTTGTGTGAGTAGTGAACAAACAGACAAGCAAATAGAAATGATTTACAATATTATTTAAATAGATGGGGTCAGTGTAGTCACATGGAGGGAATTTCTTACTTGTATGTACTGATCGACATGCTACACATCGCATCTCTCGTCATCTACAATAACTACCTTACTTTGAAACTTTTTTCCTCCATACCTGAAAAATCCTTGGACTGAATAGTAACATTAAGTGTAAGAGCCATTGCCTTTAACATTTTGGTGAAGGCTGCATGCTGTAAACCCATAAAACTCAAAGCAGGATGACTGAACATCGCTCACGCCAAGAGTTTCTACTCTTTCTTTTCAATAAACAGAGGACTGGATTGTTTCTTTTCTACATCCTTCCCCAACAATTGCCCAGTATAGGAAATAACAAGTCAGTCAGTCAGACTAAATGATATTAGGTGGAAAATAATGGAAGTGAATTTAAAAGATAGGATAGCTATCCAGTGCCAGAGTGTTGAGGACAGTCAGAGGGGAAGATCGTGTTTCATTCATCTGTCAGAATTTGATGAGGAAACAACATAAGCATTTGATAGCTGTGGAGTTTTAATATTGCTAGCTTCGGCTTTCCAAAAGCTTTTAGAAGAGTATCTCATGAGCATTAAACTGTGATTTGTAGAGATTTGGTCGGCTGTGTGCAAGCGCGTATTGTAATATCCTTAAGAATGACTTGGGGGAATAACAACAAACTAGACATTATGAAACGCATTGAAGATATTTGTTTTCCTGGCGGATTTCCTCACACATCCCAAAGATGTGCATATCGAGTTAATTGTAACTTAAAAGTTTTTATGCTTAAGAATGAACTTTGCACCTGAACCAAGGATGCTTCCTGCCAAGCACTTAATGCAATGTGCCCGACATCCTCTGAGTCAATTGCACAAAATGTCTGGTTGGATGGATGGATGGAATGATGTTTCCAACAAATTCATGGGAATGTATTGGCATTTGCCTACACCTGGAATAATACATTTGCTTCATTTGTTCTCACCACTAAATACACAAGATCGGATTAATAGATGAAACATCAAATACATAGATAAAAAACCTACCTGTCCAAAGCGATGTGCCTTCCCTATTGTGGTGATCAACTAGTGAAACTGATAAAGGAAGGCACCTGCACCAGAATAAAGGTCAAAAAAGAAAAGAAATGTAGGGTTTCTCCTGTTTATTCAAATATAGTAAATAGTGAACATGAAAAAAATGATACTCTAAGAAAATTCTTGTTATACTGGAACTACTTAACTACCCTCTCTGTTAGCACCCTATTTGTTGGCCCCAGAACATGCTGCAAATGCTCCGCTATTGTGATGCTGTGCCGTCCCGGTGTCACAACCACAAAACATGCTGCATACACTCTACTAAATGGCCCTGGAACACGCTACGCGCATCACACCATGCACTTCAGTGAGACGAATAAACTTGTATGGGTCCTTTTTATGTCTCTTGTGGGGAGAAGTGGTCCCCTGAGGCAGAGCAGGCTCTGAGAGACTACTTTGGAAGAACAGACTGGGATATACTGCTGGGGTCACATAGTGAGAACATTGAAGAGGCTGGTGACTGCACAACTGATTACATCAACTTCTGTATGGACATTGTAGTTCCAGTAAGAACAGTACGCTGCTATTCTAACAACAAGCCATGGATTACAAGTGACATCAAGGGCCTTTTGAGCCAGAAGACTAAGGGTTTTTAAAGGTGGTAATCAGCATGAGCTCAAGCGTGTGCAGAAGGAACTCCAACTCCAGCTCAGGGCGGCGAAGGAGCAGTACAGGAGATAGCTGGAGCAGAAGTTGCAGAATAACAGCATGAAGGAAGTGTGGGATGGGATGAAGATCATCACTGGCTGCAGCTCGAAGCTGGGTGCCACCATTGAGAGAGACGTGGAGAGAGCAAACCAGATGAACAACTTCTTTAATAGGTTTGACCACCCTAACCCACTCTCACCTCGGAGTTCTGCATTCTCCAACCATCCTTCTGCTGATACCAGCATAGGTGAGACATCCCCACCCACAATTACTGCAGTCCAGGTGAGCAGAGAGCTAAGGAGTCTTCGCGCCAGCAAAGCAGTGGGTCCAGATGGAGTATCGCCACAACTGCTGAAAGCCTGTACGTTGGAACTGGAGAGTCCTCTACAGCACATCTTCAACCTGAGACTGGAACGGGGGAGAGTCCCGAGGCTTTGGAAAACATATTGTATCACCCCAGTCCCAAAGGTATCACGTCCTAGTGAGCTGAATGACTTCCAGCCTGTTGCTTTGATGTCACATGTGATGAAGACCATGGAGCGGCTGCCACTTCACTACCTGAGGTTACACATCTGCCACGGCCTCAACCCACAGCAGTTCGCATACCAGGAGAAGGTGGGAGCGGAGGATGCCATCATCTATATGCTACACCGATCCCTCTCCCACTTGGACAGAGGCAGTGGTGCATTAAGAATTATGTTTCTGGACTTCTCTAGCGCCTTCAGCACCATCCAACCTCTGCTCCTTAGGGACAAGATGACAGAGATGGGAGTAGACTCACACCTGGTGGCATGGATCGTGGACTATCTTAAAGACAGACCTCAATATGTGTGTCTTGGGAACTGCCGGTCTGACATTGTGGTCACCAACACAGGGGCGCCGCAGGGGACTGTACTTTCTCCGGTCCTGTTCAGCCAACATACATCAGACTTGCAATAAGATTCGGAGTCCTGCTACGTGCAAAAGTTCGCTGATGACACTGCTATTGTGGGCTGCATCAGGAGTGGGCAGGAGGAGGAGTACAGGGAGCTAATCAAAGACTTTGTTAAATGGTGCGACTCAAACCACTTACACCTGAACACCAGCAAGACCAAGGAACTGGTGGTGGATTTTAGGAGGCCCAGGCCCCTCATGGACCCCGTGATCATCAGAGGTGACTGTGTGCAGAGGGTACAGACCTATAAATACCTGGGAGTGCAGCTGGATGACAAATTGGACTGGTCTGCCAATACTGATGCTCTGTGTAAGAAAGGACAGAGCCGACTATACTTTGTTAGCTGGCGTCCTTCAACATCTGCAATAAGATGCTGCAGATGTTCTACCAAGCGGTTGTGGTGAGTGCTCTCTTCTACACGGTGGTGTGCTGGGGAGGCAGCATAAAGATGAAGGACGCCTCACGCCTGGACAAACTTGTTAAGAAGGCAGGCTCTATTGTAGGAGTAAAGTTGGACAGTGTAACATCTGTAGCAGAACTATGGGCATTAAGCAAACTCCTGTCAGTCATGAAGAATCCACTGCATCCACTGAACAGTGTCATCTCCAGGCAGAGGAGCAGCTTCAGTGACAGACTGAGGAGATCGTTCCTCCCCCACACTATGCGACTCTTCAATTCTACCCGGGGGAGTAAATGCTAACATTACTCAAAGTTATTGTCTGCATTTACATGCATTTTTATTACTATTTAATTTAATATTGTTTCTTTGTATCAGTATACTGCTGCTGGATTATGTGAATTTCCCCTTGGGATTAATAAAGTATCTATCTATCTATCTATCTATCTATCTATCTGTGACTTCCAGCTGCCCTCTTTGCATGTCAAGCCCGCTCCTTGCTGGCTGTGTGACTGTAATTGGTCCGTTGACATATTCAATAGTGCTTTGATGTAACAGTTGCATCATTTCCTTTATTTTGTAGTCCAAACAGTTAGCAGTCCCATGAAAATAAAATCTTTCTGTTGAGTTGTTACAATATGTTTGGAACTTGTTCATTTTTATTCTTTTCTTTTACCTTTTGTCTTGTGCATGAGGAAGATGGCAGTTTTATGGGGAGTAGTTTCGAGGGAACACCAAGGAAGAATTCTGCGATTGCACCCAGGCTGTTTCTCCTCCAGCTGTGAAAATGTTGAGGCAGGTGAACCATGCAAAATGTATTACTTCTAGACATCACACTGTGCCCTCAACCTTAATAAGAGTCATGTAGGCAAAGGGACTAAGGGTCCAGTGGAACAATGTGTTTCTATATGTTGTATAGAAAAGACACAAACACAGGGCTTGAAACAGTAACAGTCATGTTCAGCAACAAATGTGTGTGACAGCAAATATCGTTGTGATGGTGCGGTTCCAGCTCCATGTTTCCCCTTTTTCATTTGGGGAACCTCTTGAACCTGACAGTGTCGAAAGTCATGAGCTGTACAAATGAGGACACCACATGAAGCAAGAAGAAGGTGCAAAGTGCTCAAGTGCTTTTGTTAAAAACAACTCAAAATCAAAGTGTTCCAAAAGTTCAGTGCTCCAAAATATCAATGAATAAATAATCCATAAAAAAAGTGTTCTTGAGGAGATTAAAATCAATAAAAACAAAAATCAACTAAAAATAAGGTTAAAACAATGCAGTACAGGAAACTCATTTTAAAATCCAACAAGCCCTGATGCCTTCCTTTAAACTTGACCAGGCACCTTCTCGTCCAGCCCGTGTTCACCACCGCCGATCCCACTGTGTCCACGGGCAACAATGGGCCCTCTTCCACTCAAACCACTGGCCATCCAGGCTCCACCTGGGCATGATGGTTGCTCCTGCTCCCAAAACGCATTACAGAAGCGACCCACAGCCTCCTCCTGAACGATGGCCACTCGCTCCTCCTAAGGCTTCACTCCCTTCCACCTGTTTACACTCTGTTCACTAGCTAGATTCCTCTCTCTCGTCTTCCTTCTTGCTTTTTCTCCTGGTTTTCAACCTCCGTTCTGTTTTCTTGTTCCTTCCCCTCTCACTTGTGCTTCCCTTTTTAAAATGGGGATGTGGCACAGCTGTGTTGATTAGTGGCTCCCGGTGCCAATTAGGGTCACAGATGATCCCACACCTGTGCACTTAGTGTAGGGCCGCCTGCCTTACCACTCTCACCATGTTACCGCGCCCCCTCCTACCAAGACGCGAGAGCAGCAATTATTTATTTAAATTGGCAAAGAGCAGTGGACCTCACTTTAACACAATAGTGAGTCCTCAGACAGAACCTCTGGGTCAAAGGAAAGTACAGAGTTGTATTCTTAATTGCAGTAACAGTGTAACTTCTTTTTTTTTTAACAGGTTGTTACAAACACTTCAGCTGTAAATTCTTAAAACCTATTAACTTATGCTAAATTATCTTTAATGTAAAGTATGTAAACTAAACATCCCTGCAACCCTTCTCGTACAATTTAGTAACAAGATTTTGGCTTCGTCGGCTCTTCCTAGAATCCCTACAATTTTATCGAGACAGGCCTCTCAGACCGAGAATATCTTAGTGCTGGAGTCGTGCTCTGCATGCTGATGGGAGAAGGTGTGAAACCAATGGGTTTTCTGCATGAAACCTCCTTTACTGGAGTATTGCTCATGTCCTTTAGTTTCATGTTCTGGTCTTCAGTCTCTGGTTCAGGATTGTCTATTGACTCTGCAGAGCTCTCAGACAGGTTAGATGATGACTCCCTATTCCCCTGTGTTGACTGCTCAGCTGTACGCAGATATACATGGTTGCATCGGTACAGGGCTCCATCAATGTCTACCATGTATGAGAGTCGAGCAACTCTTTGCCAACAAGTTCCTATCCTCCAAGCTTTGTACGTTCACCTGGCAATGGCTTCATATGGACCGACTCCCCTACCTGAAGTTCTGGCAAATCTCTTACTCAGGAACAGTAGTAAAGTTTGACCCCAAGCCCCACTTATATCTGGCTTTCATAGCTTTTATAAGGTTACCAGCTGACGCCCACTTGTAACTCTCTCACGAGCATACGGCTGACTTGAAAACGTGAGCACAAGTCCACAAAAGCAGAACGAGAATGCTGAGTGTTCCAAAGTGCTACTGCTACACTTTCTCCCAAAGAGAGATGGATTTGTGGAAACAGCTTTTCCCCAGTTTATGTACCCACCTGTGACAGAAGTTGGAGAGCATGCAAGAGATCAGCATCATCCCTGCCCGTTTATCCAGGCCACTAATTTTTTATGCAGACTGATGGACCTTCCTCTTCACACTCCTAGTAACTGAGTACATGCTGTTGGCCTCAAGTTTTCACTGAAATCCTTAGTAGTGCCTGCTTTATAACACTTAAGGTGTGCAAAGTTTATTGTGATGTTCTTCATCATACTCTTTAATTAAATTTTTCTCCCAACTTTTTTTTTTTTACAATGGAGGAATAAGTCTGTTTGTTATTTTTCTGCTTGGATATGAAGTAACCAAAGTCATAAGGATTTATAGGTACATTGGAAAGAAGAGCAACACAAAAACCAGCACAGATGCAGGACTACAATTCCCATCAGGCAGCAGTATGCTGGGGCAGATGGGAGGATGCCATTATCAGGATGCACAAAATCTTGTTAGATTTCACCTTTTGTTGAAGAGTTTTGTCTCATCATGGGTTTTGTTTATCCATGTTGAATTTCCAGAAACACAATTTTCCCCATTTTCTTTTTATCTTTTTATTTTAGGTGTACAGTAATCCCTCCTCGATCGTGGGGGTTGCGTTCCAGACCCCCCCGCGATAGGGTGAAAATCTGCGAAGTAGAAACCATATGTTTGTATGGTTATTTTTTATATATAGGGTGGGTCATTTATATGGATACACCTTAATAAAATGGGAATGGTTGGTGATATTAACTTCCTGTTTGTGGCACATTCGTATATGTGAGGGGGAAAACTTTTCAAGATGGGTGGTGACCATGCTGGCCATTTTGAAGTCGGCCATTTTGGATCCAACTTTTGTTTTTTCAATAGGAAGAGGGTCATGTGACACATCAAACTTATTGGGAATTTCACAAGAAAAACAATGGTGTGCTTGGTTTTAACGTAACTTTATTCTTTCATGAGTTATTTATAAGTTTCTGACCACTTATAAAATGTGTTCAATGTGCTGCCCATTGTGTTGGATTGTCAATGCAACCCTCTTCTCCCACTCTTCACAAACTGATAGCAACACCGCAGGAGAAATGCTAGCACAGGCTTCCAGTATCCGTAGTTTCAGGTGCTGCACATCTCGTATCTTCACAGCATAGACAATTGCCTTCAGATGACCCCAAAGATAAAAGTCTAAGGGGGTCAGATCGGGAGACCTTGGGGGCCATTCGACTGGCCCACGACCGAATCCACTTTCCAGGAAACTGTTCATCTAGGAATGCTCGGACCTGACACCCATAATGTGGTGGTGCACCATCTTGCTGGAAAAACTCGGGGAACGTGCCAGCTTCAGTGCATAAAGAGGGAAACACATCATCATGTAGCAATTTCGCATATCCCGTGGCCTTGAGGTTTCCATTGATGAAGAATGGCCCCAATAACTTTGTACCCCATATACCACACCATACCATCAATTTTTTTGTTCCAACAGTCTTGGAGGGATCTATCCAATGTGGGTTAGTGTCAGACCAATAGCAGTGGTTTTGTTTGTTAACTTCACCATTCACATAAAAGTTTGCCTCATCACTGAACAAAATCTTCTGCGTAAACTGAGGGTCCTGTTCCAATTTTGTTTTGCCCATTTTGCAAATTCAGTGCGCCGATCTGGGTCATCCTCGTTGAGATGCTGCAGTAGCTGGAGTTTGTAAGGGTGCCATTTGTGAGAAGCTAATATCCGCCGAAGGGATGTTCGACTAATGCCACTCTGCAGTGACATGCGGCGAGTGCTACGCTGTGGGCTCTTGCTGAATGAAGCTAGGACAGCCACTGATGTTTCTTCAGTAGTGACAATTTTCATACGTCCACATTTTGGCAAATCCAACACTGAACCAGTTTCACGAAACTTAGCAAGCAGTTTTCTAACTGTAGCATTGGAGATGGGTGGTCTCGTAGGGTGTCTTGCATTGAAATCTGCTGCAATGACCCGGTTACTGCGTTCACCAGACATCAACACAATTTCTATCCGCTCCTCACGTGTTAACCTCTGCAACATGTCAATGGCTGTAAACAAAGAGTAACTTGTAAATAACTCATGAAAGAATAAAGTTACGTTAAAACCAAGCACACCATTGTTTTTCTTGTGAAATTCCCAATAAGTTTGATGTGTCACATGACCCTCTTCCTATTGAAAAAACAAAAGTTGGATCCAAAATGGCCGACTTCAAAATGGCCACCATGGTCACCACCCATCTTGAAAAGTTTTCCCCCTCACATATACTAATGTGCCACAAACAGGAAGTTAATATCACCAACCATTCCCATTTTATTAAGGTGTATCCATATGTGAATTTCCCCTTGGGATTAATAAAGTATCTATCTATCTGTCTATCTATCTATCTATCTATAAATGGCCCACCCTATTTTAAGCCCTTATAAACTCTCCCACACTGTTAACATTATTAGAGCCCTCTAGACATGAAATAACACCCTTTAGTCAAAAGTTTAAACTGTGCTCCATAAGACTGAGATGACAGTTATTTCTCACAATTAAAAGAATGCAAACATATCTTCTCTTCAAAGGAGCGCCGTCAGGAGCAGAGAATGTCAGAGAGAGCTCGCTAAGAAAAGCAAACAATCAAAAAATCAACACGTGCTTTTAAGTATGCAGAAGCACCGCGATAAAGGGGCATTTTGTAGAGGAGCGTCCATATCCTCTAGGCAAACAGCCCCTCTGCTCACACCCCCTCCGTCAGGCAGAGAGAGTGAGAGAGGCAGAGAAAAGCAAACAATCAAGCACGGCGCAGGAAGCATATCTTATAGCATTGAGGAGTTTTAGTTAATATGTAATACATGCTCTGATTGGGTAGCTTCTAAGCCATCCGCCAATAGCGTCCCTTGTATGAAATCAACTGGGCAAACAAACTGAGGAAGCATGTACCATAAATTAAAAGACCCACTGTCATGGAAAGCAAACCAGCTTAAAAATCTGTGATATATATTTAGATGTGGCTACATTTAAAATCCGCGATAGAGTGAAGCTGCGAAAGTCGAAGCGCGATATAGCGAGGGATTACTGTATATGGTGATGCCAAAACTTTAAAGACAGATGTTCTTTTCTTTCAACCCAAAGAAAATGGTTTTAAACAATGTAAATCCATCGGCAATCAAAGCTGGCTAGCACTTTCAAGTCAGGGAATTCTTGCTATGAATTAATGTGAAAGATGAATATTTTTCCATTAGCGTTTGGGTAATAATTGCATTTAGGGGCAAAGTGAATAACAGGGTTTAGGAAATGTGAGACTGAGCACAGATAAGTGAGGTTTAAAGCTTAGAGTATTAATGAAACATTAGAAGTTCTGGTACAGAAGAATTGTATACTTTGGTATTTGCTTTATTGTGGGATAAGAAGTTTCACACTTTCAGACTCCATACATCCAAAGGTTCGGATGTCATAAGCTAATTTCAATACGCTGTTGTGGCACGGTTTGCTTAATTGAAGAGATTCAAGCTTCAAAGCTTTGGTGTCACATGTCCCATCCCTTGTTAGAGCTGCTGCCTTTGAATTCAAGAGTTCTGAGTTGGTGTGAAATTTGCACATTCTCTTTTTTTTTGGTGGCTTTTCTACTGGTACTCCAGCTACATCTTATATCCAAAAGAGGTACAGGCTACATGGAGCTGACAGCACTAAACTGACCCAGAATGAGCAAGGACGGCTTTTGCATCCAATCCAGAGGTGGAGTTTTGCATTGTTCTGCATTGGAGTTCTGTAGCTTCCACTGCCATATAATGTAAGAAATATTTTGATTTAATATACTTTATTAATCCTTAATGGTAAATTGACTTCTTGCATGACCTTTGGTGGTCTGAGTGCAGAGACAGCTTTTGCACGGCACCCCGGAGCAATTTTCAGGTTGAGGGCCTTGCGGAAGGGAAGAGTGGAGTAGGATCCCTTCTGGCAGTAATGGGATTTGAACTGGCAACCTTCCAGATACCAGCACAGATCCTTGGGGAAAAATATGATGTCATGTAGAAGATACTGTTACTTTTTGATATTAACTAATCATTCATGTTATGCCCAGCTGATAGCCTATATCACATGAGTGTACCACCCGGCTATAAATCTCTAAAGTTCAAGCATTCTGCATTTTGTTGCTGACTGGTGCCCATGTACTGTTGTACACAGTAGTCCAAGTAACCCTGAAGCAGGTTAGAGAATGTTATGTTAAATTACATTAATAATTACCTACCTGAATTCGAACATGTCAGTTTTATTATATAAACTGATGTTATATAATAGTAAAATAATATGTGTAAAATGTGCTTTGAATCTGTAAACCTTAATCAAAGATAATGGTAAAAAGAGATTCCCTCTATGTACGTACTTCTCTATTAAACTTACAAAAGGTTTTCACTTTAAATTTTCTTAGCATTTCGGTAACATGGAAAAGAAAGGATAAAAAAAAACAGGCAAAGTCAGCAGGGAATAAAAATAAACTCTCAGTAAGCAAAGGAGTTTAATAAAACAAAAATCTGTTTTTTTTTAAATGAGAAATTTGAAAGGTGTTCAGCAGACAATCAATAATTAATAGGAAGTTTAACTGCACAGCTGCCACGCTGATTTCAGACATCACAAGGCTTGGGATTGTCACGCTGATGGAAGCGATTTTCTCTGTTTCTGGTTTCATCTCCGGATGTGTGATTTTACTGTTTTCAGGTACTGGAGCCTAAGTGACAACTTTCTTTTGTTCAGAACTGTGTGTTCCTTTTAATACTTCTGAAAAAAAAAGTTCCAGAAAGAGCAATAAAATGATTTCATTTTTTGTACAGTGAAAGGTTGCCAGTTCAAAGCCTGTTACTCCCAGAAGGGATCCTACTCCGTTGGGCCCTTTAGCAAGGCCCTTAATCTAAAAATTGCTCCGGGGTGCTGTACAATGGCAGACCCTACACTCTGACCTCCAAAGGTCATTGAAATGACAAGTCCCCCTGTGGGATTAACAAAGTATATCAAAATAAAAAAAAATAAAAAATATGCCACTGATGTCTGAGCAAAGTTTATGGGCCATGACACACCACAGTAAAAAGTCCAGATTGATGTTTTGTGGCATTTCTCTTTAAAAACCTTGCCCAGTGCAGCAGATACTAACAAAGACAAAGTATTTTTAGGCCTGTGGCAAAAATCCATTCATCCATTTTCTACTGTTTATAGGAGTTCGGGGACATCCATCAAAAAAAGATACAGAGACATTCCTTTGCTCTTAAAATTCCTAGTTACATATCCCAAGACCACGTTGTAGTGTGTTTCTTTCATTCCTCCAAGATGTCTGAATTGCTGCATCACAACACCACCTGAATTTGCAAAACCTGTGCCCCATTTTGGGTCTGAACAGACCTTGATGTCTGCCTGTTGAGTTTGGGGTCAGGCTGCCTGGGAGAGAGGCTTTGTTTTTGTTTTTTGGTTCATTCTTTGAGTCTTTTACCCCATTGTGCTATCTTTTGTGTTGCATATTAATACATCTAAAGTGTGCTGTATTATTTTTGTTGGAGTCAGTAAAGTGACAGATGTAATATACACAGAGCCAAGACAGGGGATAGAAAGGAATTTGCCTAATGTGATCACAGGGATTTTGTGGAGATTTCATCCCCAGCCCTTTTCTCTCGATTGTGTTCATGTAAAGCCTGCTTCTCATTCTTTTTGAGGCATGTTGCTGCCCTTTTCTGCACTTTTTGGCTACCATCAATGTTAGACAAGCCCCATTATCCCATGTGAAAACATTGTTTGCATTCTTGTGAATACTTCAAATGTTAAAGGTGACTCAGCATTCCTCCCATGCCTTGCATCAGTATCCTCTTTTGCCTGACTCTTCTTCTCTTGATTGTGTTCATGTAAAGCCTGCTTCTCAGACTGTCATTTTGAGACGCCTAGACAGTAGCACTGTTTTGCTAATGTGGTACATTTGCATGAGACCCAAGCCCCATTCTTCCACTCAGTCATACTTGAGGCAAAAACAAGATGCATTACCTAAGAATACCCGACTCATTACAGCTTTATTACCAACAAATATCGAGAAATCAAAAACCACAGGTTGGGAAATTTTCTGTTTTCCATAATATCACTAAATTTCAACCAAATATGTCAAGCTAGTTTTGAGATTTTGGAGTATTTAGCTGTGTGTGTGTTGGGAGGTGGCTTTACCCGTAAATATTAAAATATCAAAATGTCCTTTCTTAGCAAACACCTACTGGCTGAGACTTACCATCCTACCAAAATTCAGCTTTTTACCTAAACTGGAAATTTTGATTTGTCAATGAGTGAGTGAACAAGTCAGTTAACTTTGCATTTATATAGCTTTATGCCCCTGATAGAGTCACCCAAGGCAAACTGGTCCTAGGTGAGGGAAAGAAAAAGAGCGGTTCAATAGACCTCCTATGATGAAGAAAAAATTTGGACGGCATTTTTCTTCGCCCGGACGCGGGTCACCGGTGCCCCCCTCTGGAGCCAGGCCTGGAGGCCTGCACCCATGGGGCTCGGCTGGGCACAGCCCAAAGAGGCAACGTGGGTCCATCTTCTCATGGGCTCACCGCCTATGGGTGGGGCCAAGGAGGTTGGGTGCAGTGTGAATTGGGTGGTGGCCAAAGGCGGGGACCTTGGCGGTCCGATCCTCGGCTACAGAAGCTGGCTCTTGTCACCTCTCTGAAGGGGAAGGAGCCTGAGCTAGTGCGTGAGATCGAGAGGTTCCGGCTAGATATAGTCGGGCTCACCTCAATGCACAGCTTGGACTCTGGAACCAATCTCCTTGAGAGAGACTGGACTCTCTACCTCTTTGGAGTTGCCACCGGTGAGAGGCGCTGAGTGGGTGTGGGCATACTTATTGCCCCTCAACTTGGAGCCTGTGTATTGGGGTTTACCCCGGTGAACGAGTGGGTAGCCTCCCTTCACCTTCGGGTGGGGGGACGGGTCCTGACTGTTGTTTGTGCGTATGCGCCGAACCGCAGTTTGGAGTACCCACCCTTTTTGGAGTCCCTGGAGGATTTGCTAGAGGGCATACCTTCTGGGGATTCCCTCGTACTGCTGGGAGACTTCAATGCTCACGTGGGCAATGACAGTGAGACCTGGAAGGGCGTGATTGGGAGGAATGGCCCCCCTGATCTGAACCCGAGCGGTGTTTTGTTATTGGACTTCTGTGCTCGTCATGGATTGTCCATAACGAACACCATGTTCAAGCATAGGGGTGTTCATATGTGCACTTGGCACCAGGACACCCTAGGCCTCAGTTCAATGATCGACTTTGTGGTCGTGTCGTCGGACTTGCGGCCACATGTCTTGGACACTCGGGTGAAGAGAGGAGTGGAGCTGTCAACTGATCACCACCTGGTGGTGAGTTGGCTTTCGATGGTGGGGGAGGATGCCAGTTAGGCCTGGTAGACCCAAACGTGTTATGAGGGTCTGCTGGGAATGGCTGGCAGAGTCCTCTGCCAAAAGTAGCTTCAACTCCCACCTCCAGCAGAACTTCGACAGCGTTCCGAGGGAGGAGGGGGACATTGAGTCCGAATGGGCCATGTTCCGTGCCTCTATTGTTGAGGCGGCTGACCGGAGCTGTGGCCGCAAGGTGGTCGGTGCCTGTCGCGGCGGCAATCCCCAAACCCATTGGTGGACACCGGTGGTGAGGGATGCCGTCAAGCTGAAGAAGGAGTCCTACCGGACCCTTTTATCCTGTGGGACTCTGGAGGCAGCTAATAGGTACCGACAGGCCAAGCAGAATGCGGCTTCAGTGGTTGCTGAGGCAAAAACTCGGGCATGGAAGGAGTTTGGGGAAGCCATGGAGAACGACTTTCAGATGGCTTCGAAGAGATTCTGGTCCACCGTCTGGCGTCTCAGGAGGTGGAAGCAGTGCAGTGTCAACACTGTATATGGTGGGGATGGTGCGCTGCTGACCTTAACTCGGGATGTTGTGGATCGGTGGGGAGAGTACTTCGAAGACCTCCTCAAACCCATTAACATGCCTTCCAATGAGGAAGCAGAGCCTGGGGACTCAGAGGTGGGCTCCCCCATCTCTGGGGCACTTAGGTGGTCAAAAAACTCCTTGGTGGCAGGGCCCCGGGGGTGAATGAGATACTCAAGGCTCTGGATGTTGTAGGACTGTCTTGCTTGACACGTCTCTGCAACATCGCATGGACATCTGGGACAGTACCTCTGGATTGGCAGACCGGGGTGGTGGTCCCCCTCTTTAAAAAGGGGGACCGGAGGTTGTGTTCCAACTACAGAGGGATCACACTCCTCAGCCTCCCTGGAAAAGTCTATTTGGGGGTACTGGTTAGAAGGATCCATCGGATAGTTAAACCTCGATTCAGGAGGAACAGTGTGGTTTTCGTCCTGGTCACGCAAAAGTGGACCAGCTCTGCACCCTTAGCAGAATCCTGGAGGGTGAATGGGAGTTTGCCCAACCAGTCTACATGTGTTTTGTGGACTTGGAAAAGGCATTCGACCGTGTCCTTCGGCGAATCCTGTGGGGAGTGCTCCGGGAGTATGGGGTACCTGATAAGAGCTGTTCGATTCCTGTACAACCAGTGTCAGAGCTTGGACTTCATTTCCGGCAGTAAGTCGAGCCCGTTTCCAGTGAGAGTTGGACTCCACCAGGGCTGCACTTTGTCACTGATTCTGTTCATAACTTTTATGGACAGAATTTCTAGGCGCAGCCAGGTTGTTGAGGGGGTCCGGTTTGGTGGACTCAGGATTGGGTTGCTGCTTTTTGCAGATGATGTTGTCCTGTTTGCTTCATCAGGCCGTGATCTTCAGCTCTCTCTGAATCGGTTCGCAGCTGAGTGTGAAGCAACTGGGTTGGGAATCAGCACCTCCAAATCCGAGACCATGGTCCACAGCCGGAAAAGAGTGGAGTGCCCTCTCAGAGTTGTGGGAGAGATCCTGCCCCAAGTGACGGAGTTCAAGTATCTCGGGGTCTTGTTCATGAGTGAGGGAAGAATGAACCGTGAGATCGACAGGCGGATCGGTGCGACATCCACAGTGATGCGGGCTCTGCATCAGTCTGTCGTGGTGAATTTACTAGTCGATCTACATTCCTACCCTCACCTATGGTCATGAGCTTTGGGTAGTGACCGAAAGAATGAGATCGCGAATACAAGCGGCTGAAATGAGTTTCCTCCGCAAGGGCTTTCCCTTAAAGATAAGGCGAGAAGCTCAGTCATCCGGGAGGGGCTCAGAGTAGAGCCGCTGCTCCTCCGCATCGAGAGGAGTCAGATGAGGTGGCTCGGACATCTGATCAGGATGCCTCCTGGACGCCTCCCTGGTGAGGTGTTCCGGGCAAGTCCAACCGGGAGGAGACCCCGGGGAAGACCCAGGACACGCTGGAGGGACTATGTCTCCCGGCTGGCCTGGGAGTGCCTTGGGACTCTCCCGGAAGAGCTAGAAGAAGTGGCCAGGGAGAGGCAAGTCTGGGCCTCTCTGCTCAAGCTACTGCCCCCTCAACCCGACCTCGGATAAGCGGAAGAGGAAGGATGGATGGCTATATATATATATATATATATATATATATGTCAAGGATGCCAGGGGCAACGACCCGGCCGGGACGCCTTCAGGGACTGGAGGAGGGCCTACACCCACCATGGATCATGTGGGGGCCGCCAACCTGGTTGCTTTGGGGGCCACGGGTTAAGGGCATGGAAGCCCAACCCTGTAGGGGCCCGTGGTCACCGCCAGGGGGTGCCCCAGTGCCTTGGAAACCCTGGACCCCAGTACTTTCGCCACACCAGGAAGTGCTGGGGGAAAGAGAAGCAGGGACACCCGGAGAGCTTCCGGGAGAACAGCCGGCACTGGGGTGTGTCAGCGGAAGATTGCCGGGGAGCACCTGGAGCTCATCCAGGTGCGGATAAAAGGGACCACCTCCCTTCAGTCGACGGCAAGAGTTGTGTGGAAGTGGACGGAGCTTGGAGGAGAGGAGTGGAGGCGGTCTGAGGACTGAGCAAGGCATCATTGCGCGGCCAAGACTTGAAGGGGTGATTGGTGCTGCGGCACTGGGTTTGTGCACTTGACTTTTGTAAAATAGTTGATAATAAACACGTGTGTGGTGAAACAACATGTCTGACTGTCTATATCCGGGCTGTACCCCACAATATATATATATATATATATATATATATATATATATATATATATATATATACTGTATATATATATATATATATATATATATATATATATATATATATATATATATATATATATATATATATATATGTGGAGGACTGCCGCTTCATACTCCGGTCCTCCCCCCCAGGCCACCAGGAGGAGCTCTCCCGACAGCAGGATCGTGCCCCGACTTCCAGCAGGGCCTCATGGACCTTGGAGTGTTTATACACAGCCCTGCTGGATACCTTGGGGGCCGCTGGGAGTCACTGTAGGGGGGCTCGTGGGCTCATCTGTGCCCTATAACCCGGGAGTACGTCACGGTCACGTGACAGGAAGAAACTACATGCTCCCGGGTGGAAGAAAAGGACTGTTTACCCTGACCCAGAAGGAATAAGGAACTGTGGACTGATTGGGCAGGAACACCTCCGGGTCAGGGTGTATGAAAGGACTCTGGGAAAACCCAGACGGTGAGCTGAGCTGGGAGGTAGGAGGGCGAAGTGTCTGGGCGAGGAGGAGAGTTTGTTGTGTTTATTTAGTGGTTAATTAAATATATGAGTAGTGTGGAGGGTGCTTGGTGCACTGTGAAAAAGAAGAATAAAGAATATTGGGCTTTTATCCAGTGTCTTGCGTGGTACCTGAGGGTTCAAGGAAGCACTAGCTCCCCCTACTGCCACACTAATATATATATATATATATATATATATATATATATAGTAAAAAAGAGCAACAGACAGTATAAAGGGCTGGGGTTTTCCGACCCCGTATATTGCAGACAATTCCACAAATTTTCAAAAAGAACAGGTCAAAATATAAACAAAACAGTTCATATGCGCGCCTTTCAGAGCGTTGGCCATTTATAGAGGCGGGCCGGAAATGGAGGAATGCTGGGAAGGAACCGTGAGGGAGGATGGGACTGCTGGCGTCAGGAAAGATGGCGGAGGAAGGGCGGAAGTGGACGTACTGCAGGTAGGCTATGATGGCGGAGCGTCTCTTTTTCTGGAAGACAAAGGAGAAAGGTTAGTACCCCGCCACTCCCCGCCGGTGAATGTCTTTCGAAGTGGTTTGAGATCTGTCCGCGGCCTCCTATTCGCGCATGCGTGACAATATATATATATATATATAGTGGAAACAGACAGGTAGACATCATTGAAGCACCCAACACACGTTTATTTACAGAGTGAAACACAGCACACAACCCAATCACCCTCAAATTTCAGGCCTCTCACAATGCCTTTCTCTATCAGGTCCTCCTCTCCTCTGAGCTCTGTCCTTCTTCCACCCGACTCCAGCCACCCGGATGTGCTCCAAGTGCCTCCCAATGAGCTCCTGCCGGCACTCCCTGGTGTGGCGGAAGTGCCGGCTGTGCACCTGGAAGCACTCCAGGTGTCCCTGGTCTTCTTCTCCCCAGCACTTCCGGGTGTGGTGGAAGTGCTGAGGGCCAGGGATCTTCAGGCATCTGTGTGCCCCATGGCGGTGACCACGGGCCCCTGTAGGGTTGAACTTCCATGTTCCTTTCCCATGGTCCCCAAAGCCACCAAACGTAATCCCTCCTCCAGTCCTTCCAGGTGACCCGGCTGGGTACCATCCCCAGCCACTCACCACTATATATATACACTAGCTGTGTAAACCCAGGCTCCTAGAATCTATTGAAATCGTCAGTAAAAAAATTGAAATGCAGAGTCAGTGGTTTCATTTTGTGGACATGCTCGCCCTCTTTGTCTTTCAGTGGCTAAGCGATTTTGTCTCTCCTCTGAGATTTCGTTTTTTTCGATGTGCTCTCCTTGCTTGTGTATTAACGGCTAAGCGAGTTTGTCTTTCCTCGGCGGTCTAACTTAGGCAACGGAGTTGCTTTCTTTCAGCTTCATGCTGTAGCCTCCCACTTCCAGGCAGTACAGACACACACACTTCTACACGTAGACATTTATATATAGGATTTTGTCACACAAGTTGGGATCTAAGGTTGTGGTGGCCCTAAATGCCTTAGTAATAATTACTGTATGATTGTCAGCAAACATTTTTACTTTTATATATCTTCATGTAGCTGATGCAGCAATGTTTTTGTCTTGTGGTTTGTTTCCCCCAATTTCTGCAGGTCTAGAAGCGGATTCTGGTTCATTTATTGTTTATTCTATATGAAACCCCCCCTTCCCCCTTTACCTCCATCTCTTCCTTCTCTCTCTTCTTTTTCTTTCACTTTTGTCTCCGTGCCCGGTTCGAATCGTAAAAACTTCTAAAAATATTTTTAATAAAGTTTTGGTATCAGGCGTGACGTCAGCAGAAGCTGTACTGCTCCACCTGAGAGAAAAACTGTAAGGCTAGTCGCCAGCATTCAGACATCAATTCTGATTGCTTCACAGCCGAACAGGACACGGTTAAAAAACACAGGTTGGGATAACTTCAGGCCTCATCTATTTAATTGTACTCCAGGCCACGGGGTGGCACTGTGTCTAACCACGTCTCCTTTTCCTCCCTCTGCAGATTGTTAGATTGACAGTGAAAGACCTCTGACATCACTTCCAGTTTCTGACCTTTTGGACCCACCCCTTCTGTTTGTTCAGCCTCATAACTGGTCTGGAGGATCTCAGTAGAAGACAATCTTTGGAAATAACCTACATGTCAATTGTACAATCCATCTTTCATTATTTTCTTCATCAGTTATATGGGGGTTGGAACATTTTACAATCTCTTTTGTTATTTATTTCTACAATAGATCGATTTATTTATGTGAAAAATGCAAATCCCCATTGAACTAGGAGAGGTGGGTTCATATTACTGATAAGCTGAAAATCCATTGATGTATCCACTTTGAATTTTTAATACAAAATAAATAAAATCACCTCTACCTCAGGTTTTGCCATTAGTCATCCCGAAGGGCGGTGGATACACGGTGGCTGCTTGCAATGGTCCACTGAAGAGGAACTCCCCATTCCAATGCTGATTCTACTAATAAATAACACTGCCTGCACACTGTTTCCTCCTTCTAATCTGCCAGTCATAAATTTTACATTAAGAACTTAGTTCAACCTATCGATTTACTGCCAGTGGCTCATGTCTAAAAACTCATTCTTCAACTCATTCCTAATTCTGGTTAGGTTTTAGGTTACTAATGGACATACAGTGGGCTTTCACTGAATGAGCCTCGATCATCTTTTGAGTACTTCTGACATCACCACAGTGTGCATTTTGCAGAAGACTGGCCAGGTTTTATGGTTACTTATGAGTGTGTTTGTTGTTGTTGTTGGATAAGTGGAAGAAATGTTCTTTGGTATTTCTTAAGCATAGTTTGTACAGTGGATTCAGAAAAAAAACAGACCCCTTCATTTCAGGCACAATTTATTGTGTTGTAGATTTACATTTAAATTGATAAATTTGCCATTCTTGCCCATCATTCTACACTCAATAACCCATAATCACAAAGTGAAGTCATGTTTTCAGAAAGGTTTATAAATTTATTAAAAATCACACACTGAAGTCTCTCATTCCTATAAGTGTTCAGACCCTTTGCTGTGGCACACCAAAATGTGCTCAGGTGCCTCCAGTTTGCTTTAATTCTCCTTGTGATATTTCTAGAACCTGATTGGAGTCCGCCTGTGGCAAACTGAACTGATTGTACATCATTTAGAAAAGTAACACCCTTGTGTTTATAGGTTCCCACAATTCACACTGTATGTCAGGACAAAAAAACAAGCCATCGGCTCCAAAGAACTCCCTGAAGACCTCTGCGATCATATTGTGGTGAGGCATAGATCACGGCAAGTGGATAAAAAAGTGTTCAAGGGTCAAAGCGGGCTCAATAATTGCAAAATGGAAAATGTTTGGAACCACTAGGATTGTTTTAAGAGTTGGCTGTCCAGCCAAGAAGAGCCTTGGTGATCAAGAAGCTATTGTTCACTCTGACAGAGCTTCAGAAGTCCTCAGCTATGATGTAGGGGACTTTTCAAAAGGACACCCATCCCAGCAGCGCTTCATCAATCAGGTGTTTAGACAGAAGCTGCTCAAATTAAAGGCAGATGACAGTTAAAAGGACTCAGAGAATACGGAAAACACACAGCGTATACAGTCCTCACCAGAGGTGACAAAGCAAAGATCTCAGACAGGCACTCAGAATTCATCTCAATTAGAGTTAAGGTTTTACTTGTTTTACTCTAAGTCCATATTCACTTCTACTCAGTGTAGACTAGAAGAATGATGTGGAAAGTCACTTTGCCACCTGGAGTATCTTAGAGTATCACATCACGATGAGTGAAACTTCAAAGGACCAGTGTCCCACCTGCCACTACAGATCCGTTCTTCTAGATACAAATCAACATCTTCAACCAGGGGGCCACAAAGGAAATGAATGTACTCAGAAAGTGGAAACAGAGGCAGTGCCAGCAGAAGACGATAATGGCAAATTACTTCAGAACTTCATACCACCAGAATGCCAGGACATGGCCATTAGAGGCCACCTGCCTCTAACTTTATTAACAGAGGTTGCAAGGTTCAGCCTGGAAATATTTTACATTTTTAAATATGAAAGAATGTAGGCGGACTGCTGCTCAAAAAAAGGGAATTAATGTTTGATGCTCGGTGTTATGAACTCCTCTTTTCTTATTTATTTTATACAAAAAAAAGAAGAGTAACTATTGCACGCTAATATAATGCTTTGAGCATGAAGGATGCTAGGGGCTCAGGCTTTTGTAAATGGCTAAATTGCGAAGGTTTTGTGAATAGGAAATAGCATACAACATGAACAATTGAACCTTATTGTATCTTATTTAGAATGTGTTTAAAAATACTGTGCTCTTCTTCGTCTTGTAAGCCATTCTAATTTTTGCTTTTTTTATTGCAGCTCTTACTCACAAATGGAAAGCTTCACCATTAAAGGAACTGACATTATCTTCAACATATACTATATGGAATATGTTGAGTTCTGTTTGTACCATATTCATTTTGAGTAAGCCATTCGATTTTTCTTAACGTTATTGAAAAAAGGGTGGAACAACATCCATATGTAATACACTTCGTAAGATAAGGCTGAACATAAGAAATTTGACAAACGAGAGGAGACCCTTCAGTCCCCCATTAGCTAAGATGTTCCAACAGCTTATAAGATATGTTTTTCTAGTCACCAGCTGAGGTCAGTAACTTGTCAACACCAAGCCATTTTATTCATCACTGAATGCAGTAAGGTAGTCTGTAATTTGCTCCTAACAATCCTATTTAATTTCTCCAAACTGATCTCGGCCCTCTCCCAAATGAACAAAGTGAGTTCTTCCACAGTTTAAGCCATTTCGGTCCATTTCCATTCCAACTACTTTACAGGGCTTCATGGCTGGGAATCCTGTTCAATTTAAGAAAAGTTTCAGGACTTTCAAATGTGAGATCTTCATGTCTGCAGTGTTTTAGGGGCTGTCACAAACTCCACTCTGAGTCATAACAAGGTTTGGGGCAGCCACCCGTATATTTGGTATCCTGGCGGCGAAACTGCAAAAGTATAAACAGCACTGATGTGCACAAAACAGAACTGAGGGAATAGGGAAAAGGTGGAGGCTTTTAAAGGGGAAGACAGGAAGTGAGGTCAAAGGGGTCCAGATCATAAGGGTCTTCAGTCATAGGTTCGAGCCCAGATGTGACATCATAGGGTCCGGAGCCGGCAAGGTCTTCTTCCATAGGCTCGGACCCAGGAGTGACATCAAGAAGACCAGGTGGGATCTCCCGTGAATGGTCTGCAGGCAAGGGAGAAAAAGAGTCAGTGCACTCTGACACATCCTGGTCTGATTCGGAATTGCCCTTACTCAAGCCCTTTAGCTGCCTCCCATGTGCACGTGTGTGACAGGGCTTAAGCATTATGCAAGCACTCTTGTGACATCATTCTTCCATATTGTATGTTCTTAGGGTCTACTAGCCAAAGTACCTGACATTCTCTAGTTATATTTCTTTAATGGTGCAACGTGGTCAGAAGTAGGGTAGGCAAGCACAATTTTGGGTTACCAGCCGGGTCACCCCTCTTAATTAAACAAAAACCACAACTGTGCAACCGCAAAAAAATCAAAAGAAAATACCATATGTCTACCGTCATCCTTGCTATTAGCAGCAGTGGCTAGTCGAACAGTCCTCCTCGTATGCCCCACCTGACACCACCTTTCCTAGATAGCCAAAAGTGGTAGGGTCGTCATGGAGTGTTGTTGGCAGAGCTAGGCACCATCTTTGGGTGGCCTTTCGATGTTACAGGGGAAAGACAAGACACCATTAGCATCAGTGCCCAATCTCGTACCTGGGGGAACTGCTTACCTCACCAGAGCCAGGAAGGTGACATGGGTTAAGGTAAGAAAGCAATTATTTGAAATTTTTTTAGATGTTGACCTTGAAATGTTGGTGTCTTGTCCATCATCTACACCACCTCTCCATTAATTTCTCTGCTCTCATGAGTCGAGCATTTCTTTTAGTTTTGTTTGATTCGATTCCATTATTGCCATATAACTCCTTGCTGGTTAGGAACCATGAATTCTACTTCTGTGTATGTCCTGGTTTAATGTAGGTTCACAAATAGATGTTTAATCACACATTAATAAACTGAATTGCTTGTTGAATAATTTATTGCATGGACCAAGGAGTCAGGGTCTTCCATTTTGAATAGCTTTGTAAATGTTTGGAGGTTTTATACTCTGTCACACACGTGCGATTAGAAGGCAGTCAACAAGCTTGGAGGTGAGTGAAATATCACAAGACAGAGGGTCAATCTGTGGTACTAATGCTTCTCTTTCTCTTTCTTCAGACAAAAGGAAGAAAATGAAACCTACTTTACTTCCGGGTCCCAAGATGGCTGCTGGAATGACACCTCAGGCATCGTCTGATGACATAATTTCTGGCTTCAACTTATGGTGACACTTCTGGCCTCCAGTCAATGACATCACTTCCACGCATACATCACTTCTGGTCACTTTTGATGGCATTGCATCCGTCTGTCAGCTTCAACATCATTTCTTGCCAACTCATTTCCGCCCGCCATCTTTGTTTTGTATGAAAGCCATTGTGATGTATTGTAAAAGTATTTTTTGATCATCATAATTTTGCCTTTTCATTTTCTTTGTCCTGTGGACATTATACCGGGATGGCCTCCAATTCTTTTTTCAGTTGTGGAAATCTTTTTCTCATCACAACCCTAAAGAATCCACTTTGTTTATTTTTTTAAATGTACTATTGGTTTTGATTTTTGATTTGGGATGTTATATCGCCACCATTTTATGCCACTATTATTGATTCCTTCTGCTTGGACTGTCCTGGAATGGGCATGTCCTCAGAGGATATGCCAATCACAACATGACAGGATAAAAGTTCATTTAAAGTTTTCCTCCGTCCATCCAACTCCATGGATTTCAAAACCCTTCAAAACTTTTTGAAAATCTCCTTTGTTTAATTTCTGCAGTTTTTGAACTTTCTGCAATCCTTCTGGCATCAATTTTGTTTCATGGTTCTTGGCATGGCTTACTGATTGTTTTTCTCCTAATTTTGTTTTTTTTTCACCATGTCCCTGTCTTCTAGTCTCCTTTTGAAACCCCGTGCCAGGTAGGCATAACACATGGAAAGCACCTACAGCAGGGGTGGGCAGCGTTGGTCCTGGAGAGTCGCAGTGGCTGCAGGTTTTTGTTCCAACCCAGTTTCTTAATGAGAGGTCAATTACTGCTGATGAAGCACTTATCGCTCAAGTGACATTTTGATGCTTAATTTTAGGGGTCTCGCCTGTTAAGGGTCCCCACATTTAATTGATTGATTCAGTCTTAAACGGCCGTATTCATTTTTTTATTAGCAATAAGATACAAATGACAAAGTAGTCAGCAGTTCTTTGTCTAACTTGTTTCCATTTACACCTGTGTGGACTCATCACCCACTATCTGGTTTAATAAAACACTTAAGAGAAAAATGTGACCGACTGTGAATTATCCATTTTAGGCTTCAAATCATTTGGAGGATATCCTTGGAAAGGAAAAAAATCAACGACATAGGTACCTGACATTGCAGGCTAACTAGCCGTAAAATTAAATAAGAATTTGTTTCTAATTAAACGATTGGGTTGGAACAAAAACCTGCAGGCACTGCGGCCCTACAGGACTGACGTTGCCCACACTTGATCTACATCACTGGGGCTAACAGTCATCACTGCAGGGCTTCATATGACAAAAATGTACTTGAATAAATGTCGACCATCAAGAGCCAATTAAAATTATTAACATCACCCTCATTCTCTTTCTGCTATATTCTGAACCGCAACTCGGCATGAGCTAAAAAGTGTTTTGTTCTGTTTTATCATGACTTATCTCCTCAAATATCTTCAGATTATTTTAAATAATGCAGAATTTAGTAGTTTCATATTACAAATATTGTACTCAGAAGCAAAGGAGAAAAGGAAGGAGTTGAAGAGAGGTGGGAAAGTTTTTCCTAATGCCTGAAGTGTTAAGTAAGGATATCACATTTCCCTTCAAACAAACACATAAATTTGAGGCTTAAAAAGATGCAAGTCCCGAGATCATTCCAGAGCAACAACCCAACTGGACAGTAATGGATGTGCTTCACGTGTTTCACCCTGCAACAGCTTTAGCAGAAAATGACATCCCTCTATTAACACCAAAAGCAAAGCCAGTCATAGAGAAATCCACTTTGAATTCCCCATATTTACCTGTAAGACATTCTCAGTGCAAGCACGTCCCTTGGAATCAAAAGCAGAGAGGAACTTCCTATTCTTAAGTACTGGCCCATCATTTCTAAATCTTTTATACTTTTCAAAAGGAGACAGGATGAAATGCTTTTCTGAAGATTGCAAAATAACAGTGGGTGATACTTCAGTGAGGAGATGATACTGAGGCAATCCATAATAAAGCATGAAGAACAATTCCAGGGAAGAGTCTCCTAGTGAGGGCATGAATATGGAACATGCAGAAAGTGCAAAGGCACCAAAGAGGAGCTCATTCATTCTGCTTCGTTACTTTATGTGTGGTAGTGTGAGCATGAGGAAAGCACTTGCGATAGATAGATAGATAGATAGATAGATAGATAGATAGATAGATAGATAGATAGATAGATAGATAGATAGATAGATAGATAGATAGATAGATAGATAGATAGATATGAAAGGCACTATATTATAGATAGATAGATAGATAGATAGATAGATAGATAGATAGATAGATAGATAGATAGAATAGATAGATAGATAGATATGAAAGGCACTATAAGATAGATAGATAGATATGAAAGGCACTATATAATAGATAGATAGATAGATAGATAGATAGATAGATAGATATGAAAGGCACTATATAATAGATAGATAGATAGATAGATAGATAGATAGATAGATAGATAGATAGATAGATAGATAGATAGATAGATATGAAAGGCACTATATGATAGATAGATAGATAGATAGATAGATAGATAGATAGATAGATAGATAGATAGATAGATAGATAGATATACGCATAAAAAATAATATATATTAAATCAATCAACAGATACCATAGACATCAAAAGAACAATATAGTAGACTGACATGAATGTCACAGTGTGATAGACAGATAGATAGATCCTTTGCTATCTATCTATCTATTGTCCCAGATGACTGGGGACCCTGCCCAGCCGGGACGCCTGGACAGTCCCCGAGATGGACAATACCTCCCCAGGGCCACGAGAGGGCAGCCGCTCGGGTCTGTTTGGGGGCCATGGGAACAGAACTGGGACGCTCACCCCTACAGGAGGATGTGGCCACCGCCAGGGGGCGCCCAGACAGTTAGGAAATCTTGGATGGTAGCACTTCTGCCACACCAGGAAGTGCTGCCAGATGCAATCCTAGAGGCACCCAGAGTGCTTCCAGACGCACTCCTGACACTTCCGCCACACCAGGAGGTGATGTCAAGTGGAGCAACTGGGGCTCATCTGGGTCATAATAAAAGGGGCCACCTCCCTCCAGTAGAAGAGCCAGAGTTGGGAGGAAGGAGACGAAGCTTGTGAGGAGGGGAGAGAAAGAGAGAAAGGAAGACAGTTGGTGGATGAAGGCATTGTGGTGCTGTAAAGAAAATAAAGAAGTGTGTTTTGGACATTCTGGTGTCTGTCTGTCTGTTTCCGGGGGTATGCTTTCCACACTATCTATCTACAGTATCTATTGTGAGACTTACCCGAACACCACCAGTCAGAAACCACATCTTTATCAAAGTCACAAATTTATTTTTCATAAACAAATACAGGTTTCAGTCCCAAACACTACACAAAGCACACAGCAATAATCTCCCATAATAAACTCTTCTTTAACTCAGTCCTTAGCCGCCTCTGTTCTCCTCCTGGGAGCTTTGTCCTACTCCCACTCCCGACTCTGGCTCGTTGACTGTAAAGAGGCGGCACCTTTTATTCTCACCCAGATGTGCTCCAGGTGGCTGGTGATGATCTTCCGCCAGCACTTCCTGGTGTGGTGGAAGTGCTGCCCTTTGCACCAGAAGCACTCCGGCCGTCCCTGGCAGGTTCATCCGCCATCTTGCCTGGTGTGGTGGAAGTGACAGGTTCCCAGGTCCAATGAGGCTTAAGTTGCCCCTGGCGGTGGCCACGGTTCCCAACAGACCAAAACCTCTTTGTCCCTTTCCCGTGGTCCTCTCTTTCCCCCTTGTGACTCGGAAGGTATTAATGTCCCTTTCCGGTCCCTCCAGGCATCCCGGCCAGGTAATGACCCCGGCAATCTGCCACACTATCTATCTATCACATTTACAGTATCTGTCTACTGATCTATTATTTATAGTGCCTTTTCAATTTATCTATCAGGCCTTTCATGTCTCTCTATCTTTTGTATTATATAACACCTTTTATTTTTTTCAGCCTGTCTGTTATATAGTGCCTTTCGTTTCTATCTATCCCCACAAATCTGAATGACAAAAGTCCAATGTTAATACACACCAACCATTTTTATTCACTCCTCTATTACTGCTGAATTGGAGTACCTTTGCTGTGTTCTGTGCTTCACTGGCTGACATTTTATTGGATTATTTCTCTGTTCTGATTACATTGCTTCACCTACGATCTATTGTGTAGATTACGTCATTTCTGTGCCCCTTGTGGTGATATAGGCTATGTTGTGTAACCCCCAGTGTGATGTCACAGTATCCATAGATATACAGTACAGCTTGCCCAGTTACCTGGCACTGTCCAGCATGGAGTGAAGTGCAGGTGCAATTTCTGGCCCTCAACCAAAATATCACTGACTAAGCTTTGCATAGCTGTGCCAAGTCCTGAAAATGCCTCCTAAGGACAAGTCCTTAATAAAGCACAGATGTGGCCATGAAATAAACCCAACCTAAGGGATTCCCCTTTCAAAAATGGAGACTCTGTGCAAAGCATCGGCAGAGTCAGGTTCAACAGTTTGGATACCAGACAAGCACATAAACACATCTATGCCTTTATATTTTAGAATTTGCAATCAACAAACAAATCCTTTTATATTCATGTAGTTTGGCACAAAGGGATTTTAGATTATTTTAATCTGATTTTCATTAGTTTTTATTTTATTTTATGAAAACTCTTACAGTAAATCCAGATTCAGTCAGAGATTCACTCAAAGCAGTGAAATACAAACATTGTGTTCCAATAAACTCTCGACCCCCTTCCCCTTTCAGACTCAGAGCGCTAATGACAAGACGGCCCACTTTGTTGTCGTTTCTCACAGATATCAAGGCAGCAGAAAAGGCTGAGCAGAGACCAGGTGTGCTTATTTCAGAGAAGCATTAATGAATTCCTACTCAACGACAAAAACTCCTTGAAATGTACCTCACAGAAAGCATTGCATTTTCTTTTCATGATAGTATGTGACCTTATCATGGAGTTATGTAGTGTAGGATATTACAAACAGATATCTTCCATTAAATAATGTTATCCAAACATGGGAATGGACTTTGTTTTACATTTTACATTTTATATTTCATATTTAAAAGTTAGTCATATATCTCTGTAGCGATAACAACTGTGTTAGATCTACTTAGAAGGTCATACATAGTGTTTGCTCTGCTGACCACAGAAGCAGTCAACACTAGAGGACCCATGAGCAGCTACACAAGCACAGGCTGTAGATGCGGAAAAGACAAGAAAACACATTTTGCCCTGGCCCTTGATTGGTGGAAGCTTCTAGAACATAGGTTGAGCCCAGCCAGGACTGGTTAAAGGTACGAGGCATAAGAAAGGAAAGGAAAGTGGCCTTTAAACTGCGATGCCCCTTTAGTCTAAGGCAGGACTGTCCACACTTTTTCGGCTTGCGAGCTACTTTTAAAATGACCAGGTCGAAATGATCTCCCTACATTAAAATGCTGTATATATACAGTACAGGCCAAAAGTTTGGACACACCTCCTCATTCAATGTGTTTTCTTTATTTTCATGACCATTTACATTGGTAGATTCTCACTGAAGGCATCAAAACCATGAATGAACACATGTGGAGTTATGTACTTAACAAAAAAAGGTGAAATAACTGAAAACATGTTTTATATTCTAGTTTCTTCATAATAGCCACCTTTTGCTCTGATTACTGCTTTGCACACTCTTGGCATTCTCTCGATGAGCTTCAACAGGTAGTCACCTGAAATGGTTTTATCTACCAATGTAAATGGTCATGAAAATAAAGAAAACGCATTGAATGAGGAGGTGTGTCCAAACTTTTGGCCTGTACTATATATATATATATATATATATATATATATATATATATATATATATATATATATATATATACTGTATACTGAGTATACTTTATACATAAAATATTTGTTGTCGTACCTTGCATAAATGAATAACCTTTATGGCACAATAACAATTCAATACATTTATGAACACTACAGTATTTGGATTTAATAATCTTCATGTGGGAAAAGGCTGACTCGCATAAATAAGAAGAGCCGAATAATGCAGTCAAGGAGCTTTTGAATTCAGCCGAGTGAAAAATGACGGCTGTCCGATTAACTGCGATTTTAGTTTCCTCTCCTTTCTCTTTCTCAGATCGCTTTTTGGAAGGAAGTCAGCTTCGTAGTTTTAATGAACAGTTTGAAAGTGCCTTTCCACATTTTCCTTCATTGGAATAGCAATGATAGATTGACAGATCAGACAAACGCACTTCGATTGTGACATTGTGAGAGAAAAAAAATCCTCCTAATTACACATAAAGCCCATAACCTCCCCAAACATTTTTTTTAAAAATCCCTTCTTTAGTCGATATAAATTGGAAGGCTAACTAGATCACAGCCGGAGTTTTGCAGTAGCTTGTGCGTTTGATCGTGCGTGCGGGATGATCAGCGTGTTAGAAGAAAAGAGATCTCAGACTGGCCGCCCTGTATGTCAATCTATATCGGGATATATGATAGACTAACGTTTAAAAAAAATTTTTTTGAATGCAACACGATCTACCTGCACTACCTTTGCGATCTACCGATCGATCACGATCGACGCATTGGGCACCCCTGGTCCAAGGGGTACAGAGACCCCACTGGATTAACTTCCTATCCGCTCAGAAACACAATGCAAGCATGAAAGAGCCACCTGAGGTCTAGACACTTCTAGCCAGAAGAGCTGCTATTCATCCAGGTTGTACTGTTATGAGGTGTCATATCCATTTGCTTTGCTTCTGCTTTCGGCACATTAAAATGTGTAGTTCACAGGATGGTATTCTATACTGAGTGAATAATCATTTGAACCTGCTTCTCGGCTTTGCTTTGAAGTCTTTCTAAACTGCCTGGGTTCTAGAGCTAAGAGAAAGGACCATAGACACAGTCAAGCCTGGTTCATCTTGACTTCAAGTGGAGCCGCAGACTGCACTTCTGTGAATCTCTGGTAACTGTGACTTATCATAACAAGAGTCACAGATTCGGAGAAACTCAGGTCTATGTGGAAAGTCCTAAAATGAGGATGGGGATGCTTTCATGAGGAAACAATTCTCACCTGTTGTTACTGCGGATATCGCATTTAGCAGACAAGATCCAAGGCTGTCTGAGAGATAGCTATAGAATGTCCCCAAAACTTGTGGCCTAGTAGGGATGATTTCATTCACAATGTGAGTGCTGGATACATTTTGGAGAGCTTTAAATTACAGTAATCCCTCCTCGATCACGGGGTTATGCTCCAGAATCCCCCGCAATAGGTAAAAATCCGCGAAGTAGAAACCATATGTTTGTATGGTTATTTTTATACATTTTAAGCCCTTAGAAACTCTCCCACACTGTTTATAAATATTCTCCCCACAGTTATACAGTAAACCCTCGTTTATCGCAGTTAATCCGCTCCAGACAGATAAATGAATTTCCACGAAGTAGGATTCTTTATTTATAAATCTAATATTTTCACAGTTAGGGCATAGAAAACCTGTTTACGACCTTCTAAATACGTTTTTAACATTATTAGAGCCCTCTAGACATGAAATAACACCCTTTAGTCAAAAGTTTAAACTGTGCTCCATGACAAGACAGAGATGACAGTTCTTTTTCACAATTAAAAGAATGCGAACATATCTTCTCTTCAAACGAGTGCACGTCAGGAGCAGAGAATGTCAGAGAGAGAGAGAGAGAGAAAAGCAAACAAGCAAAAATCAATAGGGCTGTTGGGCTTTTAAGTATGGGAAGCACCGTGATAAAGCAGCCGCAATGAAGGGATCAATGTGAAGGTAGTGTTTCAACATTTTTTACAGGCACTTCAGTGTCCGTATCTTCTAAGCAAACAGCCACTGTGCAAACAGCACCTCTGCTCACACCCCCTCTGTCAGGAGCAGAGAATGTCAGAGAGAGTGAGAGAGGCAGAGAAAAGCCAACAATTAAAAATCAATACGGGCTGTTAGAGCTTTGAAGTTTTCGCGGGAAGCATATCGTATATCATTGAGGAGTTTTATTTAATATGTAATACGTGCTCTGATTGGGTAGCTTCTCAGCCATCCGCTAATAGCGTCCCTTGTATGAAATCAACTGGGCAAACAAACTGAGGAAGCGTGTAACATAAATTGAAAGACCCATTGTCCGCAAAAATCCGTGAACCAGAGAAAAATCTGTGATATATATTTAGATATGCTTAATTTAAAATTCGCGATGGAGTGAAGCTGCGAAAGTCGAAGTGCGATATAGCGAGGGATCACTGTATATAAACGTGTAGCGGTTTTAGGGTTCTATAATTCACACAGTTTTAAACTGTGATTTGTTCATTTTAAATGGGAAAGCCGGGACACCAGCCAGCCTGGTCTGACACACACCCAAAGAAGACACCACACACTGAGGTAAAAAGTAAGATATGTAGTAAATAAACTATTTAAAAACACACATAGATATCTAATAAACATTCTCTATGTACAAAACCCACCTTAAAACCTTAAACTTCTTGAACTAACAAACACAGTCCAGTTTACCCTGTGAAGCTGATGATATGATGATGAAAGGAAAATGTCCAGATGAGCAGCCCTTCCAAATAAACGTTTGTCACATTTTCCCCTAATGGCGTTTTTTTTTTTTCATGAAATGTTTATTTATGGACACTACGATATCGATAAACACGGATGTCCGGAAACGCACGAAATATGACAGCTTAGTGGTATAAAGGTCAGAGCACTTTTTTGGCTGTCCAAGACTATGACTTCAACCAAATGCACACCATTATGCACATATTTTTTATGCATTTCATGTTTTTTTTTTCTTTACGTGACAATTCCATTTTCTTTTATTTTTTTTTACTTTATTTTGTATTTACGTGATCGTGTCTGGAGGCATCACGTGAGTGTAATCATCACACAAATGATGTTACAGAAGTAAATAAATATAAATGCAAATATCCCGACTGTCATTCTTCCTCTTTACTTCTGTTTAACATCTTGCCCTTTCTGCTTGATTGCTGTCCTTTTCCTGGTTTCAACCCTCCTACTTCTCATGAGTTTCATTTGGTTTGACCTGCTTGCCTGTTTTTTGTCTCACATTATGTTTACTAGTATTTGTTTTAGCTTAATTTTTTACGTACTTATACCAAGTTTAGCTCAGTAAATAAATCACAAGTCTATTTCTCGGCAGGATGGTGTCTGCAAACTCTTCTGACTTGGTACTCCTAAATTTTTGAATCTATGACTATGGTTTAGTGTATTTGGGCTTTGACGACTAGTGTATTTGTATAAAATTTTGGGCCATTATTTTGATTACATCTCTTCTTCTGATCCCTTTGCTCTTTAAATTGCCACTTTCCACCTTGTGGCAGAACATTGATGATGGCACTGTGGTATACACTGCATTCACTATGTACAAAACCCACCTTAAAACCTCATGATGGCGACACACAAACAACTACTTGTGCTAACAAACACAGTCCAGTTTACCAGGTGAAGCTGATGATGATGATGATGATGATGATGACAGTGAGCAGCCCTTCCAAATAACAATTTTTCATGTCCTCCTCTGATGTCATTTTGTCTTTTTTCATGGAATGTCTATTTAAGGATGCTATGATGTTGATAACCATGGATGACCAGAAATGCACAGAACATGACAGCTTAGTGGTATAAAGGTCAGCACACATTTTTGGCCAGCCAAGACTATGATTTCAACAAAACGTTATATTACCACATCGTTATGCATGTATTTTTTATGTATTTTCGTTGTCTTTGGAAGCATCATGTGACTTCAACCATCACACCAATGATGTTACAGAAGTAAATATATATAAATGCAAATATCCCAACTGTCAAAGCACTTCTGTATTGTAATTAGTTTCTGACTCATGGAGACCCTACTGCTAGGTTGTTTTCAACGTCATTCTTCCTCTTTACTTCTGATTAACATCTTGCCCTTTCTGCTTGATTTCAAGCCTCGCTTCATCTGATTCAATTTTGGCCGACTATCTTCCCGTCTTTTGTCTCACATTATGTTTACTGGTATTTGTTTTTAAGTACTTATACCAGTTTAACTGGTAAATAAATCACCATTTAAATGTCCATTTCTCGGCAGGACGATGTCTTCAAACTCGTCTGACTTGGTACTCCAAAATGTTTGAATTTTTTGACTATGGTTTAGTGTATTTGGGCTTTGATGACTAGTTTATTGGTATGAACTTTTGGGCCATTATTTTGGTTACATCTCTTCTTCTGATCTCTTTGCTCTTTAAACTGCCACTTTCCACCATCTGGCAGAACATTGATGATGGCACTGCGGCATACATGACATCAACAAAAATCAAACTGTGTTCTGAGCAATTTTTGAAATTTGTGTTTCTCCTCTGGTTATTGAACTTCACTGGTGGCTTTTATTTAGTGTTTTGTTTTCTACAATGTGGTTTTCAGATTATTTTAATAAATATAAACTAAGGGAGGTATATAGAATTGGTTGGGCCTCCATCATCAGGAAAGCGGGAGGTGTTTGTAAGATGTCACGCACACTGTCAAAACCTTCTGGGTGTTGTGAGCCTTGATGGTAGAACCAGAAAGAGAGAGGAGGGGCAACCAGATGGCCTTGGTGATTCTCCTGTGAGGCAAATGGTCACCCAAGTTGTGAAATCATTTTAAGCAATAGCAGTATGGAAGGCTCAGTAACACTAGTAGTTCCGATATGGTGGGGACGGGTTCCTCTAAAGTCACCTGTTTGGTGTAACACACTATGTGATTAAATGAGGTTTTCATGAGTGATTTTTTCTGAGATCCTCCCAGTATTCTGATCTCTGCAGATATAACATCTTTTCTATACCCACCATTAATTTTAATTTCCTGATCTTTGTAAGTTTTTGACCCCTGTCTTGTTCTAAAATAATTCAACAGAATCCTTGCAGTCACCAGTTTTTTGCTCTCCAAGCCTGGGGCCATATGCTGTTCTCTATCATTAGCTCTTACCTTTTCTGCAAGAAGAGAACTGGTTCTCCTGCAGAGGCTCTTGCCTTCTAGTGACCTCTTCCATGTACCCCTGTCTATAGTTCTGCAGAAATATTGAACACACCTATGGCGGCACGTACATATCGCGAGGCTCAGTGTCTCTCCAGTTTCTGCAGTTTTGCAGTATTTTACTTGCTCTTCTCGGGTCTGTTCGTGCAGAACAGTAGTGCTTTTACATCGTACACCCGACAGGAGCTTTTGGATGTTGGTCTGTACAGTTCTGACAGTTTTATTAATAATCTTCGACTCGTTCCTGAGATCGTCAGAACATCCGAGGCTCGAATTTCGGCGTCGAGACCGTAAACAAAGACGGGGGAAGCACGGAGGACTAAGAGCTAAGCTAAGGCTAACACCGCATCGGCTCTCTTTACCCAGCATTTTCCTCGCCAATGTGCGGTCGCTGATGAACAAAGTGGACGAGATTCGACTTCGCATTAACCACAGTAAGAGACTCTGGAACTGCAATGTTATGATTTTCACTGAAACATGGCTGAACAGCGATATTTCGGACAATGCTATTGATCTAGCTGAGCACCACACATTCCGGGCAGACAGAACGGTGGATGAATCCGGTAAGACAAGAGGCGGAGGATTGTGCATTTATGTTAATAATGCTGGGTGTACGAACTCTGTTATTACTGGGAGACACTGCTCAGCTAACCTAGAGTTTCTCATGGTTAAGTGTAGACCGTTTTATCTGCCACGGGAGTTCACCTCCACCATTATAACTGCTGTTTACATTCCTCCTGACGCTGATGCCAAGCTTGCTATGAACGAACTTCATGCGGCCATCAGCAAACAACAAACTGTTCACCCGGAGGCTGCTTTTATTGTTGCGGGGGACTTTAATCATTCCAACTTAAAGACAGTACTCCCTAAATTTCACCAGAACATTTTCTGTCACACCAGAGGAAATAAAACTTTAGACCAGGTATACACAAACATGGCTGAAGCCTATAATGTGGACCCCCTTCCCCACTTGGGACAATCAGACCACCTTTCTTTGTTCCTTACTCCTAAATACTCACCCCTCATCAACCGTGTGCAGCCATCAGTGAAGACCATCAAAGTGTGGCCAGCGGGGGTAGACTTCACACTCCAGGACTGGTTTCTACACACGGACTGGAGTGTGTTTGCTACTCAGGCCACCTGTGGCTCTCACACGAACATAGACAGCTACACTTCCTCTGTTCTGGATTACATCAATACTACCATAGACAGTGTCACAACCCAGAAGCAGATCACCACATACCCAAATCAGAAGCCATGGATGAACAAGGAGGTGCGTCTCCTACTGAAGGCATGCAACACTGCCTTCAGATCAGGTGATGCACAGGCCTACAGCACTTCCAGGGCTAATCTGAAGAGGGGCATCAAAAAGGCCAAACACTGCTACAAACTAAAGCTAGAGGAGCACTTTTCAAACTCTGACCCTCGGCGCATGTGGCAGGGCATCCAGGCCATCAGCAACTACAAACCTAGTCACCCCACCCCTGTAGCTACTGATGTCTTCTTTCTAAATGAGCTTAATGACTTTTATGCTCGCTTTGAGAAAGACAATAAAGAAAATGTCACCAAGATCGCCTCCTCACCCGACCACTCACCCATCACACTTACCTCATCTGACGTCTACAACGTACTGAGCCGGATCAACATGCACAAGGCTGCTGGACCAGACGGTATCCCTGGGCGCGTACTATGGGCATGTGCAGAGCAGCTCGCTGGGGTATTCACAGACATTTTTAATATGTCCCTTGCCCAAGCAGCTGTACCAGCGTGCTTTAAATCTACCTCAATTGTGCCAGTGCCGAAACACTCTAGCCCAACGTGCCTGAATGACTACCGCCCCGTAGCACTCACATCCATCATTATGAAGTGCTTTGAGCGGTTGGTCCTGACACACCTAAAGGACTCTTTTCAATCCTCACTAGATCCACACAAGTTTGCTTACCGTGCCAACAGGAGCACAGATGATGCAGTCTCCATAGCGCTGCACTCTGTACTCACACACTTGGACAATACAAACACCTATGCAAGACTGTTGTTTGTTGATTTTAGCTCAGCCTTTAATACTGTTTTACCCTCCAAGTTAATTACCAAACTTAGAGATCTGGATATTAACACCTCACTTTGTAATTGGATTATGGATTTTTTGACCAACAGACCCCAGCATGTTAGGTCAGGCCACATCTGCTCCACTACCGTCATGCTTAACACTGGAGTACCACAGGGCTGTGTACTGAGCCCTTTCCTTTACTCCCTCTTCACCCACGATTGCAGGCCTGTGTATGGATCTAACAACATTATCAAGTTTGCAGACGATACTACGGTGATCGGCCTCATCAGCAACAACGACGAGTCTACCTACAGGGAGGAGATCAAGCACCTGGCCACTTGGTGCATGGACAACAATCTGCTCCTTAACACCAATAAGACCAAGGAGCTCATTGTGGACTTCAGGAAAGGAAGAAGAGGTTCACATGAACCGATTCACATCAACGGAATGGTTGTTGAGCCTGTTTCATCCTTTAAGTTCCTGGGGACCCACATTTTGGAGAACCTATCCTGGTCCACCAACACCTCTAGCCTGGTCAAGAAGGCTCACCAGTGTCTATTCTTCTTGAGAACACTTAAGAAGAACCAGCTGTCCTCAACTACTCTGGTGAACTTCTATCGCTGCACAATAGAAAGCATTCTAACCAACTGTGTCACAGTTTGGTACGGAAGCTGCTCTGTTGCTGAGCGTAAGGCACTGCAGCAGGTGGTGAAAACTGCCCAGCGTATTATAGGGACTCCACTTCCCACCATTGAGGACATTCAAAAGAAACACTGTGTGCGTCGAGCACACAGTATTCTTAAGGATTACTCTCACCCTGCCCACAAACTGTTTTCTCTCCTGCCTTCTGGTAGGTGCTTCAGGTGTCTAAGGTCAAGAACTAGCAGACTGAGGAACAGCTTCTTTCCCAGAGCTGTCTCCTTATTGAACTCTGCCCCCCACTGACACCTGCCCATACCTTACACACCCCTATACTCTTCCCATTACCACTATACTATTTAATATGGACTGCGCTCCCTGCACATATCCTTTTTAGGTGCACTTACAGTAGAACTTATACCTTTATCCTGCACTTTCTGCTAATTGCACTTCTGGTTAGACCTAAACTGCATTTCGTTGCCTTGTACTTGTACATGTGTAATGACAATAAAGTTGAATCTAATCTAATCTAAAAAAATTTACTGCCCCATTGCTTCCCTTCCTCCTACACTGGCATGATACGATGCATCATTGTTCTTCTTCTCGTTATTTAGGCTTTGCTGATACCTGCTGCTCTGCTTGTCCCAGACCCCTAAATATAAGCATCAATTAGCTTTGTAGAGGAAAATACAAATAGAAAATTATTATGTTACCTCGCTCTAAATTTCAAGAGCAGGGAGATTGAAACACAGCCAGTACACGTTACACCTGGTAGAAATGCTGCCCAATTTTCAGCTGCCCTGACCTGTCACCAGTGGAGGCCTGAGAGTGATTGCAATTTGCTTCAATTTCAAAAGTGTCTGCTTTTAATTTGCAGGAGCACACAGTCTGAGAGTGTGAGTCATACTTGGTGGTGAAAAATTAACACTTTGCTCTCGTCCCTGTTGGAACTCCCTTCTCCTGAGCTGTGAAATGATAATTTAGTCCTGTGACCGTGGGAAATAAACATTTTGGGTTCTTCAAGCAGATGAGTGGAAAAATGCTCATATGTTTTTAACACAAATCTTCTTTTGAATGAGTGAATGAATGAACAAGGAACAATAGTTTTGCTCCGGTATGTTCTAAACTTTCTAATCTGAAGTGGACACAAAGCTGAACAAGGGCACTGTGATAAGAGATACCAGCTATGACCCAAAGAGATTCTTTCTGTATTTTTTTAACAAAAAAAAAAAACAGACAAGGAGGTGGCGAAGTGTATCCGGAATAGTGTAATATAGTAATATACAGACAGTGAAATAGCAGATAGTCTAAATTAGCATTTTTCTAAAGTTTTTTTATGTAAGGAACCACTAAGGAGGTACTGAAGGATTTGGAAATGTAGAGAGAGAAGTGCTGCTCAGATTTAATAGGCTGAAATCAAACAAATCACCAGGACCAGATAATATTTACCCTCGAGTTCTTAAGGAGGCTAGCAAGTACATGCATAAAACTTTGACACATATTTTTAGGATGTCACTGAACACTGGAGAGATTCTGAGCGACAGGAAAATAGCAAATATTATCTGGTCATATAAAAAGGGTGACTGGACAGATCCAAGCAACTATAGGCCAGTAAGCTTAACGTGCATCACAGAAAAATTAATGGAAGGAATTATTAAGGATAAGATTGAGCAACACATGGCAAGGATGGGAGTTTTCTGAACAGTCAGCACGGATTCAAAGGAGGGAGGTCGTGTTTTACTAACATGCTGGAATTCTATGAGGAGGCAACAAAAGGATACGATCAAAGTGGAGCTTATGATATTATTTATCTGGACCAGTAAATGAAAGCATTTGATAAGGTGCCACATGGGAGGTTGGGCATCAAACTAAAAGAAGTGGGAGCTCAGGGTGATGTTTTTAGATGGGTGCAGAATTGGCTCAGACACAGGAAGCAGAGGGTGATGGTGCGAGGAACATTATCAGAAGTGGCCGATGTTAGGAGTGGTGTCCGTGCTAGGGCCTTTGCTATCTATAGTAATAAAAGGCAAAGCCCTCACTGACTCACTCATCACTAATTCTCCAAAACCCGTGTAGGTAGAAGGCTGAAATGTGGCAGGCTCATTCCTTACAGCTTACTTACAAAAGTTAAGCAGGTATCATTTCTAAATTCTACGCGTAACGGTCATAACGGTCAACAACGTCCGCCATGTTAAACTTTCTTATTTATGGAACCATCTTCAAAAAATTTGATAGGCGGTTTCCCTGCGCTAACCGAAACCGATGTACTTATTTCGGTGGTATGATGTCACTGTCGGCTGCCATATTGAACTTTCCAATGAAAACGACGTGTCATGGTTGAGGGAGAGAGCTATCCTGACAGCAAGAAATGACATGACTACGACTATAAACCACATTTTACGTCAAGAACTACATTCACAACCGAAAACATATCAGTCTATGGATTCAGTTGTAGAAGTGGAAGACGCAGTGCGCAGTTTCTCCACACTCTGAATCCTCCAGACACTCCTGAGCATAATCAAATTTTGAAGGTTGGGGCATCAATAATGTTACTGAGAAACTTACAGCCACTGAAACTTTGTAACGGCACGAGACTTCAGGTCACGTGTCTGCAAAAGAACCTAATTGATGCAACTATTTTTACTGGCAGTGGCTCAGGGGAGAGAGTTTTCATTCCTCGCATCCCCGTTATACCCTCTGATCTCCCATTTCAATTAAAACGCCTCCAATTTCCAGTAAGGCTCTGCTTCGCAATGACAATTAATAAGCCTCAGGGACAGACCCGACTAAAGATAGGCATTGATTTGATGCAAAATGGCTTTTCACATAGCCAACTGTACGTTGCATGCTCAAGAGTAAGCTCAGCGCACAGCTTGGTCATATTACAACCGGAGGGCCAAACTGACAACGTGGTATACAAAGAGATCCTTAACAAATAATTATGGGTATATTTTCCCTCAGTTTAAAAATGTTTACTTTTCTTCTTAATAAAAATTTTAAGGCAGTACTTCGCCGCTGCGAAGCACGGGTATTTTGCTAGTTTTTAATATATATAAATGATTTAGATAGGAATATAAGTAACAAGATGGTTAAGTTTGCAGATGATACCAAAATGGGTGGATTATCAGATAATCTGGAGTCCGTTATATCATTACAGAAGGACTTCAGATAGTATACAAGCTTGGGCAGATTTGTGGCAGATGAAATTTAATGTCAGTAATTTTAAATTATTACACATTGGAAGTAAAAATGTTAGGTTTGAATACACAATGAGGGGTCTGAAAATCAAGAGTCCACCTTATGAAAAGGAGCTGTAGTGGACTCGACACTATAAACTGCCAGACAGTGTTCAGAAGCCATTAACCTCCTTAGCGATGCATTTTATTCTACAAAAACATCTAAAAATCTTTGAATTTTTTTTTGGTATGAAAAACAACATTTTTATTAAATCTCAAAGGAATAATAATGATACAAATAATAATAGTAATGATAAATAAAAATAATAATAAAAATGAACAATAATAACAAAAATAAAAATTATTCAACAATACTAATGATGATAAAACAGTATACAGTATAATCCCAGAATGAGTCCTTTGTGTGGTAAATCTTATAGAACGGTGAAGGACACAATCCACCGTCACAGTCGGGACAATAATAACGTGTTTCTTTTTGGATTTTCTTTCCAGATTTATCAGTTCTTGAACAGCACACGGCACACTGCACTGGATTCTGTTTTATTCTCTGTTGGAGGTGTGTAACCAATAAAATGTCTACCAATAAGATGCGCTGGATTGACCTATGATGTGCTCTATTGACTGTGTCTCTTTAGCAGTAGTTTGAACGGTGGATGTGCGTCAATTATTTGTTCTACATGCTGGCATGTAAAGTTTGCACGAGATACAATTTTGCCAGCTTTTTGTTTGTATAACACGAATGCATTCCAAATGATGACTAAAGATCTTTTTGTAGTATTTCTTTTGTTGCCTCCGAATAGCGGGTGTGGTGGACGGCTCTGGGGTTGCCTGGTCGGGACGCCCCTCTGATGGATGGACCAGGGGAGAGGACATGGCCATAGCAATACCTCCCCCAGAACACGAGAGTGCAACCCCCCTGGATTTCATCAGGACCACGGGCTTGGAGCTTGGAAGCTCAACCCTGCTGAGGCCCGTGGCCAATGCCAGCCTGGATTGCACCACTTCCACCAAACCCGGAAGTGCTGTCGGAAGAGGATCCAGGTGCACCTGGAGCCGTTCCAGGAGCCCATGAAGCACTTTCATCACACTCGGGAGTGCAGCCATAAGTGGATCTGAGAGCACCTGGAGCACTTCCGGGTACACTTTAAAGGAGGCCGCCTCACACCGTTCGAAGAGCCAGAGTCGGGAGGTGGTGAACAAAGCTTGTGTGGAGTGGAGGCGACAGAGAAAAATAAAAAAGAAAGAAAGAAAGAAAGAAAGAAAGAAAAGAGAGAAGGGACTGAGCATTATTTGTTGGTGATTTGTGTACTGTGTGCTGAAAAGGCAAGAAAAGGAATAAACCGTGTAGTGGTTTTACATTTGTGCCTCTGTGCCTGTACAGTATGTGTCCGGGTTAGGGGAACTGTACATCCCCAAGACTTCCACATGGGATAGAAAGTCAATTCTTGATCCGCATGATCTATGCTGCCCATTGTGCTATCATAGCTGACCTTTGCCTATACAATGACTGTAGCTGAATCATGTACAGTGCTAAGAAGACAAGCATCTTTCTTGTTCTTCTATTTAAGTGCAGGCACTTTAACCTTTTGCAAAGCTACTAGTGCACCTTGCTGTAATTTAGCTCTGCCATGACGGTTAGGACACGCTGTTCCATATGTGTCAGTCTTTGCAGAAAGATGTCAAATAGCTCTGGCAAAGTATAAAAATTGTCCATGGTTACACAGTAACCTTGATCCAGCAGAGCATCTATCAAAGTCTGCACCGATGACGTAGCAACGCCGTACTGATTGTAATTATGATCAAACATGGTCCCTTTCCCTGTGTACAGAATGAATTCCAAATGTATCCCATTTTAGATTCACAAAACTCGTAAAGCTTTTTGCCAAATCTTGCTGTATCCATGACCATGAGACTTTCAGCGATGCTGACATTGCGTTCTGGAATGTAAATGGTCTGGTGAGTCTCCCAAATTTTCTTAATTTTTGGTACTGGATGGGTATTCTCATCAAAGTCTTCTTTGTTGGTAAATTTCATAATTAGTGAAAACCTACACTCAGACATAATTTCTCCAAAGAATGGCAGCACTGACAGCACTTTTACAGCCCGAGTGATTCTCGGTTCTAACGCTTACGCAAGACGCATCTGTACAGTTTGCCCGAGTGACACTTGGGACTAACGTTTTTAGCACTGTTTTCGCAGTCCAAGTAACACTCGGTTCTAAAGTGGAGGTTATGAAGGTAAACAGAATGTAAGATTATACAGTACCCTGATGTGTGGAGTACAAGTCCTCGGAGGTTCTGCTCAAGGTTTATAACACACTGGTAAGGCCTCATCTGGAGTACTGTGTGCAGTTTTGGTCTCCAGACTACAAAAAGGACGTAGCAGCTCTTTGAAAAGGTCCAGAGAAGAGTGAGTAGGCTGATTCCAGGGCTACAGGGGTTGAATTATGAGGAAAGATTAAAAGAGCTGAGCCTATAGTATACAGTTTATGCAAAAGAAGATTAAGAGGTGACATGATTGAAGTGTTTAAAGTTATGAAGGGAATTAGTCCAGTGAATTGAGACTGTTGGAAAGTAGGAAACTTGTTAAGTGTAAATTTTGCGCAAACATTAGGAAGTTTTTCCACACACAAAGAACCATAGAGACTTGGAATAAGTGACCAAGTAGTGTGGTAGACAGTAGGATTTTAGAGACTTTCAAAAGTAGACTTGATGTTATTTTGGAAGAATTAAGTGGAAAGGACTGGGGCTCTCTACTGGGCTGAATGGCCTGTTCTCATTGAGATTGTTCTAATCTTCTACAAGGAATAAGGGCTTGTAATGGTGTGTCCTGGGACTCCAATGTATGCTCGCTCCTCTCATGTCTGTTTTGTTTTTGCCTCCTTTTGGTTGTTGTTCAACTTGGGCTCCACCCTTGCTGATAAATCTTTAATTGCACTACTGGGGCCAAAGCTGTTTAATGACATTGTGGCCTTCAGTTCTGGATCTTTCCCAGGTGGTCCTTATTGTCAGTATTTGTGGGACATTTACATAGGAGGTGGGGTCTGATTAATTTAAGTGGAAGCAGTGCCCTTAGATTTTCAATCTTGTGTTCCTGTTGCTTCAGACATTCCTTAAGAGTTCTCTAGCCTTATACTTTTCAGGATTCTGCCAGGTTTGGACTCTGCCTTGTTGTTCCTGGGTTGTGTTTTTAAATTTACATGTTTTCTTGGTCTTATTATTATTTTTTATATAGTTTTATATAGTTTCAGTGTTCCTGCTGATTTTATGTTTCAGCCAGGGTTATTGCTCATTTTGAATGATTGATGTTCATGTCATTGTGTCATTTCTGTTAGCTTTGCTTTTATTTATTATTTGTGTGCAGTGTCTTTGAAGGTTGCCATTCCTTGTGTTTTGATGGTGAAACCCCAGGAGGCAGGGCCACCCTGTCATCACTGCTGCTGGGTGACTTTTTACAGAGGTCAGAGAGAACGTCCCAGCAGTGGATCATTGACAGCTGTTCGGAGGTTGCTGTGAAAGTTGTTTTCTTTTGCTAGTTCAGTCTGTTTGTGCATTATTGCTTATTTTCCTATTTGGATCACATTTTGGGACTTGATGCTTTCAATTGCCTTTGAGGCAAATCCTTTTTGTTTTGCTATTTTTGTTCCTTTGTTGATTTGTGATGCACACATCAGTCTGCAGGTATATTTATTCATACTTGACATCACATCTTGCTTAAATATGTTTGAAAATTTGGTCAGAGTACTAATTTGAAAGATGATTCCCTTGAATTTCTTCAAAACTGGTTTTACCTGGAAGCAGACTTCCATATTGTAGCAAAACAGCTTTCACCTGGTGACGAGCTGCCTTTAAGTGTAATTACTGGAGGTACAAAAATTGGCTTAGATTGTATAGAGAATTCTTATCTGCAGTGCTAATGCATGTGGTGTGCCATCTATTGGAATGAAAAATACAATGCATTTAATGAGAACCTCCATCCATCCATTATCCAACTCACTATATCCTAACTACACGGTCACGGGGGTCTGCTGGAGCCAATCCCAGCCAACACAGGACGTAAGGCAGGAAACAAACCCCGGGCAGGGTGCCAGCCCACCGCAGGGCATGCACACACACCAAGCACACACTGGGGAATATTTAGGATCACCAATGCACCTAACCTGCATGTCTTTGGACTGTGGGAGGAAACCAGAGTACTAATGAGAACCTGCATCACAAAATATACTCCAATACTGTATGTTGGGCATTGCAAACATTGGCATTGAATAAGCCCAGCAGATGGACAGAAATGGTTTATATTATGCAGGTTCCAAATATTGTATATGTAATGGGCTAGAAATCAGTGTTTAAAAGAAAAAGACATTTCTGTGTATTGCTTTGAGGAAAAACACACGTGAATGATAAATGTAAAAGACAACAGATGAAGGGGCAATAGGCATCCATTGTTTGAGACTGGAATGATAAGTGAAAAGGCAAATTTCCTGAATAATTCTGTTACAGGTTATTGTTGATGGCTATCTATAGAATATAGTGTGGTGATTCTTCTGAGTAAATAAATCTTCACACAAACAAAATAAAGTTTTGGGGACCGTCCCCGTATATTGTTGTGCAGACAATAATGAAAAGAAAGTGATTCAGAGTTTTTACAAGTACAGTGAATGTTTTACTGATCACAAAATGGCTGCTTTATAGTAAGAATGAATCATATGACAGGAAATGGTTGGCAGGAAGTGACGTTGCAGCAGGAACCGGAAACAACGTCATTATGATGGGCCGGAAGTGAGGTGATTTGTGGGAGCCGGAGGTGACGTCATCGAGGTTGGCCGGAAGTGACTCGTGGCGGCCATTTTGGAAACCGGAAGTTGTGAGATTATTTCTCTTCAGGTTTTCTGTTGATGAAAAGAAATCCAGGTAAGTACCACGTGATAATCCGCTATCTCGCGATGTTTCACTCACCCTTAGGCTCTTTGGCTGCCTCCTAATCGCACATGTGTGACAACAGATATTTACCTGTCTTGCAAAAGAGTTGCATGCTTTGAAGATCAGGCTGCTTTGATTGGTATCTCTTCAACGTACAATACTGTGTACGTAAGTTCTGGGGATGTTGGTTTCTAATCCACAAACAATTGTACTTCTTATTAGCTAACAACAATGTTATTGTTCAACCAAAGAAAATGTGTTTACACTTTTGTTCCTCAAAGAAAATTGGTATGTACCATTGTTTAACTGATCGTCATGTTGAAACCATGCAGAGACTGAAACATTTTAATACCTCTGGGTAAATCAGAATTAAAAAGAAAAAGAGAAAGGATGGTCAGATACTTCTAACTGCTGCCTGATTCTTCTGTGTTTTTGGCACCATACTACAGTGGCTACACCCAGTAGCAAAAGTGGCTTGTACCTGGCCCAGGTTCCCCTAGACCTGAGGATGGTAACATATAAGCCAATAGATGGCAGTGTTTTGAGTTGCATTATGATGTCTGTGGACCCCTGCTATGCATTATAACAAGTTGAAGACATTATGAATGGAATTAGTGCAGTGGATCAAGACTATTACTTTAAAATGAGTTCATCAAGAACACGGGGACACAGATGGAAACTTGTCAAATGTAAACTTCACACAGACATTAGAAAGTTTTTTTATACTTGGAATAAGTCGTCAAGTAGTGTAGTAGACATTAGGACTTTTTGGGACCTTCAAAACTTGACTTGATGTTATTTTGGAAGAATTAAGTAGAAATGACTGGGGGGGTCTGTGGTGTAGTGGGTCCATGTGGTGCAGCAGGTCCACAGCTCAAGTCAAAAAGGCCACTTTTTAAATAAATTATCGCCGCCTTCGCAGCTTAGAGAGGGGGCATGGTAGTGTGACCGGAAGCAGTTCCCGGTGAATTCATGATGCGGACGTTCCTCGCTTAAGTGCAGAGGTGAGGAGTCATCCGCATCCGTAACTGATGCCAAGAGCTGCTAATTGCCACACCTGATCCACGTTCCCGTGATAAATAATAGAATCACGAGGCAGCTAGAGAGGAGAAAAAGAAGGAATGAAAAAAGGAACGTTAAGGGAGGTTAAGGGAGAAGGAAGCAAGAAGGAGAAAGCCAGTGCAGGAGAGCGAGCGCAGGCTCGTGCTAATTGCAGGCAGCGGGGAGAGGCAAGCCCGAGTGGAGTGTTTTGCCGGCACTCGAGGGACAACAGTAGTGGTCACTCCTGCTGAGCGCTTGTTTGGAGCAGGAGTGACCGGGAGAAGGTTGACGCTACCGCTGCGCCACCGTGCCACCCCCTGAAGAGCTACCCTTACTTCTAATTTTAAATATATTGTGGTCTGTAGGGGGCACTCATGGGGGAACAAAGACAGTAAACAAATACAAAAGGGATTGAATTATCATCAAAATAAAATACACAACAGAGGATGAGCACAAGTATGAAATGTAATCCAAAAAAATGGCTACCCTTAAGGATTCTCTAGTGTTATGATTTACCTGCGTTAAACATTTTTCCTGTCTTTATTTTGCTTCTTTTCTCCTGGTTTCAAGAGTTTTATTACATGTAGAACTAGTCTCTGTCTTTGTTATTTTTATTAGAATCATAGTTAAGTACGATGATTTTGTTTTCCTGGACAAAAAATTGAGTTGGTGAGTGAGCTTGCATTTCAGCGTCATTAACATGCCACTTTAAATACTGCCTCTACAGATCCATCCCTGTCCAAGTTTGAGGATAAACTAAACCAAACTCCTGTGTGCATGTACAGTATGTGAGTAGTGGTGTAATTTTGATTTCCTGATTCCTGAATTTTAGCTTCTTTTTGCTACTTTGATTAGGTGCAAGACATGCCTGACTCTTGATTTTGTCTTTCTGGCTTGTTTAACGTTTCCCCACATGGCCATTACTATTGTGGGAATTAAGTTTTACTGATAAATATGATGAATTTCACTATTTGATTATATATGCATTCTACTGAATGACTTCTGTCAAGGACAAGTATTGATAACAGAACCAGTGTAATCAAGTGTAGCAGAATCGTTACTCCGAGGGTCCTGTTTACCAGTAACTAGTGTAGCATGCGGCCAGGGCCCTTGCCCGGCTGGGACATCTCCACACTGGGAGGACTGGGGGAGCAAATGTGGCCAGAGTGTTACCTCCCGCAGGACGCTAGATGGCAACCCCCCTGGGTTGCAAGGGTGTCTCAGACTCCCGCAGGGCTTCATGGGAGTTGAAGTTTGGTGCAGCCCTATTGGGATCCACTGGCGTTGCCAAGGGGTGCCGCCACAGGAGCTGCTGAGCCCTTATGGCCATTTCTGACAGAAATGAGTAATCAAGCACCTGGAGCACTTCCGGGCGCCTTATAAAAGGAGCCAACAGTCACTACTCGAGAGCCAGAGTCAGAAGGAGGAAGACGAAGCTTGACCAGAGGAGTGGAGGAGAAGGAAAAGAGTGAAGAAAGATGTATTGTTTGTCCATTATGCTGTGCTTGGACTGTGTTGCTGTGTCTGTGGAAAATGGGGAAGGCATTTCCCACGAGAAAAAAAATAAATAAAAAGTGTGTGCCTTGAACATGAAGTCCCACGCTTGTCTGTGTCGGGTTCAGGTGGCAGTGCTAGCCTGGCTGGTCCACCCTAGCAAGGATATAAGAAATGAAACTAATCACGCACTTCCGCAATTGACAAGTGCATTTAAAAAGTGTTTCCACCATCTGTAAGTTGGTCAAATCTTTCCATGTACAAATTAACTCCTTGTATCTGTCAATAAAGGTATTCTTCTCAACCTGGACTTGCTTTGTAAATCTGACTTTGACACCTTTCATCTTGTTTGCCTGTCCTAGTGTGAGGCACAACATGGACAACATTTCATCTGTTGGTCCTTGTATCATATAGTAGCTAGTCTGCCAGATGTGGCAACATGATGCCTAGAAGGGATTATTCATCTGTGATGTGCCCAGGTCAATTTCCCACAACACACCATACCAACATAGGCCTACCCTTTTCCAGTTACCTCTAACACCATCTGCTGAACAATTTAGGGAACAATAAAATATTTCATAAAAGAAAATAAAAATGATTAACATTTAGAAACAGGACTTAACAAACTACACGGATGTCTACTGCGGTCCAGACAAAAGAAGCTTGTCCTAGCTCTTGGATGAGAAGACCAAGTATGCACAACATCTACAGCGAATCATTAGAACAAAGCAACACATTGAATGCAGGCCAGTGACACACAGACTAAGCCAGGTGTTCTCAAAGGGAAAGCATCTTTCAAAGCAATGAGAGCGGTGATTCCACACAGACACCGCCTGGCAACGGTCACAGAGCCAGCCAACAGCCATGGAGTTCATACGTGTGATTTCTAAGAAACTGCAGGGTGGCTTGGCATAGCGAGAGTCCCTGTAAACTACACGGGAAATAAAAATAAAAGGAGTAGCTGTGTGCAATGCAGTAGAAGAGCTAGGTTTTAATAAATTACGGTGCACTCATAAGCCTTTCCTGATGTCTGGTATACTTTTGGAACATCTGGGCTGGCTATTTTTAAAGGCTCTCATAAATATTTATTGCCTGGTGCATTAGTCTCTGTACTGTTGGTCCAGTCACTTTAAAAGGCTGGTTGGTGCCATTTAGTCCAGTGCACTATTGTTATGTGTGCGCTTCATGGGTCATTGGTTTAATATATTTTTCTATAATTATCTGCATCACAAAATATTACAGCAATGCTGGCTATGTACTCTGCCATTAAGAAGACACTGACAGCGTCTCCCTTGAGTCAAACTACATGGTAGCAACTTAGTTCAGTCAAGCACACCTTTAAAGAAGCCCTTTTTCGATACTAATGGAAAAAAAAATTCAAACAAAAAAAATAAATCTAGATGTTCTGGATGAGTCAGTCCATCAATTAAACAACTTCTTTTCACATTTCTTTAACATTAAATACAATTATGGCATGTTTAACAAAGCAAATCAAATTATAATACAATACAGCTGTCATGGTTATTGGGAAAGCAATAATAATAATTACTAAAATAATAATAATCATAGTTACTTCTTTTTGGTTCCTCTAGAAGTGAGAATGTATTTTATTACTTGCAGCAGGAAGTTGCTCATATTTGATGATCTTCTTGATTGTTAACATGCACTTCTCTCTTGTTCTTGTTCATGCATTCTATATCCTGGGCAATGAGCCATCGCATTTGGGTGCCACTCAGTTTGCTCCACATTCAGGATTGGCTGACATGTGCTTTTGGGTATATCCTGGGAGTTAACTCCAGGATTCTGGAGGACATCGTGAAACTTTAGGCTATGTCACTACAACACCACCTAGTGGTGCCGGGTGTTCCCTGATCTTTCTAGAACCACGGAGGCATAAATTTAAGGACTGTTCTCCACAGGAAAACACAAGACATTAGTAATGGGTGATTTGTGAATGATTCGTTCTTTTTGAACGACTCTTTTTAGTGAATCATGTGATTCATGAGCTCAATGGGACCACTGATAAAGCACATGCGTGTCCTGCATGACGTCTTTATCATCTTCTATTTTGCTGCTGGTTGATATGTAAAGTGCTGGCACAAGAACCACCTGACTCATGAGTCTCAACTCATTTTTAATTGGTGAACAAGTCAGTCCCCGAGAATCAGTCTAATGACTGTCATTTATTTGACTCTTGAACAATTTACTACCCAATTCTTGTTAATGTGATTCCTGAACAAGTTACTAACCGAGAATCAGTCTATCAATTCTCGTTCATTTGATTTGTAAACGAGTCTCTACCTGAGAATCAGTCTAATGATTCTTGTTGATTTGATTCACAAACAATACAAATGATTTGCTAACAGTCTCTACCTGAGAATCAGTCTATCAATTCTCGTTCATTTGATTTGTAAACGAGTCTCTACCTGAGAATCAGTCTAATGATTCTTGTTGATTTGATTTACAAATGATTTGCTAACAAAAAATCAGTCTAACAATTTTTGTTCATTTTATTCCTGAACTAATCACTAGCTGAGAATCAGTCTAACGATTGTCACACATTTGAATCATGAACGATTTACTACTCGATTCTTGTGCGTGTGATTCCTGAATAAGTCACTACCCAAGAATCAGTCTAAGGATTCTCGTTCATTTGTGTTTAACAATTCTCATTCATTTTTGATTCTGTAACGTCTTTGTGTTATCATGCTTTGTGTATTATATTTATATATAATCATATATTTATATTTAATTAATTAAATATAAACTAAGAAACAATAATATTAATCATATATTTATGTACATGCATATGTATTTATGAAACTAATGTATGAATTATTAAATTATAAATTGTGATTCATTCAGAGTGAGACCCCAAGGTGCTACATATGCACTATCATTAGAAAGGAATCAAATGAATCAAATTATCAATTCGCTTAAACAGTTTGAAAGATTTGATTTAGTAAATTGAATCAAAATGTCCTTCACTCTGATTTGTGTGGAGGCTATGTAGCAACATCTGAAATTTTTTGGAACTCCATAATGGACTTCCAGGCTTTTGTAAAACCCAATTTGATATTTGTAGTTCTCCCTTCTGACTACAACAGTGACACTACTAGGCATTCCTTTACACATTATGTTCATTGTGTTTACTGAGTAACAGTATAGGCAAGTCCACTTTTCTCATTATTACATTTTTCCACAATAGGGGTCTGCTTCTGTTCAAGGTTCTTGTATTTTGGAGATATGGTAGTTACTAGGTCACTACCCGCATTGAGCTCTTCAAGTTAGTGGCTCTGAGATCTCTCAATCACTACAGCCCAATGCAGGACTACCCAGCAAATAAACAGTTAACAAATATTTGTGCATTTTAAACTCTTAATCAAACATCCTCACACATCCATTTACTCAAGGAGCCTAGTCCAAAATTCTTCTGAGAAAATATTGTCTTTTCAAAAGAGTTTTCTATCAATTGCAATTAATTTCCCTTTAAGTTCACACTGCCAATTAAGACGTACCAATTAAAACCTAATTTCAGCTGAGATCACAGTGAAAAACTGGGCCTGCTAGTTTCTACCTAATTAGCCCTAAAGAGAGAATTTTATCGAATACAACTACTACTGAATACTGAGATGCTGCTCTTTGACTAAGATTGAATGATAGACTTTAGTCTGGCCCAGCTAAGGGATGGAAAAAAATATTGGATCTGATCCAGTTCAAGTACCAAAGAATCTTGCCATCTACGCTACACAAGACCAGTGCCAGAGAAATCTGTGTGGGGGAACATTTTGATTGAACTGCAGCCATTACCACTACCCTAGTGAACCTTCACTTTTCAGTTTCAGTCCCAATAAACAATGAAGAAACAATGAATAGACACTACAAACATTTTTATAATTTTTAATATAAAATAAGTTTTTTTTAATTAATCAATATTGTATCGCATTAACAACTGCTACTGACAAAGTAATAGGGTTACATCGTTATACTCCTCCAACATATACCTGCCTTAACAGACTCATCGATTCTCAACATATTTATAAAACGTTAATGCTAGTTAAATGTGCTATAAGTGGAATATACATAGCCATTGCAATTTGGAAGCTCATTTCACTTGCTTAACACATAACAGAAACTCAAAACTTTAAGATATTGCTGCAAACAATTGTTAAAAATTATTAAGGCTAGTGTTCCAAAACAGAAATTAATTGGTGTAAACTGGATAAATAAGTGCTTGTGCTGTATCATTGTGTTAGTTTTGAGTTAAAGGTTGGTGTAGTTATAAATAAAATGTATTATTATTATTATTATTATTATTATTATTATTATCTAATCACTCAACAGATAAAACTGTTGGTAAGTTAAGTAGGAGAAAATGTTCAAAATCCTTTTATCCAACACTGAGAAGGCAGGACAGTTCAGTAAAGGGGGTGCCCCCCATGGCACAGAGCCTAATACTACATACTCTATACTTTGTTTGTAGAGAATTAAATTATACAGCTTTGTTCAGATTTGAAGTTCCACACGATTTATGCATGTGAGTTTGGATGTTAATACTAAGAGGATGTGCCGCTAATTCCAACATGAAGGAAGCTTGCATATTTTGAACTTATTGCACCTGTTAGTTTGATAATAGGAGATTTAACAGAATCTTGTTTGTCAGTTTTAACACATGATATGGTACTAATTCTTTCATACATGGCACATCTTTTAGGAGAGCTACATTACAAAACTTCAATCACTGCACCACCAAGTAGCTTTAGTTGTTTTCTCGGGGGATGCTGGGAGAAGCGCAATGAGGCACTGAGTCTAAAAAGGAAGCAGCTAGGTGTTGTGATCACCCTTTTGTATTTATCACTATATCGTTTTTTAACTGCTGCAGCAAACCAACCAATCTGACTGCAATTATCCATACGTTGACGGATTACAATTTTTCTTGGATTTGTGTTCTACGTAGTACATGTGCTTTTTCATGTGGCTTCTTCTGGTTTTGGATCATTCAAGGAGCACACTCCAGCTATCTGCAGATCAATAGCAGACAATCGTATCATGGTAGGAGAAACTTTACATTTCTTTCAGGATACTGTTTAGGGGGAATATTTCATTCATTATCGAGATCAGCATCTGGTACTCGACTGTGTTTTGGGCTGTATTCGTTTAGATTTATATTGTCTTGTGTGCTTCTGTAGGTAGATATTTTTTCATTTGAGCGTATCTTTGCTTAGTTAATTAGTTATCACGACGGTGTTTATTCAGGTAAGCTCTGTGTTGCACCTTATTTGTTTATTTGTTTTCCATTTATCATTTTTTTAATACATTCTTTTTTAATTTAATTTAACAATGGTGTTTCTCGTCTCTGTGTGTGAAAGCAGAGTCAAGGCTGAGTGTGTTCCTGGTGTCCCTTAAATTAATAAATCACATTTTTAAACAATGACAATCTGAGCACTCATTTTATGTTGTCCACTCCAAATAAATCTTATTCATTCATTTGTAGCAAATGTAGTGTAGGTCTATCGTAACATTGTACTGGAGAAAAAGCAGCTACTGTATGTACCTTAGGGTCTTGGATGTCTGCCTCAATTGTTTTTTAGTTGATCCTCTGATCCACACCATCTATATACATAAGTATATAGTAACCTGATTGGTCCCAGCCATTCTGATTCAGATAAAAATGTGAAGAAACAGCAAATGTCTCTTTGTGAAAAGATTAATCATCAAATAAAAACACATTAAACAGTATGGAATAAGGAAGGAAGAAACATTTAACCAGACGCCTTAGTCATGCAGTGTGCCTTGTGTAATTTGACGCTCTGTCTGCTTCTGCCTATACGCTTCCTGCCCTCTCCTGTTAACATTTTGACATAAAGAGCCAAATCAAAAGTCTACAACCATGGAAGTAGAAGAAGAAGTAACAAGGAGCAGCAATGACATGAAGATCAAAATAGGAAGATCAGTGATTCTACAACTAATAATGAAGACTGAGGAACTCTTCACCAGGATCGAGTAGCCTATTGTTATAAATGCTCATCCCGTTGTCAACCCGCAGATCACTAGAAGGTGCGATGTCAGAAGTGCGATGGTATTTAATGCAGTGACATGTTGCAGTCGGCAACCAAATTTGAGGATAATCAAACACATCTTTGCATCTGCTAATTGTATTTCCTTTAATTTCAGTCTTCAAGAAGTTTGGAAACAAAACATCTTTAGAAAACATGTACCAAAACCCAATAACCTTAACTCAAAGTCAAATACTTTTGGCAAAATTTCCAAGCAATATCCCAGAGCCATTTATCCACACTGCCATTCACATCTATACCCACCACAAGTCTGAGCTCACTGTTTTTTATTTAAAACTCGCACACTGCCACAGACCCCTAATGTGCTTTACCACATGACAACCTACTACTCGCAGCATATAAGTTAATAAAGGAATGATCTTTCAAGCTTACTGAGGTCAATAAAGCCTTCGTAGTTATGATTAGGATATCTGCCATGGGTCAATTCCTCCTGAGGTTTGGTTAACATTTTGGGTTTGGCAGCTGGCTTGTTCTGATTTTCTGGTTTGCCAGTGTTACACACGTGTGACAATGTAAAGGAACATCAAGTGGTAACTCAACTCCTGGTCAGAGGTTGGTGCTGTCACTTAATACCTATCCTGTTCTGCTGAAGATTGATGGATGGATACCTATGACATCACTTCTGCCGTTCGACCTCCCGAACCCACATGAGAATCATCTCCACCGCCATCTTGCATCAGTCAAATGAAGACTCACATCTGAAAACATGTCTCCGCATTTATTGTGTGCTCAACTTTGTTCAACCTTTTTCCAGTTACACAGGAGATCGCTTTTGGGGGGGCTCCAACCTTTCAAGATATTGCTGTTTCTTTTAGAACATTAGAACAATCTAAATGAGAACAGGCCATTCAGCCCAACAAAGCTCACCAGTCCTATCCACTTAATTCTTCCAGAAAAACATCAAGTCGAGTTTCGAAGGTCCCAAAAAGTCCTAATGTCTACTACACTACTTGACGACTTATTCCAAGTGTAAAAATAACTTTATAATGTATGTGTTAACTTTACCCTTAACAAGTTTCCAACTCTGTCCCCATGTTCTTGATGAACTCATTTTAAAGTAACAGTCTTGATCCACTGCACTAATTCCTTTCATAATGTCTTCAACTTGTTATAATGTATAGCAGTGGTCCACAGACGTCATAATGCAACTCAAAACACTGCCATCTATTGGCTTATATGTTACCAGCCTCAGGTCTAGGGGGACCTGGGTCAGGTACAAGTCCCTAAAGTCTTACTTTCTCACACACTACTTGGTCACCTATTCCACGTGTCTGTGGTTCTCCCTGTTCTCAACTCGGTCTATTGACTTCCTGGTTAAATTCACCCCTAAAGGTTCTTCATCTCCCAGTTATTCCATTAATATTACTTAGTCAGCACCAGCAACAGTAAACATCTATGACTTTCTATACCAGATGTGCATTGGCCGAGACACCTAGGCAGCTTTTTAGATCTTCAAAATCAACTTCTCTTGAAATTGAATGGCTTTAAATGTAAGTGTACTTGTGCCACATAAGTCCTGGCAATGGACTTTCATGGTGTCTCTGCCCATGGAGCACCAATTCTTTTAAGATCAGTTGTGCGCTCTTCTTTTTTATTTCCCATAAGTCACATTATCCCTGAAGCTTTTCATGATGCTGGTCATTCCTTATTTGTCTTACAGAATTGAGTGTACTAAATTGTGCAGTCAGAAAAGTGGTGAGTGGAATGTATTGGTACATTTTTTGTTTTCATCTTTGCACCCCACTTGTAATCACAAAAAATAAATTTAAAGTTATCCGTGCAGAACAAATCTCAGTTAACACAATTTTATAGACAGGGTTTGATTTTTTTTTCCATTAATCAGGAGAATACACAGTAGACATAAGGAAATGAATTACACAGTAACAGATTCATCTCATACTCTCCAAGGGTAATTGGCATTTTATGTCTTTTTTCAGCATTGCGCCAAGGGAGCATCAAGATAAACACAATAATCACCATATAAACATTTGCTTACCACTGAGACTTAAAGAAATGAAAGAATATAACATTTAATATCCATATCTACAAAGAAGTCTATGGCCCCAGTTGTTGCAAATGTTTCGCAATGAGTCTTCCTGCCTTTTATGGTCTGCAGTTGCCCTTTGGAGGTGGCAGGTTGTGGCCCATCATCCAACTAAAAATGCTTCCATCTCCTTTCTTCTGTTTCTTTTCTTCTTTCTCTTTCGTTGTCTGTTATGCCTTGGAAGGAAAGAAGAATTATTGGAAGTGACCGAGAGAGGGCACATGTAAGCAAGCTAGAACTTCATAACCAAAAGTTAGTCCTGCTAATCATCAAAACTAAACCATAAACCAAAAAATCGACTAAATTCAGACACAAAAGTCTGGAAACTCTAAAGAACCCTAACCAACAAACACACACACACACACAAAGGATTTTCTTAGAACGGCCGTAAAATTGAATGACGAAGAATCCCAAGTGCTGATTTTTATAGCGTTACTGGTGACTTTGAATGTTTTGAAGTTACACTTACATTTATTTACTTGGCAGGCACATTTATCTAAAGTGACTTACATTTGAGATACAATTGGCTCCATTGCTCTTCTTTTTCCAGTTGGCACAAAGGTGGGTGAAGTGACTTGCTCAGGGTCACAAAGTGTCAAGCCTAATAAAGGGTCTATAAAAGTATTCAACCCTTTGGAGGTTTTTACATTTTCCTGTTTTACAACATTAAATCGCAGTGGATTAAATTTGGCCTTTTTGACATGGATCAACAGAAAAAGACACTTTAATTTCAGAAAGTGAAAACAAATCTCTGCAAAATGGTCCAAATGAATTCCAGATTTGCGTTCCTCTGTGACTTGGGACCAGATGGACCAGTCCTTGACTTCTTACTGCCTTTGTTAATCAACTTTGTGGCATCTTCTGTCACCTGTTCAGGCTCCAGAAAGGGCCACCGCTGTGGAAAACATCCTACATTGTTCCTGTTCCTGTGATGATGTGGGTTCTGGCTCCACGCTCCCATCGCTGTTTGGGAGCCCTTGAACCCAACACCGTCGATAATGTCACCGATGAGCTAGTCAGTGAAGGCAACATGTAAGCAAGGGGATGGTAAAAACGTGCAACAGTGCTTTTATTAAAACAGTCAACAAAAACAGTCAAAGTGTTCAATTAAATAAAGTGCAGTGCTTCAAAGGTTCAATAAATAATCCAATAAAAAAAAAGCATGTGGAGGTTTAAAACAATAGAAAAAAACAATCCTTTTAAAACCAGAGGTTAAAACATCCAACAAGAACAATCTTTAAAATCCAACAACAAGCTCGGTGTTTCTTTTAACTTGTGACTCCCCTGCTCCTCCCTGTCCAGGCTTCACAACAGCCACTCTCTCTCTGCAGCTGCCCTTTTCCCTTCACTAACACGAGACTGGAGACATCCCGATCCCTGGCTTCGGTCTGGCACTCATCCCAGTCCCCGAGACTTGGTTTTCACCAACGGCCAGGTCGCTCACGCTGGGGACTCCACCACCAAGCCTCCCGACTTCCGCTGCCTTTCCGGCCTTCTGCGGCTCGTCGCCATCCCCTGGTCACTCCTGCTACCTGCACACTCAGCGGGAGCAACATCAACTGAAACGCCTGGGTGTAGGCCAAACACTCACCCGCTCTTCGTGGCTCTTCTCTCTCTCTCTCTCTCTCTCGCACCAACCTGCTTCCCAATAACCTCCGTCTTTCTTTTCATTTCCGATCTATCCTCCCAACCGACTAGCGTTTCTTTTATCTAGCGAGGGGCCATAGCATCTGTAGCACATTAGCCATGGGAACAATCAAGGATGTGGGCAGTTCGTCACCTGTGCACTCGGTGGGAAACGCCCACACCGCAGATCGCCCCATGGCTTGCTATGGCCCAATGCCCCCTCGCTAAACCGCCGCGAGAGCGGTGATTATTTATTTAAAAACTGGCCTTTGCTAAACGAGCTGTGGACCCGCTATACCACAGTTCCACAGAAGGCAGGCCCCTCTTCACCTACTGACTACAGACCAGTGGCACTTGTGTCTCACATCATGAAGACCTTTGAGTGGCTGGTCCTGGACTATATATGAGTGCTCTTGTGGTAGACCACCTGAACCCACTGCAGTTTGCTTTGAAGTGAAGGATACAATTAACTGCTCCACAAATTTTATTCTCATCTGGACAAAGCTGGCAGCACAATGAGCATGAAGTTTTTTGATTTCTCCAGTGTCTCCAATACCATCCAGCCATCCCTGTTTAATGTTAAATTCAGAGATATGGAGGTGGGTGAGCACCTGTGGTGTCCAGGATAATGGACTATCTGTCTGGAAGACCACAGTTTGTGAGACTCAAGGACTGTGAGAGCAAAACTGGAGCACCACAAGGAACAGGCCTGTCTGCTTTTCTCTGTACATCTCAGACTATAAATATAAGAGCAGGTCAAGTCGCTTGCAGACATTCTCAGATGATTCTGCACTCCTGGGGTGTGTCGACAAAGGGGATGAGACAGAGGAGAGGAGTCAGGTGGAGAACTTAGTGCAAAGAGAATTGTCTGCAGCTTAACATCAGCTAGACCAAGGAGCAGGTTATTGACTTTCACCACACCAAGGAGCCTCTATGTCTGGTCACTGTTCAGGGAGTGGATGTAGAGGTGGTCCATTCCTACCAGTTCTTCAGGGTCCACATTAATGACAGGTTGGTCTGGTCTCTGAGCACAGAGGAGCTATATGAGAAAAGGTAGAGCAGGCTCCTTTTCCTTAGAAGACTGTGTAGTTTTAATGTGCGTATTGACATCCTTCACGTCTTCTACAACTCTGTAATGGCCAATGTGGTGTGCTGGGCTGGTAACATCACTTCAAGAGAAGTGACATCAAACTAATTGAAAGGGTAGGCTCAGTGATGGAATGCACTTTGAACCCCCTGGAGGTCATAGTAAAGGAGAGATTTAAAACATAACAGAGCACCATTATGACTGATGCTGCACATCCTATCTCCAACACACCAACACTGAGGACTTTCAGACAATGGATCATTCAGCAGAAGTGTGTCAAGAAATGGGGGCTCCTTTATACCAACACCACTATGCCTGCATAAAGCCTCACTTGGACTGTCAAGTTAGATGTTTTCTTTCTTTTTAGTTATTCTGGTGTGTATTGAAGATGGGGTTTGTTTGTCATAACATAATAATATGTATGTATTTACTTATTGAACTTCTGTAAAAACACAAATTTCTCCCAGGGGCAAATTAAATTCATTTGTTTGTGCATTCTATCTTATCCTCCAGACTCTGTTCTAGACTGGTGAGCAGAAAGGGCTTTTGAAACCCCAAAAGGGAAATCTTTCCAAGGTAGATTCCTGGAGAACGTACAGGGTCAGGAATATTCCAAGAGGTTCCTGGGGTCCTCTGCTACAGCCTTGCCTACTGACCCCAGATGTTCCCCCAGGTGTAGCTCCCAATCCCCACATAAAATGCCAGGTCAACCCCAGGCTACCTGACTCTCAAAATGGGTTATCTGACATAATATGATGCGATAGAAAACTAAAGGAACTCTCTGCCACCACCTGTCTGCAAGGGGGACTGTAGGTTAAAACTAACCTCAGTTAGGACCTAACAAACTAGCTTGAGAATAGCGCACCCTGTTGGTGGTCCCATAGCCCCACCAGGACATCACACAGCCTGACTCCTGCCCTACATAACTTCATTTATACTGTAGCTGCAGCTCCTTCTGGTCCTTCCTTATATGGTGCACACCAGTAATGGACTTGTGATGTTCTCTTGCTACTCCTAAAAGGACTGCTCACTGATACCACACTAGAATGGTGACCATGTGGCTGTCAGCTCATACTGCTACTGAGTCAGCACTGATGTCATCCTCAGCTGATACAAGAGACAGCGCCATTACAATACATTGTCACGCTGATTACAGGATGACAAGGGGAATGGTAACAGCATCATTTTTTTTTTGTTCTTTATTTCGCCTTATACAATTTCTTGTATTAGGAATCTGTTAGTTTTTGCATACCCCTTGGGGTCAGAGCACAGGGTCAGCCATTGAACAGCGCCCCTGCAGCAATTACACGTTAAGGGTCTTGCTCAAGGGCCCAGAGTAGTAGGATCTCTTTTGGCAGTGACAGGGATTCGAACCAGCAACCTTCTGGATACCAGCACAGACCCTTAGTCTCAGAGCCACAACTCCACCCTGATCATGATGTTGCTTCAGCCCTCAGCATAACTCCTCCTCATCCTCATCCTGCCACCAGAGAATTAGTGAGAACACTACAGGAAGCCATCATCATTTTACCAAAACTAATAGCTGGGGTAAGGAGTTGCCATTGACCAAGGCTGCACATTTTTTAATAAACTCTCTTTTTGACAATCACTTTTAAATGGGGTTTCCCTGCTGGACCCTGATATCTCTGAAGTGATCTCTTTTGCACTTTTTCCAAAAATTAAAAATAACTCTACATATTATTTTTTAAATAATGCTTTATACACTTTGTATTATTATGTCAAAATATATGATGTTATATGAAGATGTTGACCTTGGATCTCGAAGAGCTGGAACGCCCTCCTGAATGTTCAAATCATGGCAAAGTTATCATTTACTAAAGAGAGTTAAGTGCCATTCAGCTTCCAGATGACTTCATTATTAGCTTACTTAATCTTCTATAAGAGGATTCAAGTGCTCTCTTCTGAAAGACTAACGTGTTCGGATTCCACAGGCAGTTTTGGGAGACGCTCAGAGCTTACAATCATTCTGAGTCAGGGGGAGCAGATGAAAACTGTAAATACTAAACGCCACCCCACCAGTCCAAATTCTTGAAGAAAAAATTTTAAAAAAAAAAGCCATGGCTTTGGCCCATTTAAGACATTGCATTCATTTTTACATCTGAACCCCAGTATTCTGAAATATACTAAAGTTCTGGATTTATAGTTGCCATTAAAGATCATTTATATTCCAATCTTTTCTATCTAAAGGTTTTTAGGTAGAATGCCCAGAGGGGACTGGGCAGTCTCATGGTCTGGAATCCCTACAGATTTTATTTTTTCTCCAGCCGTCTGGAGTTTTTTTTGTTTTTTCTGTCCCCCTGGCCATTGAACCTTACTCTTATTCGATGTTAATTAATGTTGATTTATTTTGTTTTCTGATTGTGTCTTTTATTTTCTATTTTTTATTATGTAAAGCACTTTGAGCTACTGTTTGTATGAAAATGTGCTATATAAATAAATGTTGTTGTTGTTGTTATCTGCTAAATACAAAGCAGGTTGATGGGGAACTGGAGCCCCTCCGAGGAGCATCAGGTGTGATTTAGGATGCCACTCTTGATGTCAGGATCATTACAGGACACAGTCACTCACAGCCATTCAGCTAACTTTCATATTTTTGGAATAGCAAGCCCAAAGAATAGAAGAAGCTCAATGGAGGGCCAGCGATTGAACCCAAGTCCCTGCCTCTCTGGTGTCATTTCTAAGTGCCAGTCACATTTCAAAACAAATGATAGTAACTGCCTGCAGTGGGTTGGCGCCCTGCCCGGGATTGGTTTCTGCTTTGTGCCCTATGTTGGTTGGGATTGGCTCCAGCAGAACCCCCGTGACCCTGTGTTCGGATTCAGTGGGTTGGAAAATGGATGGATGGATCGATGATAGTAACTGCACTCAATAAGTTGTGAACTTTTGCATTTCTGAAATAATATTATTTTTCTAGGTCTCCTTATAGACATGTAAAGTACTTAAATTTAATTTAATAAATGAGATGGTATTGCACAATGATTTTAAGTCAAATAGTTCTTTGAAGTGTTAAGAAGACTGGGTTTTGTTGTTATGCTTGAATTTTATTCAAATGGGAAAATCTAAACCATATTGTCAGGAAACAGTGTGTTATGGTACAGCTAGGGTTATGCCCTGGCTATCAAGATGATTTTTTTTAACCTAGCCACAGGGGATGCACAAACCAGTGTGTTTCTTCGAGCCGATCCCAAGCACAGATAAATGGGAAGGGTTACATCAGGAAGGGCATCCGGTGTAAAATTTTGCCAAATCAATATGCGGACAGCAATACAAATTTCCATACCGGATCAGTCGAGCCCCGGGTTAACAACGACCGTCTCCAGTACTGTTAGCCAACAGGGTGCTGGTGGAAATTGGGCTACTGTTGGCCGAAGAAGGAGAAGAGAAGAAGAGGGGGGAGACATGTCCGGAGGCAGGAAGAGATTAGGAAAGTAAAGAGAGTGAAACTGAGGGTAGGAACTTTGAATGTGGGCAGTATGACTGGTAAGGTGAGAGAGTTAGCAGATATGATGGAGAGGAGGAAGGTTGATATATTGTGTGTGCAAGAGACTAAATGGAAAGGGGGTACCAGCTGGATTGGAGGTGGATTCAAATTCTTATATCATGGTGTGGATGGAGGGAGAAATGGGGTAGGAGTTATTCTCAAGGAACAGTATGTCAAGAGTGCCATACAGAGCGATGATTATGAAGCTGGAAATTGGAGGTGTGATGATGAATGTTGTTAGTACATAAGCCCTGCAAGTTGGGCGTGCAATGGGTGAGAAAGAAGATTTTTGGAGTGAGTTGGATGAAGTAATGAACAGTGTGCCCAAGGGACAGAAAGTGGTGACTGGAGCGGATTTCAATGGACATGTTGGTGAAGGGAACAGTGGAGATGAAGAGGTGATGGGTAGGTATGGTGTCAAGGAGAGGAATGAAGAAGGTCAGAGGATAGTGGATTTTGCCAAAAGGAGGGACATGGCTGTGGTGAATACATATTTTAAGAAGAGGGAGGAACATAGGGTTACGTACAAGAGTGGAGGAAGATGCACACAGGTAGATTACATCCTATGCAGAAGAGTCAATCTGAAGAAGATTGAAGACTGCAAAATGGTGGCAGGGGAAAGTGTAGTTAAGAAGCATAGGATGGTGGTCTGTAGGGTGTCGTTGGAGGTCAAGAAGAGGAAGAGAGTGAGGGCAGAGCCAAGGATCAAATGGTGGAAGTTGAAAAAGGAAGACTGCAAGGTTGAATTTAGGGAGAAGGTGAGACAGGCACTGGGTGGTAGTGAAGAATTACCAGACAGCTGGGAAACTACAGCAGATGTAGTAAGGATGACAGGAAGAAGGGTGCTTGGCGTGACATCTGGAAAGAGGAAGGAGGAAAAGGAAACCTGGTGGTGGAATAGGGAAGTACAGAAGAGTATACAGAGGAAGAGGATGGCAAAGAAGAAGTGGGATAATCGGAGAGATGCAGAAAGTAGACAAGAGTAAATGTAGAAAAGGCGCATGATGAGTTTTATGAGAGACTGGACACTAAGGAGGGAGAAAAGGACCCGTACCAATTGGCTAGACAGAGGGACTGAGCTGGGAAAGATGTGCAACAAGTTAGGGTCATAAAGGACAAAGATGGAAACATACTCACAAGCGAGGAGAGTGCGTTGAGCAGATGGAAAGAGTACTTTGAGAGGCCGATGAATGAAGAGAATGAGAGAGAGAAGAGGTTGGATGATGTGGAGATAGTGAATCAGGAAGTGCAACAGATTAGCAAGGAGGAAGTAAGGATAGCTATGAAGAGGATGAAGAATGGAAAGGCCGTTGGTCCAGATGACATACCTATGGAAGCATGAAGGTGTTTAGTAAAGATGGCAGTGAAGTTTTTAACCAGATTGTTTAATGGAATCTGGGAAAGTGAGAGGATGCCTGAGGAGTGGAGAAGAAGTGTACTGGTGCCGATATTTAAGAATAAGGGGGATGTGCAGGACTGTAATAACTACAGGGGAATAAAATTGATGAGCCACAGCATGAAGTTATGGGAAAGAGTAGTGGAAGCTAGGTTAAGAAGTGAAGTGATGATTAGTGAGCAGCAGTATGGCCAAGAAAGAGCACCACAGATGCAATGTTTGCTCTGAGGATGTTGATGGAGAAGTTTAGAGAAGGCCAGAAGGAGTTGCATTGTATCTTTGTGGACCTGGAGAAAGCATATGATAGGGTGCCTCGAGAGGAGCTGTGGTATTGTATGAGGAAGTTGGGAGTGACAGAGAAGTGCGTAAGAGTTGTACAGGATATGTACGAGGGAAGTGTGACCGTGGTGAGGTCTGCGGTAGGAGTGATGGGTGCATTCAAGTTGCAGGTGGGATTACATCAGGGATCAGCCCTTTCTCATTTGCAATGGAGATGGACAAGTTGACAGATAAGATTAGACTGGAGTCCCTGTGGACTATGATGTTTGCTGATGACATTGTGATCTGTAGCGATAGTAGGGAGCAGGTTAGAGGAGTCCCTGGAGAGGTGGAGATATGCTCTAGAGGGGAGAGAAATGAAGGTCAGTAGGAACAAAACAGAATACATGTGTGTAAATGAGAGAGAGGTCAGTGGAATGGTGAGGATGCAAGGAGTAGAGTTGGTGAAGGTGGATGAGTTTAAATACTTGGGGATTGTGGAAGAGAGGTGAAAAAGAGAGTGCAGGCAGGGTGGAATGAGTGAAGAAGAGTGTCAGGAGTGATTTGTGATAGACGCGTATCAGCAAGATTGAAAGGGAAGGTCTACAGGATGGTAGTGAGACCAGCTGTTATATGGGTTGGAGACGGTGGCACTGACAAGAAAGCAGGAGACAGAGCTGGAGGTGGCAGAGTTAAAGATGCTAAGATTTGCATTGGGTGTGACGAGGATGGATAGGATTAGAAATGAGGACATTAGAGGGTCAGCTCAAGTTGGATGGTTGGGAGACAAAGTCAGAGAGGCGAGATTGCATTGGTTTGGACATGTGCAGGGGAGAGATGCTGAGTATATTGGGAGAAGGATGCTAAGGATGGAGCTGCCAGGGAAGAGGAAAAGAGGAAGGCCTAAGCGAAGGTTTATGGATGTGGTGAGAGGGAACATGCACGTGAAGGGTGTAACAGAACAAGATGCAGAGGACAGAAAGATATGGAAGAAGATAATCCACTGTGGCAACCCCTAACAGGAGCAGCTGAAAGAAGATCAAGATGATTTTTTATTTGTTTCATCACAAGGGGACTTCGCCCTCCTGCTCGTTTTGCTCACCAACCCCCCCAGTATGCACTACACACAAGCCACTTTGCATCTCTGCCCCTTGTCTATGTGGATTTCACTTTCACCAAACAAAAAATGTTTTAATTCTGCGGATACGCTTCTTCATTGGAAAGAAACAATACTTTTCCCTGATGGCAACACGAATTAGATGATCTACAAGTCTTTGACTTAAAGTTTAAATCCAAACAATATATTCAATCGCTTTTCACTGTTCTGTTATTTCACCAAGTAATAATTTCCATTTGTTTGCAATAACGCGATCTTTATTATAATTTTTTAGAGACTTTTGAATTTTAGTACTTTCATTATCTCTAACCTGCTCTGCATGTGTATTGCGCCAACGTTTTTGAATTCTTTACTTTGTCATCTACTCTTTGTCTTTTATTTCCAGCCCCGGGCATGGTTAAATCTCTTGGCACAAAGACTCATCTCGTGGGACGTGAAAGTGTCTCTCTGAAAAAGTCACGTCTCATCCCAGGCTAAAAAGTCTTGTCTTGTCCCTGGATTTTTTTATTATAATAGAGTGATTTGGTTATTATTGAAATATATAATTGTTGTGTTTATGTTATTGATTCTGTTTCTGTTTGATCTGTTTTGTATTTAATGCAATATTGTGTTGTTTATTAAATTTGCTATTATATATTATTTTATTTGTAATTTTTTGTTATCTGCCCTGTCCCCTGTATGCTGAGACTAAGGAGGCATGAGCACCAAATTATGCAGATGTGGTACCAGTAGTGACGAGTGAACCCCAAGGAGTTCGGCATAATCGTGGAAATGTTCGGGAACTTAATCAAACTCATGTGAAATGTTGTGAGGTCTATAGGGAAGGAGAAGCTGAACTAGTTTTTTAGTGGATTATAATTGGTCTTTAAAGTTTCCCTGGAGGCCAGGAAGTGTCTGCCAACTATGCTGGACCGATGTGAGCAGAGCTGTAAGGCAAACAACAAATGACAGACAGAATGATAACCACAAACAGAATACCATCATAGAATACAAACAGATGGCCATAAATTAGAAATAAGTAATATATATATATATACAGCAGAATCTTGATTATCTGTGCCACAGTTATCCAAGGTTGCAGAGACTTTCAAGGTGAACCTGTAAGTGTAATACTTTACTTTTCTTATATTTCATAAACGTTTTGCAATGTGTGCTGTACCAACGGCATAAATACTATAGTTTTAATGGTGACTGTACTGAGCATGCAGTCAAGAAGCTGGTGGATGTGGACGCGGCCCACTCACCCCTCCTCAACTGCAGCCCTCTGCTATTGTCAGTGTGTCGCCAGTGTTGCCCGTGTGCATTTGCTCTCTTGTTTCATTTGCTTTGGTTTCACGTGATTATACAACGATGAGGACTTCATACAAGATTTCTCATACCAATGGTCTAAAAGCCATCAAAACAGCACTTTTGTGTTTGATGCTGAGGTGATGGCGGAACATTGCAGCAAGGAAGTGAGGAACATTAAATCTACTATGGTATTAAAAAAGGCTTAAAAGTAATACCGTACCATATAAATTGTCAAAATCTTTTGTATCTTTTGAGTTTTCCATTGTCTGAAGTAGCATCAGTCCACATTAGATAGATACCTTGGATAACTGGGGTTCTACAGTATATTCTGTATATATATATATATATATATATATATATATATATATATATATATATATATATATATATATATATATATATATATATAGTGAGTTTTGTGGTAGACTTTTTGTGGGCATACAGAAGTTTATTTATTTGTTGTTGTTAACTCCATCGCCCCTGATTTCTAGTATTTTAAGTATGATACACAGATTATTCCCACACACAGCCTCAATCGACTGGCAACTCATTCTACCAAGGTCACCCAACCACAAGGAGCTGCCTGATCTGGCTCCTGTTTGTCTTTCTTGCCAAGTTTTGCTTAAAGCGTCATGGTAGTCTATATATTTGTGATTTAGATGAGGAACTCAGCAATCAATCATGGCCTAGAAGTAGAGCTGCAGCCCATCTGATTCAAGAGAAGCCACTTCATGGGTGGGTTAAGGTGGAAAGAGCACTTCCATTTAGACACAGGGACAGGCTGCAGCAGAGGTGCATCTACCATGAGGGGGTTCTTGGCGTACGTTCATGGTTAGCTTTATTGGCAGCTCTGAACCTGCCCAGTGGGACTGACTGAATGTGTCCTGTTGAAAAGCTGACACATCACCCAGGGTTAGTTCCTGCCTTGCCCTGATGCTGCTAGGATAGACCCCAGACCCCCACACTCTGCATTTGAACGTGGATAGATGTATTAGCAGAAAGACTAAACAAGGAAGGACACTCGTCATCAGCTGCTTTCCTGCATTAGGTCTAGGATATTACATTCATAGGTGAACAATGCAACCTTTTTGGCTATTGCTTAATTATATTGTCATCAAGAAAATGGATGTGCTAGTCACCAGGTCATTTCAAAGGCCAGCCTGAGTAAATCCACTATGTAAATATATTTGAAACATTTCATTTGAGTATTCCACGCACTGGAGTGTTATCAGATCTTTGGGCCTCATGCACGAACTGCACATTTCTGACAATGAATAATAAATGCAGCACAAGCTCAAAATTGAGCACATCATTATTCCAAAGATACCGAGATCTCACTGGCCATATCTTGCCCACTAGTCTTGTGCTATTTTACTGATGTCGTTCCATATCCGTTCTTCACTCATTTCCTTTAGAATTCTGCCCACGGCACCATGGAAGTTACCATTTCACAGTTTGCTGCCTGCGTGCTGCACCACAGCATTCACATTCACGGCTCTGAAAGGATATGCTTTCATAAGAGACTAGAGTTCATTTAAAAGCCGGCTCCTTTATAGTTTTCACCATAGTTAACTCTGTCGCCCCCAGCCCTAGCCTGCCGTAGTAATAAAGCAGTACTCAGATTTCTGTTTCTTTCAAAGATCGGTTCACAATATTATCCCCACTGGATCACTTCAGTCCTGACATTTGTGGATGGTAATCGTGCCCATTTTCTCTAATCCTATGCTGCCCCCTGGTGAATTGGAAACAAACATAGTTAGCATTAGAGCCTTGTTGGAGCCCATGTTCATCTTCTAACAGCCTGCAAGCAGGTGCTGGTTTTAGTAATCGCTGCCTTCAGGCCTTTATACAGTGTATATTGAAACTGTAAACTGTTGTACACTACTGTAAAATGTTAACCCTAACCTCGACTGAACTGTTACAACAGTGAGATTGTGGGAAAGCGGATATCTGTGGGTTTGGATTGTGGAATGTTTATGAAAGCTGGTGTCTGGATTCTTGCAATAACAGGTAGTAATTGAACATAATTTATATTATTCCTTTGTGTAATGTGCCATCGATGTCACTGACTCTCACCTTCATCAAAGTTGTTGCAGGCCAATGTGTGCCTGCTGATACAATGTCGCCAGGGTCTCATTCCTTGCTTTAGAGTCATTTTTTAAACATTATTTTGTAAGTTGTGTTTGTTTTTCATTTCTGTTCTATATACTGCTCGATTTGCTTAACTCTCAAAGACAGGAAATAGAATGCATTTTTAAATATTTGATATCTCTTCATGTACCCTCTACGTTCCTCCTAAGCCATTCTTCAGGATATCCTCGTGTGTCTCACTTCCTCTCTCAGTTGTGCTCCCATAAAGCCTGCTTCTCAGACTCTGTCATTTCGAGGTGCGTTGCTCACTGCCATTCTGCTTTTTGGCTGCAACCAATGGTAGGCAGGTTCCCACTGTGAAAACATAATTCATATTCTTGCCAGCACTTCCGATCTTTGAACGCGACTCTCAGTGTTCCTCCTATGCCTTTCCTTGATATCCTCGTGTACGTCAACCTCTCTTGCCCAGCACTTCCTCTCTCGATCACATTCCCATAAAGGCTGCTTCTCAGTCTCTGTCATTTCGAGGTGCATTGCTCACCTCCTTTCCGCTTTTTGACTACTCCCAATGGTAGATGGGTCCCCACCGTGAAAACATCATTTGTATTCTTTGCGACTCTCAGCGTTCCTCCTACACCATTCTTCTGCATCCTCATGGCACTTTCTCTCTGAATCGTGTTCTTGTAAAGCCTGCTTCTCACACTCTGTCATTTCGAGGTTATCTTTTAGAGTTCAATTTGTTTAATTTTGTAATTCAGAAATTACTTTTTTATGGGGTAAATACATAAATCAAACATTTCTTAGGGGTGTGGTGCATAGAAAAGGTTGGGAACCACTGCCTGCTTCTCAGTCTTTGTCATTTCGAGGTGCGTTGCTCACCTCCTGTCTGCTTTTCAACTACCACCAATGGTTGACAAGCTCCCATTAATTGCTGGGAAAACATCATTCTTGTTCTTGCAAATATTTCCAGTCCTTGAAGGCAAATAAGGGTGTCTTTAGTATTTTGTGACCCAATGTCGCTCGGTCAGTTCCATTCTTCCTACGTCTTTCTTTGGTATCCTTGTGTCTTAATCTCTTTTGCCCAGTGCTTCAGCTTTCATCCACATTCCCTTAAAGCTTGCTTCTCAGACGCTGTCATTTCGAGGACCCATGCTCAACTCCTGTTCTTTTTTTGACTGCCCCTAAAGGTAGATGGGCTCCCATTGCGTGCTGTGAAAAACTCATTTCCATTCTTGCAAATACTTTCCATCTTTGATGGTGACTCAGGTTGTGTCTCATTTGTATTTAGTGACACAATGTTGCTTGATAAGTTGCATTCCTTCTATGCCTTTCTTTACTCTCCTTGTGTGTCTCAAACCCTCTTGCCCGGTGCTTCCTCTTTCAATTGCATTCCCATAAAGCCGGCTTCTCAGACTGTGTCATTTCAAGGTGTCCTGCTCACCTCCTGTCATCATTTTGACTACCCCAATGGTAGACGAGCCCTCATTACCTGCTGTAAAAACTTCATTCGTATTCTTGCAAATACTTCCTGGTTTTGAAGGAAGCTCAAGTTGTGCCTTTTTATAATGACTCAATGTTGCTTGGTAAGTTTTGTTCATCCAATTCCTTTCGTTGGCATCCTTATATTTCTCAATCTCTTTTGTATGGCACTTTCTCTTTCAGCTGCTTTCCCATAAAGTCTGCTTCTCATACTTTGTCAGTTTGAGGCTCATTTGTCCGCTTTTTAACTACTATGGTAGATGGGACCCCATTACCCTCTGTGAAAACATGATTTGTATTCTTATGAATAATTCCCATCTTTGAAGGTGACCCAACATTGCACGGTATGTTGCTCTCCTCCTATGATTTTCCTCAGTATGCTTGTGTGTCTCAACTTCTCTTGCTTAGATCTTCCTCTCCTGATTGCATCATCATCCCTACAAACTGCCAAACTGACCAATCAGATTACTTGGATGTACCAGACATACACACACACAATGTTTTATTACATAGTAGATTGTATTACTACTTATACTTAAACGTATACTTTGTGCATGCAAGCATGTGCACACTCTGCCTGGCATGTGACTCACTTGAATTGGTCATCCGAGTGACTGTCTGACAAGTAAAAGAGAAAACTTTACAAAATATACAAGTTCAAGCAAAGGCTTGCAAGGAAAAATTGGAACAGTAAACTAATTTATACTTGAAGTTGTCCAGAACATTTTTCAATTTGAGGTAGGACAAGTTCACATATTAACCAATGCTTTTCAATTGGACATTTTGAAATTTTAAAACTTCATACAGCAGGATCTGTTTGAGATATCTTAATGAAAAATGAACTGTCTTGACAAATTTCCTTGAAGAATAATTTTAACAAAATTAATCCAAAGGAGGGCCGAGTTGTTTCATGTGGATAGACAGAAAAAAATGGCTATTGCAATAGGTGCTTTGTGCATTATATGTTAACACACCTATTGCATGAGTGCTTTGAAAGACCACACATGAAAAGTTCCAGCTTCTCTGGGTCTTCCTAACAAAAAAAAGATTTGTTGTCTATCTATAAGGTGAGATGGTTGGCTCAGGTGTCTACTCAAATGGTATCTCAAATTGACACACAGACATGGAGTTCGATCTTGACAAGACAGTAATCATCCTGAGATTTAAACCCAGTGCCCAACAGCTGCAAGTTAGTGGAGCTCATAGTAGTAATAATAATAATAATAATAATAATAGAAGAAGTAATAACAATTAAATTACATTTAATTTAAATTAAATTAAGATCCAGGCCTTTAATTACCTTTTAGGCACAGCCATCAACAGTGAGTCTGTCTGCAGAAAGAGTGTTGACCTTGTCGAGAGGTTTACTTACCTCGGCAGTGACATTCATGTCTCTGGTGACTCTTTCTATGAAGTCAGTAGACAAATTGGGAGAGCATGCTGGGTCATGAGGTAGCTGGAAAGGGGTGTGTGGCACTCTCAAAATCTTTGCAAAAGGACGAAGGTCCAAGTCTTAAGAGTCCTGATTGCGAGACATGGATGCTATCCAGTGACCTGAGATGAAGGCTGGACTCCTTTGGTACTGTGTATCATCAGAGAATCTTTGGGTACCCCTGGCCTGACTTTGTGTGTAATGAGCGGTTGCTCCCGAATGAGGCACATTACCTACATTGTGAGGGAGTGCCAGTTGCATCTCTACAGCCAAGTGGTGCGATTCCCTGTGGGTGATCCGGCTCACAGGACCATCACTGTTGAGGACCCGAGTGGCTGGACCAGGCTATGGGGATGACCACGTAACACCTGGCTGTGGCAGATAGATGGTCATTTCCAGAGGTTGGGACTGGACTGCATGTCTGCCTGGGGGGTTGCAAACCGGAATCCTGAGCTGTTTCGTCATGTGGTGAATGTGGCAACGCTTTGTTCTAGTGCATGATCCCCAACCTGACCTGACCTGAGTAATAATAATTGAGAAAACACAGCCCCCTTATGCAGAAGCATTCAGATAATCAAGTAATCTGTTTTTATGGTGTCCCAGTATTTACTCTCATGTTTCCTCCCTTGTACCCTACAACATACTAGACAATGCTCATTTATTTATGTTTTGTTTCAGGTGAAAAACCAAAGGTTTCTTAAGTTAGATTTGGTTACAACCATAATTCTCAAATAGCAGGCACAAGGACCAGAGGTGAGACACAGCTTCGGAGTATCAGTTATTGCTCATATTCTCAATTTACTGCTCCGTTGGCTTGTCTTTATTCTACTTGGAGGTGTACTTTGACTTTCATGCGCATTCACTGCTTTGTGTTATTCATTTTTTACCTATCAGATTGTGTTCTACATATAATAAGAGCCTCACTGGGCACTTCCTCTTAGGATCACCGACTCCATTAGAGTTCCCAGGGTGGTGCAGATTGTCAAACCAGCAACAGATAGATAATTTTTATTGATTTAGGGAATTTCTTTTGCTTCCAAGCTTCCACCCTAAACTGCCAGAAACATAAAAATAGCAGCTCAGACTAAAGCCATTTCTCAGGCAAAAGCTCAGTCGGCTGGCATTGTTCACCATCTCTTGAAGAGAATTCTGCCCATTCCGCACACAATTCAAAAGTATTGCAGATGAAGAGAATTCATATAGCATGAGGAATCTGTTACCATGGATAAAAACAACAGCAGGATAGCACTTGATCGAGGAAGTGTCTTATATATTTAAAGGAAGAGAATTACATACTAGAAAAATAGATAGCCCCGTTCATGATAATGAAGTTGGCCAGGGGTTAGAAGGGGGCAGTGAGCCCTGTAGGCATATTTGCTGCCCTGAATGTGAATTCTTCCAGAGCATCCAAGCACAGAGTAGCTGTGGAGGACTGGCAGGAGGGCAATAGCAAAAGACCAAGAAGTGGAACATAGGGCATCCCAGCTATTGCTAGAGGCAGATGCAGGCAGCCCAGAATCACCTCAAAAAAATAGATTTGACTAAGAACAGGCAGATCAAGTCCTTGTGTGGTCACCTGAATTTTGAAACCTCACACCTGACCCCTGAAGAGATCCTAAAGATTGCTAAAAATAGTTTCAAACTTTGCTTCTTGAGTCTAGGGTCAAAGAGTGAATTAGTTGTTGTGTGGAAAATGATAGGCCAATGTGTATTTTGCAGTTTACTATATTTTTGCATGCATAGCATTTAATTCCTATATATTTTTTGCATTCAAATACAAAATAATAAAGTGCGGACGGTGGACCAGAATCTCCTCGAAGCCGTCCGAAGTCGCTCTCCATGGCCTCTCCAAACTCCTCCCATGCCCGAGTTTTGCCTCAGCAACAACGAAGCGTTCCTTGGCCTGCGGTACCTATCAGCTGCCTCCAGAGACCCACAGGACAAAAAGTCCTATAGGACTCCTTCTTCAGCTTGCGGCATCCCTCACGCGGTGTCCACCAGCGGGTTGGGGATTGCCGCCCACGACACCGACCACCTTGCGGCCACAGCTCCGGTCAGCCGCCTCAACAATAGAGGCCGCGGAACATGGCCCATTGGACTCAATGTCCCCACCTCCCTCGGGGCGTGGTTGAAGTTCTGCGGAGGTGGGAGTTGAAGCTACTTCTGACAGGGGACTCTGCCAGCCGTTCCCAGCAGACCCTCACAACACGTTTGGGCCTACCAGGTCTGACCGCATCTTCCCCACCATGAAGCCAACTCACCACCAGGTGGTGATCAGTTGACAGCTCCGCCCCTCTCTTCACCCGAGTGTCCAAGACATATGGCCGCAAGTCCGGCCACCACGACCACAAAGTCGATCATCGACCTGAGGCCTAGGGTGTCCTGGTGCCAAGTGCACATATGAACGCCCTTATGCTTGAACATGGTGTTCGTTATGGACAATCCATGGCGAGCACAGAAGTCCAATAACAAAACACGCTGGGTTCAGATCGGGGGCCATTCCTCCCAATCACGCCCTTCCAGGTCTCACTGTCATTGCCCGTGAGCATTGAAGTCTCCCAGCAAAACGAGGGAATCCCAGAAGGTATGCCCTCTAGCAACCCCTCAGAGACTCCAAAAGGGTGGATACTCCAAACTGCTGTTGGCGATACGCACAAACAACAGTCAGGACCCTTCCCCACCCGAAGGCGGAGGAGGCCACCCTCTCGTCCACGGGGTAAACCCCAATGCACAGGCTCAGTGGGGGCAATAAGTATGCCCACACCTGCTCGGCCTCTCACGGGCAACTCCAGAGTGGTAGAGAGTCCAGCCCCTCTCAAGGAGATTGGTTCCAGAGTCCAAGCTGTGCGTCGAGGTGAGTCCGACTATATCTAGCGGAACCTCTCGACCTCGCGCACTAAGCTCAGGCTCCTTCCCTTCAGAGGTGACATTCCACGTCCCAAGAGCCAGTTTCTGTAGCGAGGATCAGACCGCCAAGGTCCCGCCGGCCACCACCCAACTCACACTGCACCCAACCTCCTTGGCCCCTCCCATAGGTGGTGAGCCCATGGGGAGGAGGACCCACGTTACCTCTTGGGCTGTGCCCGGCGAGCCCATGGGTGCAGGCCCGGCCACCAGGCGCTCGCCATCGAGCCCCACCTCCAGGCCTGGCTCCAGAGGGGGGCCCCGGTGACCAGCGTCCGGGCAAGGGAAAGCGTTGTCCAAAGTTTTTCTTCATTGGAGGTTTGTTGAACCGCTCTTTGTCTCATCCCTCACCTAGGACCAGTTTGCCTTGGGTGGCCCTACCAGGGGCATAAAGCCCCGGACAACATAGCTCCTAGGATCATTGGGACACGCAAACCCCTCCACCACGATAAGGTGACGGTTCAAGGAGGAGACAATTAAATTACATTTAATTTAAATTAAATTAAGATCCAGGCCTTTAATTACCTTTTAGGCACAGCCATCAAAAGTGAGTCTGTCTGCAGAAAGAGTGTTGACCTTGTCGAGAGGTTTACTTACCTCGGCAGTGACATTCATGTCTCTGGTGACTCTTTCTATGAAGTCAGTAGACAAATTGGGAGAGCATGCTGGGTCATGAGGTAGCTGGAAAGGGGTGTGTGGCACTCTCAAAATCTTTGCAAAAGGACGAAGGTCCAAGTCTTAAGAGTCCTGATTGCGAGACATGGATGCTATCCAGTGACCTGAGATGAAGGCTGGACTCCTTTGGTACTGTGTATCATCAGAGAATCTTTGGGTACCCCTGGCCTGACTTTGTGTGTAATGAGCGGTTGCTCCCGAATGAGGCACATTACCTACATTGTGAGGGAGTGCCAGTTGCATCTCTACAGCCAAGTGGTGCGATTCCCTGTGGGTGATCCGGCTCACAGGACCATCACTGTTGAGGACCCGAGTGGCTGGACCAGGCTATGGGGATGACCACGTAACACCTGGCTGTGGCAGATAGATGGTCATTTCCAGAGGTTGGGACTGGACTGCATGTCTGCCTGGGGGGTTGCAAACCGGAATCCTGAGCTGTTTCGTCATGTGGTGAATGTGGCAACGCTTTGTTCTAGTGCATGATCCCCAACCTGACCTGACCTGAGTAATAATAATTGAGAAAACACAGCCCCCTTATGCAGAAGCATTCAGATAATCAAGTAATCTGTTTTTATGGTGTCCCAGTATTTACTCTCATGTTTCCTCCCTTGTACCCTACAACATACTAGACAATGCTCATTTATTTATGTTTTGTTTCAGGTGAAAAACCAAAGGTTTCTTAAGTTAGATTTGGTTACAACCATAATTCTCAAATAGCAGGCACAAGGACCAGAGGTGAGACACAGCGCTTCGGAGTATCAGTTATTGCTCATATTCTCAATTTACTGCTCCGTTGGCTTGTCTTTATTCTACTTGGAGGTGTACTTTGACTTTCATGCGCATTCACTGCTTTGTGTTATTCATTTTTTACCTATCAGATTGTGTTCTACATATAATAAGAGCCTCACTGGGCACTTCCTCTTAGGATCACCGACTCCATTAGAGTTCCCAGGGTGGTGCAGATTGTCAAACCAGCAACAGATAGATAATTTTTATTGATTTAGGGAATTTCTTTTGCTTCCAAGCTTCCACCTAAACTGCCAGAAACATAAAATAGCAGCTCAGACTAAAGCCATTTCTCAGGCAAAAGCTCAGTCGGCTGGCATTGTTCACCATCTCTTGAAGAGAATTCTGCCCATTCCGCACACAATTCAAAAGTATTGCAGATGAAGAGAATTCATATAGCATGAGGAATCTGTTACCATGGATAAAAACAACAGCAGGATAGCACTTGATCGAGGAAGTGTCTTATATATTTAAAGGAAGAGAATTACATACTAGAAAAATAGATAGCCCCGTTCATGATAATGAAGTTGGCCAGGGGTTAGAAGGGGGCAGTGAGCCCTGTAGGCATATTTGCTGCCCTGAATGTGAATTCTTCCAGAGCATCCAAGCACAGAGTAGCTGTGGAGGACTGGCAGGAGGGCAATGCAAAAGACCAAGAAGTGGAACATAGGGCATCCCAGCTATTGCTAGAGGCAGATGCAGGCAGCCCAGAATCACCTCAAAAAAATAGATTTGACTAAGAACAGGCAGATCAAGTCCTTGTGTGGTCACCTGAATTTTGAAACCTCACACCTGACCCCTGAAGAGATCCTAAAGATTGCTAAAAATAGTTTCAAACTTTGCTTCTTGAGTCTAGGGTCAAAGAGTGAATTAGTTGTTGTGTGGAAAATGATAGGCCAATGTGTATTTTGCAGTTTACTATATTTTTGCATGCATAGCATTTAATTCCTATATATTTTTTTGCATTCAAATACAAAATAATAAAGTCATTATTTTTACCGCCTTGATTTTTGTGACTGCTTTGTCCCGCTTGTGACATCACACATAAATATGGCTGTGATGCAAAATGAAACTGAGTGATCATGCTTTCAGGTGGGTACAAAAATCCCCTCATGATTAGTGGTAGTTAGCTTCAAAATGAGTAAGCCCTAGTATCGACCTGACCCCTGAAGTGGTTTTGAACACTTCGATTCTTGATCTTTATCTTTCCCGTTTGTTTTAATTGCTCGGTTTCATGATATTTTTTTACTCTTGCCTTCCCTTTTTTTGTCTATGATTTCTCGTCTTCTCCTGGACAACAATAATCCTTGACACTTTCACCTAAAACGCACTTTGCATATGGACAAAAGGGCAAAATGCACACAAAAATGCCGGGGTATCTGTGGACCAGGCCTTAGACCTGAATCAAATACTTAAAGGTGATGCCATGACATTATATGTGACAATACCCTCAAATCTCTTGACCAGCAATGAACATCATTGCTAATAATATGGCTGTTGCAATTAAAATTAGCAAAGCAATACCAGTACTTGGGAGAAAAACAAGATACAAAATGACGCTGTAAAGACATCTATAAGATAACTTTAATAATGATCAAGCAAAAGTAATTCTAAATACACAAAAACAGATAAAGAAATAACAGAACAGGTTCTCAAACTTGAATTAAAGCAGACCTTTTTAGTAAATTCAAAATGACTGTGAAAATTGCCTTTGAATAAGAACAAGTTGAGACCAGAGTTACTGAAGAATTCAAGTGGAGGTCATCGGGGAGAAAAAAAAAACATATTTGTACTGTGGGCATGTGGGAAATACCATCACAGAGAGGAAGAGGGTCAAGGAAGGTTTTTAAAAAGAGAACTGAGAGAAAAGGCATAGCCAGCCAAATGGTCAAATCATGAGATCTACCAAAAGTTAACAAAACCAAAACAAGAAGAAAAAATTGAAATACAAAATTACAGGAAAGAGTCAAAACCAAAAAAACAACTTAGGTTGCATCGTACTGGTGGATCACAACCCCTGAGAACATGCCCCTAACAATCTGGGAGGTGTCCTAACAAGGAGATGACAAAAATGATGACAATCATAAATAGCCAAAATAGTGGTGAAAACAGTTCAAAATACATCACTGTTAATTAAAAATAAAAATTAATGCAAGATTTGCAGTCAAGGGCACATAAAACCCCAAACATGTGCAAGATATCCTAAAGCAATGAAGAAAATCATTCAAAAAATGGAATAATGAACCCATTTACAACAAATTACCCTGCTGTAGTAATTATGATTATAAGGGTTGTGCCTAAACCTTATTTTGGTTGCTTGTTTCTAGTTTTGGCCAAAAAGAACTGGATAAAGCTAAATGTAATAATTTCATAGAAAGTAAACTCATGCTGTGGTTGGCTCATTTTCTACATTGTATTTGTACTGGAAATACGAGAAAAGCTGAGATCCACAAATCATTAAAGGATAAGTGCGTAGCTGGTGAAACTGTTTTCCAAAGTTCAGAGTTTTCTATAAATTTTTTAAAAGAAATTCCCGCATTGATACTTTACAATGGAGGGGACGAAGCATCACTAGAAAATGAAAGCCTAAAACTTATCAAATACATCCTCTTAGAGTTTCAATAAAAGAAAACATGCATTCCATGTTTCTGATATATGATCGTAACAAAAGGGATCTGAAACGAATCATTTTATTGGATAATCCTGGTACTATTTCTCTCAAGGTAAAAATATGGTTTCTATTCACTAGTGTGAATTTGCACATAAATACAGAACTAAATCAAAACAACACTAACCATGTGGCATGATTTTGTGATTTTCTCTGATTTGAAGGAGGCCATTCATTGGACCGGTGAGAGATTATTTAAGAAGAATACAACTGTTGAGCTATCACGCACAGCTAATTTTCTTTAAAAATGGCTATATCTCATAATATTAGTGTTTATTGTTCAAAAACGACATGTATAGGCTATTTTACAGAGTGTGAGTATAATCACAAGACGTGGATAAAATACTCAACAACTGTTATGGCTTGAAAAATGGGCATATTCGGCAGGGTTAGGGATTTTTTTTTTTAGTTTATGAAAAATGCTCAATTTTGGAACACATTTTCACATGAGATTCAGCCATTTTAAAAGAAAACCAGCTCTGCATGATAGCTCAGCATTTGTAGTCTTCTACAATAACCTTTCCCCTCCCGTGGGAGTGGCTTCCTTCATATATAACATATTTGTGAAGAAATAATATTGACATGAAAAATACTGAGCTTATCCTTTAACAGTTAGCATTGACTACTCAGATTCTAACAGTGACTCACTTCTATGAGCCTTCATCTGAAATTTAAGAAAATGGCTACTGGCCCCAGGGGTGAAGTTTGATTGCCTTTAATACTGCCTTCTTTAATTGTTTTTGGCATATTGTCTATATTACATTAGACTTGTCAGTGTGTGTGTGTGTGGGCAGCAGAGGTGCTAATGCACAGGGACACCAAAGACTCCATCGCTAGCACCTAAGTGAAGGACTATCATCTAATCCAGGGCTGATTCCAGCCAGTGCAGCTGCTACCTCCCTAATTTCAGAATTGTAGAAAGGTATAAGATACAAGAATAACTGCAAAGTTCCACATTTATTTGCAACTGGGCTGACATAAATTGAAGCATTCCTGTGTGGGCAACTGTGTTATATTCACACCTCTAGTCTTGAGCTTCACTCTGTGGCAGCAGAATAAAAACGCTGAGCAGCTTCAGCTCTGTTTGGTTTATTGCAGGTCAGACAATTTCACCCTTGTAACGACACAATTATAAACAGCGTCAGAGCTTTTATTGGGTTTTCTCACATTTCCCATCCAGACCGTCTTTGTAATTACAACAGTCTAAGCTCATTTGCATACACAGGCTATACTCATAGCGGTAACATTTATGAAAATATTCACTTGTGATTACTCACAAAGCATGCGGTAGATCCATAAAAATGCAAGCCATACACTTGCAGGCAGCGTTTTGTCAGGGTAGTAACATGTTTAACTTGGAATGCAAATGGTCTTAACAGCCATACCAGATTGACACTGTGTAATGCTGCACTTATTAAAAAGTCACTGCTCTGACCTGTGTGTGCTCACGCCTCAGCTCCTGATGCACACACTAACTGCATGTAATGACACCCTCATTGTTTATTATCATCATAGCTTCTCTACGACGTTAGCGAACACGTTTACAAGTCACGGGAGGTTATGCTTAAGTCATATAGGGGGTTCAGAGAGTCCCTTCTTTCTGCACAATTTTCTGTTTTGGATATTTCATTTTAAATATATAAATTATCCATTTTTGCCCATCAATCTACACTCAATAACCGATCATAACAAAATTAAAAGATATTTCCAGAAAGATTGCAAATTTATTAAAAAACAGAAACTGAAATCTCTCATTCATATAAGCATTCAGTGCTTTATAGAAGCCCATTTGGCAGCAATTCCAGTTTTGAGTCATCTTGGATAAGTTTCAAACAGTGGATAAGGTATTGGGACAGCTTAGCTATTAGCTAAACAAATATGATTGATGGACTGAATGATCTTCTCTCATCGGTCAAATGTCCTATGTTCTTATGTACGAGCTTTCTTATGTATCTCAAGCTGCATTAGGTTTGATGGGAAGTGTCTGCCAATATCCAGCTTCAGGTCTCTCCACAAATGTTCTAGGAGGTTTAAATCTGGGCTTTGGCTAGGCCACTCTGGAACAGTTGGAGGCTTGTCCTAAAGCCACTCCATTATTGTCTTGGCTATTTATACAGTACAGTGTGAATCTGGCATGCTGATTTGAGGCCATTTACATTCCAAGTTAAACATGTTGTTTCTTTGCCGACATGTTGCCTGCAAGTGTATGGCTTGCATTTTTATGGATCTACCAAGTGCTTTGTGAGTAATCACAAGGTAAGTTGAACCTTTTTGGTTTAATCAAAGGGTGATTAAGAAGTGACATTCTTGAGGTTTTTTAAAATTATGAAAGGAATTAGTACAGTGGATCCAGGCAGTTAATTTAAATGAGTTTAACAAGAACTCAGAGACACAGTTGGAAACTTATTAAGGATGAATGTCTCGTAAACGTTAACAACTTTTTCTTCACATGGAGAACTATAGACACATGAAATAAATTGCCAAGTAGTGTGGTAGACAGTAGGACTTTAGGGACCATCAGATCCTGACTTGATGCTATTTGGAGATAGTAGATAGACAGGATTGGTGAGCTTCACTGAGGTAAATGACTTGTTCTCTTCAAAGATTTTGTAATGTTCTAATTAGACTTGACTTTTTCAAAAAACTTTCGGGTGCAAAATTAAAAAATAAGCCTTTTTTTTGACTGGCCCTAATTAATGCTTCAAAATTAATCCATATTTCAAAAATCTATCCTGATCCCAAGAGACACAAATACGAATGAGCTTTCATTCTTCAGGCATTGTCTGTATTAAGCACCTGCTTATCTTTAAAAAGAGAGACAGTATGGTAAGGCTTACATGTTAAGCTGTAATGACCCACAACCATTCCGACATTCAATAACCTGCTCTAATACTGATATTTTGAGAAAACAGATTGAAACAATTTGTTGAAATTGTAAGAGCCTACTGTGCTGACTTCAAAAAATAAGTGAGTCATAAACACGACTTCACAAAGACTCAGATATCAGGAAGAAGTTAAGAAATCATATGCAGAACACGTTCCTTAAATAAACAAATATCAAAGAATTTCTGAAAAAGTATGTCAAACACACTGAGTAAATATACAGACACTGAAGAAATGGAGAGAGTGCATGTAGAAGACGCTGGGAGATACTGTAATAGGATAGGGTTAGGGTTTGGGGGAAAAGAAAAAACAGGAGAAATAGAAAAAAGGTTTGAAGCTTCAAAGGAGGGACCCAGTTAATAACTAAAGGAATAAGGTGTGTTAGGACTATGCCGACATTGTCAGTGAAGGTATAAGGTGTGGTAGGACAACACCAACATTTCCACTGATGTTATAAGGTATGTTAGGACCACATGTTGATGAAGCTGCACAAGGACAATTCCACCATTTCTATTGAAGTTAAAGGAGTGCTAGGACTATGCCAACTTTATCTGTGAAGGTATAAGGTGGGGTAGGACCAAACCCACCATGTCAGTATAGGGAGAAGGTGCTAGGACAATGCCAACATTTCCAGTGATGTTATAAGGTACACTAGGACCACACCAATGTTGTCTGTGAAGGTATAAGGTGAGCTAGGACAGTGATGTTGTCAGTGAAGTTATAAGGTATGTTAGGACCACATGTTGGTGAAGCTGCTCAAAGACATTGCCACCATTGCCATTGAAGTTAAATGAGTGCTAGGACTATGCCAACTATATCTGTGAAGGTAGAAGGTGGGGTAGGACCAAACCAACCATGTCAGTATAGGGAGAAGGTGCTAGGACAATGGCAACATTTCCAGTGATGTTATAAGGTACACTAGGACAGTAACGTTGCCAGTGAAGTTATAAGGTATGATAGGACCACATGTTGCTGAAGGTATAAGGTGCACAAAGACAATGCCAACATTGCCTGTGAAGTTAGAGGAGTGCTAGGACTACACTGATGTTATCTGTGAAGGTATTAGGTGTGCTAGGACCACACCGCCCTTGTCAGTAAAGGGATAAGGTGTGCTAAGACAGTAACGCTGTCAGTGAAATTATAAAATGTGATAGGACTACGTTAACGTTACCTATGAAGGTGTGTTAGGACCATTTTGATGTTGTCCATGAAGGTATAAGGTGTGCAAGGACAACACCAAAACTTTCAGTGAAGTTATAAGGTACACAAGACCACACCAATGTTGTCAGTAAAGGTATAAGGTGTGGGATGACAACGTCCCCATTGCCTGTGAAATTATAAGGTGTGTTAGACCTACACTGACTTTATCTGTTGTAATAAGATGACAAAACAATGTCAGTATTTTACGGCACCTTGCTGCCAACCCTGCACAATGAAAAGATCTTAAAATTTAAAAAAATCATGTGTAAAGTGCTAAACAAGTGTTCCTCTGACTTTCATCCTCTCAGGATGATAGACCAAGATGGTGGCTCTTCCAGCTATGAGGAAGAGGCGGGTCCAGGTGACATCAAAGATGGAAACCTGTCAGTTTTCCTTTCTGCAGAGTTCATTATTACACAGCGCCGTCTCCTGTCTTGGTGGGGTATTACCATCACCCAAGCCTTTAGATTGTCTCCCATGCACATGTGAGTGACACCGTGAAGGTATAAGGTGCACTTAGACAACACTGCTGTTGTTTGTGGATGTAAAGTGCATTAGGGTAATGCTAACATTGCCACTGCAGTTATAAGGCATGCTAGGAACACTCCGACATTGCCTATGAGGGTATAAGGCATACTAGGACCACACTGACGTTGGCAAAGGTATAAGGTGCACTAGGACAATGGCAACATTGCCTGTGAAGTTATAAGGTGTGCTAGGACAAGGACAACGTTGCCTGTTAAAGATATTAGGTGTGCTAGGACAATGCCAAAATTGCCTGGGAAGGTGTAAGGTGCATTAGAACAGTGGTGACAAACATCATCTAAAACTCTGACATTGGGAAGAATTTAGGACATCACATACAGGATGCACTTTATAAAAAAATGGATACAGCTGAAGTTGTGACTTTTACGATCAGATAAAGAGTATAATGTAATGGACAATAACTTTTGAAAATTATGGACCAGAAAATTAAGCTAGTGGAATTAAACAGAGAACTGGTCAGTAAACAACTCAAGTTCTAATACTGGAAAATCAAAATGCACCAATGCTAAATCCCAAAACACAATTTAAAAAAAAAACTAAACTTGAAGGTCAAAATTAACCTACAAAGCTCTCTCAGCCTTATCAACCTTTCCCAAAATAAACTAGCCCTATCTCAGTGTTTGATTCTTTTAAATATTCAAAAACATGGACACTTACTAACCTGCAAAATCACCTAAAGGCTCTCAATGTCAATGTAAAAAAGAGCAGTGCCACCATTAGCCACACATCCAATAGCAAGAATCACAGCTAATGCTAAGAACACCCAGAAGAATATAAGTGAAAAATTGTCTACATGACTACATCACCAAGAAGGTAATAGAAAAATATGGTATATATTCGTGTATAAGTCAGGTCTTGAAACCCAAAAAATCGATCATAAAATCAGACCCTGACTTATATGCATGTTCAAAAATGCAACACTTACATTTTTTTCACATCTTCTTGCTTCCTCCTATCTTGCACCAGTTTCTCAGACACATTGAATTTTGTTGCAGCAGTGCAGTCACCAATTTCTTTTGCCACTTCAACGACTTTTAATTTAAAAGCAGCTTCATATTTTCTTCTGATCGAATGCTCCATTGTAGATAAAGTATGCTGTTACGATAAAGGTGTATAAGGGTGTGAGATACAAAAAACACAAAACAATGCCAACGTCACTTCGGAATAGTTTGGGTATTACTGTGTGGTCACGTAGGCAGAAAACATAGTAAAAAAATGACTGTGTGCTCCGTGGTTACTCTCTCAGGTGGGTGTTAGCATATCATAATCTCTGGGACCAATAGCGTGAGTTTTCTGCTTTCGACTTATACATCCGACATTATAAAATACCGAAAATTATACTGTAAAATCAAACCCCAACTTATATGTGGGAGAACTTAAGCTCGATTATATATGGTAGTAACAATAAAATAAAAGTGTACAATAAATAGGTATTTAGAAGTTTATGGTGACACCATATTCTCATCGTCTAAGCAATGTGCAGAAGTGATTATAAAGGTAAATGAAATGTTAGCATCGTCATAAAAGCTGTTAAAAATAAATCTAGGGACTTATGCTTTGACTATGTAATGCACTAGTGACCCCTCACTTGTAGCTTTGGTCGCCAGAATGCACAAAATACAAAGCAGCACTTGTGGTTGTGCAGAAGTGAGCAACTAAGAAGATCCCAGGATTTAAGGACATGTCCTACTCTGACAGACTGAGGGAAATAAATAGTGAATTGAATACCTGAGCACACAAGTGGAAATTAAGAAATGTATTTAAGATTGAAGCCAGGAAGCACTTCTTTACACAAAGACTTGTGGGAATCTGGAAGAAACTACCAAGACTGAGTATTTGGGATGAGATAGTGCAACATATTAGCTGTTGGCTAAAGAATTGAGCTTGATAAACTGAATTGTCTCCTCTCATTTGTTAAACGTCTTACATAAACCAAATTTGGCAAAGTGTGTGGACCTGAACTTCTCATGAGTTGGCACAGTTTTTAAATCAATGGCGCTGCATAACAGTGTGGTTGGGAGAGCTAGGGTTAGCGTTTGGGTTAGGGACACACTTCTTAAAGATATGGAGAAGGGAGAAGGGTGCACACACTCTGTACTTTCTAAAACAAATGGAAATCACAGAAGCTAAGACAGTGCCCACAGAGTGTGATGTGTGAATTGTAAATTAACATCAGGGAAATTGGGACTTTGCTGAAAGAGGCACTGGGTGAATTAAGGTATTGTGGAGAAGTTAAGGGAGAGTATGAAGGATGAAGATCCTAAATATGCAGATGTCAAAGGCATTTGTTAAAAATAAACTGTCATGAGTCACATAGTTTAATATTTGATTTGTGGAGCACCTTTCTCAACTTTTGAAGTCTCATGATGAGTTTTTTGAGGAACAGATTCATACTCTGGCATCTATTTGTAATCGGAACTTTATGTTCAATTATTATGAACTCGATGTGTTACATATCTAAGTAATCAATGTAGACCTCAGCGTTGACATTTACAGTGCACCATCTATTGAAACGCATTTTATAATGCATGCAGTAATAATGTACAACATTTGTCACTCCAACAGACAGAGTATCATAAACATGTGTAGTAATAAAATGCATTATGTGTTCAGTTATTAAAAATGTTTTGTTATCATTTTCATGCTCTACTGTATACCCCCGGCATCTCTGTAAACTTTGCCATATCAGCATCTGAGTTTTGTGGATAACTAAATAAAAAACCCTTTGTGCCCGTGAGTAGTTGTGCTGTTTTGCTTTCCTGATGTTTGCCTTCTGCTTCTTACTTTTGATCAGATGAAAGACAGACATTGATTCTTGGTTTGCTTAACAGATCTTCTCCTGGTTACTTCCATTCACCTGGCTTGCTGTTCCTAGTGTAAGACATAACATAAGCACATTATTAATGAATTCAGCTCAGCGTCTTCCGAATTCCTCCACTGTCACAAAAGTAGAGTCACAGTTATTTCTCCCCACACTCGGGATCAATCCACACAAACTCTGATATTAATTTGATTCACAGTCAATCAAGCCATTAAATCATTCTGCTCGATGGAGTCAAAGTGTGGTTTTACAGCAGAACCTCATCAAATAAGTAATGTAATATATCATCGTCGATGATGTCTTATTGCACCTCCAAGGCATGCTACTTAGAAATAGAAATACTGTTTGGTCATATATTTTACTGTATAGAATATTGTTCTCTAGAGATTCTGCCCTCAGAATATAACTGAGTGTTCCTCTCTTACAGCAGGACTCAGAGGAAAAGAACAAGATCAGCTCTTTAAAGCAAGAGACCAGAATAACATCTGCCAATGAAGAAATTCACTATAAAGGTGAATCCAGGCTATTTCCCATTAAAATAAACAAATATATTCATAAAAGAACTATTTGTGTTAAAAAATCTGTAACACAAAAATAGCAAAAACACGTGCAGGCCATAAAATAAACAAAAAGGCCAACAACAACAACATCTATTTATATAGCACATTTTCATACAAACAGTAGCTCAAAGTAGGCCTCACTCAAGACAGCCGAATCCCAAGCTCCTGTGGCAGGCTTTCAGGCCTGCACAGCACCCAAAATGGGGCACTGGCGTTAAAAGTGCAAAACATACTTTTAAATGTCCAAAATACTCAAACAAATGTCCTTTAAGGGAGAGGGTGACAGTAAATCTCTTGCCTTTCAGGACATCACAACACAAAGTTCTGTTCTATTTACAGAATTTATTAAATCTTTAGAGGCTTCTTTTTTTTTTTTTTTTTTTTTTTGCTTCGTCAAACTCCTTTTTATTACCCAGATTCTTTCAACAGCTGCCAGCCTTTGACGTCATACTATACAATGCAATACAATTTCTGGTATAGCCCAGAATCACACAAGAAGTGCTGCAATGGGCTTTAACAGGCCCTGCCTCTTGACAGCCTCCCAAACCTTGACTCTCTAAGAACACAAGGAAAAACTCTCAAAAAAAAACATTAGTAGGGGAAAAATGGAAGAAACCTTGGGAAAGGTAGTTTAAAGAGAGACCCCTTTCCAGGTAGGCTGGGCATGCAGTGGGTATCAAAAAGAAGGGGGTCAATACAATACAGTACAATACACAGAACAGAACAAATCCTCAATACAGAATAAAAATAAAAATTTTAGAAGTACGGAGCAGAATTTAACAGTAGATGATATCACATAATATGATTTGGATTTGTTTAGAGTCCTAGAGACCTCATCCATCAAGCTGCCTCCCCCAATTGGCCATTCCACAGCTGAAATAGCGCTGGGCCAGCCAATCTGATGAAAGGATCCCTTCTACCCAATGATTCCTGCAATCCTCTATCAAAACTGCAATAAAAATGAATGGTGATTCATCTTTATCTCATGGTGCTTCTTCTTAGCGTTTAGCCTTCAATTCACCTTGAAAGTGTAAAAGAAAAGTGAAATAACAACAAAATAACAGAAAATATAGCTAATATGGGTTTACCAATGAAAGCAACCAGAAAAGAAACCAAGCAAGAGGTGTTCCAGAGGCATCCTTGTTAGATACATTTCTTCAAAACTTGCTGAAGTCTATCAATGAAGGGAACTAGGGATCAGTCAGTGTGACAAAAAAATGTGTTTGATTTTTAATTTTGAAATTAAACAATAATACAAAAATGACATAACAAGAAACATGTGAAAAATAATAGTTAAAAAATAATAGAAGCAATAATAAGACAAGGCTGCAATGTAACACCGTGAGATGTTCTCTATAATCTTTTCATTCCCTACCTGTATTTCTAGCCTGTTATTTATCTTTCACAGTTGGATTTGCTTTCACCTGTTTTCCACTTCATCACCTCCGCACCTCCAGTCTCTTTATCTTTCTATACCATAATTAGCCGGTCAACCGAAAGCCATTGGTAATCGGAGAGCGGAGGAGCTCCCCTCTCTCATTCCACTCTTTACAGCAGATTGTCAACTCGTGGCATTGCTTTGCATTTTTAAATCCAATTTCTAAACATCACCCACAATTGAGCTTTTGTCCTGCCGCCCTTGGACATTGTGGGGTGTGCAGCTCCATCAAGCACGGCACGTTTTGTTCAAGGGCAACTAATGGAGAGAAAGACTCACTGGGTAAGTAGCGCGAATGTATCATAGGAATGGCATTGTTAGTGGGATTTATGAAAAATACAAACTTTAATGAAGAGCTAAAATCCAAACTAATAAGGCAGCTGACACAATCATTCTTAACCCTCTGACTTTCTTCTGTTTCTCTTACCCGTTTGTTGAAAAAACATCCTGCAGGTATTGTAGCCTCTGTTAGTTATATTCTAGCTCAAGGATTTTCTTATTATTCTTTGAGAGAATGGCTGACAATTTTTGTCCTTGGCTTGCATAATCAAAACAAGCATCCAGCATCTATTTGTAGTTGAGATATTCTTCCAAGTGCCACACTTTCTAAAGGAAAGAACATTTTGCCTTGCCTTGTCCTTAAGTGACACCCCGTGTTGTCACTGGGCAGCCATAACTTCCAATTTCACTCAGAAGAAAAAAGGAAATAAATAAAGTATTTCACTTGAGATGTGGAGTGAAACACAAAGTTACCTCAAATACCAAGTTGCGCAATGTCACTTCCAGATGAATCTCATGTTAAAAAATGTACTGTCAAAAGTTAGAAAATTAAAGGAAAGTCAAGACATTCTTTAGAAATCCGGGAGCATTATGTAATTGTTAGTTCTCCATAAAGTGTAAAGACGAAGGTATAGTGAGGTTGTATTTGTATGAGGATTTGAAAGGTTTTACCCAATTAGATACCGAATGATGGTTTTAAAAAGATGATGACTTGAGAAAGAGGCACACCCCTCATTATATCATGACGGTGCCTTCTGTGATCCTGGGAAATGTGAACTCACTACCAAATAAGATCGACGAACTGGCTGCGCTGGTGAAAAATGTCAGGACCTACAGAGAATGCAGTTTGCTGTGTTTCAGTGAAACGTGGCTAACAACTAACATCCCAGATGCTAACGTGGAGCTACCCGGGTTTAGCACAGTTAGAGTGGACAGAGATGCAGGTACCTGCGGGAAGCAGAAAGGAGGAGGAGTCGCTCTCTATGTCAATACAAGATGGTGCAACTCTGGACATGTAGACGTTAAAATCTCCACTTGCTGCAGGGACATCGAACTGTTGGCTGTAAGTCTGCGTCCCTATTACTTGCTCAGAGAGTTTGGAAACGTCATTGTTGTTATTGTTTACATCCCTCCTCTGGCGGACATGGAGATAACGGGTGACATCATCCACACTGCTGTTGCTAAACTACAAACAGAGAACCCGAGGTGCTTGTGCTAATCGCTGGAGACTTTAACCATGTGACGCTGGACAAAACATTACCTGCCTTCACCCAGTATGTGGATTGTAACACCCGGGGAAATAGGACTATCGACCTACTGTATGCAAACGTTAAAGACGCATACAGCGCCATCCCTCTGCCTGCGCTTGGGAAAGCAGATCATAACCTGGTGCTGCTTCAGCCTCACTGCAAACCAAGAGTGAGGGAGCTACCTACAACCACACACTCATTCAGGAAGTGGTCCCCTGAGGCAGAGCAGGCTCTGAGAGACTGCTTTGGAACTATGGACTGGGATATCCTGCAGGGATCACATAGTGAGAACATTGAGGAGGTTGTTGACTGCACTACTGACTACATCAACTTCTGTATGGACATTGTAGTTCCAGTAAGAACAGTACGCTGCTATGCTAACAACAATCCATGGATTACAAGTGACATCAAGGGCCTTTTGAATCTGAAGAAAAGGGCTTTTAAATGTGGTGATCAGCATGAGCTCAAGTGCATGCAGAAGGAACTCCGAGACCAGCTCAGGGCGGCGAAGGAGCAGTACAGGAGAAAGCTGGAGCAGAAGTTGCAGAATAACAGCATGAAGGAAGTGTGGGATGGGTTGAAGATCATCACTGGCTGCAGCTCGAAGCGGGTGCCACCATCAAGACAGATGTGGAGAGAGCAAACCAGATGAACAACTTCTTTAACAGGTTTGACCATCCTAACCCACTCTCACCTCGGAGTACTGCAGCCTCTACCCATCCTTCTGGTGATACCAGCATAGGAGAGACATCCCTACCCACAATTACAGCAGCACAGGTGAGCAGAGAGCTGAGGAGACTTCGTGCCAGCAAAGCAGTGGGTCCAGATGGAGTATCGCCACTACTGCAGAAGGCCTGTGCATTGGAGCTTGGGAGTCCTCTACAGCACATCTTCAGCCTGAGCCTGGAACAGGGGAAAGTCCTGAGGCTTTGGAAAACAACTTGCATCACGCCAGTCCCAAAGGTATCACGTCCTAGTGAGCTGAACGACTTCCGACCTGTTGCTCTGACGTCACATTTGATGAAGACCATGGAGTGGCTGCTGCTTCACCACCTGAGGCCACAGGTCTGCTACGCCCTCGACCCTCTGCAATTTGCATACCAGGAGAAGGTGGGAGCAGAAGATGCCATCATCTATATGCTACACCGATCCCTCTCCCACTTGGACAGAGGCAGTGGTGCTGTAAGAATTATGTTTCTGGAGTTAAATACCTGGGAGTACAGCTGGATGATAAATTGGACTGGACTGCCAATACTGATGCTCTATGCAAGAGAGGACAGATCCGACTATACTTCCTTAGAAGGCTGGAGATGTTCTATCAGATGGTTGTGGCGAGCACCCTCTTCTACACGGTGGTGTGCTGGGGAGGCAGCATAAAGAAGAAGGACGCCTCACGCCTGGACAAAATGGTGAGGAAGGCAGGCTCTATTGTAGGCATGGAGCTGGGGAATTTGACATCTGTGGCAGAGCGACGGGCTGAGCAAACTCCTGTCAATCATGGCGAATCCACTGCATCCACTGAACAGGATCATCTAAAGACAGAGGAGCAGCTTAAGCGACAGACTGCTGTCACCATCCTGCTCCACTGACAAACTGAGGAGATCGTTCCTCCCCACACTATGTGACTCTTCAATTCCACCCTGGGGGGGTTAAACGTTAACATTATACAAAATTATTGTCTTTTTTATCTCCATTTTTATAACTCTTTCATTTAATATTGTTTTTTATCAGTATGCTGCTGCTGGAGTATGTGAATTTCCACTTGGGATTAATAAAGTATCTATCTATCTATCTATCATGCCTTTCCTATCTTATCTATCTATTTATAGTTTAATTTGGACCAGTCAGTGTTCTTGTGTCTGCTCTGTGATGGGCTGTTGGCTCGTACAGAGCTGGATCCCACCTTATTTCTGTTGACGCCAGCTTCATGCAGCTCTGAACACAACAAAGTAGGTACAGATGGATGGATGAGGAGGAAAATTACCTTTTGATGACAGAGCTGCAAATTACTTTCATATGACCATACTGCTTTGGCAGAACACCAGGTAAAACAACTGCTAAAGGGCAACTGTCTGAGAATCAATAATCCTGTAAAGCATAAATGAATAAGTGTATAACTATTTGTATAACAATGAGTCACTGTCTCAGAGCTCAAATCATGCTGGAAGCAGAGATTTGATGAACGCTGCAAATTAGACAAGTGGCTCTGATCAGTATGGCTGTTTAACATACCGTAGCCACATAGGGAAGGATCCACTGCACCGGTGTCTAGCAGGCAATCTGAAAATTAAATAAACTCCTGCTTTGGCCAATGTCATTAAACATATTAAAATACCTCCTTTGTGGCCCCTTGTGGGTATATGAGAGTCATGGATTGCGCTAAAATGGATAGTGCCTGCTTGGAAGACATTTGTCTGTCATAGTGGCCTGGCAGAAAACAGAAATAGTTGCACTATATAAGTCTTCTAAATATCTCAGCGTTCTATATTGAGTTGTGATGGTCACGGTATTCTTCCTAAATAAGTTTGCATTTGCCTTAAAAATTACAGGAAGACTGTCGAAGAGTTCAGGAACTGAAGGGATGTGTCAAACCTGTTCAATTTATGTGGAAACATCAATAATGAGAAAGGTGTCTTACAAAGCAAACAACATGGAGTATGGATTCAGAGTAAGAGTGTCAGTCTACTGAAATGAAAGACGATACATCACAGACAAGGGTGGGCACTACAACATTGCACTTTGTATCCCAATGGCATTATTCTCACTTTGAGGGGTGAACTTATCACAATTATATGAGTAGCATTTAACACATTTTGGTTGTCAAAAAGAGGATAATAATAAAATAATTGTTTACAGTTATTTACATTTTTGTTCTCATTATTAAATCACTTTTTATAGTGAGCCACTTCAATCACCACTGATGTATAGCACCCACCCGAACAATGTGATAGCAGCCATTTTGTGCCAATATGCTCACCTCACATGTGAAAGATAGTGAGCCAATTAGAGACAGGGGTTAATTGGGGGCCAGAATGACAAGGCTGAGGTGAGCAATTTATCCAGGACAGGATACACCTTAGTCTTTGTGAAGCTCTTTAATGACCACAGCGAGTCAGGACCTCAGTTTTACATCTAATTCAAAGGACAACAACATTTTTCCAGCACAGTGTCCCCATCACTGCACTGGGGCGTTTGGATCCACACACAGACCACATGGTTTGCATCCCCTGCTGGCCTCACCAACACCTCCTCCAGCAGGAACCCAAGTTTTTCCTAGATGGTCTCCTATCCAAGTAGTGGCTAACCCAGAAAATGCTTAGCTTCAGGTGGATGACTCGTTCTGAAGTGGAGGTGGTGTTGCTGCTGTAGATGCAACAGTCTCTTGGCAGTCTTCCTTAATTTACCGAAGATGCAACTGGTGTTCCATATAATGGACCTCAGCTTCTGTGGCTGCTCTATATGGTCTTCCTTGTTCTTGTCCACCCTTGACCTGTCCAGTCTTGCTATCATTCCTTCCTCACAATGCTCACCAGAGGTCAGTAGCAACTTGTTCTGCCACATGAAGTTAAACCATTGACTGCAAACCCAGGCCAATGGGCCTTAGCAGATGGAGAAGCCACAGAGGAAGCAGTTCTTTAGCTTTCTTCATTCCATTTCTGATGCTGCAAACGATATTCCAGACTCTACATCTCAGCTTCAAAATCCTCCACCAACTCTCTAGAGAAGACTAGCAAGTCCATTTTGGGTCTGTATGCTTGAAATGAGAGCTTTGGAAAAGAAGCCAGTTGAGGTAATTTATATGGGCAGCGAACCTAACCTCACTTAGTTATGTGGTGCCATAGTTTTCCAGAAAAGTACATGGGGTGGCCTGGTAGGCTCCGCAACTATTTCTTGGGATCCTTTTGAGTTATTTGGACCTCAATAGCATCCATTGCACCACTTCATTGATGGTAATTGAGCAACCTCCAGAACTGCACTCTGTAGCAATCATTGCCACCTTTTGACTACAGCTGCACAAAGATGGCTGTGCCCCGAGAGAAACAAACTGGCAATGAAAACAATACAAGAAACAATTCACCTTAATAAAAGGGCATGTGTCTGTGCTTCAGTGTAGCAATCCGGTATCAATGTCTGTGTTATTCCAACAGATGGTGCTTTCACGAAACCCATACTAAATGGCACATAACAGAGACATCTGCATTGTATTTGTCATTCCATCATATGGTGCATCACAAACATTAACACTGCTTTTACAGATCCCATAACAAATAAAATTTAACATAGGCATATGCATTGCAGTTGTCATTCCAACAGATGGAGCATCAAAAACATTAATACTGTTTTCATGAATCCCATACTCGATGGTATAAACCAGAGATATATGCATTGCATTTGTCATTCCAACAGATCGTAAAACATAAACATTAACACAACTTTTACAAATCTAATGCAAAATGGCATACAACAGAAACATGTGCATTGCATTTATTTAAATAGATGATACATCACAAACATTAACACTGCTTTCATGAATCCCATTGCTAAATGGCATATAACAAAGACATATACATTGCATTTTTCATTCCAACCGATGGTGCAGCACGCTTTTAATGCATTTGTTAGTACAAATGTTTGTGATGTGCCATCAGTTGGAATGACAAATTACTACATGTATTACAAAATACATTCCAATAGATGGTGTACTGCAGACATTAACACTGAGGCCTACTTTGATTACTAAGGCTTCAACTTGTCTTAGAAGGGTAGCACAGTGAGTTCTTAACTGTACATGAAGTTCAGGTTCTAGTTAAATGACAGAATGTGTACCACACAAAATCTAGAATTGGACTGCAGAAGTAAGTAGGGAGCTAAAGGCAACTACAAAAGCCTGAATCAAGACAAATTCATTAAGTGGGTCTTCCTCCATTTTCAGGTAGCACTGACTCTTGATGGAGGAGGGAACTTCCACACTCAGATCAGCATATGTGGGCGGCATGTGCTTTAGATGAAAGAAACAACCTCTGTGTCACAAAAGTAATCTCGATGACAAAAACCCTTTTCTTGTTATAAATGATTTTATATGTAAAATAGAAAAAGAGTGGGCTGTCAGGCTGACGCTCTCATTTATTGATTTTGAAAAGCTGCTTATATGAATGTAGAAACCCCAGCTTATAGGACCTGCACTATTCCTGAATGATGGAATGGACAGGAAAATCATCACCGACCCCTCACATCTAGGACATAATCTCTTTAAACCCCCAGAGATCAGATTACAGATCAAACTACACCAGATTGGGCAGATATTGGAACAGTTTCTTCCCACAGGCCATCAAGCTCATACAAGGTTACTTCAGCTGTCCTTTTCCAGGCAGAGCCCAACCAAAATCTTGCAATGTTCTTACATGATCCTACTGTTCAGCTCAGTATGCATTCATTACAGTCATATGCCGACTTATGGTTCCATTTGGGGCTGGCCATTTGGCCCTATGTCAAATTGGCCACACGTCAGCCACAAAGTGTACGGGTCATTGCAACTGAGGTTCTGTGGGTCTGTTGTGTAGTCAACCGTATGTATACTTTAATTTCTGGTATGGAGTAGCAGAAATTCAAATTGGCCTTTTTTTAAGGTGCTGCACAGCACCTTTGATTTGGTGCTCAGCTCTTATCATACAGCTCACTCCCCCTTCAACAGAGCAACTGAGCTGCCAAAATTCCACGGGGGGTCTGCACTCGTCGTTCATGTGTCAGTGCTTAGCATTGATCACTCAATACTTCATGGAGGACTCCACTGATCAATCATGTGTTTGGTGCTTCGCGGTATTTGTTGCATCACGTTCGTCGTTCATTTTTTTTGGTGTTTCAGTGTGATCAATGAGAACTTCATGGGGAGAAAGCTCATGTAGTGTAGTGGGATTGAAGAAATACAAGCTCATCATCTTTATTCACACCCACTCATCAGCAAAAAAAAAAAAAATGACAGGGAACATTGGATGTACAGTAAGTAAGAATGATTTCAACTCGGCCAGCCGTAAATTGGCGTGTGACTGTATTTCTTACCCTACCTTGCGCCATGCAGGCGTATGAGTTGTGTGCAAAAATGAAATCAAAATTTTAAAAAAGATGTATTAATATACTAACAACTTCATCAGACTTGTTTCCTTCAAAGTATTCCCCTGTGCTATTTCTGTGCCGTTCCCGATGATTTTTCCATTTCAGGAATACGCCCTGGAACTCATTTTATGGAATATCACGTAGATCCAGTGGTGAATTTTCTATCGTTTGAAATCAGTGACCATTTTGGGTTGATTACAAATTTCAGGATCAAATATAAAAAAGTCCACTGTTGCTCTACACCCATCACCTGTTGCCTACATGTTTCAGAAAGTTTTTGTCATCTTTTGAACTCCTGACTGAACGTGGCACGGTTTGCTTTTTTTGCTTAAAAGAGACACAGCACAAATTTTGCAGCAACACAACGCATCTGCAGTTTTTCAGTCAAAAATGGCGTGACACCAACTTTTACTGACACCTACTACTTCAGTAACTTTACGGAGAGTTAGGTGACAATTTTCACAAATCAAACCACGCACTTTCTCAACGTGATCATTGTCCGGTTTTGGGATCGTCAGCCCGATTTCTGTACCATTCATTACATTGTGTTCAGCTTACACAATCCTCACCATATGTTTGCTGCAACTTTTGATAAGTCCCTGTAAACGTTTTTGCCAATTTCACTCAGAATTTCACGGAAACACGTTTGCACTTTAAGATCCTTCATATTTCAACTTGCAAAAACAAAATCACAAAAAGGCCCAGGAGACAAGTTCACTCTACTGCATGTACTCTATGACTAATCATTGTGTGATCGAGCAAGCATGAATATTAAAGGTCAAAGGCCATCGCTACACTCCACCACCATCCCGAGTCTGCTATGTAGAGTCGTTGGCGCCCTGCTTAAGAAGTTTGGTTTCTTTTTGGACAGAACTTGTATGTTCACACTTTAGGTGGGTTTTTACCAATAGTGTATCCATTTCTCATGTAACAATACCGGGAGAGATAAATTCCTCGTAAACGTGCATATTTGGCCTATAAATGTGATTTGGATTCTGATAAACACTAATTCTCTGATGCTTTTAACTTGAATATATGAGTTTAGAAGATTGATAATGCTTAGTAAGAATGTACATTTTCTCTAAATTTTAGCTATGTAGAAATCTTAAACATCTTCTGAAGAGCCGTTATGCCAACAGATTGTTAACTGATTGCACAGTGCCACCTAGTGAAGGAGATGAACAGCAACTGGACTGAAAAGCAACAGGACTGAGCATCTCCCTGTCTCTCTCACTCTCTCTCTCTGTATTTCAGTTGCTTTAGACATCAGAATTAGGTACGGGCCAACAATGGCAGGAAGCACACACAATGTGGTCTCCCAGTGCTGACTTTCTGTTAGACAGGGGGGGCACTGAGCAACATTCAATACAGTACAGCTCTCCACTAAACACAAGAAATAATGCACATCACAAGAGACATGATGATAACTATGGAACAAAGAATTTAACATGTCTCTAGTCCATAAAACAGGGTCCGAAATAGAAGCAGGAGGTCATATAACAAACACACAGGCAAAAATTTCCAAAAGCCAAAACAAAATCCAAATAGATTTAAAACAGGAAGCCAAACCAGCACATGTTGGACACTTTGCAAAAATTTAAAAATGTAAAAACACTAAGCAAACTTACTAAATCAAGCAAAGCCCTAGGTAATGTTTGTCACGAGGGCAAAACTTCAGCCTTTAATGCTACACTTCACTATGAAATCTCAGCCTGTCAATCACATGACTGCTACATAGCAACTGTCACCATGCAACAGGTTCAGAGAGGAGGGGCCTGATAAGGAGTGCAGAATCAGCCCACTCCTGACACAGACCAACTCATAATGACTGCAAAACAAAATGGCAAACTGTGTTGTCCTGAAGAAAAACACAGAAACACTGCAGCAGCAAGTCATGGAGCTACAGATGAAGACAATGGAATGCCCCCCTTGAGAAGGTGCAACTGAGGATAGTGTTTTACCTCCAAATCAGTAGGTGCTGGCTAGGGATCATGGGAGGTGCAGAGTGAAGACACTGAGACAGAGGGGTGGCTAGAATCTTTGGAACTTCTTCTCTCAAAGGATAGCACAGCAACTCAAAAGCATCTGCTCTGAAGGGACCTGGAACTCTGGAATGATCCCTGTCAGCGACACACCAGTAGTAATTTTGAAGCTGGAAAAATTCTGGAATGCCTCTATCTGGCATGGTCTGGCAGGGCGTGAAGTTGCACCTCTGAAACTTCGCCGATGGGGGCTTTTTTGACCTCTGGAGTTCCCCTAGCTGGAGCCACATGGACCTTTGGAATGCCTCTAAATGGAACCTCTTGAATCACTGAAACAAACTATTTTGGGTCTCAGAGCTGGTAAGACAAAACAGTTTTGAAGTGAAGCCTCCCTCTAGAAGAAACAAAACATTACTAACAATGACTTTCATTAGAATTATGGGGTACAAAACTTGAAAATGTTACGAAAAGGGAAGGGCCTTAGTTATGTTCCTTGTATTTTTTGGGTGGTCCCACAAGGGGGGGGGCACCTGCTCATCACTGTTAGGAAAGGACCTCCACCCTATTTAAGGGAGGCCCTCCCCATGATTATTCGTGGTTCAGTGAACACACTAAGGAGTGGAGAGTTTTGGTGAGTTTCATTGTTATTGCTATTACTATTGCTTGTGTTTTCTGAATTTCTGACCCTGTGCTTTGGTTTTCAACATTGTGTTTGGATTTCGTTTTGCGACTATGATTACTGACTTTTTAAACCCTTGCTCTGTTCTTGACCTCGCCACTGGATTTCAGATTGGGACTGTGTATTCGACATTTTTAAATCTCTGCTCCGTTTTCAACCAAGATTTTTGGGATTCTGTATTGGGATTTTATATGCTGTGCCTGAAATTTTGAAAAAGATTCCTGGTTTCCTTTTTATTGTTCTTTATCTTATTTTTGAATAATTATTTTTAATGTGTATTTTTTGCTTTTATGTAATGTGTGTTAATACTCTGATGTTTATTTATTATATAGTATTTAGGAATTGTGTGATGAAGTTTGAATCTATTGCTTATGTCTTGTGGGTGGAACTTCAAGAGGTGGTGCCACCATGATGTCATTACTGTGGGACCGCCCTCTGCCTTTATATTGAGCTTGAGGAGATGGTGCCATCAGATTGTCACTAAGACTGGTAGGGAAAAATTATCCAGTGATCGAGTTAATCCAGTATCTTAAAGTTAATCCAGTTGTTTTTATTTTTACCTGAATTTTTTTTTTACAAATCAATGCTTCTGTTTTTTAATTTTCAGTACTGAATAACAAATTTAGTATCATTTGCTTTGGATTACCTTTTTTAGGCCAATCCTTTTACCTCATTTAGGCCTAATTTGTGTCCTTTTCAAAATTTTTCGCTCTTCTTTTGTATATTTAACAAATTGTTTGAATTTGAAAAAAAAACATTGCTTCGTTTTGACCATCAACCTAGAAGATTTACAGTTATCCTCTCTGTTCTTACTCTGCCAGCTAAATTCTAACTATTTAGCACACGTTTATAACCCTAGCATGAAAAGCCTAGTGCAGAAACAGGAAGCCATTGTGACAGGAAGTAGGAAGTGAGGGCAGCAGCAGCAAGCATAGCGTGTTTGTTCTCTCAAGCAATCTTTTGCCATCCTGCTTAGTTAGCCCTTGTGAAGGCAATCCCAGTAAGTTATTTCCTTTTTCTAGTTATATATATATACCATTTACTTAAATAACGTTTGGTCAGGGAATGTTAAAGTAAATGTTATATTTCAACAAGTAAATCTAGTGAGCTTTCAGCTGTTAAGCCCTTAGTTATAAATGTTGCTCTTCTTACTTTATGTTTGTATACAACCTTTATACAAGTACATATTAGTGTTTGCAGTGGGCTGGCGCCCTGTCTGGGTTTTTTTTCCTGACTAGCGCCCTGTGTTGGCTGGGATTGGCTCCAGCAGACCCCCATGACCCTGCAGTTAGGATATAGCGGGTTGGATAATGGATGGATGGATATTAGTGTTTATTTGTATTTACAGTTTCACACCATTTATTTAATTAAACATTTTCCACATCACTTCATGGTTCTGGGAATTATGAAAGTGTTTAGCTTGCTGGATAATTGAACAGGAGATTCAATGAGGCCAGCACACTCTCCCTTCAAGGGCATTCTTTTCCTTTTGGGATATTTAAATGTATTTCTAACTCGTAAGGCCAGTGCCTGATTTTGAGGCTGTGCAGGACTTAATGCCTGCCTTTTGAGTTTGGGGACTGGCTGCCGTACCTGTTTCTGAGGTTAACCAGTGAAGTCCTGGTAAGGGTTTTGTTTCTTTAGAGATCAGTTAACCCCTTTTCAACATTTTTTGTTGCTGCTTCTCAACAATTTCAAATTTGTGTTGAATTTATCAATTTATTGCTCAGAGATACTTCAAAAAAATCCATTTCTAAATGTGTTGAAATCATCTCTGGTCCTGGTAATCTGAAACAAACGTTAAGCAGAGTTTCAAATGTCAAGTGAAACGTGGAGATCTGTAAGAAGATTAGATAAAGAAAGTGAAAGAAATCTGTATAAGAAAAAATCTGACAGAAGTGCCTACTCCATCTCCACAAGTTAGGACTAAGTGTCCATTCAAGGAAAGCTCAAGTGGCCTAGTATTTTTACTGTTCATTTATTTATTTATTTATAAAAATATACATCTATCTATTATATAAAAAATATTGGGTCGAGATGTGATCATCTCAGAGAGATACTTTGAAGTCCCGCACGTCATGCCCTACTTATAAACAATTTCTCAGAGACAAGGAAGTGAGACAAAAGGACAGCTGCTGTACAGGCTTTTAATTGATCGACGGGCAGTGTAACATGCAGAACACACAGCTCGGTAGCAGCAGCTGATCTGTCCGCATCTCCTTAGTGTGCTTTTAGCGTCCCCCCTTCAAAACGCGAGCGGCAGAGACGCGAAGTGGCGAGCATGAAATGCGGCCCCAGGTTGGGGGTGGAGGATTGTGGGGTGAGCGAGCGAAGCAAGTAAGGGGCAAAGCCCCTAGTGTGTGTATATATATATATATATATATATATATATATATATATATATATATATATATATATATATATATATATATATATATATATATATTGTCACACATGTGTGATTAGGAGGCAGTCAAAGAGCCTAAAGGTGAGTGAAATATCGCGAGATAGAGGGTCATCACGTGGTACTTACCTAAACTTCTTTTCATTAACAGAAAACCTGAAGAAAATAATTCCCACAACTTCCAGTTTCCAAAATGGCCACGATGACGTCAATTCCGGCCAACCATGATGACGTCACTTCCGACTCCATCAAATCACCTCGCTTCAGCCGCATCATGATGAAGTTGGTTCCGGTTCCTGCTGCAACGTCACTTCCTGCCAACCATTTCCTATCCCATCATCCATTTTGTTATAAATCCGCCATTTTCTCTGAGTTAAATGTTCATTGTACTAATCAAGACTTTGAATCACTTTTTTCTTTATTGTCTGCACGACAATATACGTGGACGGTCCCCAAAACTTTGTTTGTTTAGTGACGTATTATTTTTTACAAGAAATAATCACCAGTTTGTGTATATATATATATATATATATATATATATATATATACCTACCTTCACATTGCTCCTTTACTTGCTGGGCTTACTTGTGGCTGCTCTGTCACGCGATATGCTTTCTGTGAAGTATTCAGCATACTGAAAAGCCTGAACAGCACCTGTTGGTCAGTTTTTGGCTGATTGCTTTGTTTTCTCTCTCTCCTCCCCCGGTCATCCTCTGCTCCTGTAGGGGGTCCCACTTCCATTGTGCCCCCTTATGATGTCTCTTCTTTAATTGAAAACTAACTGTATACTGAGCTTGTTTTACTTCTGAAAGAGACATGTTTGTTTTGAAGTGTTTGAATAAAGTTCCTGTCTCTACAATCTCCTGCATTTTCTGTGCAATTCTATGACCTAAGCGTGACAAGTGGTTCCAGGAGTGGTTGCACAGATGGATCCTCAAGACGATGTGAATGTTCTGGGTCTGGCTAAGGGCTCTGCACTTTGCCAATGGAAACTGGACCAGGATCGCCTTGTTCATGCTCAGTTGCAGGATTTAATTAATCTCGTTCACAGATGGTTTGAGGGGGACTTGATCAAGCAGATTGTGGAGAAAGTAGCCAGTGATGTAGTACTGGCAGGGATTCCTGAAGTTCTCCACCACAAGTTCTTTTGTCATGATGTTGACTCGTTCTCCACCTTCGACAAATGATTGGAAGGCTCCCACGTTGCTTGGAGACAGGGTGGTGCATTTGCTTTGCCAGGGGCACACTCACAACCTGCCCAAGATCGTTGCAATGAATAGCGGGTTCAGAGACCTGAACATCCAGTTTCCTCAGAAAGACAATCCCAGGCTCCTGTTGTTGCTGATGTGACCACATCTGGAGAGGCTCCTGGTCGTAGATGCCGACATGCATATTTCCATATTGGTGCCGAGCGCAGATTTTTCTGGTGTGATCAAGTCAGAGACCTCACCAAAGAATGTTGCCTCTCCTTTGCTCGGTCCTTGGAGGTTGGTTTAGGCGAGGTGTGTTGCTCCCATGTTCCTTCTACTTCATTGAAAAAGGACCACTTAATGATCTCCGTGATATTAGCGGGCCACGAGATCCCTGCCTTGTTGGACTCAGGTAGTGACTTTTGTATTGTCAGATGTGATCCCCTCAGCAGTATGTTCCCGTGTAGCACTGAGGCTGTGAACATAACGCTGTGTACATGGGGATGTTAAGGACTATAAGACTGTGCTGCTTCCTTTAAAATATAAGGATCGGAACTTTAAAGTTTGTTCTGCCATTTCGGATTCCTGCACATGACCCTTGCTGATCGGCCCTGCCATTATTGAGGAGCGTATGGGACTGGTGAATTACAAGGTTAGAAAACCAGGCTGGTGCAAACCATTCCAGATTTTACATGTTAATCTCTTGAAGGAGTGGCATGACCCGCAGGGGGTTTACACTTCCTTGGCTGCTGTCTCTCAGAACGATGTTGCCATTGGTGACGATTTGACTGACTCGCAAAAGACAGAATTGTTATCTTTGATTGAATGGAACACTGATGTTTTTTCGGACTTGCCAGGGGTGACTAACCTTGCAGAACACAAAATCACTACTGAACCCGGTGTTAAGGTGCAGATGCAGTCATTTTGGATCCCGGAAGTGTGACGGAATATTGTGTACGAGGAAGTCAAGAAGATGTTGGCATTGGGAGTAATTCATGAAAGTAAAATTAATTGATGCAGTCTGGTTGTATTAGTCCCAAAACAAGATGGTATGGTTTGCTTCTGTATCGATTTCAGGAATTTGAATAAGGTCTCTAAATTTGATGCTTATCTAATGTCCCGTGTTGACGAGTTGTTGGAAAAAATGGGTCAGGCGTCCTATATCTCCACGCTAGATCTCAGAAAAGGTTACTGGCAGGTGTCTGATGAATTTTATGAATTTACTAGACTTCCATTTGGTCTTCATGGCGCTCCTCTAACTTTCCAGTGTATGATGGATCTGATCTTGCATCCTCATTCCGAATATTCTGGGGCATACTTCGATGATGTCGTGATTTTCAGCAATGATTGGCAAACGCATTTAGAACGTGTTCAGGCTGTCCTTGAAAGCTTGAAGCAAGCTGGCTTGACAGCTAACCCTAAGAAATTTAAGTTGGGTATGTCTGAGACTCATTATCTGGGTTATTCAATGGGCAGGGGTTTACTCCGGCCACAATTTAGAAAACTGGAAGAGATGCTTGCTTACCCACATCCAGAAACAAAGAAACAAGTTTGTGCTTTTCTGGGGCTTGCCAGTTATTATAGAAGAATTATCCCTGACTTTGCAAGTAGGGCTGCTCCTCTTTCTGATCTTACTAGAGGAAGAAAGAACCACCCTGTTTTATGGACAGACGTTTGTGAACGTTCCTTTTGTGCTTTGTCTTCTTTCTGGTTTTGCGGAATCCTGATTTCTCTAAGGATTTTGTTCTACAGACGGACGCAAGTGCATTTGGTTTAGGCGCTGTCCTGTCTCAGGTTTTTGATGGTGAAGAGCACCCTATCACATTTTTGAGTAGAAAATTACTTCAAAGTGAATGCAATTATTCGACTATTGAGAAAGAATGTTTGGTGATTAAATGGGCTGTGGAAGCGCTTCATTATTACTTATGGGGTCAAAATTTCACATTAGTGACTGGTCACGCTCCATTTCAATGGTTATACCATTAGAAACATATGAACTCTCATCTCATGAGATGGTTTTTGAGCTTGCAGCCTTATAGTTTTTCTGTCAGGCATCGACCTGGCTCTGAGCACGTTAATGCTGATGTGTTATCATACCTGTTTGAACCTGGTTTGGAGAGTCGCTTAATTCACGAAATGTGAATAAAGCTGACAGAGGGGGTGTGAGCTGGGGGGCTGAACGCACCCCTAGAAAACATGGACACTTCTCAAAATACCCCTCCTAAAAACGCTGATACACTACCTTCACATTGCTCCTTAACTTGCTGGGCTCACTTGTGGCTGCTCTGTCACGTGGTGCTCCATATACTTAAAAGCCTGAACAGCACCTGTCGGTAGGTTTTTGGCTGATTGCTTTGTTTTCTTTCTCTCCTGCGCCGGTCATCGTCTGCTCCTGTTGGGGGTCCCACTCCCTTTGTGCTCCCCTATGATGTCTATTCTTTAATTGAGAACTAACTGCATACTGAGCTTGTTTTACTTCTGAAAGAGACATGTTTGTTTGAATAAAGTTCCTGTCTCTACAATCTCCTGTTTTCTGTGCAATTCTGTGACCCAAGCGTGACAATATATGTAATTTTTTATTTTTTTTTTTGCTACATTTCTTGACATTTTACCCCATGACCCTGATCTGTATTAATTGGGCTCAACCCTGAATGAGTAAATGACACTTGTTCTATATTTTTAAATTAAAATTCTAGTACTAAAATTTGTATTCAAGTGTCAAGCCCAGTTTCTACAACAGTGGTCAGCTTAATGCCAGTGCGTGTAATCCGGTGAGCTGCTCCTTGTGTGCACAATTCTATTAGTCTGGTGTGTCTACAGGCAAATTGAGTTCAACCTCGAGTTCAGGTCAGTTCAGCTTTAATAGCAGGCAAGTGCCGCAAAGCCAATTAAATCCAAACAGGCAGCCAATACTTTGTGGACCCTCCCAATTAAATGCTGATCGTGTTGCCACTTGACCCAAACCTCCCCCCCAAAACACAAACATTAACAGTACAATGATGCTTCACCACCTGCCAATTTACAAAAAGACAACAGAATGTGTCAGTTTTTGTCACGGTCCACTTTACCAAGCATCTCTGAATGTGACAAGAGAAAAGCAGGGAGAGTGACACAGGCAATATCTAAAAGAGCTGATGAGCCCTGGATAAACAGGACATGTCGGAGCAGCACTGAAGGAAAAGGCGCACTTACAATTCTGTGTCTGGGGAGCAAATGTTCCATCTTCTTTCATAAAAGTGCAATTATTGAAACAATGGGTGCATGATCCTCAATTGAAATCAATTTCTAAGGCTGGTTTAGCCCTGGGGCTGAAGGCATCATTCTCAGAAAATACGTTTAGTTTCAGAACACGTTTCCAAGCCACAAGGCATTCAGCTCAATGTGATTTTTTTTTCATTTCCTAATAAAAGATGACAGCTTACAGCTTCAGCCTCTGGAAGCAGCAGATTTTTCTGTAACACCTCTGATGGGCTTCACTCCACAGGTCATAATGCAGTAAGCGGGCCACTAACATTTACTTATTGATTTGAAAATGGATTTTATAGCTTAATTGCCTTACACAAGAAGCATGGCCAGGCTAGCCCCCAAAATAAAGGAGTTAAATTGTGTATCATATGCAAGCTGGGAAAGGATGTGTAATGTTATGATTTCTTTTTTTGTTTTCTTGATATAATTGAATCATTTTATGAAGATCTGAAGCAAACAAAACGTAACCTTTGCTCCTCGCAATTTTGCTACCACATGACAGTAACTGATAAAACCCTTGAGGTATGTACACAAACATAAGACTATATGCAGCATACCAGCAGTGTAATCTTGCTGGATGATTTGTTGAATGCCTGCTTAGCACTGCTTTGTGTCAAACTGCAACAACTAACATAAGTGCAATTTTGTTATCGAGATCTGATCGAGTTATTTTGGGGCAAACCCACTTCTCATCCTCCATTGTGATTTTATCATAGCTGTCTATGTGCCAAGTGTAACTAGGTCCTCTTTTTCAGAGTCTTCTGTGTCTTCTTTCTTTCTATTATTCCAAATATGATTGTACTTCATACACCAGGCATTTAGTGACCGCAATCCAGTCATCATACTGTACCCAATAAGCTCAACGTCCATTATCACAAGAAAACAATAAAAAGAATCTTATGAAATTGCAATTCCTGAAAAAAAAATTATCTCAAGAAAATGATAAAAAAAAATTCTAACGATATTGCAATTCCTCTAGAAAACAACTTTGTTATATTGAGAAAACAATAAAAACAACTCATGATATTGCAATTCCTCAAAAAATGATTCCGTTATTTTAAAAAAACTATAAAAAATTACCGTATTTCAATTCTTCAAGAAAATGATTATCTTGAGAAAACGATAAAAAATGATATTACAATATCCTCTAAAAACAGTTCAGTTATCGCGAGAAAATGATAAAAACATCTAATGATATTGCAATTCCTCAAGAAAATTATTCTGCTATCTTGAGAAGGCAATAAAAAACTGATGATATTGCAATTCCTCGAGAAAACAACTTTGGTATCTTGAGAAAATGATGAAAAAAAAACTAATGATATTTGGAATTCCTTAAAAAACAAGTCCTGTTAAAATACAATACAATACAAAAATCTAACGATACTGCAATTCTTCTGCTATCTCAAGAAAGCAATAAAAAAATATAGATAAGATATTGCAATTCCTCAAAATATCTTGAGAAAATCATAAAAAATACTAATGATATTGCAATTCCTCGAGAAAACAATTTTATCTTGAAAAAAGGACAACTAATGATATTGAAATTCCTTAAGAGAGTCAGAGAACCCTGCCAACCTTTGCATTGATAAAATACACTCACCTAAAGGATTATTAGGAACACCTGTTCAATTTCCCATTACTGCAATTATCTAATCAACCAATCACATGGCAGTTGCTTCAATGCATTTAGGGGTGTGGTCCTGGTCAAGATCTCCTGAACTCCAAACTGAATGTCAGAATGGGAAAGAAAGGTGATTTAAGCAATTTTGAGCGTGGCATGGTTGTTGGTGCCAGACGGGCCGGTCTGAGTATTTCACAATCTGCTCAGTTACTGGGATTTTCACGTACAACCATTTCTAGAGTTTACAAAGAATGGTGTGAAAAGGGAAAAACATCCAGTATGCGGCAGTCCTGTGGGTGAAAATGCCTTGTTGATGCTAGAAGTCAGAGAAGAATGGGCCGACTGATTCAAGCTGATAGAAGAGCAACTTTGACTGAAATAACCACTCGTTACAACCGAGGTATGCAGCAAAGCATTTGTGAAGCCACAACACGCACAACCTTGAGGCGGATGGGCTACAACAGCAGAAGACCCCACTGGGTACCACTCATCTCCACTACAAATAGGAAAAAGAGGCTACAATTTGCACGAGCTCACCAAAATTGGACAGTTGAAGACTGGAAAAATGTTGCCAGGTCTGATGAGTCTCAATTTCTGTTGAGACATTTAAATGGTAGAGTCAGAATTTGGCGTAAACAGAATGAGAATATGGATCCATCATGCCTTGTTACCACTGTGCAGGCTGGTGGTGGTGGTGTAATGGTGTTGGGGATGTTTTCTTGGCACACTTTAGGCCCCTTAGTGCCAATTGGGCATCGTTTAAATGCCACAGGCTACCTGAGCATTGTTTCTGACCATGTCCATCCCTTCCTGACCACCATGTACCCATCCTCTGATGACTACTTCCAGCAGGATAATGCACCATGTCACAAAGCTCGAATCATTTCAAATTGGTTTCTTGAACATGACAATGAGTTCACTGTACTAAAATGGCCCCCACAGTCACCAGATCTCAACCCAATAGAGCATCTTTGGGATGTGGTGGAACGGGAGCTTCGTGCCCTGGACGTGCATCCCACAAATCTCCATCAACTGCAAGATGCTATCCTATCAATATGGGCCAACATTTCTAAAGAATGCTTTCAGCACCTTGTTGAATCAATGCCACGTAGAATTAAGGCAGTTCTGAAGGCGAAAGGGGGTCAAACACCGTATTAGTATGGTGTTCCTAATAATCCTTTAGGTGAGTGCATAATCAAGCAGCACTTATTAAAATATTAATGTCAAAAAGGAGCAGGGCTGTGTAAATACGTGTACAGCAAAGCCTACAGCACTCAACATGGCATAGACGCTTCCTGGATGAACTAATCAGGACCAATGAAATTGTGCCCAAGCATTCCAAAGCTTCAAAAGTCTGTTTCATTGGCTAACACTCTTTTCAGTGATGATTGGACAGTTTCTGCCCTTTGTGACAGTTCTATCCTTAGAGTATGAAAGTTGCTGTTCTGTTAGTGACCTTAGGTGAGAATAATAAAAAGGAGCTGTTAATTTGCTTTCATGATCTGGTAATTATTTTAAGTTTTTTGTGGTGTTTCTATGATCCTTTTTTGGCATCTATGCATGTGTTTTGGGGTTCTTCTGCTTAAGAAATAATTTTGTGTATTTATTTTTTCCTAGATATGGAAGAAGTTATAAATTGTTAACACTATATCATATCAGCATTGGTTGAAAATTTATCCACCTCTCCCATTTATCTGGAGAAAACCTAAAAAGTACCTCCATTCCAATGGCAAGCTATGCATCAGGGAAGTGAAAATTGACTCCAACATTCGGCAGAGATGAAAAGTTTAGTCACCCAGCCTCCCCCTGATATCTTGAGGGGTTCTGCTGCCTGATTTAAGGCTTACTTTTCATCTTGGTGCAGTAGTTTGAGCCAGAGTGCATTATTTTACACATAAATGATAGGTGCTGCCATTTCCCCACAGATAACGGCGCTACACTGGTTGAGCCTCCTGCTGAACTTGCCCAGCGTGTGCGTTTTCCTGAACAATACCAAGAAAAGCACTTTGTCAAAGGAAAGCTGCGCACGGGACAGCAAATCTAATCACAGAAACCCCCAGAAAAAAAATAGCTTTAATAAACGCAGAGGAAGAAAGAACACGGCTGGAGCTTCCGCTGATTTATTATATAATAAAAAAAGAACCTCACCTCTCAGATTGGCGAGGAAACTTAATTTTCTTGAAGCGTGAGGCATGGTTTTCTGTAAATGTAACTCTCCTCACCAACACTTTAAACTCATGGCAGTACATTTTGTTACAATTGTAATGAAATGCAGAACCAATTGTTCTTCCGTGAATTTCTTTATAATTGCTGATTCCAATGAATGTGGCATTAACGACTGATTCAGTTGAATTGCAGCACTAAACGATTCATGGGCTCTCACAAGTCACCACACCGCATTCAGGTGTCAGCGTCCTGTGAGAATCCAACTGGTGTATCAGAACGGCAAACCATCCTTTCTTAGCCCCATGGTGTAAATGTGGACTTCTCCATGTCTGAAAACCAACAGAGTGGGGAAGTCATTCAGAAGCAATTGGTAGACCTGTGAAATAAAAATGAGAGGACAAGGAAGGGTGCAAAATATGGCGCTGGTTCTTCCCAGTCCAGTATGACTTCTAATTCTGAACAGAACCCAATAGATGAGGTAAATCCAAGGAAACCAGACAAGAAAGAGCAAGAGACTAGAAGGAGTAGAGTGGGGAGATGATCTCTGCTGCAGCACAAAAATCATGGGTGTCCTGCAAGAGTGCAGGCTGGCTCCCCATCCCATTGTCTTAAGCCCACCTGACTCTCCTCTGAAGAGAGGAACTATTAAGATAAACTGTTTGGGAGATGAATGCTGTGGTGTTAACACAATAAAAACTAAGCATTGGGTCAGATGCAGTGTGCTGTCAGCTCAGGACGACCCCTGGTCTTTGTACGTAGGGAAGCTCCTAAGGAAGTTGGGTCTACTAGGACTACAACTGGGTCCTGGACCTCCTGACAGACAGTCTGCATCGGAAACACCACCTCCAGTACCCTCGCGGTTCAGTACTTCAGTTCACTCTGTTGACTCATGTCTGTACAGCTGTGTAGAGCTCTAACACCTTCATTAATTTTTGCAGATGACACAACAGTGGTGGGCCTCATCAGCAACGGAGATGAATCAGCCTACAGAATGGAGATACGACGATTGGCTCTTATGTGGACCATGCATGATTAAAAAAACCAATAATGCTTACAATGTGAAACTTTCTACAATTATAGTCATTATCCTACATACTTTAATCAACTTTTATATGACGTGTTGTTTTCTTTCCATAGTGAAGCTGGTTAGGCATTTCACTTTAATGAATCGATGCCTTTTACATATGACCATCAAAATCTTCGTATAAGAAATTTTTTTTTTTTACTTTTTACTGCATACTTTTTCCAATATCTTGTTTTATATGTTTTTTAAATGGACAAATTTGTCAATCTTTGCCCGTCAGTCTACGCTCAATAGCATGTAATGACAAAGTGAAAACATGTTATCAATACAATTTGCGAATTTATTAAAAATCAAAAACTGAAATCTCTTATTCATAGAAGTTTTGAGACTCTTCAATTTCTGCACGCTTTATTATGTTTTTAAATGGAGAAATTTGACAATTTTTGCCCATCAATCTACACTTGATAACGGGTAATGACAAAGTAAAGACATGTTATCAGTGTGGCTTGCACATTTGTTAAACATCAAAAACTGAAATCTCTTAGTCATACAAGTATTCAGGTGCCTTCACTTTCTGTACACTTTATTGTGTTGTAGATTCAATTTTAAATAGAGAAATTGTCATTTTTGTCCATCAATTTACACTCAATAACAGGTTATGATAAAGTGAAGACATGTTTTCAGAAAGGTTTGCAAATGTATTACAAATCAAAAGCTGACATCTCTCATTCATTGAAGTATTAAGACCCTTTGCTGTGGCACTCCAAACTGCGGTCAAGTTCATCCTGTTTGCTTTAATTCTCCTTGAAATGTTTCTACAACTTGATTGGACTTGGAATTGATTGCACATCATTTAGAAAGGCATACAACTGTGTATAGAAGGTCCCACAGTTTGGGCAAAAACTAAGCCATGAAGTCCAAGGAAGTCTCTGTGGACCTCCATGGTGAGGCATACAGTAGATCAAGTCAAGGAGGTAATTGTAAAGCTATGAGTGCTCCTAGCAGCACAGTGCCCTCAATAATTGTGAATGGAAGAAGCTTGGAGCTACCAGGGCTCATCTTAGAGTTGTCTGTCCAGCCAAGCTAAGTAAATGTGCAAGAAGGGCCTTTTCCAAGGAAGTGACCAAGAACCCAATTTACCACAAACAAAGTCTGAGAACATATTTGCTGAGATGGGAGAACCCCTCAAAGGATGACCATCTCAGCAGCAGTCCATAAATCAGGAGTTTATGTAAGTTACTCTTGAGTAAAGGCAAATGACATACCATTTAAAAGACTCTGGTCGATTAAGACAAAAATTAAACTCTTTGGGCAGAACTCCAAGCCCTATGTCAGGTCCTCACCTGCTTAATACCATCCCTATGGTGAAGCAAAGTAGTGACAGCATAATGCAGCCACAACGACTACAGACTGGTCAGAGATAAAGGCAACAGAGAATTCCTTGAAGAAAACCCACTCCAAAGTGCTCGCAGTTCCATTACAGCTATGGATTTGTAGCTCCTTTGGTGTTGTGCTCCAGTTTTTCAATCTCTGGCTTATTGACCTATCTTATGAGTTGGTATTAGGTTTTTTGTTTTTTTTTTTGTCTATTGTAGTATTCCTTGTTTTTTTAATTTTCCAACCCTTCAGTTCTTTGTTTTATGCTATTTTGTTTCAGTTAATTGTTGCTTGCTTTCTTTTGCACTTATTTTTTCTTGACCTTGTTCTTGTTAAACTTAATTGTTTTTGAAGTTTAAGAATTGTTAAAAAAAATGCAATTAGTTTTTCCCATAGCTTCTAAGTCTGTTCAAAGTTGTTTTCAGAGTTAACTCTATCTGGCTATCACTCTCCTGCCAGTATTTAGCTTACTACTGTGATTTAGTTTACTACTTGTTTTTGTGTATATAGATTGATTATTATGTAATTTTTAATGTTTGACTGTTATACAATTTTGGCTTTCTTTTTTATGTTATTGCTATTTTTTTGGCTTTCTGTTATTCAACACCATTTTAGGGAGCATAGCCGTATTGTTTGACGGTACCTACGATAGTGTCCAAATTTATGGATATAAAACTTATTAGGCTTTTGAGCTTAATTCTACTCTGTTAGTTTTGACTTTGATTTTTCTGGTTAACATTTTCAGTTTGCATCAACCTGTAATGGGCTAGTGGCCTGCCCAGTTGCTCCTGTCTATGTGCAAAGCTTGCTGAAATAGGATCCATTTTCCCTGCCGTCCTTCTCTGTATAAATGAGCTTCGAAAATGAATGGATGGATGAATGGATGAACAAATGGATATATGATAGGCTTCTTTTGATTGGTTTTAATTTCCTGGTCCTTTTTCCAAAGTGTGGCCTGTAGGAGGTGTAGCAGAGCCTCAAACCACAGACACAGCTGGATCAAAGTCATTCACGGGTTCGTTAGGATTGGTTATTTTTAACAAAGTAACTTATTACAGGTCTCAATTCCTTACAGGCACAACTTCTCTTCTCCTTCCATCCTTCTAACCTTCCCAAGTGAGTGGTGTCCTTCTTCTCTCCCAAATCTCTTACTCTTCACAAACACAAATTCTCTTCTTCCTTCTTTCCTTCCTTCCTTCCTCCCTTCCCTCAAACCTCCACTTCTTTTCAAAGTAAGTGGTGTCCTTTATGCTAGAACCAGAGGTATTTCTGATGCCAGAGCATTGCATTTAGAAAGCACTTCTGGTTTAAGTGGAACAGGGAAACAACAAGGGAGTCCTCTCCCAGCAGCGCCATGAGGCCACCCCTGAGGAATGCAACAAGGCTGCCCTGCAGTACTGCAGGTATCCAAAGCAGAGCCACCACTGATCATTCGAAAGGAACCTATGTCCTTGGAAGGTCATCTCTCTTTTTGTCCACCCTGCATTACTGCCACGCCAACTGAGGCATTTCCAAGCAGTGCCTTTCCATTGCAGGCTACCCACTAAACTTACCAGAAGTGTGACCAGCAGGAGACATCTTGCTCAGCGATATCAGTACCCTACTTTCTATTTATCTGTAATGTCATTAGACATGGATTCTCATCATAGTTTCTAGAATATCGATTGACGACACACAGGCGTTGATAGTGATTCTTAATATAGTATTTTAATAACTGTAAAAATTGTGTCAGTTTCTCATTAGGTTCTCTCAGTACAAAGAAAAAGACCAGAATGCCTTTTTTTAAGAACTTCCTTTTTCCTTCGAAAATCCCACCCACTAACATTCTACAGGAAGTTACCAACAACAGAAATATCAATCAACATCAATATAAATTGAACTTGCTACTGAAAATACAATACACAACACTCCTTTTCCCCAGTTTTAAATATCTTTGTAACGTCTTGGCTTAACAAGAGCTCTACGGGGTCTTAGTGACACCATAGGTTGTGGGGTCTTAACATTCACAGGTTTACCAGTTTCAGTGGTTGGTGTCACTACTGTATCATTATCTGGAGTAGATTTGGAAGAAGTTGGTATTTCTGGGCTACCAGGAGGCTGTTGAACAGTGGTAACTGGCTGCTGCATTGACTCTGCTTCGGGCACTGGTCCTTCATCTATCATCCTCTCTCGAAGCTGATCAACATGGCGACGGCAAATGTGTCCATCTTCTGTTTGCACACGGTAAGACACAGGGCCAGTTGCCTCTTGCACTACTGCCGGCATCCATTTTGGTTCTCCTACAAAATTGCGTGCATATACTGTCTGTAAGGGTCGAAAGTGCCTAAACACACCCCCATGCTTTTGTGCTAGCTCCCCTTGCTTCATACAGTATGCATGTCAGCTTGAAAGTCTGGGTTAAGGCGATCCAGTGCAGTGGTCAGTCGTCTTTTCATTAGCAACTCTGCAGGACTCTTCCCTGTGGAAGAGTTGGGCATGCTGTGCTGAGATAACAAAAATCTTGCAAGGCGTGTTGGCCAATTACCAGCTGTGATTCTCCGTAGAGCATCCTTTGTTGTCTGAACCATTCGCTCTGCTTGCCCATTTGAGGACGGATGATAGGGGGCTGTTGTCACATGCCGGATCCCATTTCTTTCTGTGAACTCTTTGAATTCAACAGATGTAAATGCTGCACCGTTGTCTGAGACAATAATATCTGGCAACCCATGTGTAGCAAAGATAAGGCGCAAAGTGTTGATGGCAGCATTTGCAGACATGGAGCATAGAAGAGACACCCCCAGCCACTTGGAATGGGAATCTACCAAAATAAAGAAGACCTTTCCTTGAAATGGTCCAGCAAAATCGATGTGGATCCGAGACCAAGCCTTAGCTGGCCATTCCCAGGGGTGAAGTGGTGCTCTTGATGGTGCATGCCGCGACTGTTGACATGTTGTACAACACTTTACAGCTTTCTCTATTTGTCCGTCCATTCCTGGCCACCATACATAACTTCGAGGCAGAGCCTTCATGTGGACTATGCCAGGGTTGGAGTCATGAAGTAGTTTAAGTACATCCTCCCGTGCTAGAACAGGTACTACAACGCGGCTACCCCATAAAACACAACCCTTGTGGGTTGAGAGTTCATTCTGTCTGTTGGTAAAGGGTATGAAATCGTCACCTGGGACTTCATGGGGCCAGCCATGCAAAAGCCAGTGCAGTACACGAGACAGAACTGGATCCTTCTGAGTAAGCGCAGCAATTTGGTTAGCATGAATAGGTGCATTAGGCACAGATTCCAAGAGCAGGACCTCAAGAGGAGGTGGTGTATCAGCCACAGGATTTGCTATAGGCAAGCGTCTCAAGGCATCGGCGGTTGTCAACTCTTTTCCTGGTCTGTAGCACAACTGATAGTTGTATGCACTCAACAAGAGACTCCAGCAAAGCATAGGAGACCAAGGAGTGGCTTGTGGTCTGTGTGAATCGTAAACTGACGCCCCTGCAAGAACTGATGAAATTTTTTTACACCAAAAATAACAGCAAGAGCCTCCTTATCTATTTGAGCATAATTGCATTCAATGGCTGACAGTGTCCGTGAAGCAAAACTAATTGGGGACTCCATACCATCAGGCTCTACATGGCACAGTACAGCTCCAAGGCCATAAGGAGAGGCATCGCATACCAATACAAGAGGCTTCTTAACATCGTAGTGCACAAGCAGTCCATCTGCTTTGAGTAGTGCTTTTGCCCGCTTATAAGCTGTGTCATGGGCAGCAGCCCAGTGCCATGCCATTGACTTGTCAAGAAGTCTATGTAGTGGTTCCAGAATGGTGGCCTTGTTTGGAAGAAAACAACTGTAAAAATTCAAAAGTCCTAGAAATGCCTGAAGCTGTGTCTTGTTGCGGGGAGCTGGTGCATTCATGATAGCTTCCACCTTCTCACTGGTGGGATGGATGCCCTCTTTATCTACTCTGAATCCGAGAAACTCCACTTCAGTAGCAGCAAAAACACATTTTTCCTTTTGAAGTCTAAGTCCAACTTCAGAGATTCGACATAACACTTTCTCCAAACGTGTATCGTGCTCCTCTGGAGTTTTCCCAGTGATTAAAATACCATCCAGGAATGGCTGTACACCTGGAATACCTGCCAGCAAAGTATCCATAAAACGCTGGAAAATGGCAACAGCTGTAGAGACCCCAAATTGCAGCCGTTGAGCCCTGTACAGCCCCCTGTGTGTATTAATTGTTACAGCTCAACTGAAGGTTCATCAAGAACTAGCTGCTGGTAGGCTTGTTTAAGGTCTACTTTAGTGAAAATGACACCCCCTGCCAGTGTGGAGAACATCTCTGCAACAGTTGGTAAGGGATAAACATCAGGTTTTACTGCCGCATCAACAGTACATCTGTAATCATCACAGATTCTAAAACTTCCATCCCTTTTTGTGACAGGGACAATGGGTGTTGCCCATTTTGAGTGTCGCACTGGTACGAAAATGCCTTGCTCAACCAGATCATCTAAAGCCTCATCAATCCTCTGTTTAAGAGCAAAAGGTACAGGACGAGCATTAAAGAATTTTGGTGAAACTGTAGGGTCCACTTCAATTGAAATGGGTGGTCCTCTACACGCGCCAATTGTCTGGAACACTTCTGCATACCTTTCCAGGAGAGCTGTCACATAGTGCTGCTGAATTACGTGCACCCCTGTTAATTCTATTCCAAGTGCTTCAAACCAGTCTCGTCCTAACAAGCTAGTACCCTGGCCCCGAACAACAAGAAGTGATAAGGCCGTCTTTTTGTGGCGATACTCAACCTGAACTTTGATCTTACCTAGCACTTGGAGTGGGGCCTGAGACCACTGCCGCAATATACCATCTGTATGCGTACCAGTGGAGGTGGGTTATTTGGCCACAGGTTCTTGTAAGTATCATCACTAATCAAACTACAGGCTGATCCAGAATCAACTTCCATTCTTAGTTGCTGGCCATTCAGTGAAACTGTAGTCTTATATGCGGGTTTCTTGCGTGTTATATGTTCCATTTGTGTACTACGTACCACATATTCATCCTGGGCATTCACTGTGACTATACTGGGTTCTTGTGTCTCTAATGCTGTAGTTTCTAGATCTGAAAGTAGTTGAGTAGAGCCTGCCTTTTTAAAACACACGCAAGCTAAATGTCCTCTTTTCTTACAGTAATGGCACACAGATGTGTTAAATTTACATGCTGTAGCTGTATGAGTCCCGCCACATCGGAAACACTTTCTGCCATCACTTTCTTGTAATACAGATGATCTTGTATTCTGAGCTTTATTCGATTGAATCATTTTATATACCTCTTCCACGTCGTTAGCAGGTAGAGTCTTCTCAGTCCTCAGCATTTGCGCATTCCGGTTTTTCTGTTGCTAGATTGCGCTCCTCCGCTATTTTGAATGTTAACTGCGTCTCCGCTAGTAGCTGACGCTGCAGTAAAGGATCGGCCACACCACACACTATGCGATCGCGCAGCATCTGTTCGAGTTGTTCACCAAAGTTACGATGCACTGAACGTTTTCTCAGTTCAGCAATGAAGCATGATAAACTTTGATTAGGCAGTTGCTTATAACTGTGAAAATGAAACCGTTGTACAATTTCCGATGGTGCAGAATTATAATGACGCTGGAGACACTCGACTATGTCCTTATATGGAACAGCGCTTGGTGGAGTGGGGGCCAACAGCGAGCACAAGGTGGAGTATGTTGCGGCTCCGCACACGCTTAGTAAAATTGATCTCTTCTTCTCTGGATTATCGATGTCATTTGCGTGAAAAAAGCACTCAAGCCTCTCTGCGTATTCTTCCCACACCCCGGTCTCAGCATTGAACTCGTCGATACGACCCAACGTGGCCATTGTGAAAAAGCAGTAACCAAACACAGTTATTAATACCAAAACTTCGTCACCGTCTTCTCTGTCTTTTTTCGATTCAGGGCTTCTTCTCCTCCTCTCGTCGCCAATATAATATCTATTGACGACACACAGGCGTTGATAGTGATTCTTAATATAGTATTTTAATAACTGTAAAAATTGTGTCAGTTTCTCATTAGGTTCTCTCAGTACAAAGAAAAAGACCAGAATGCCTTTTTTTAAGAACTTCCTTTTTCCTTCGAAAATCCCACCCACTAACATTCTACAGGAAGTTACCAACAACAGGAATATCAATCAACATCAATATAAATTGAACTTGCTACTGAACATACAATACTCAACAGTTTCTATGCCCAAGAACATGGAAACGGGAAGACCAAGGTGTTCACTCTCTGAAGCTACATCCAGACTACTTCATTTTCCTTTAGAAATGCAGACATTAGTTTCAGTTGTCATCTTTCATCCACACTACCCCAGTGTGGAGACTTCATGTGAAGATGCTAGTGTGAATGGAGATCGTTTTCATTTAAAAATGTCATGTGGAGGTAGCCTAAATGTTATTGCCATGTTCTGGTGTCCTACACAATGTGCTTTCAGATGTAGCTCAGGGTGATCAGTTGAACAATGTTGTGTAGGGTATTGAGAGAGTGAATGACCCAGAAAAAGAGAAACACATAAAGGTAAAGATGCTCTTGGGTATTCTCTATAGCCCTCTGATCAACTAATCATTCACTTTAGTATTGCTTGAGATCTCATGGTAAGGACAAGCAGAGTGCCAAAGAATTATGGTGAGAAAAAGATGACCAGGGGCCTCATGTATAACGCCGTGCGTAGAACTCTGGCACTGGGCAGAGGAAGAATCGGTGGCTCCTTCGTCGGCCAATGTCAGTAAGGTAGCTTATCACGGTGGATGGCCACGTCCGTTGCAGACACTGCACAGCAGCCTCGTGCTCATGACAAGCGTTTATCTTTTGTCGAAATTTGTCGCTGCGTTTTAGCTGTGTTGTTATTTTCTTTCTGTTTTATATTCAATATATATTACGCGTGGCGCCCAAGAGTCCTTGCTTTTCTTTCCCCAAGTAACCGATCGCCATACAATCAGCTCTGTAATAGACGTTAAGCCATCTGTAAGCTTAGCGCCGATTCTTCAAAACGTTTAAAGAACATTGAAATATCTTCGTAGTACATGTTTAATTATTCTATCCTTCACGACACTCCCAGTGAAGAATATAGATTATTTAAATGAAGTTAAAGTTTTATGTGTATAATTTAACAAACATATTTTGCTGCATTTCACCTTAAAAATGATATCGTCACCATATGTAAATACATGCTTTTGTCAGGGATGCCAGGGGCCATGACCCGGCCGGGACGCCAGGAGGGACCGGAAGAGGGTCAGAGCCCTGCCTGGACCACGTGGGGTTTGCCTTCCGGGTTGCTTTGGGGGCCACGGGTCAAGGGCATGGAAGCCCTTCCCTGTAGGAGCCCGTGGTCACCGCCAGGAGGCGCCCCAATGCCTTGGGGACTTGTTTCCCCAGCACTCCTGCCACACCAGGAAGTGCTGGGGGAAGATTTATGACGGCGCCCGGAGAGCAGCCGGGAGGACAGCCGGCACTTCCGCCACGCTGGGGCGTGGCCAAGGTATGCCGGGAACACCAGGTGCTCATCCGGGTCAGCTATAAAAGGGGCCGCCTCCCTTCATTCAGAGCTGGAGTCGGGTGGAAGGAGGACGAAGCAGTGGAGAGTGGAGGCGGCCCGAAGAAAGGCATTGTGGCCAGGACTGTTTGGGGTTTGTTTTGTGCACTGAACTGGGTCTTTGTGACCATTATTTGGGGGTCTTTGTGACCATTGTTTGTAAAATACTGTAAATAAACGTGTGGTGGTTTGTTTTAAACAAGATGTCCGCCTGTCTGTGCCCGGGTGGCGTTCACAGCTTTATAAAGTGTCTCAGGTTGTGCAATATTATAACTGTAGTGCAAGTTTACAGTGGGGTGATTGTACTTATAAGTACAAACCGTTCGACAAGGAGCAATTGATTGAGTGCATTTAAAGTTCTTGGGATTAAACTGTTTCTGAACCGCGAGGTCCGTACAGGAAAGGCTTTAAAACGTTTTGCAGTGGCTAAGACAGTGTGTCCTTAAAGCTGTATACCGATAATTCTCTTTCTGATCAGCTGCTGCTGTGATTCACACTCAGATACAGTGATATAAATACTCCAAGTCGTGCAGTGAGAGTAATATGGAAAAAGATGATCTGCTGTGGCAACTCCTAACGGGAGGAGCTGAAAGAGGAAGAAGAAGAAGAAGGAGAAATGAGCAAAGCTAAAGCAGTTATGGTATTTGGAATACTATGGCTGTTCCCTGGACCATTATATTGTTACGAGTTAATTACAATCAGATGCATTACACTAATAAACATTATCCGGTTAGTTTCTGTGTATTTATAAAGCCGCGTCATGAAAATAAAGAGTAACCACACAGGAACAGTAGCATTGCTTTGACGCTGGGTGCCGCCAGTTTGCAAAACCGAGCGGAGAACTTGCGTATGACAAGGCATGAGGTACCGTGGAAAAGTGCGTGGCTTTACGCAAAGTGTAGGTTTTATACATCGTGATTTGAACGTGGAAAAGTTCTTACGCAACATTTCTGTGCGTACGCACTGTTTATACATGAGGCCCCAGGAGATGAAAGAAAGGCAAAAAATTGTGCACAAAAGGAATAACGAGAGTCAAAAACTACCACAGACCAAACAAGATCAACCAATCAAGGTGCAAAACAAAGTCATAAATCAAAGTCAGAAACAGTTGAAACCAATGAAACAAACTTAGCGGCAGTTAGAAACTATCAATAAAGAGGACAACAGTATTTCGTATCCATCACAGGATAACCCAGCACATCAGCAACACCCTGAGGTCACTGAACTGTGGCGGAAAATGTAAATATGAGATTCAATATTGTTATTATACAAAAAAAAAAAATTAATCATTTCTATAAATGCTTTTTGTGTGTGTGTTTTTGTGTATTCTATAGGTTTTTTTTTTTAATATAAAGATTATGTTTGTGACTAATTTTTCATTTTGATATATTTTTGTAAAATTTAAAATTATAACCGTCTTGTCTCTTCTTCTGAATGGAGCATCGCGTGACAGCATCTGTTGTGTTGCTGTTGCCGCCGGATGTGATGTCATCAGTATGGCGATGGGCTAAACACTCGCTGTCCCTTAGAGGATGACTCAAATATGACCAGAGTTAGCTGATTTTCCAAGTAGCACTCATGCTTGGTTTTTCTGCTTCTTTTGACTTTCACTTTGACTTTATTGACTTGGCCTTCTGGTTTCTGGATGCCTTGTTATTTTTGAACTTTACGTTTTTGACTCCTGACTTCCTCTGACCATGTCCTTTGCCGTTGTGTAACTTCTCCAGTATTTTTCATTTTCTTACATTAATTCTCAGACACCATATGTGCCTTACAACACGTTCACTCACTGAGCATATGATTAGAACACCGCTACACCTTCTTATCCATGCAATTATCTATGTGGCAGCAATGCAATGCATTACATCATGCAGATGCAGCTTAGGAGATACAGTTAATGTTCACACCAGAACACCAGAATTGGGAAAAATATGATCTCCATGATTTAGACTGTGGCATGATTGTCGGTGGCATATGGGCTGGTTTGAGTATTTCCGTAACTGCTGATCACCTGGGATTTTCACGCAGAGTTTATTTAGAACGGTGTGAAAAACAAAAAACGTCCAGTGAGTGGCAGTCCTATGGATGGAAACGTTTTGTTGATGAAAGAGGTCAAAGGTGAATCGACAGATTGGTTCAAGCTGACAGAAAGGTGTTACCCACATGCGCATGGGAAACAGCTCAAAGGCTTGGGTGACAGTAATTCTCCGCCGTGACAGTAGGTGGCATTGTGTACTAATGACCACTCCTCGTCCCTACTACAAAAAGGATGATTGACACCATTCCATCTGATGTTACCTCCAGAGTTTGTCCACCTGGACTCATGTCTTCCTCCCAGAATGCCTAAATCTGGAGGAGCAGCCATCCTAGTCAGTTTACCTAAGGCGGACTTTGGGACGACTTCTTTTTGCATTATAACACACATTTTCTTTACATTTATTGCTTAGAATTATATAGGGTTGATCACAACGTGCCCCAAAACTCTACCCTTGTCCTGTTATTTCTTTCACAAACTCACATAACAACTGCGGTGAACAGCAAATCATCTTAGGGTGCAGAATATCCCGAACCATGAGGTGGATGGGCTACAGCAGCAGAAGACCATGTTGGGTTCCATTCCTGTCACTCAAGAACATAAAGCTGAGGTTGTAGTGGTCACAAGTGCACCAAAACTGGATAGATTAAGACTGGAGAAATGTAGTCTGGCCAGATGATTCTCGGGATTCTGCTGAGGCAGACTTTGGAGCCAACAATATGAATCCATGCACCCATCATGCCTTGTATCAACAGTCCATGCTGCTGGTGGTGGTGTAATGGTGTGAGGAATGTTTTCTTGGCACACTTTGTAGACATTAATACCAACCAATGATCACTTGAATGCCACATCCTGTTTGAGTATTGTTGCTGACCATGAGCATCTACAATTTATCCATCTTCTAATGGCTGCTTTTACCATGATAACACACCATATCACAAAGCAAAAGTCCAACTGGTTTCATGAACATGATAATAGGTCCAGTGTCCCAACCGAGCACTTTTGAGATGAGGTATAATGGACTCTTGCAGGCATGAATGTGCAACTGGCAAATCTGCAGAAAGCTTGTGATGCAATCATGTCAACATGGACCAGAATCACAAAGGAATCCTGCAGAATCCATGCCACGAAGAACTGAGGCTGTTTTGAGAATTAAAGCAGACTTACCCAATATTAGTATAGTGGTCATAAGAACTGAATTGAATTGCTTTATTGTCATTGTATGGTACAACCCAGCCACAGGGGATGCACAAACCAGTGTGTTTCTTTGTGCCAGTCCCAAGCCCGGATAAATGGGGAGGGTTACGTCAGGAAGGACATCTGGTGTAAAATTTTTCCAAATCAACATGCGGAAGAGCAGCCAAAAGAAGAAAAAGATTGTCATTGTATTGTACAATGAAATTCAATATGCAACTCTTCTACAAACTAATTTTCCTATGAAATAATATGATACGAAACAACAAAAAATGCACAATACGAAAGCATAAGTACGATATACATGTACATACAGTGCAGACAGTGCAAATGGTTCATGAAGTGCCTCAGGTTGTGCAATATTGAAGTTGTAGTGCAAGTAAATAGTGAAGTCATTGTAATTATAAGTACTGTGATAGAATCCGGGCCGCCAGCAAGCCCCAAACCCCGAACACGAACACACAAAGAGTCCCAGGTTCAAATAGTGGAAGGTTTATTAACCAAAATGACTTCCAAATGTAGCTCAAGCACAAGTAACAGGTTCTCTCTTCCCACAATACTCTCTCTCTTTTCTCACCACCGAACAGCGTGGAGTGTTGCTCCACGTCCTCCCAGCTCCAACTCGCCTGGATAAGGGAGTGCGGTACCTTTTATTGAGGACCCAGGAGCACTTCCGGTACCAGGGCCACTGCCCGATGGAAGTAATTCCAAGTCATATGGAAGTCCCGTATTCTGGGGAGCACATCTCCCTGCAGTGCCCCCTTACATCACCCACAGGCCCAGCAGGGCTGTGCTGCCAGACTACAACTCCCAGCATTCCCTGCTGGTTCATGAATGGGCGCCGATATGGACAGATGCTGTCATTCATCAACTGGTGGGAATAAACACCCCCAGGGATGGTCCTTCCCTGTCCTATTTTTCTATCGTGACCAGGGAAGTTATGAAGTCCATGTCCATTTACTTGGGCTCCCTGTCCGGGTAAGGTACTATTTATTATGGTTGGGATATCCATCCACCCTTTAGTGCTGCCTAGCCCAGGTGTGACCTCCTTCCCTCTTTTGGCTGGGATGCCTTTATGTTCCCACAGGGCTTCCCATCTGATTAAGGTATCTTTTGGACTCCTGGCCGGGGTGCTCATCCATCCTGTGTGCCTCCTACAGTATGAACAGTTCTACCGGGAGCACTTGATGGACTGATTGAGTGCGTTTAGAACAATTGAGTGCACTGAGAATTTGCTCAGTGAATGTATATTTGCGTGTATATTACTTTCTGATCTAATTCTGGAGCAAGATGTGGAAACCATTCCTGGCACATGGAAGCAATTTTAAATGTACTCTGAAAACATCTTAATAAAATGATTGCTCCTGCTCATGAGTGCACCCAATGGCTCCTCATTCCCCCAAGACAGCATGACCGGGACAGTTCAATCTGGAAATTAAATCTTAAATTTTTATAAGATTCATTTTTCCATCCTCTTGATGTGCCTTTTCTCTTGATTGACTCATTTGTCCTTCTTGTTTCTTGGTTCCAGCATCTGATGCTTATTTATTTTTTTTATTGTAGTTCTAGAAAAGCAAATGTCCAGAAGGCAGTAACTGGATATGTTAAAGGAGAGCTGGATCAGCACCATTTGTAAAGGCCTGTGTGCTAGTGTAGTGCAGTAGTTAACACTACTTTCCAGGCTGGACTCTACGCTGCTGTCTGTGTTGAGTCTGCACATTGTTCCCAGGAGTAAGTGGACTTTTCTCCGAGTACTCTAGTTTTCTTCTCACAAACCAAACACCATTGTCTTATGTTGTTTTTTCAATTGCAAATTTGGCTACGTGTTGTTGTGTGCATTAGTGGGTTTGTGATGGCACCCTACTTGTAGATAGGCTCCTGTCCTGATGCTTGAGGATGTCTGTGTGTGGTAAAACAATGGTGGGCCTTGAAAACACCTTCAAAAACCTGATTTCAGAGATCTGCCAGGTTTTCAAGCAAATCTTCAAAGAATGATCCAAATAAAGCAATTCCTCCTGACACATCCCAGCTTCCCAGACTTGGACTTGTCAGCTGCATTTCCACTCTGTTCAATGCCAAGCTGCTAACTTCTCAGTGTAATTGGGTGCATTTTGTTTTTCAGAGCGGAGTGTTCAGAAGTGAGAGTCACACACATTTAATTGGCCTCTTCCACTTTAAACTCCCTGTTTACTTCTGTTTGACACCACTGATCCTCCCACACAGAATCAGTCAGCCAGTGAGTCACATCTAATTGTGTGCCGTGACACCAGCATGTGATCTGAAGAAAATGCGTGCCTGCTGATGTCACCTGTGTTACTCACCGGGCCACTTGGCTTCTTCTGAAAGGTGCACAGTGAGACAGCAGATGAGGTGTGCTGCTCTCGCTGGGGTGCCGATGTGAACCGACGGTGGTCTCTCCCCAGCGTGGACGGTCACTGTAATGACAGCACTATACTCATCTGTAACCATTGTTTCAGATACCTAGCTTCAGAAAGACCCCATCACACTTGCTTGTTGTATGGCTGATAAAGGAGTCATGTTTTATATGCAGTGGTGATCATGATGCTTCAAATTAGTTGCATATTTGTCACTGTATGGGTCACAGCGTTACACAGGAAAAAGAGATCAAAGATGTGTGGACATTGCACGTTCTTCCTAATGTTACATTTTCTCCCAAACCTAAAAGGTGTGCTCATAGTTTGAGGGCATTGCAAGTCGAGTGGTAAACTGGGCAGACTTATGAAAGCTTCCATAGGCTGAGTTCAGTTTCTTTATCAGAGCTACCTATGACATCCTACCAAGCCCTCAAAAGTGGACTGACATAAAACAAGCCTATGACCTATGTGGGAACACCACAGGCACCCTTCAACACACCTTGTCTGGCTGTAAAATCTCTCTGCCATAAGACTGGTTCAGGTGGTGGCATGACTAGGTGCTCAGGAAGCTGACAGAATTAGTGTAAGAAGGAGCGACTTGAAGTCAACTATGACAGCCCAGCAGCAAATCAGCGGCTTCTCAGGCAGGGAAAGCTCAAAGATAGCTCCAGCAAAAGGCCCGCAGCTAATGTTTCTGGAAGATGGCAAATGAACCTGGACAGATCCTCAGTATGACCAATCATGGCACCGTAAGCCGTAAAATCTGTGCCATGTGAGACAGTGTACGAGAAGAAGAGAGTAAAATATTCACACCAAATCACAGAGTGCAGGGTGTGAGTCTCTGCCAAGCTGAGGTTGGAGCCAGAGGGTTTGAGGGCCTGTCGACAACATGCCTGCTCAAGGACCTGGGCCTATAAGGAGGAAGACTGCAGAAGACAACCAGGGATTTGGCAGAAGAAGTAGAGACTCAGGCAAGTTTCTGGTTATGTGTAGGGACAAGGCTTGGAAAGTAAGTAACTTCTGAGGATAGGTCATGGAAAATGTCCTCATTCACTACAGTAGATGATAATAATATGTTTTATTTATATAGCACATTAACCATGCTCAGTCTTCTTCATCTTTTGGCTGCTCCCATTAGGGGATGCCACAGCGGATCATCTTCTTCCATATCTTTCTGTCCTCTGCATCTTGTTCTGTTACACACATCATCTGCATGTCCTCTCTCACCACATCTATAAACTTTCTCTTAGGCCTTCCTCATTTTCCTCTTCCCTGGCAGCTCTATCCTTAGCATCCTTCTCCCAATATACCCAGCATCCCTCCTCTGCACATGTCCAAACCAGTGTAATCTCGCCTCTCTGACTTTGTCTCCCAACCGTCCAACTTGAGCTGACCCTCTAATGTATTCATTTCTAATCCTGTCCATCCTTGTCACACCCAATGCAAATCTTAGCAACTTTAACTCTGCCACCTCCAGCTCGGTCTCCTGCTTTCTGGTCAATCCAACCGTCTCCAACCCATATAACATAGCTGGTCTCACTACCGTCCTGTGCCATCACTCTTGATGATATCCGTCTGTAGCACATCACTCCTGACACTTTTCTCCATCCATTCCAGGATAAGTGAAAAAACATCAAGAAATGGTGGGCCTCAGCTGATGACCCTGCAGCTAACTGAGCAGGAGAAGAGGAGGTGTGAAGGTGTGGCAGACGTAGAGCCAAGCTGGAAAACATCTACCTGTGTCTGTATGATGACAGGTGATCAAACAACAAATGTGCTCCGGCCTCTTTCAGGTAAGGAGGTGTTAATGGTTTATCGTTGATTTTAACAGGTTTTTTAGCACAGTCCGGTGGCTTAACCATGGACAAGGAGCTTGCATGTGAGAATGCGCGATTGCAGGGATTCGGTTAATTATGGGTGGAGAGATGGTGCCTGTAATTAACAAAAGATAGCTGGGATGGCCACAAGATAGTGCTAGGGAGGATACAAGTATGAGAAGAAAGAATCAGGAAGAAAAGAACAAACAGTTGCTCGGTAGAGGTCTTGTGCGACGAGAAATCTGAGGTGAAAGAACAGCACAGCTGTGTAAAGGTTCAAGGTTGTGACTATTCATATCTACTGAGCAGCGGAACAGAGAGGCCATGGGAACACTGGTGGATCCACAGTGTGGTGGCATCCATAGACAAGACAAGGTGCGCTGCTTATTACCAGCTGAGGTTTGGGTCTGCAGGTACTGGCAAAGCTGGCTGACCAAGGTGGACTACGTGATGTGGATTCTTAAGGAACCATGGATGGGGGAATACATCATGAAGGATTGGTGGGAATTTAAAAGTATTTATTTATATACTGGTAGCAGCAGCGCTTCACACGGATTTGAGGAGTCAGGCTACCCCAGAGTTACGCAAGTCAGTGACACGGAAGAATAAATCAGCCTGAAGACCACTGGTGCAGCATTTTCTTCTCAACTAATTTCAATAACACTTTTATGTTCTTGCTGGATGACAGCTCTTGTCTAAGAGTACACCGCATTGAAGTATTGAATTTCCCTGTTTATTTTCATCAAGACACTTTTCTCAGGGATGTACGGTGTTGCCTATCCCTTAAGGAAGCAATGGTCTTTTCTTTTGACGCCCTCTTAGAAACGTTTGAAACTCCAAAACATCCCTTTTAGCGAGTTCTAAGATTGTGAAGCAAAGTCTAGTATCTCTTTCACAAAAGTGCACGCTAAAAGAAACTGCTGTTTCGCAGCCCACTATCTATTATTTTGTGACATTATGCTATTGGCAGGTTTAGAAAATGGATGAATGGATGAATATAACACATAACCAACGGAGCGAGATTCGCAATAAGGACAGCAGCAGCAGCTTGGGCTGGACTGGCACCCCACCCAGGAATGACCCCTTCTAGCGTCCACAGATCCCAGGATATCTTCTGACCCCCGTGATGCTAAAGTAGATTAGACTAAAAGAACCCCAAAAGAAAATCACAACACCCTTAAGATCTGCAGCCAGTTGACGTCTGCTTGTTTAATGCCTCATGTGATCTCACCTTTGCCCTTTCTTTCTCAAATTGTGCCCTTTATTCAAGTCATCCCTGTGATCAGACAAGCAGTCTAATAAGCGAGCAATGATCCGCGCCAGATCAGGTATGTTTTAGAGTCAGAAGCTGTCTGCATCGGTGCCATTAAAGCTGCCACCGACTCTGCTAATCACTCGCTAAGACATCTGTCTGAGAAGACGTGACGCGCAGCTTTCATCCCGCCTGAACGGAGGCTCGGTTAATTGTGGAGTAAAGCCGTTAGTTCTAAGCAGCCTTTGAAATTTCCACTAAAGAATGAAATCGCCACGTCAGGAAATCTGCAAACACGGAGCCCATTTGCATTGAAGCAAGCAATCTGTTTAGCATACGTAATGAACAAAATATCCTTAAGGGTATCATCAATAAAACCATTAAGGGTGGCTCATCTCTGATAATTATGATTCATTTTCTTTTTTGGTTCACTTGTAATTAGCAAAAAATCATTTTTTAAAAAATCTGCAGCTGTAAATTAAGATGACTGCCAAAATTATCCCTGCATCTGGTTGTCTGACGTGAAAGAAGCTTAATATCCAATTAATATTAATATTCTTATATACAACAAAAAGAACGCAATCTGATTACATTGTTCCTGTAATACAGCCCATCCAGCTCCATGTCTCAACAAAGCGACAGAAGAACAGTGGCAACGAGGAATTCAGAAGGAGCGCTAGTAATTATATAGAATTAGGATTCAGCCTTTGTATTAACAGTTGTAGAGGGGATCATAATTATTTGTTGCCATAAGATCACCAGATAGTTTAAAATGAATCATTGACTGGATTCCAAAATGCCAAAGGTATAATTAGCAAATAGTTAAAATGTGTCCTTCCTTCACTCTCCATTGGAAAACACAGCTTCAAAAATCAGTCAAATATCTGCTTTGAAGAAAAAGCCACCCACATCAGCCATTTCATTTGTAAGCTCACAACACTCCACTGAACTGCGTCATCTGCTCTGGTTTAACCTTTCTTTGGCCTAGTCCAGAGCCTTTGGTCATGGCCATCCATGACTGTGCCTATTCATGGATGTTTCATCTAGTAATAGGACACACATAGTCTCCATAGACTTGTTATGATTTCCAAACAATATTATTATACGGTATATTAAAGACTCCACTTCAATATAAGGACAAGTGTCTGTGTATCTGTGTGTCCGCCCGGTTGCTATGTCCCTGTTATATGCTATTTAGTATGGGATTCATAAAAGCAGCATCCCCAGTAAAAAGCAGTGCTAATGTTTGTGATGCACCATCTATTGGAATGACAAATGCACTGCATATATCTCTGGTGCATGCCATTTGGTATGGGATTGTAAAAGCACCATCCCCAGTAAGAAGCAGTGCTAATGTGTGTGATGTGCCATCTGTTGGAATGAAAAATGTAAGGCATTGTATTTCTACAAATGTTTGTAATGCATCATCTGCTGGAATAACAAATGCAATGCGTACGTCTCTGTGATATGCCATTTGGTATGGGATTCATAAAAGCACCATCCCCAGTAAATAGCAATTTGTGTTTGTGATGTTCCATATGTTGGAATAACAAATTCAGTGCATGTGTCTCTGTTATATGTCATTTAGTGTAGGATCCATAAAAGCAGTGCTAACATTTTGATGCACCATCTATTGGAGTGACAAATGCAATCCATTTATTCCTACAAATGTTTGTGATGCACCATCTGTTGGAATAACAAATGCAATGTATTTGTCGCTGTTATTTGTTATTTAGTATGAGATTTTTAAAAGCAGCATCAATTTTGTGAAACACCATCTACTGGAGTGACAAATGCAATCCATTTATTCCTACAAATGTTTCTGATGCACCATCTGTTGGAATAAAATATGCAATGCATACACTCACCTAAAGGATTATTAGGAACACCTGTTCAGTTTCTCATTAATGCAATTATCTAATCAACCAATCACATGGCAGTTGCTTCAATGCATTTAGGGGTGTGGTCCTGGTCAAGACAATCTCCTGAACTCCAAACTGAATGTCAGAATGGGAAAGAAAGGTGATTTAAGCAATTTTGAGTGTGGCATGGTTATTGGTACCAGACGGGCCGGTCTGAGTATTTCACAATCTGCTCAGTTACTGGGATTTTCACGCACAACCATCTCTAGGGTTTACAAAGAATGGTGTGAAAAGGGAAAAACATCCAGTATGCGGCAGTCCTGTGGGCGAAAATGCCTTGTTGATGCTAGAGGTCAGAGGAGAATGAATGGGCCGACTGATTCAAGCTGATAGAAGAGCAACTTTGACTGAAATAACCACTCGTTACAACCGAGATATGCAGCAAAGCATTTGTGAAGCCACAACACGCACAACCTTGAGGCGGATGGGCTACAACAGCAGAAGACCCCACCGGGTACCACTCATCTCCACTACAAATAGAAAAAAGTGGCTACAATTTACACGAGCTCACCAAAATTGGACAGTTGAAGACTGGAAAAATGTTGCCTGGTCTGATGAGTCTTGATTTCTGTTGAGACATTCAAATGGTGGAGTCGGAATTTGGCGTAAACAGAATGAGAACATGGATCCATCATGCCTTGTTACCACTGTGCAGGCTGGTGGTGGTGGTGTAATGGTGTGGGGGATGTTTTCTTGGCACACTTTAGGCCCCTTAGTGCCAATTGGGCATCGTTTAAATGCCACGGGCTACATGAGCATTGTTTCTGACCATGTCCATCCCTTCATGACCACCATGTACCCATCCTCTGATGGCTACTTCCAGCAGGATAATGCACCATGTCACAAAGCTCAAATCATTTCAAATTGGTTTCTTGAACATGACAATGAGTTCACTGTACTAAAATGGCCCCCACAGTCACCAGATCTCAACCCAATAGAGCATCTTTGGGATGTGGTGGAACGGGAGCTTCGTGCCCTGGATGTGCATCCCACAAATCTCCATCAACTGCAAGATGCTATCCTATCAATATGGGCCAACATTTCTAAAGAATGCTTTCAGCACCTTGTTGAATCAATGCCACGTAGAATTAAGGCAATTCTGAAGGCGAAAGGGGGTCAAACACCGTATTAGTATGGTGTTCCTAATAATCCTTTAGATGAGTGTATGTCTCGGTTATATGCTATTTGGGATTCATAAAAGTAGTGTTAATGTTTGTGATGCGCTATCTGGTGGAAAGACAAATACAATGTATATGACTCTAAAAAATGACACTTACTATGGGATTCATAAAAGCAGCATTAAGGTTTGTGGTGCAGCATCTGTTGGAATGGCAAATGCAATGCAGGTGTCTGTGTTATATGCCATACGGAATGGAATTCATTAAAGTAATGTTAATGTCTGTGATGCACTATCTGTTGGAATGACAAATGCAATATATATGTGTGTGTTATATGCCATATGGAATGAGATCCATAAAAGCAATGTTATTCTTTGTTATGTGCTATCTGGTGTTAAAGACAAATGCAATGTACTGTATATGTCTCTGTTTTGTGCCATTTGGTATAGGATTCATAAAAGCAGTGCTGATGTATGTGATGCACCATCTATTGGATTGATAAATACAATTTACTTTATTACTACAAATGTTTCTGATGCACCATCTGTTGGAATAATAAATGCAATGCACATGTCACTGTTGTATGCCATTTGGTATGGAATTTGTAAAAGCAGTGTTAATGTTTGCAAAGCACTATCTGTTGGAATGACACTTGCAATCCATTTTATTACTGCAAAAGTTTTTGATGTGCCATCTTTTGGACATAACCAGAAGACACCCAGACATGATTCCTTTTATTAAGGTGGATGACCTTAAACTGCCATCTTCAGGTCTTCCACAGATGTTTTATGGTGTTTGAAGGGTGGGCTATGGCTGTGCCACTCAAAGATAGTCAGAGACGTATCCTGAAACTACTCCAGTGTTGTCTTGGCTGTATGCTTTGGATCATTGTCATGCTGAAAGGTGAACTGTCTTCCCTCTCTGATTTTGTTGCACTCTGGAGCAGGTTTTCTTCATTTGGCCTCATGCATCCTCCCCTCAGTTCTGACCAGCCTCCCAATCCCTGCTGCTCAGGAGCACCCCAATAGCATGATGCTGCCACCACCATGCTTCACCATAGAGATGGTACCAGGCAGATGAGGAGCAGTGCCTGGCCTTCTTCAGACATAGTGCTTGGAGTTTAACTTTTGTCTTGTTAATCTTCGTCCATCCTGAGTCTGTTAAACTGACTTATGTTTTTTACTCACAAGTGGCTTGCAACTATCTGTTCTGCCATAAAAACCTGACTATTGGAGTGCTGATTAGAGGGTCACATTTTCTGACAGGTTCCCCCATCTCAGAACACAACCTCTAAAGCTCTGTTAGAGTGGCCATTGAGATGCTGGTCACTTCCCTGACCAAAGTCCTTTTTTCCTGGTCACTCTACGAAGAGTCCTAGTGCTCCCAAATTTCTTCCATTGCACAATTAATGAGGTCACTGTCAATGTTCCCTCTAAGCTGAGCGCGTGAGTGATCGCTCACACGAATTCAGAGCGTCGCTTATACTTCCCGCACGATTGCTCATTCCGACGGTGTCGCTCGAACTTATCGTGAAAATTGGTGCTCATAAATTTTTGGCTTAAACAAAATGTCGCTCATAAACAATGTTTTTTGCTCACTATATGCTACTCCTTAGAGGGAACATTGGTCACTGTGCTCTTGGAGCAGCCAAAGCTTTACAGAAGGTTTTTTTCTTTGCTCTTACCTATGTCTCACCCCAATTTAGTCATGGGGGTCTATAGAGAGTTCCTTGGACTTCATGGTTTGGTTTTTGTCCTGACATACAGTGTGAATTGTGGGACCTTCTAAAAACAAGTGTGTGTCTTTCTAAATGATGCCTAATCAGTTCAGTTTGCCATAGGTGGACTCCAGTCGAGTTCTGGACACATCTCAAGGAGAATTAAAGCAAACCAAATGGACCTGAGCGCAGTTGGGAGTGCTACAGCAAAGGGTCTGAGTACTTCTAGATATGAGAGATTTCAGTTTGTGATTTTTAATGATTTTGTAAACTTTTTCTGAAAACACATCTTCACTTTGTCATTAGGGGGTATTGAGTTTAAATTGATAGCACATTCCTCCATTTAAAATTAAATTAGTAAAGTGTGTGCAGAAAGTGAAGGGGTCTGAAAACTTTCTGAATCCACTGTAGAATAATGCAACACCTAACAATGAAATGACAGTGGTGGGTCTCATCACTAATGATGATGCGATCTGCTACCAAAGAAATAAAATTAACAAACTGTTCTTTTTCCAATGACACTTTATTCTTGAACTTGTAGAAACCAGTTTGGAGTCTTTCAAGCAGCAGGGAAATACAAAAGAAAACTGAATGACTCTTCAGCAGAACTCAACTCTCTTTCTGTCTTCTGAGATTTAATAATATTCAAAGAGGAGCTGTTTTCCACGGGTGGGGATGCAAACATCCAGAAAGATCTAAAAGGTAGCAGCACCTCAGCTGAGAAAAAGACTCGTCATTGCAGAGAGATTTGAGGTATGAGTTATGTGAAGACAGTAGGCATTCAGCTGATCCAGCACCTTTCTGATTTGAGTTTGTACGTAAGAGTGCTTGGTAACCGAACCTTCTTTAAAAAGCGAAAACAGAGCATTCACCACATATGAAAGGCACTGTATGATAGATAGATAGATAGATAGATAGATAGATAGATAGATAGATAGATAGATAGATAGATAGATAGATAGGAAAGGCACTATATAATAGATAGATAGATAGTGTCAGGGATGCCAGGGGCAACGACCCGGTCGGGACGCCATGAGGAACCGGAAGAGGGTCAAAGCCCACCCTGGATCACGTGGGGGCCACCTTCCTGGTTGCTCTGGGGGCCACGGGTACAGGGCATGGAAGCTCCACCCTGTAGGGGCCCGTGGTCACCGCCAGGAGGCGCCCCAATGCCTTGGGGACCTGTTACCTCAGCACTTCCGCCACACCAGGAAGTGCTGGGGGGAAGATTTAGGACGATACCCGGATAGCTGCCGGGAGGACAGCCTGCATTTCCGCCACGCAGGGGCGTGGCCAAGGGAGGAATGCCGGGAACACCTGGGGCTCATCCGGGGACTGCATAAAAGGGGCCGTCTCCATTCATTCAGCGCTGGAGTCGGGTGGAAGCAGGACGAGGCACGAGAGGATAGTGGAGGTGGCCTGAAGAAGAGGCATTTGTGGCCAGGACTGTGTATTGGGGGTTTGTTTGTGTGCACTTTTGGACTTTAAATATTGTAAATAGTTGTAATAATAAACATGTGGTGGTGATTACAACATGTCCGCCTGTCTGTGTCCAGGTTGGCTCCACAATAGATAGATAGATAGATAGATAGATAGATAGATAGATAGATAGGAAAGGCGCTATATAATAGATAGATAGATAGATAGATAGATAGGAAAGGCGCTATATAATAGATAGATAGATAGATAGATAAGAAAGGCACTATATGATAGATAGGTAGGAAAGGGACTTCCTCTGTCCTCTGTCCTGGGAATGGGAATGGATGGAGGAGTTATATTCAGTGTAAACCTGTCCTCAGTCCCCCAAATGCCCAAGTAAATTGGCCCCTTTTCTTGTTCTTCCTCTTCATCTTTCCCCACTTCTATGTGGGGTTGATGTGCCTGATCAACTTTCTCCAAACAGCTTGCTCCTGCACCGCCTTCTCAGTCAAGCCCTTTTCTTCAGATTTCCTTTTACTTATCCATCCACATCTGCTTTAACCACTCTCGATTTCTCTTCCATTCCCATCACTCTTTTTCCCACATACCCCTCATCTCTCCTCATCACATGTCCATACCACTTCACTATACTTTCCTGCACTTATCTCTACCACTTTTGTTGCACCTCTGATTCTCTCTTTTCTTATTCTGTCCTTTTTTGTAACTCCACACATCCATCTCAACATTCTCATTTCTGCCATGTCCAGATTCTTCTCCTGCACTCCCTTTACTGCATGTGTCTCTGCTCCATACATCATTGGTGGTCTTACCACTGTCATAAAAACCTCACCTTTAACCTTTGGTCACACAATAAAAAAAAAATCTGATACTTTCTTCCAATTGTCCATCCATCCATCCACACTGCAGTCTGTGAGTTATCTCCTCATCTAATTCTCCATCTTGGGCTACCACTGATCCAAGATATTTCAACTTGTCCTCTCGTTTCAACGTCTCTCCCTGAAGGCAAACGTCTGAATCCTGATCATCATTAAACCTCAGGTATTCTGTCTTTTTCTTCTTCCTGTCTATCTTCCAAAGTAAGCCCTTCTCCATTCTTCCAACTTCCTCCCAACTTCTTCCTTTATGGTGCTACACAACTCAATATCATCAGCAGAAAGCCTGTAACCAGGGGGATTGGTCTTTTACCCCCTGACTCAACATAACCATAACCAAAGAGGTGAGGACTTGAAGAAGATCCCTGGTGCAGACCTACCATAACTGGGTTCTTGTCTGTTACCCTAACACTGCCTCTAACGCGAGTCCTCACTCCCTCATGCATATCCTGGACAATACTTTTCTTTCTCATGCACCTCCAGACATCTAAAAGTAGCACTCCATCGTAATCCTTCTCCAAATCAATGGACACCATATGACAACCTTTCTTTTTTTCTCGATGCTTCTCTCTCAGCTGTCTCAATGTAAAGACTGCATCAGTTGTTCCTCTTCTTGGCATAAAAGCAAACTGCTCCTCCCCAATTGTGGTCTCTTCCCTGAGCCTTCTCTCTATAACCCTTTCCAAATTTTCATTGTGTATGAAATAATTTTTATCCTTCTATAGTTTCCACCATCCTGAATTGTTTCCTTTTCTATGTAAATGGGTACCATCACACTGTTGCTCCACTCCTCTGATGTTCTCTCCTATTCATAGATCTTCTGCATTAGAAGCCACAGCACATCTACTTCTAAACTCTTCCACACATCTGCTGATATTTCATCCGGTCCTGTTGCTATTCTTCATTCTTTTCAGTGCCTCCTTTACGTCCTCCCTTCTTATTCTTTGGTACCAGCACTTCATTCCAAAATCTTCACTTGGGTTTTCTTTATTCAACAGTTTTTCAAAGTACCCTTTCCATCTATTCTTGATCCTATTGTTATTGTCATAGCAAAAGTTAGACCTCTTATATCATTGAAAGATGCTGAGAAATTAATTCACGCGTTTGTTTTCAGTCGACTAGATTACTGTAACGCACTCCTCTCAGGACTACCCAAAAAAGACATCAATCACTTGCAACGAGTGCAGATTGCAGCTGCTAGAATCCTAACTGGGAAAAGAAAATCCGAACACATTTCTCCAGTTTTGATGTCACTACACTGGTTACCTGTGTCATTCAGGATTGACTTTAAAATTCTGCTTATGGTTTATAAAGCCTTAAATAACTTCGCTCCATCTTATATATTGGAATGTCTGACACCCTATATTCCAAATCGTAACCTTAGATCCTCAAATGAGTGTCTCCTTATAATTCCAAAAGCTAAACTTAAAAGAAGTGGTGAGGCGGCCTTCTGCTGTTATGCACCTAAAATCTGGAATAGCCTGCCGATAGGAATTCGCCAGGCTGATACGGTGGAGCACTTTAAAACACTGCTGAAAACACATTACTTTAACATGGCCTTCTCATAACTTCACTTTAACTTAATCCTGATACTCTGTATGTTCAATTCATCACAATAACTATTCATAGTGGCTCTAAAATCCATACTGACCCCAACTCTCTCTTCTGTTTCTTTTTCCGGTTTCTTTGTGGTGGCGGCCTGCGCCACCACCACCTACTCAAAGCATCATGATGCACCAACATTGATGGACTGAAAGCCAGAAGTCTACGTGACCATCATCATCAGGTCCTTCCATGAAAACCCTAAATCCAAAGAGGACTGTTTGACTTATGTTAGGTAGATTGCCCAGAGGGGACTGGGCGGTCTCGTGGTCTGGAACCCCTACAGATTTTATTTTTTTTCTCCAGCTTTTGGAGTTTTTTTTTGTTTTTTCTGTCCACCCTGGCCATCAGACCTTACTTATTCTATGTTAATTAATGTTGACTTATGTTTATTTTTATTGTGTCTTCTATTATTCTATTCATTTTGTAAAGCACTTTGAGCTACATTTTTTTGTATGAATATGTGCTATATAAATAAATGTTGATTGATTGATTGATATTGTGCTCACTCAGGACCACACCTTGCTCTTCTTTCATCTGTGTTTTCTGACTAAAGTCCTTCCCAGCTTTGTTCCTAGCCTTCACTAGTCTAAATAATTGGTAAATCGGTCCCTGTAAGACTCTCATAAGCCTTTCATTTTTGACATCCTCTATAGAATGGTTTGGGTCATGTAAGGAATTTAATAAAAATCTTCTTGTCAATGTCAACTTTATTTATATAGCACATTTAAAACAACATAGGAATGCTGTGGCCAAAGTGCTTTACAATAAAAGAAGGAAAAACATACAATTAACATAAAAAACATAGATAGAAATAAAATATATGAACATAAATAAAATAAATAATAAATAGAAGTAATGTTACAAACTCACAATGAGGAAACCATCAGTATTACTGAAGGTCACAGAATGCAAGTGAATAGAAATGAGCCTTTAATCTCGTTTGAACAGTTCAATTGTAGACGACTCCTTTATGTGATGAGGTGAAGAGTTCCACAGGCGAGGAGCAGCAGTTGTCCCCCTTAGTTTGACACTCGGTACGAGGGACAACAAGACGACTGACCAGAAGATCTAAGCATTCTGGATGGCTGGTGTAAAACACACAATTCAGATAAATAGGCAGGAGCGAGCCCATGTAAAGATTTAAAAACTAGCAACAAGATTTTAAAATCAATTAAAAAACTGACAGGCAGCCAGTGTAAAGAAGTTAATATTGAAGAAACAGAGTCAGACTTTCTTGCCCCAACCAGGAAGCGAGTGACAGCATTCTGGACCAACTGTAACCTGCGGATCATTGATTTGCTAATCCCAGAATACAGCGAGTTGCAGCAATCGAGGAGAAAGAAGATAAAAGCAGGAGTAGCTTTCTCAAGATCCCTAGAAGATAAAAAAGGCTTGATCTTACCTAACAGACAAAGCTGGAAAAAGAAACTCTTGACTACAGAATTAACTTGTTTCTCAAAAGAGAGGTTACTGTCAAAGATAACACCAAGATTACAGACTTGAGGTTTACAAAAGACAGAGAAAGAGCTGAGAAGTCCAAGACCAATTTGGGCTTTAGCTGATTGACCCACTATAAGCACCTCCATTTTATTTTGATTCAGATCAAGAAAATTATTAGCTATCCAGAATCTTTGTTCAGATTGTGCAGTTGATTTATTGCAGAGTTGCAGACGGGAATATAAACCTGAGTATCATCAGCACAGCAGTGAAAAGAAATGTTAAACTTCCTAAAAATAGCTCCAATAGGGTGAAGGTATATAGAGAATAAAATAGGACCCAAAATGGATCTCTGAGGAACACCACATTTAAGAGGAGCAGTAGACAAGAAAGAGGAATTTAAAGTCACTGAAAAGTGTCTACCAGTTAGATATGACCTGAACCAGTTAAGGGCAGCCCCTTTAAACCCAACAAGATGTTCAAGGCACATCAGCAATTACTCATGATCAGTAGTGTCAACAGGTCAAGGAGGACAAGGAGGACAAGGACTGCAGCGCCACCTGAGTCAGTAATAATAGAGATGTCATTGAATACTTTAAGGAGGGCCATCTCAACACCATGATAACACCTAAAGCCAGATTGGTAGATCTCAAACAGATTATTGGAGTTAAGGTGATCAACCAATTGATTATAAATAATTCTTTATAATATTTTAGCCAGAAATGGCAGTTGGGAAATCAGGTGAAAATTGGCTAAAACTCCAGGATCTAATTCTGCCTTTTTTAGACAGGGACACACTGCAGCATGTTTAAGGCAACAAAACAGCAAAGGATCGCTATATACAAGACATCCCAAAAATTGATTTTAGGTGATGGGATCCCAACTGTGGGTAATGATGGAAGAATCCCAGATCCCCGCCATGAAAAAATCACATAATATAAGCTATATAATTACATTTTTTGCTTTTGTATTTTTTTGGACATTTCTGGCAGGACTTCCTATGTCCTGGGATGGAAGATGTAAGGAAGAGTTCTATATGTTGTAAGGCCTTCCTTATTCCCGTAGTGCTCAATTAGGACACTCACGAGACCCTTGTCTCTGACAACATCAAAAAGAATGTTTGGGGGCATACAAGGAATTGTTGAAAATGATTTTCTTGAGGCAACAAAACTGCAAAGGATCACTATATACAGAGATACCAAAAATTGATTTCAGATGGAGAGTCCCTCTTGGAAATATCAGAGAATAGCAGCTGTATAATTTGGACCGGAGTCATTTGTGAGGAACTCATAGGAGTCAAGGGTGGAGACTTCAGACGACTGCTGTATATCATTCAGAATAATTGGCAGGGCAGGTCAAAAATCTGGTGACAGGTGGGTTTGCCCACCCCATCACTGGCCAAGTGTTTGATAAAGTGCAGTGTAAAGATAACCGACATGGAGAAACACATCCACCCACTAAATACAGCAAATGATACAGAGAAAGTTGGCTGTTTGCCTGTTGAGTATTCAGAGACATTCGAAGTTCTTGTGCATTAAATCATTTAATCTGTTAAGCTAAAACTTGAATAACAGGGAATTTGCATAACAGGCTCCTGGATCCTGGAGAATTAGATGTAATCAGAGGTCAGAGTCAGAGACTCCCACAACTTATTAAAATAATAGGAAACGTCCGATTGCTGTGAGGCCAGGCAGTCCGATTTTCTCTTTTATTTGCTAAGTGAAATCCAATAAGCAAAATGCCAGCTGGCGCAACAGCGAGAGACGGAGACAAACAGCCTGCTGCCGTTGACTGAATGATTCTACGTGAGAGGCTTGAAAGAAGTAATAAAACATCTGCTCTTTGTCGTGTCAACAGAAGAAACTTTGAAGGAAATTTTTATTGCTTCTTTTTTTTTCAAATAAAGTAAATAGCTTGAAATGTCATTTCAATGAGTTTCATGTCCTCTTTGCTTTGCTCGCTATTTTCATTGCCTTGAAGTCACCCTCTACAAATAGAAAAGCTGATTCAACTTTGATTGAGCCTCATATTCAAGTCTCAAACGCGTTCCCAGTTTTACAGATACACAGCCAAAGCTTGGTGGGAGGATTCAGCCTGCCAGTTTGGCTCCCCCTTGTGGCAGCGGTATCAGAGTACCATAAAGGAAAGGCGGAGCATCCGCCAGTGGATCTAAAACTCTTGGGGTGACAAGTGTGAGAACACTTGAAATATCCTACTCCTTTCAAAAATTTGAGAAGAGCGGGACGAGGCTTTTGCCTGGAGTTGACAGCTCAGTTGCCTCTGTTGTTATTTATTGCAGGATGGCATGTCCAAATCGCCACCAGTAAGTCTCGGGTCCACCACTATCCCATTCTGGAATGATTAGGATGGAAAAATACATGAAAAGGAGGATACTGTGTGCCTCAAGTCTCATAGCAACAAGGAATGAACTGGGATAATGTTGATAATTTTTAATTATGCTGGTGTAAATCGACTGAACATGCGTCTAATATGCTGTAATGGGATGTGGTTTTATTATACAAAATTTTATATGTATTTAAAGTGTCAAGAAGGACTATAGACAATTTTCCTTGACAAAATTGTAAGTTCTTTTGTAAGTTGCTCTCACAGTCCTCGAGTCTCACAAACTGAACAGATAGTCGGTTATCCAGGACACCACAGGTTCATCAGCCTGCATATCTCTGAGCTTACTACCCCTTCACAAGAATGGTGGGATGGTGTTGAAGGCTCATAAAACAGCATCCTCAAAATGCTGCCAGCTTTGCCCAGTCTTTACCCCAGTCCAGGACCAGCCTCGTGGATGTAAGGAGCACTGCTCAGTAGTTATCAGGTGAAGAAGTGCCTGCCTTTTTTGATCTGGAACAGTGCAAGATGTTTTCCATAACAGTGGCCCTTTCTGAAGCCTTAATGACTGAACAGATAATAAGGGACACCACAAAGTTGGTCAGAACAGATCTTAAGAACCTGAGGACTGATTTCATGGGGTCTCATAGCTTTACATGCGTGTAGCCTCCTCACTTGGTTATCAGTCATGGACATCAGCTGTGAACTCATCACTGGTCCTACCAGTTGAAGTGGAAGGAGGGGTGGTGTGGAGGGAACTGGTCATTGGAAGAAAAAGGTGGTGATGGGAGAAAAAAAATCTGTTAACGAAGGTTTTATCTTTGGCGAGTGGACTTTGAGCTCTTCTGGGAGAGTGTAGGAGAGGACAACCTGTTGCGATTACTTAAACCAAATCACAATCCGAAAAACAGGCCTACAATCTTACACCACGTCAACTTATATAACAAAACCTTTAATACATGAGCAAATGTGTGTTTTACCATTAGATCTGATCTTCCAAAACTCTTTGTACTGGTCCAAATCCCAACCTGGTTGCCGTCTGTGTGACATTTTCACATGCTCACCTTGAGTGAGTGTGTGTATGTGTGTGTATGTGTGTGTGCAGTATGAATGACTGACACTCCGGTCAGAGGTGGACCCTGTCTTATGACCAGTGCTGGAGTCATTGCTTTCTACGCTTTGGTGCCAGAAAGCCTCAATTTGCATTAATCCTGAAGCCCACTCTTAAATGGAGAATTGAAGATGAACCTATGGAAGAAGGAATCTCCAATCTTAATGCATCCAACGTATGTCAAGGCAAAATGATCTGCAGTCTCCATTGGCCACCACCAATCCATGGTGTGTGTCTGTACAAGGTGTGTGGAGATATCACATTGGACACCTACAGTATGTAAGGTGGAGAGGAAGACCCCGACACACACACACACACAGTTATGTTCAGGGCTCTTGCAGAAATGTGCACCTGATTACCAGTCTTTCTAACGGAAGTCATCCTTGTGAAGCAGTTTTATGAGAATCAATTTTAATCGGAACGTACTGCATCTAACACATGAGCAAGAAATATCCTACTGTGGCCAAAACCAAATGTAAACTGAGAAGCCGTGCAGACCACCAGCTTGATTTTGCCAAAATATTCCAAAGTAGAATGTGATCTGCTGCCATTGCTTTCAGAGATGTTACTCCAACACTGTTTGCAAAAAACTACGTGTGACCCCAGCAAGCTAAAATGTCTGTCCTCAAATTGACATCTCCTGCTTGGGCAAAAAAACAAAAAAAAAAAAAATCATCTCATCTTTTCATGTATATTTCAGACATATCAGCTGATTTATTATAATTTACCAGAAACTCAGTTTTGAAATTTCTGACTAATTTGATTTAATGATGCAGAAAATCGCTAACAAAAAAAAAAATCAGCAGCCAAGATATGGAATGAATAACTAATCATCAGCAGCTGAACAGCGGATCATTAATGAGGACTAATACGGAGTCAATAAAGAAAACGTAACACGTGTGAGCAGCATGGAGATTAGCAGCAATCTGAAGGCAATTAGATCCGACACTCTCATTTTAATGTATTCATCCTGAAATATTTTGCCCAATTATTAAAGCTGGCCGACTCAGAAGCACAAGCACAATTTCAGGAAATGGAAATGCAAATTGGTGCGATTTTTATGTGTAAAGATGATTTTTATATGCAAATTTTTCTGTGTCCCATCATACAAAACATGTGGCCATTATGAGCCACAATGCAGTGCCAGGCATCTTTCATCTCTGTTGAATACCAAACTTGCAAGAGTGACCGGAGTGAACCACTGGGCTGAGGCAAAGAACACAGGTTCAAGAGACATTAGGTCAAGGTCAAAAACACAAAACAAGCAAACAAAAAAAAAAAAGATAACAGAGTGCTGTTTGGTTTTCCATTCATTTCTATCTACCTGTCTATGATACAGTGCCATGCATTTGCAACACTTTCACATGTGAGTTTGGGAGACAACCACAGGCTAATTTAATAACTGTTATACTCCGAGCCAGAGGGTGGCACTGTTGTCTAATGCCATCTCTTTTCTCTCCTCTCCAAAAAAGGATGATTGACAGCTCCTCTGTCTCTGACATCACTTCCTGTTTTCAATCTCCTGAATCCGCCCCTTCCGATCTACAGATGTTATAACCAGCTTCATCGTCATCTTGGGCAGTCTGAAGAAGGCTCACATCTGAGTAAGACAAACTGAACATTTTTTCAAGAGTTTTTTCTGTTCTCTCTTTTGGCCACACAATATATGGAGATCACTAGGATGCCCTAACTAAGTAATGCATTTCTTGTGTCTTATTTACACTGTCTAATGCCTTTCATATCTATTTGTACGTTACACTGTCACATATTTTTATCTATGCATCTATCAATAATATACAGCCTTATATATCTATTTAAAATAGTGCTGCTCATATCTATTATAAAGTGCATTTAATATATCTCTATATTTTTATTGTAGTGCCATTCATATCTATCTATCTATCTATCTATCTGTCTATCTATCTATCTATCTATCTATCTATCTATCTATCTATCTATCTATCTATCTATCTATCTATCTATCACATAGTACCTTTCATATCTATCTGTCTATCTATTACATAGTGCCTTTCATTATCTATCTATCATATAGTGCCTTTCCTATCTATCTATTTATCTATCTATCTATTATACAGTGCCTTTCATATCTATCTATCTATCTATCTATCTATCTATCTATCTATCTATCTATCTATCTATTATATAGTACTTTTCATATCTATCTATGCTTTTCTAAATTTTGTAATGTTCAGCTAATTTTCAGATACAGTAACCAGAGTGTGTAGCTGACCCCCAGACAAGTCCTCATCCTTTATACATCAAACCTAAGGTGCCATAATTTGTTCTCATTTTGCGGTTTCTTTGAGACTACAAACCAGGCTTCTGAGACTCCATATGGACATCTTGTCACTAGCTACTAAGAGCTGCCATTCCCTGACTTCTCCTCCTGTTGTCTACAGGAGACCATAAAGAGCTTCCTGCATTCTGAATCACTGCTGTAATCAAATCCTCAAGGATAAAGAGATTTAATAGGAAAATAAGATAATGATATGCCAAAGCCATACAATGATGAGACCATTCAGCAGCACATTTAACCAGCTAATCTTTTTTTTTGTCCCTCAGCTAATTTCCTATCCTCACAGGGAAAAAAAGCAAAGAGAAAGAAAGACATCTGAGAGACTGATACTGTGCAGGCCTGCAGAACGGCCAAGCCGGGATTGTTTGTCTTAATCACCATGCCTTGTTCCGACAATGGCCTCAGGAAAGCCGACAATACATTGAGTTACAAATGTACTTATGACTTATTTGGATGCTTTGAAATTTGAGGGTCTTGCTATTAGAGGGTCTTGTTATTAGAAGAAAGGCATCAAAAGAAAAAAAACTGAAGGAATGAGCACAAACTAATGAAAACATCAGAGCACCTACTGGACACTCGAACTCTGGTGATGTGCTCATAAATCTCCAAGGATGTTCAGGAAATGGTGATGATAGGCGCGGGGTGAGGGGTGGCTCCAGAGAAAAACTCAAATTTAAAGAAAACTGTTGTAGAACTTGAACAATAATAAACTGCTCTTCAGGTGGTCTACAGGGTAAACTTCTTATTAGATGTTCTTTGATTATATATTCTTACAGTTTCTTTGATTATATGTTGTTTAAATTTGAAAATTTTGGTGGCCATTATGAAAACAATTTAGAGTTTTTCTGCATTACACGTTCACACACACACACAAACATATATACATACTGTGTGTGTAATATATATATATATATATAGTGATGGATGGCCACGGCCACTACCTGGCCAGGACGTCAGCAGAGTGGAAGGACCAGGGGAAAGGGCATTGATGAGGCAATACCTCTTCCTGGGCGGCTGTGGCACAACAGATCCCCTCAGGGCATGTTGGGAACTGGAGTTTGGTGAAGCCCCGTTGGGTTCAGTTGGGGCCACCAGGGGGAGCTGCAGAGCCCTGTAGAGGACCTCCAGTGTACCTGGGAGTGATTCCAGGTAATACTAATGAGCCACCTGAAACACTCCCGGGACCTGAATAAGAGGAGCTGCCTCAATCCATTGAGGGGCCAGAGTCAGGAGGAAGAAGACAAAGCCTGAGGAAGAGTGGAGGTGGATAGACAGGCAACAAGATGGGACTGTATTTTGGTGTGATGTTAGTATTTTGTGCACAAAGCTGTGAATAAACAAGGATGCTGAGTTGAACCTTTATCCTGCCCGTGTGTGTGTGGGGTTAGGGTGGCAGTATGCCCCCTAGTGGCTAGTATATATATATATACATCTAGTGAGATGTGGCTGGCTTGTCATCCCGGCCAATACCCCCAGGCCGCCAGATGGAGCCCTCCCTGCAGTATGGAGGTGCCCCGAAGACTAGCAGGGAGTCATGGGACATGTAGTTTTTATACAAGACCCTGCTGGATACCACAGGGGCCGCAAGAGGGAGCTGCAGGGAGGACCAAATACTTATTTGTGCCCTATGACCCGGAAGTTTGTCAAAGGAAGAGCGACGGGCTTCCGGGGTGAAAAAAAGAACTTTTACCTGACCCGAAAATGATACAGGATCACATGGACTGGGATTGGGAACACATCCGGGTCAGGGAATATAAAAGGACTGTGGGAGCTCCCAGATGAGCTGGGTGGTAGGAGGGCAACGCGTCTGGGAGTGGAGGATTGGTTATTGTTATTATTGGAGTATTGTGATTTGTGTATGAGTATTGTGGAGGAGAGGGTGCTTTGTGCACAGTGGAAGATTAATAAAGTGAACATTTGGACTTTTACCTGGTGTTTGGAGTCGTGGACAAGGGTTCAAGGGAGCGAGAGCGCCCCCTATTCGTCACTAATATATATATATATACTAGCAAAATACCCGCGCTTCGCAGCGGAGAAGTAGTGTGTTAAAAAGCAATGAAAAAGAAAAGGAAACATTTTGAAAATAACGTAACCTGATTGTCAATGTAATTGTTTTGTCACTGTTGTGAGTGATGAGTGTTGTTGTCATATATATATATATATATATATATATATATATATATATATATTTACACACACACATAAACATATATATATATATATACATATCTATACATATACACATATATACATACATATATATATATCTACATATATACACACACATATATACACACAAATACACATATATATATACATACATACACACACACATATATAAACATATATATACATATACATACATATCTACATATATACACGCACAGTTATTTCGTATCAGTGCAATACGCTGTTTGTTAAAACGGTTGACTCCCTCTCTTACGTGCAATAACAAATCAAATCATTCAGTTGTCTTTGCTCATATGTCATTTTAGAGCTGGACGCCTGGCATCTTTTTTTGGCCACAAGTTCGTTTCTGTTTGGTGTGAGGTTCTGTGTTGTGGAGATTCTCAGGATGGATTGCAGGTGCTCATCAGTGAGGCGACTCCTGTGTGCTGTTTTGTTAGTCTTTATCACTGAGAAGAGCTTCTCACACAGATATGTGCTACCAAACATGCACAAGGTTCGAGCCGCATGTAGACGGACTTTTTTTGTTCTTCAAAGTCACCAAAGCGCCGTGCAAACTCAGTGCGCAATAACTCTAGCCAATAACTTGCAGCATCATAAGGTAGACTTGATTAACGCGTTAGTGTTCGCAAGGCAGCTGAAGCGCTGCATTATGGGATCTGTAGTTTATTGTGTTACCAGCGCTTCATATACCCGGGCCATTAATAACAATAATACAGTATATAAAATGATCTCGGGGCGGATATAATTACACGCCGGGCGGATGTGGCCCGACCCTTGAGTTTGACACATATGGACTAAATAGAACTTGAAAAGATATATTTTTCAAATGTGATCGCGCAATTCAGATAGAGTTGACGCAAGACTACAGCCTGCATGCCTCAATGAGTCATCCTCCCCTCGCTCTTACTTTTTACCGTTCATCTAATGAATACACTGAGTATGGCTTTACCAAAACAATCATTGATGGCGAATAAAGTATCCATTATTCGAGTATGTAGATCGGGATATATATATATACATATATATATACCAGCGTATCGCAGCGAGAAGTAGTGTGTTAAAAAGGTAGAAAAGAAAAGGGAACATTTTAAAAATAACGTAACATGACTGTCAATATACAGTATTTGTTTTGTGAGTGTTACTGAGTGTTGCTGTCATCAAGGATTTGATTATCATTATTTCTTTCAATCAGGTTCGTATTTGTAGGATGTGTTGTGTTCAAGTTACATTCCGTGTTTGTCAATCGTTGTAAAGATGACAGGTTTCATTCATCGATTCGTTTCTTACTGCATCAATAAACAGCTCGTCTTCTTCTTTATCTGAGACCTGACACACTGCATGCACGGGTTTTTTACACTGTCTTCCTTTAGCGGGACATTGACTTTTCCACCGTGTGCTTTGTTTCCACAGTAGCTGCATTTATGAATATGCTTATCAGGCGCTTCATATTTTTGCTGCCTTTTCAATTGTGTAATTCGGTTTTGTTCAGCTCTTTGGAACTGTTGCTTTTATCTGTGCACTGCGTCAGTTCACGTGAGCCACTCGGTGTACATGCATCGAAGGTTCCCAGCTGTGCTGGTGCCATCTCGTGCTATGTCCATGGCTGTATTTAATGTTACCTTAGTCCTGGCACTTAAAACTTTCTCTCGCAGTTTCGCTGAGTTTGTGTCAAACACCACCCTGACCATCTCATCTTCCTCTCCATAAGCACAGTCCTTCACCCGTGAATATTTACCCGTGGCAGTTTGCTATTGGATTGCCGCTGACGGACGGCCTTATATGGGCAGGCACTAAATTACAAACGCCAGCGCAGCCTGTCTATGAACTTAATTTAAAGTGTAGGTTTACATCGTGCTTTGTTTCAAGTAGCAGAACTCATGAATATGGTTGTATATGTCACTCGCCGCTTCTTATTGTTTCGCTGCCTTCTCAATTATATAATGCATGTTTTCTTCAGCGCTTTTTGGAGGTCTTCCTGGTTTTCTATGTACTGCGTGATTACGTGGGAGGCGTGATGATGTCACACAAAACTCCGCCCCCACGGCGTTGAAGCTCATCTCCATTACAGTAAATGGAGAAAACTGCTTCCAGTTATGACCATTACGCGTAGAATTTCGATATAAAACCTGCCCAACTTTTGTAAGGAAGCTGTAAGGAATGAACCTGCCAAATTTCAGCCTTCCACCCACACGGGAAGTTGGAGAATTAGTGATGAGTCAGTGAGTGAGTGAGTCAGTGAGTGAGTGAGGGCTTTGCCTTTTATTAGTATAGATATATATAAGATGAGCAAAAGTAGGTTAACAGTCTTTCATATGGAAAAAGAAATGCACATTATGATCACTGCGCTCAAGAAGAAGACAATTAAGAAAAAACAATATAAATAAATAATACAATAATTAATAAACCAATAATAATACAAGAATATGTGCTTTCATGTGCTCACATACTTTTTCCAAGCCCTGTATATATAAATATAAATATATATATATATATATATATATATATATATATATATATATATATATACACAGTATATATATATATATATATATATTGTCAGGGATGCCAGGGGCAACGACCCAGCCGGGACGCCTTGAGGGACCGGAAGAGGGTCTCGCCCACCATGGACAACGGGGGCCGCCATCCTGGTTGCTTTTGGGGGCCACGGGTAGAGGGCTTGGAAGCCCAACCCTGTAGGGACCCGTGGTCACCGCCATGGGGCACCCCAATGCCTTGGGGACCCTGGACCTCAGCACTTCCGCCACACCAGGAAGTGCTGGGGGGAAGAAGAGAAGGGACACCCGGAGAGCTTCCGGGAGAACAGCCGGCATTTCCACCACACTGGGGTGTGTCCAGGGAGGAATGCCGGAAAACACCTGGAGCTCATCCGGGATGAGATAAAAGGAGCCGTCTCCCTTTATTCGAGGCTGGAGTTGGGTGGAAGCAGGATGAAGCAGGAGAGAGAGTGGAGGCGGCCCGAAGAGGAAGGCATTGTGTGGCCAGGACTGTGTTTGGGGTTTGTGTGCACTTGTGAATATTGTATATAGTTTGTAAATAAACATGTGGTGGTGATGAACAACATGTCCGCCTGTCTGTGTCCGGGCTGCGTCCACATCTGGCGTGGTCGGCAGGATATCCGTCTGGTGCAAGACGGGAACCTGAGTTAAAAATTCTTGACGTCGACGGCCCGGTGCCACAGGGGACCCCACCCACGTGCCGCGGGAGCGGCGTGCACACAGCCCCGTGGGGTAAAAGTACCCCACGGACCGCTGGAGTCCACAGGAGAGCCGTTTTACCCTGTCACGGGTGGGCGGCGGGCATAGCGTGAGTGCAGCGGTCTCCGACAAGTGCGCCGTTGCTGGAGGCGCCCGGGACGGCACTGCGTCCAGAGAGGCCACGCCGAGGACGTTTCCTCGGTTAGATGAGACCTGGGAGGTGAGTTCCTGGGGGGCCGGGCGTGTTTTCTGTTTTTCAGGCAGGGGCTTCCCGGATCCGCGTCAGTGGTGGGTGAATGCCGTTCTGCGGGGCTTCGACAGCGTGGTGGCAGCAGTGCGAGCTGCGGAGAAGGAGACGCTGCAGCTCAAGAGGCGCTGGCAACAGCAAGGCTGCCGGCAAGCACGTCGCAGCTGCAGGAGGGGAGCCAAAATGGCCGCGGACCAGAAGTCCCTCCCCCTGATAAGCACGCGATTGGATGGTGTGTCTTACGTGCCCGCCGATGACTGGAGAGAGGCGAGACGAAGTAATGTCCATTACGTGCCGGGGAGAGACCCGATTGGGCCGGAGGAAGAGGCCCACAGGAAGTTGCCGGCGTTTGGGGCTGACGGACAGGTAGGCTCTGCGTTGGTTAACTTCCTGTCTTTGCCAGCTGCTCTGTCGGAGCTGGAGGCATGCCTTCAGCCCGCGGAGCAGCGTGTGTCCCAGGTACTACATGCCCTCCGGGCAGAGTTGCGGGTACTGGAGATGAAGGCGGTCGCGTCTTTCGAAGAGCTGCTGAAGGCGATCAGACGGCGCGATGCTGGATTCTTCAGCCGGAGGTGTACGGCGGGGAAGGTGAGTTCAGCCATCCCCATACAGCATGAAGGAGGGTCTGCTGAAAACGGCTGTGAATCTAATGATCAGTTTCAAGTAAGCAGTCCTCCGACAGTGGATGCGGCACAGGGAGCTGCGCGCACGGTGAGGGGAGAGACAGCGAGGGGGCTGGCAGGACACGGGCTGTTGAGTGCCCCAGGTCCTAGCACCCTCCACCCCGAGTCGGCAGCAGTCTCGCGCCGCTCTACAGGGACGCAGACGGGAAGGAGGCTCTTTCTTATCAATAAGGAGACTCAGACCATCAGGGCGTCCCAGAGCGACAGGAGGAATTGGAGGGTGAATGCCGGTTCCTCCGATAGGATGGGACGTGGTGCTGGGTGCACACGTCCGGGTGCTGGCCGCCCTCTGCAGGGGCAGAGGGAATCCTGGAGGTCAGCAGAGAGGAAAGGATTGCAGGCGGTTCTGTCTATTCCAATGACAGGAGGGACACGGAACCTGTGAAAGGAGTGCCGAACAGGCAAGTGCCGGAGTGCTGGATGGAGGGGGGAACGCTGCCAGTGCGTGGCACAAAGGGACACCAGGAAAGAGTGTCCAGGCAGCGGTTCTGCCCCTTTGTTTCTGTTTGTTTCAGGGCCGGACCCCGGACAAGCAGTAGGACCCACTTCGTTGGGAACCTGCCCTCAGGAGACGGGCTGTCTGCTGGAGGAGGCTGCGAGGGAGCGAGTGGCTCCAATCAAAGGGGCGCGAAAACCTCGGAGGGTGTGCCGGTAAGAGGGGGGAACGCAGCCTGTGCGAGGCACATGAGGACAACAAGTGGTGGTGTTCAGGTGGTGTCTCCGCCCCTATCCCTGTTGGGAGAACAGGGCCGGACCTCGGCTGCCCAGGAGTAGGACCCGCTTTGGGGGTAAGCTGCCCTCGTGGGACGTGTCACTCCTCCCAAGTGGTCTTCGCTGGCTGTGGGGCACTGTCAGGGATGCCGGGGCAACGACCTGGCCGGGATGCCTTGAGGGACCAGAAGAGGGTCTACGCCCGCCATGGATCACGTGGGGGCCGCCATCCTGGTTGCTTTTGGGGGCCATGGGTAGAGGGCTTGGAAGCACAACCCTGTAGGGACCCGTGGTCACTGCCAGGGGGCGCCCCAATGCCTTGGGGACCCTGGACCTCAGCACTTCCGCCACACCAGGAAGTGCTGGGGAAGAAGAGAAGGGACACCCAGAAAACTTCCGGGAGAACAGCCGGCATTTCCGCCACACTGGGGCGTGTCCAGGGAGGAATGCCGGGAAACACCGGGATGAGATTAAAGGAGCCATCTCCCTTCATTCGAGGCTGGAGTCGGGTGGAAGCAAGACGAAGCAGGAGAGAGAGTGAAGGCGGCCCGAAGAGGAAGGCATTGTGTGGCCAGGACTGTGTTTGGGGTTTGTATGCACTTGTGAATATTGTATATTGTTTGTAAATAAACGTGTGGTGGTGATGAACAACATGTCCGCCTGTCTGTGTCCGGGCCGCGTCCACAATATACGTATATATATATACAAATATATATCTATACTAATAAAAGGCAAAGCCCTTACTGACTGACTGACCGACTGACTGACTCACTGACTCACTCACTGACTCAAACACTCATCACTAATTCTCCAACTTCCCATGTAGGTAGAAGGCTGAAATTTAGCAGGCTCATTCCTTACAGCTTACTTACAAAAGTTAAGCAGGTTTCATTTTGAAATTCTATGTGTAACGGTCATAACTGAATCCTACTTATGTACATATATACGGCCATAGCCTGCAGCTCAGTCGCTGTGTGAGGCGGAGTTGCGTCACCCATCACCACACCTCCCATGTGATTGAGTGCCTGCCCATAAAAGGCCGTCCTTATTGCTGTCCATCAGCAATCCAATAGACACGCTGCCGCTACGAGGCGTTTGTCATACCTAAGACGAATACAATTTTCGCAAGATACAAGTTTAGTGAGAAGATGCAAGGTATAAACGGTGACTTTTGATCACTTTGTAACAGAGTTAAAATTGCTGGTGAAGGACTGTGCTTATGCAAACTCAGCGAAAGTGCGACAGAAACTTTTAAGTGCTGAGTCTGAGCTAACATTAAATAAAGCCGTGGACATCGCAAGATCTCAAGAGATAGCATAAGCACAGCTGAGAACCTTCGATGCATGTACTCAGCGCGGCTCACGTGAACTGACTGTGAACGCAGTACCCAGACAAAAAGCAAGAGCTCCAAAGAGTGCTGAACAAAAAATGCATTACACAATTGAGAAAGCAGCAAAAGAATATGAAGCGTGTGACGCATACAAGCATATTCATAAGTGCAGCTACTTCGGAAAACAAAGCACACGGTGGAAAAAGTCAATGTCCCGCTAAAGGAAGACAGTTTAAAAAATGTGGTAAATTGAACCACTTCGCTAAAGTTTGCAGGACTGGGAAAGGTAAATGTGCATGCAGTGTGTGATGTCTCAGATAAAGAGGAAGACGAGCTGTTTATTGATGCAGTAAGAAAGGAACAACCCTCTGAATCTGAACAAGCCTTTGTAGACATATCAATAGGAAAGCAAGGTGTAAAGCTTAAGTTTAAATTAAATTCATAGACACGCTGCTGCTAAATATTCGCAGGCAAATCCACAACTTAATACCAGGAATGTCTGTTAAACATCTTAGATTCACGTGTACTGATTTGGGTAGTGAACACTTCAATGAATGAAACCTGTTATCTTTACAACGGTTGACAAACACGGAATATAACTTGAACACAACACATCCTCCAAATATGAACCTGATTGAAAGAAATAATGATAATCAAATCCTTGATGACAGCAACACTCATAACAGTCACAAAACAATTACATTGACAATCATGTTACGTTATTTTTAAAATGTTCCCTTTTCTTTTTCATAACTTCGTTAACACACTACTTTTCCGCTGCGAAGCACGGGTATTTTGCTAGTATATACAGTATATATACATATTGGAGATCCTCCAGAGAACCCAGGTAACCAGAACAATCCCACCACCAAACAGAGGGGGGTGGTGACACTAACTGTATCTTTGATTTCCTCCACAGCATCAACGTGTCTCCAGGAGGTGATGCTCAGACCTGCCTCTCTGTGCACCACAAGCCCCGCCCCTTCCAGAGCCAGAGGAATATGTGGGAGCCTGACTAAGCAGGACTCTCTAAATCAAATAAATCATGGTGGACATGATACAAAATCTTAGGTGGACAGAGTGCATAAATGGTCACTCTCACACCATTACATAACCAGGCCATGACAATAATGTCACTGGGTTCTTTTCATTTGGGTGCTACTGTTACTCATCACTGGGTCCTTGTGACACAAACTTGATTTGGAGTATGGAGCTCTACCACGGTAACCCGCTGAGCCAAAGGACAACTCCTCTGTTCAAGTGACTGGTATAAATGTAGACAAGAGGCAGTAAGAAAAACAATTTAGCAAACAGAAAAACAAACGTATGCCAATATCGAAACCAAGAATCAGTCTTTTATTTATACTGTATCAGAAACCAGAGAACATAGTTGAGAGTTCATAGCACACAACTTATTTTGTCAGGAATCATAAGTTAAACACTATAAAATGGATAAATATGAAGGAGAAGATTAAAACTTGGTTGTTAGATAGCAATAACAAGGTTTCTCTCTCTTTCTTTCCGTGTCAAGCTGGGGACCTCCATCTTGCAGGTTGCTTGGTTTCCACCCACTTCGGAATTTATGGGCTGGAAACTAGAAGGGGCAGGGTCAGTTGTCCTCGCTGGGCAACTTCTCAGCACTGTGGAGTGGTAAAGAAGGACATGATTGGTGCCAGCATCCCCTTTCCTCCCGGAGAGGTAGTACATAACTAAGATGAGCCCTGAAGATGATCCTCTGAAATAATTGGAGAAAGGAATCAGTGATCATCAAGGACATTGCACATTGTTGTGTGCCTCCTATCATCCTAATTGTTACGACTCATCACATGTTTTTTGGCCTTGTGTTTGATCTGAACTGCAATGTCTGAGAATCCCGTGCCTTATATACTCAACGGGCATGATGTCACTGTGTTGTTGTATTATCCAGGCTGAAGGTGAAAGGACAGAATCTCTTAACAACTGAATTTCCCGCCAATGCTGGTGTCACTCTAATTACCTCAACAGTGCTGTAAAGATGCTCTCAATTTGCCAAGTGTGACAACACAAATGCTGAATTTGTTTAGAAATTCAATCCACAATCTCGGATAATCGGGAAGTGCATAGCGCTGAACGTTTTAGTGTCGCATTAATGACATTACATGCACTCTCCTGGATGACAACACCTTAGCATCTGTACAGCAAAATGGCGTCACCCATAAGAATTCTGGTGAGAAGTGAAATATATTTACCCTACAGGAAAACTCGCTGTAGTCAAAAATAAATGCTACATTTCGATTTTTCCATTTTTAAAAATAATAAATGAAGCCCATGCCTTGTAACGTTGCCATATATGGGGTTTCAATTGTTTATAGGTATGTCCTGTTTGGTAATTGTTAAATGTTAATAACAACACTGGTCCTGCAGATTCCCGTTTTTAAATATGAGGTCTGCGTCTTTAAACAGGTTTGTTCAGATGTGGAAGGGCTTCTGGGATTTGAAGTTTGGGGTTTGTAGGCACTGTACCGATAAAACCGGAAGAGAAGGATTGGGGTGGAACTTTTTGATTTGTTCGTTTTTTGATTGACTTCATCTTCAGCAGCTCCTAAACCCTTTTATCAACTGGACTTTTGCAGAGGAGAAGGCTTATGCACGGCCACCAGATTTATGAACAACGGTGGGCTCTTCTTTCCAAATCCAGTCCACTGAAGCTCTTTGTGAAGAGGTGCACCTCAGAAGACCATTTACCTTCTGGACTCTGGAGGCAGGATTGTGTTCTCTATACAGTTTACTAAAGTGCAGTATTCCGCCACATCTTTCTGTCCTTTAACCAGTGATTGCACTTCAAGATCCACCTTCTTCACCAACCGTAAAGACTTTTCCAGGACTGTAAATATCGTCTGGGGTTTTGCTTGCGGTGTTCGTTTTTTTCTTTTTGTCATTTCCATTCTTTGCCGGAGTATAATAAATAATGAAAATACATGTATTTGTTTGCTGAATATATTTAAGTTATTTGGTCATTTTGTAACGGCTGACCCCTTACCCAGCCGGCAGCTACACCTCCAAGACCTGTGGCCTGGATGATTTACTGAGAAGAATCTAACTATCAAGCCGTACCTCTAACAAAGTACACTTTTCCCAACAATTGACGGTGTAAATATAAAACTCACAAAAGCAGATATGAAAAATTATACTGTTTAAATGTATTAAATGAAACAACAAGACAAGGCAAAAAATAGAAAGAAACTTAAATATAAATATCCCTCCACCACGTCAACAACGAGACACCACCATATATAAATACAACAAAACCCTCCCATGCCCCTGTAACATATAACAAACAACATAAATAACAAAAATGAATGAAATACAGAAATGATTATGAACTTGAGTCCGGTTATAAAAACTGTCCTGAATACGGTTGACTGAACTAATGGTAAATGAGTTGTTTGATTTTCCCGGAACAAAATAGAACAGCCTTGCCGTGGATCCTCGGTGCGTGGTAGATGATGAAGTCCGACCCCGGAGTCTCTCATGATGAGGATATTGAAGTCAGTCCGGGAATTGAAAAACAAACTGGATGAAATGCGCGAGGTGGAATACGACAGGTATGGATGGCTCGTGGTCGTGAAATGTCCTCCTCTCTTCTCCTCTCTTCCTTTCTGATGGCTTAAATAGTCCTGTGATGGCTGTAATTGGTTAATAGCGAACAGGTGTTTTCCAGGTTTGAGGCTGTGGTCTTCTTCCATTATCCATCCCCCTTTACGGGGATGACATTTACTGATACACACACATAAACAGCAAACGGGACAATGGAAACGAGACACACTCAGTACTGACATTTGACAACACAACCTATGTAGCCCCGTTACAATTTTTTGTTGTGTTGTTAATATTTAGGTATCAGGGTGGGAATACTGTAAGGCTTAGGTGATTTCTGTGTATCCGTTCCTCAAATTAAAAGTGTAGCGGTTGCTTCACTACGCAAATCTGGTGGTAACCTCCACACTCTACTAGAAGGTGGGGTTTGCTACAACCTTTACGAAAAGGTGTAAAGAATGGCAGAAGAAAAAATTAGATGTGTACATCAATAGGCTTTGCGCCTTAGGAACCAAGTTACACTGACTATTCTAAAATTTCAGTAATTATTTGCTACTCTGATGCTGATCTTTCTGATCATAAAATAGGTCATTACGATAGCAATTAGTGAGAAGAATTCATAATTAATTTCAGAATTATGGAATTTGAGGTCTGGCGGATGGCTGGCAGATTATCCCGAGAAGAGAAGGAGGGTGGAAGGCAGTTACTGTAGGACACTGCCTCCCTCAAGTCATCAGATGGCTAATTCCCTACACCATAGCAATGTCCCAGATTCCTGCAGGGCACCATAGGATTTGGAGTTCGGCTTCTCAGCCCTGCTGGATACCGTCAGTGACACCAGGAGATGCTGTAAGGGGATCTGGGGACTTGTATCTTTTCCATAGCCCAGAAGTACTATCGAGTCACGGGGTCGGAAGCCCCAAAGTACTTCCGGGCTGAAGAAAAATAAGTTCTCCATCTGACCCGGAAGTGCTGACACATCATGTGAATGAAAGAGGAGAAGCACTTCCAGGTTGAGGACTAAATAAAAAGGACTGCTGATGACCCAACAAGCGAGATGGAGTCAGGAGGGGTAGGGCAGAGCTTACGGGGAAGTGTGGAGGAAAAGAATAGTGATTGATTGTGTTGTTATTATTGTTATATTGCCTGTTATAGTGGTGGAGGTGCTTTTGGGTACTGTATAAGAAAGAAAGAAGAACATGAAACAACTTCTTGGTGTTTTAACCTGTGTCCAGTGTATCTGACTGTTGAGTAAAAAAGGGGCAACAGTGCCACCTAGCGGCCATGCTCTTACAAAGAGTTCCTCTAAAATGCCTCTGTCACTTGAACAATTTGGCTCAAAAACTAACCAGCACACTGTCATCTCATAATAGGATTAAGTTTTGAGTTTGGTATTTTTCTGTCCAGCCGTTTTAGCTCCATACCATCGTTAAGAAACCGTGACACACTGACACACGCCTATCATCAAGATATGGATGGTTCTGGTATCAGGGGACCCTAAATCATCGAGATCCGTCAAAAACCAGAGATCAGAATTTTTGATGAATCGAAAGTTTTCCCTCCTCCCCCATAGATGATAGGGTTAGGGGTTAGGTGGGGGAAGGCAAAAAACAAACTTTCCGAGTTACTGTTGTTTACAACATGATATTCAAAAACTAAACCCAACTCCTGAGCTACTGTCCAATTTGAAGTGAAAATTAAATAACATTATGCAAAACAACAGAAGAATTAAACTCTTTGATAATACTGAGAGAGCAAAAAATAAATAAATTTACATCAATTATAAGAAAAATTTACCAAAGAAAAAAAGGTAAACAAAACTAGGGTTTTGCATATTAATTCATAATAGCCATCCACCTCGGATTGAAATCCATGCAATATCACTTGCAACACAATAAAAGAAAATCACAAAATGGCAACACCCATAAAAACAAAATGGTGTCATGAGAATAAAAATAAAATAACAATACATTTTAATAGCCATAATAAAAAAAATCATAAGTACCAAATAATAATTGCGAGTGAAATAACCCCGTTTTCCCAACAGCTTTCCATGATAATTTACCTCTGGGTATATGTGTACACGGTGCACATATAGAATTCAGATTTTCCAACTCATAACAAGCGAAAGCAATTAATGTTGAAGTGCTGAAAGCCATTTGTAGAATGTTGTCTTCATTGATTTCTTTTGTTTTTCTCGTTTCTCATGTTTGACATTGCTCTATATATCATCTCTCACACAAACTGAAAATGAAAGGAAAGAAAATAGCAAATAAGCTCCGAGGGACACTCGAGCGATTTACAATTTCACTTCAAAGTGACAGTGACCAGTGCAGGGAAGAGGCAGCCCCACAGTGGCGGATGCCGACGAAGGCATTGCTGATGTTTGGAGAGATTCACTCAAGAAATTTGTAGGCAGATCCGTCCCTCTAAATTCAATTATTTTTGAAGACTTTTGATCTTTCTGCTTGGCTCAAGATGAAGTGACGCATCAGCGGTTTAGGCATCTAAATGCTCTGTGACAGGTTGCAGAGTTATGAAGCCACTACGACTCCATTTGTAGGGAATCTCCAAGATGAATTAAAGTGAAGCCTGCAGTAAAATGTTCAGCCTCGCGATATTGTGAAGAGTAGCTCGTCTGATGACATTTATAATCTGTGGTGGCCCCCAAGTGCAAACGATGCCACCTATAAAACACGAGGGCTGGTTGCTTTCACTGTTGCCTGTTAAAACAGGGTGAGTTGAGAGCAGATCTTGTCTCCATGATTAAAGGAGTGCCAGTCCTGCCTATCTGCATCACAGCCTCCTGCCTTGCATATGTTTATAAGCATAACAAGACCCTCAAGCAAAAGGCTGGGGAAGAAATATGACTACAGATGGTTCACTGGGGACTCAGTTAGTCATGCACAGCTATCCTGGAGGATTAAAAATTGTCATATTTGAAAAAGAGCAAAAAGCTGTCAGCTGTCACCTTTATACCAGTTTAATTTTTTTCTCAAATGAACCACACTGAACTATAAAGGTCAATTTACAATTTACAAAGGCAGTTTAAGACCACAGGCGACTTTTCCAGCAAATTTCGGCCGTATCCTTCATTTGCATAATCTTAGTGAGGCAGTTGGTGGTACGGGCACTCCCATGAAGGTCAGTCACATAATGTGACATGCCCAGTGATAAAATTGAACAGGTTTGATTTTGTCTATAGTTGTTGGTTGTGGGATTGCAGGATGAGAGGAAGTGAAGCAAAAGAGCAACATGGTAAAGACAACAGGGCCTTATTTAATCGGGGAAGAGGGCAAAGAGACCAGTAATACAATAATCCAGTCCACAGGATTTGACTGGGAGATGCTGGTGGATCTGAAGATCTGTGACGCAACATCATTCTTTGGTTCAATCATCATGGAGTGCTTCGAAAGGTTAGTCATGTCACACATAAAGACTAATCTCCCTGCCTCCCTTGACCCTCTTCAGTTTGCATACCGCTCAAACAGGTCAACTGAGGATGCCATATGCTCTGCCCTTCACCTCTCCCTGACAAATCTGGATAAAAAAGACACATATGTCAGGATGCCAGTCATAGACTTTAGCTCTGCCTTCAACACAATCATCCCTCAAAAGCTGGTTGTAAAACTGAGCAGGTTGGGTCTGAACACCACCCTCTGCAACTGGATCCTGGACTTCTTGACAGAGAGGCCCCAGTCAGTTCAGATGGGCTGCAACACTTCCAGCATCATCACACTGAGCACTGGAGTGCCGCAGGGCTGCGTGCTTAGTCTACTGCTCTTCACCCTGCTGACTCACGACTGCACAGCCACGCACAACACCAACTACATCATCAAGTTTGCGCATGATATGACGGTGCTGGGACTGATAAGCAGGGATGATGAAACAGCATACAGAGATGAGATAGAATGGTTGTCCGCATGGTGTGAAGACAACAATCTATCTCTCAATGTCGACAAGACAAAAGAGATCATTGTGGACTTCAGAAAATCACATCTTGCCCATATCCCACTCAGCATCAATGGTTTAGATGTGGAGACTGTTTGGAGTACCAAGATCCTTGGTGTGCACATAACTGAGGAACTTACGTGGACACATAACACATCATCACTAATCAAGAAAGCCCAGCAGAGACTACACTTCCTGAGGCAGCTGAAGTGAGCAAGTCTTCCCCCTTCCATCCTCACCATGTTCTCCAGAGGCACCATTGAAAGTGTTCTGACCAGCTGCATCACTGTCTGGTATGGCAACTACAACATATCCAACCACAAGCACCTGCAAAGGATAGTGAAGACAGCAGAGAACATTATTGGGGTGCCTCTCCCTTCACTACAGGACATATTTTACAAACACAGTGTCCGCAAGGCCTGCAGCATTGAGCAGGACTCCTTACACCCCTCACATGGACTTTTCACACTTCTGCCATCCAAGAGAAGATACTGCAGCATCAGAGCCAGATCTGCCAGGCCGCAGGATAGTTTTTACCCCCAAGATGTCAGACTCCTTAACACTATGCTGCCCCCTGGGATCTTCCACACGGCCTCAACCACCTCTAAAAACAGAACTTTTATACATGCAAGCCACTTTCCTGTAAAGACGAGTGTGCCTGTAGACAAGAACTGAAGAACTCACACTGACCTTTAAGGATTTTGCACACTGCACTTTGACATTCTTTGAAACATTCTGACCTGTCATTGTTTACACATTATCATTTAACTATTAACTATTATCATACACTGATCATTTCTGTATTATCTATAACTATTATTTATTTATTATATTACATATGTATTGACTATATTTATGTATCTAGATTGTATAATACCATACATTGCATCAGTCTTGTCTTTACACAATGTCTTGTCTTGTTTGTGTTTTAATTTTAATTTTAAACTTTATTTTTAATTCTATTTTTAATTTAATTTTAATTTCTTATTTGCACTTCATGTTGTTACACTGTGGACCCTGAGCTTTGCAATTTCGTCCATTTTTATACTTGTATATGGTTAAGATGACAATGAAGTTCACTTTGACTTTGATGAAGCAGGTGAGTACTGAGAAAGCACATGAGCCTAAGCTTTGAAAGTATGAACCCCTTATGCTTGAGTGCAAAGAGAGGTGATGAAGTGCCATGAACTTCTCAGTGGTAGTCAACTACAGGTATTTAGCAGGACCTGCTCTTCACCTGAACTAAGAGTACTGTATCTGGATGGGAGACCAAATAAACAAAGCTTGGGTTCCATCTGGAAGAGGTGCTGGCGAGGCCATCTTTGGTCTGAAAGTGGATCCCAATGCCCCAGTGCAGTGATGGGTACACTGTGCTACAAACATTTGGGCAGTTCTTTAGATGAGATGCAGAGGTCTTGACATAAGGATCTCTGGGCATCTTACGACAAGAGTATAGTGTATCTAATGTCCTGGATAAATTGCCCACTACGGCCTAGTAAATCTGGCCCCCTAATCATCCCTTGCCACCCCTTCACCATCTAATAGCTAAAGTGTGTTGAGTGTACTGGCCCAAAAATGGCTGCCATTGTATCATGCAAATGGATGCTACACATTGGTACTGAGTGAAGTGGCTCCCCTCTGTCTACGTAAAGTGCTTTGAAAAGAACTATATAACTGTAATTCATGAAGTTACTGTGGAGTAAAGTGTGCACCCTCAGGTTTAGAGGTCCAGCTCACAGGAAACCATTAAATGACATTAGCAAGCAGGTGGAGACAGACATTTAGGTGGCTTTAGCTTAAGACGAATAAGCGAATTTAGCAATTTAGCTGCTGGAAGTGTGGTGGACAAAACTGAGTGGTAACTGGAATGGAGCAGGTCATGACACTGGTTCTACTGTCAAGTCGAGTCCGAAGTGTCATGGGCTGAGGGTGGTGCCCATTTGAAAACTGGTGAAAGCAGGATGATCTGGACCTCAAGACTCTGTCCTAGGGAGAGAAGGAAAGAGCTAAGGAAAATGCCCCTAAGAAGAAGGGGTGTCAGGTGAGGTGGTTGCAATGAGGTCATCATGTTTTACACATTCTTAAATTCTTTCCTTATAGTGCATTTACTCTTTCGAATACATCTATATGATCTTTCATTGTTGTAATTTATGGTACTTTGTTTAAAATAATCAGACAATTTGAACTTTATTGTAAAAGAGCTGAAAACAGTAAGTGGTTACACTAATCAGTACCAGGATCAAAGCTTTCCATCACCAGGATAGCTAGCCAATCACATTTGTGCAAAATCATGAGGTCCGGAATCCTACGTGTATTTTTGACATAAAGAACAGTCCATATGGGACCAGAGAGTGACGTTAAAGACAGAGATAGGCCAGAGAAAGAGACACCATTTCATCCTGACATCGGAAACCACAACTGATGCAGCGGCTTAACTAGTAAATCTTTAAAAGCCTCCCAGGACAACATCCTTTTTTGACATTTCTGCTAACTTTCAATAAGCTTTCTAAAACTATACGTTTTCTATCCCGACTTTAACTGTATTTTATTCTATTGCTGTCATCCTATTGTAATAAATACCACTTTGTTGTTTGTTTGTATGTACTTTATTATTATAGTGTTAAAATACTACTTATGGTTTGCAAAGATTTAAATAATCTCGCTCTATCCTATATCCTCTCACCGTAAATTCTAAATCATAACCTTAGATCTTCAAATGAGTGTCTGCTTAGAATTCCAAGAGCAAAACTTAAAATAAGTGGTGAGGCAGCCTTCTGCTGTTATGCACCTAAAATCTGGAATAGTTTACTAATAGAAATTCGCGAGGGTAATATGGTGGAGCACTGCTAAAAACTCATTATTTTAACGTGGCTTTCTCATAACTTCATTTTAGTGTAACCCTGATATTCTGTATATGCATTTAATTATCTTTTTTTCCATACTAACTCCTACTTTCTCTGCTGTTCTTTTCCTGGTTTTCTGTGGTGGCGACCTGTACCACCACCACCACCTGATCAAAGCACCGTGCAGTCCCTACATTGATGGATTGAAGGCCAGAGGTCCACATGAGCATCATCATCAAATTCTTCCACATGTAGCCTGAAAACCACAAGGACTGATTGAGATCATTGATGTTAGGTAGAATGCCTAGAGGGGGCTGGGCGGTCTCGTGGCCCCAGAACCCCTGCAGATTTTGTTTTTTTTTTTTCTCCAGCCCTCTGAAATTTTATTTTTTGTTTGTTTTTTCTGTCCTCCCTGGCCATTGGACCTTATTTTATTCTTTGTTAGTTATTATTGACTAATTTTTATATTTTTTCTTTATCTTGTAAAGCACTTTGAGCGACATCATTTGTATGAAAACGTGCTCTACAAATAAATGTTGCTGTTTGTTATTATATCCAGGGTGATTGAAATAATAAATTAAACACATGGTACCTAGTGTGAGGAGACTGCCACTATCTATCTCATAGGAATTAGCAGTCTGCGGGGGGCTTCCAAAAGGGTGAACCTCATGAAAATTGATTGGTAAGTCGTTTGAGCAAAGTGTGTCTAGGGACCAAGGTGTGTAAGCCTAGGCTATATCAGGAGGCATTGATGTGTCTAGGGTTAATCTCAGGGATCAAGTGTGTCAGCCTGGGTTATGTCCAGGGAAATTTACAGAGCCCTCTGCATTGTTTGGGACAATGATACATTTTTTTTCTTGATTTACCCCTTTACTTCACAGTTTAAAGTTACAAATCAATCAACCCATATGTGATTAAAGTGCACATTTCAGCTTTCATTTAAGGGGATTTGCATACAATTCTGTCACACCATATAGAAATGACAACACTTTTTATACAGGTACATGACCTTCCATTTTAGGGCACCATTAATTGTTAGGACATAGCAATGGCAGGTCTACTTAAAGCCACCATATTTAGTCCTTTGTTGCATATCCCTTGCATCCCGTGACTACCTGATGTTTGCAATTCATAGGCATCACCAGGTGCCGAGGATCTTCTCTCGTGATGCTCTGCCAAGCCGCTAATGCAGCCATTTTCACTTCTTGCTTGTTTTGGGGGCTTGTCCCCTTACGTTTTCTCTTCAGTGTATGGAAGGCATACTCCATTGGCCATTCAAGAATTTTCCATTTTTGAGTGTTGAAAAACTCATGTGTTGCCTTAGCAGTATTTTGGGATCATTATCTTGTTGTAGGATGAAGTGCCGTCCAAATGAGTGTGGAAATATTTACTGAAAGTTGACCAGATGAAACCTCAGAATTCATTGTGCCACTGCCTTCAGAAGTTCCAACATCAATGAAGATATGTGTGCCAGGATCTGTGACAGCCATACATGCCCAAGCCATGACACCTCCCCACCACCATGTCTAACAGATGTGGTGCTCTGCTTTGGATCTTGGGGAGTTCCTTTTCATCTCCACACTTTGCTCTTGCCATCACTCTGATAGTGGTTCATCTTAGTCTCGTCTGTCAACAAGACCTTTTTCCTGAGTTCTGCAGGCTCTTTTATATACTTTCTCATAAACTGTAATCTGGCCATCCTGTTTTTGTGGCTAACTAGTGGTTTGCATCTTGCCATGTGGTCTCTGTATTTCTGTTCATGAAGTCCTCTGCAGATAGTCGTCTCTGACACACACACATCTGCCTCCTGAAGACTGTTTCTGATCTGTCAGACAGGCATTGGGGCTTTTTCTTTACCATAGTGAGGATTCTTCTGTTATCAGCATTGGAGGTCTTTCCTTGGCCTAGCAGTCGAATGTGATTACTGATCTCACCAGCGCGTTCCTTCTTCTTACTGATATTCCAGACAGTTGATTTACGTAATCCTAAGGTTTTACAGATGTCTC